>NC_065921.1:9583506-10235984 GCF_024586455.1 Bactrocera neohumeralis
CGTACCAACCAATGAACGAAACCGCCGGCGCAATAAACAAATAAAACAAAAACAAAAAATAAAATGGAAAAACTCGCTGCGCATTTATCCTGCAACCGACAACTGCAAACAACTGTTAACCCGCGTACGTGTTGCACGTTGAAATGATGCCTGTCACGCACACACTATGAAAAAAACAACAACAACACACACACATCCCTGTACGCACACACTTACAACAATTAATTAACTACATGCACAACCAACAACACTATCGATATGGATTGAAAACGAAACCGTCACCGTCGTCGTCACCGCCACCAACCTCGCAACCCCCTGCCCTCCAAAACTGCACGCATAACGTCGTCGTCTATCAAACTATCGATCCAACGACTCTTTGCCGAACCGCATATTTTCCCTTGTGTCGATTGTGTCACCTATCAACTACCGTTACATGCATATTTGACTATATACATATGTGTATATGTGTGTGTTTTATATCTGTACAATATATATATATATGCATATGTGTATATGTATGTGTGTCTGTATGTATGTATGTAACACAGGTCCGGGGCCGCCCGACGACAACACGCATGCGCATTCGCATTCGGAATTGACGGGTAAAGCATCAAATTTATCGAATAGTCGTGACACGACCACTACCACTACCACTTGTTCCGCATGCCACACCGGAAGCCTAAATAATTGCTCCTCTAGCGAGGCATCTGCAGCGTCTGCGTCTGAGCGTGAATTCGATTTGTGTGCATCGTCGCCTGTGTGCGCGTGTGATGAATGTGCTGCCAGTGCCAATGTGAGCGCTAGCGTTAGCGCGAGCGGCGTCAGCGCCTGCGCTAGTGCGAGCGCCACAGCCACCACCCTTGAGGCTGATGAATGTTATCCTTTTACTTCTTCCTCCCTGAATGTGCCTACATGCCATGCGTCCGTCATCGCATCCGCATCCGCATCCGCCAATGCCTACGCCTACGCCTACACCTCTGCCGCCGATTGCGCATCCGCTGCCGTTGTTGCTAATAATGCCTCCTATTGCTCCACATCGGCGCCCACCACAATGGTCGCTGATGAGCGTCGCAACGCTGCTGCTACTACTACTACTTCTACTACTACCGCTAGTAAATTTATTAACAGCTTTTCCAGCAGCAACAATAACAACAACAACACATGCAACATAAATAATAATAATCGTTTGGGTTTGACGATCAGTTGTAGCGGCGCTAATATGCTGCAACTGCATCAGACACAACAACAGCATCATACACACCAACAGCACCACCACCATCACCAACAGCAACAACAACCGCAACACCACGAACCGCTTCACCTACAACATCCGTTGTTGCAACAACATCACCACCACCACCACCCTCATCATCAGCAGCAGCAGCAGCTCCATCACCACCACCACCATCAGCCGCATCATCACCAGCATCAGTCGCCGCTGTCGGACGGTGGTGAGGGACACGAACAGCAGAACTTGAAGGGCAGCAACAGCACGTCGGATTTGAGTGATACATTCGATTGGTGGTTTCATAGGCATAAAAGAAATTCGAAAAAGAGCAGGTATCTACAAATCACAAGAACAAATCACTCATTAACGTTCCCATCCACACATCCTACACTAGCCAACACCAAACACCAAGACACCCTACACCAAATACCTTTAAACCCTAAAACACACCAAACATCAAATACCAACAGCCAAACAACACCCATCCGCCAAGCCGAAATGCTAAATAAGCAATACACAACAACAAAAACAAATAATTCAAACAACTAAATACCAAAAACAACAACAACAGCTATAGTGAAGATGAGCGCCATGCAAAGAGAAGAGATACAGATCGACCCACGAAAGGCGAGAGCCACTCGTTAAACAATTACGTAAATGTTGAAGCATGACGAGGTTAAGATTTATATAAGCAAATATCAAGAGTATATCTCAATATATACATATACAATATATATGTATGTATATATTTTTTTAATCGCAAATAAAGTCACTGTTTTGGAAGATTCTATTTTCGCGGAAGGAATGCAAGAAAATTTATATATAAAAAAGAACAATATACCAAGAATGAATAATTTACAAATTAACATTAACCAAAAAATGTAAGCTTTATTGCACCGAATCCATAATACCCTTCATGCAAAAACTTTTTTTTTTTAATTTTAATTTATTTTGATCGCACACTTTGTACGGCGCCTATATGCTATAGTTGCCCGATTTGAACAATAATTTAGGAGATTTTACCGTTGTCTTCGATAACAAGCTATGCCAAATTTTGTGTAAATATCTCGTCAAACAAAAAAGTTTCCTTACAAGAACTTATTTTTGTTCGATCAGTTTATATGGCAGCTATATGTTATAGTGGTCCGATTTTAAAAATTTATTCGGATACTACGAGTATATCGTTTTTTTAGGCAATCATTTTTTGCCATATTTCGTGAAGATATACCGTCAATTGAAAAAGTTTCCTATACAAGGACTTCATTGTGATCGTTCAGTTTGTATGGTAGCTATATGCTATAGTAGTCCGATCTATACAATTTCTTTGCAGATTCTGCCTTTGCTTTAGATAATTATTCATGCCAAATTTCGTGAAGATATCTCTTGAAATAAAAAAGTTTTCCATACAAGCAATCGATTCCGATCTTTCAGTTTATGTGGGAGCTAAATCGTATAGTGGTCGGTTGTTCCCGCTTCCGACAAATTAGCAGCATCTTGAGAAGACAAGGACATGTGCCGAGTTTTAGATTAATGTCTCGCAAACTGAGGAACTATACAGACAGACAGACATGTCTAAATCGACTCAGCTTGTATAACCTGTTCAGGTTCCAAATATTACACTCCTCAACTGTATCGGGCACTAAAATCCTATTTACTCAACGTTTTCACTAATCGAATTCTAGCAAAAGCTGAAAATACTTTTTTATGCGCAACAACAATGACTTTATTTGCGATTTTTATATATACTTCTATATGCTTTGCAGGAAACAAAGTTTAAAAAAATAGAATTAAAACTGAAATCTGTAAAAAATAGTAAGTTAAAAATTATTCATTAGATAAAATATTTGAAATATCATATTTCATAATTCCAATTAATACTACTCGCGTCAGCTTTTGATTTTTTCCCGCTTAATATGAGAAATTAGACGAATATATGATAACTATTAACAGCAAATTGAAATAAGTTTGCATAAGAAATTTTTAGAGCAATGAAATCTTCAGCACGTACATACACAAACGGTGACCGTTATTCTCCAAGTTGATATATTTTTAAATTTAAATCGTGTCTAAATCATTTTACTTTGCACATAGACTTTATATGGGATTTTTGTCTCCTAACCAAGCGTACACCATGACGTATGAGCAACGCAGAATGTATAAATCATTTCAATGAAAGTTAGTCATTTGATGTACATATGTATGTATATCGTCACCTAAAATGAAAAATAACGTAACATCACTTTTCATAAGCTTACAGGCGAAGGAAAAACGTTATAATAGAAATCAAATTTCAGTTTTGGTTATAAAATGGTTATATATTGGTTATTATATCTGATAGCGATTTTCGATTTTTTTGATAACACGTTGTTTTGCATTTTAGGTGAAGACATGTAACTTTGACTAAATTTTTGTATGAAAAAAAATATCAAGATCTTTTCTTTAGACCGAAAAATTTTGTGTTGGAATATTACGTTTTCAAAATTTTAGATTTACATACTTACAAAATGCAAAATATCTAGAAATGCCATGTCATTTGTATGGAAAAAAATATAATTAAGGCACGGTTTAGATTGAAAATAAAGAGCTTGTTCCTAGTTTTTAATTAAAACATGAAGCTTCAGTAGCTGTTTGCATGGAAAAAATCAAATTGGGAAATAACGGACACCCCAAATACACATAAACAGAACAGCAAACGGTAATTACAGAGGATATAGTCAAATCAACAGAAAGCATAGAAGCGCACAAGTTATATACACACACACACATACCTACATTTTTATGTCCACATACACTTAAAATGCCAACACACACCCTCACGCACACATTTAACGCCCACCCAATGAACAAACAACAAAAACAATTGTAATAAAGCACTTGCACACATGCAATCAGCGATAAGCAATCATGCACCGATCCGTAGTTCCAACAAACATAATTAATTTCCAGAATTAATTAATTTTCAAATTAATACAAATACACTTACAAACACACATACATGTACATACATATATACAGACATCAAATGCACCCGTTCACCAAAATCAAAATTTGAAATTATTGAATAATTTGCCAAATGAAAACCTAACCAAATCAATCCAATCACGTCCAACAACGCGCGCCTCGTTATCTCTCTTTCTCTCTCTCTCTGTGTCTCTATCTCTCTCTCGATGCTCATTTTTTATAGCAGTCGCTCATCAACGTTTCAATTAAATATAAACAATGGATTTAATTTCACACCAACTCATAGATCGTCCCCAGTGAGTAGTTGTTGTGGCAGTAGTAGTCAAGGTCGTTCCAGTCCGGACACAGATTTGGGCGAACCACCGGCATTCCCATTAAGTCCAGGTTAGCATGCCTGGTTTACAATTCTACTCAAAATATTATCATTATTTCTTCAACCAATTGTCAACTATTGTTTAATTCTTTTTTTTTCTACTAAAGATTTTCCGTTATTTCAGTTGCCTTCATTTTCTTGGATTGTATACAGTTATATTATTGTTTTTCCATTATATTTTGCAATCACTTCTTCGGTTTCCTTTATAAATACAAGTATTCCACCTTTGTATGATTTCACAGATTCTACTTTGTCAACTTTTCTCTCTCGCTCACACACGTTTTGTCTTGAACTTCGCTCTGTCGCACACTTTGCCTACTCGTATTTGATATCACAGCAATTTGTGTAAATTATTTTGTAAATTTGCCAACTATGTTAGTCAAAATATGTAAATCATAACTGAATTATACAAAAACAACACATACATATGTACATAATTCTAGTACAAGTACACTCGTAAAATTATATGCAAGTGAAATGATAAATATATGCATTAGGGTGTTCAAGGTGACTCATAAAGTTTGTTGTTAAGCGCCGTGGTAACGATATTACAACAACAATGCAGAAATGCTTAGTAAATAAGAATTGCGCCTAATGGTAGGCTACACATTTTATGTTAATGCAAATTAAGTCGCAAATATATAGTTCGATATATAAGATATATGTAGTATAGGAGCTGTTGAGTTGAGAACTGTAGTACATCGGTTTATGCCATTTATCGATATTTTTAACATTATATCGATAAAATATCGATTTTTTGTCATTTGTCGATATTTTTTAACATTGTATCGATAAAATATCGATTTTTGCCATTTGTCGATATTTTTATAACAAAATATATATTTTTTCTTAAATTCTGAAACAAAAATGTTTAGTGTATATTCTACTATTGATTAATTTACTTTTAATATTTGCTCAGAATTTAATTTTTTACGTATTATGTAAGGTTCTGAGTATTATGTTTTTTATGTTTCTTTGCAGAATCCATATTTACTATGTCTAGAAGGATTTCTAGACTTTTTCTAAATAAATTTTCGTTTCTGTAATATTCAAAGTCATATAATCCCACTAGTTTGTCACACAAATTGATCGATCAAACTCATACTTGTATGGCAAACTTTTTTATTTGGATAGATATCTTCATTGCATTTAGCACACATTATTTTTCAAGGTAGTGCTATAATTTCTGAAAAAATTTCTCAAATCGGATCTCTATAGCATATAGCTGCCATACAAACTTACCGATCAAAATCAAGTCTTTATATGGAGAACTTTTTTATTTCACAAAAAATCTTCTCCAAGTTTTACATAAATTATTGTTCAGAGATGCGCTACAACCTTCAAAGAGTTTTTTAGATCGGACCACTGTAGCATACATATATGGTAGCTGCCATAAAAATTGAACTGTCAAAGTTAATATAAACATGTTTTTATAACATTTTTTAATTGTAAAAGTGCACCTGTGAAGGCTATTATCGCTGCGGCGCAGCCGAAGTTAAATATGTTTCTTATTTGCTTTTGTTTTTGTGCAGAAAACTCGTATTCGATTTTTTTTAATTCTCGCAATCACTATATTTTCATACAAAAACTTCCGAAACATTTATTTTTGAACAAAGATGTTCCAAAATATTCAGAAAATATTTTTTATAAAACCATAAGTTTCTAAATATTTATTATCATAAGAGAAAGTTAAATATGCCACTGATAGTTTTTTTTATTTTCTAAATTTTATATTTCTAAATTTAAAAATTTTTTTTTTTTTTGTAAAAAAATAAGTTATTAAATATTATTATTATAAGAGAAAAAAATATGGCTTATGGTTTTTTTCCAAATTTTATTTTTCAAAATCTTTGAAAATTATGTTTTTGGAAAAACAAATAAGTTCCTCAATATTTATTATTATAAGAGAAAGATGAATATGCCAATGATATGATTTTTTTTATTTTGCTAAATTTTTATGTTACAAATCTGTATAGAAACTTGTTTGTTTCGTGTTAAAAAATGTAAATAATTTTTCTATGATTTTATATTGTTATCTATTTTGCTCATTATTTTATAAAATAGACTGTAAATATAATGCATTCTCAATAAAAAATTATAATAATAATATAAAAAAAGGAAAAAAATTTAAATATAAAAGAATGCAAACTGTAGAGAACTTTTATGTTTTTCTATCACCAAAAGTTTAAATTTACGTTTTTGGTAAAAAAAATTTACTTCATATATTTTTTATAAATATTTTTTTCCCCATTTTGTAAATATCTTTTATAAGGTATTTTTTAACTTAACGAACTACTTTATGAGTCATCGCATATCGTTTCTTTATTTATAGGCAGTAACTGACACACTTGCATATTATAAAATAAAAAATAAATGAAAACAAAGAATTTAGTAATTTACTTGTTTACACTAAAATTAAGTAAATACACAAACCTGGGTACTTGAAACAAAACTACTCAAACCCTGTATATTTCAACAGTCTACCAAAACACACCACCCTTTCAACAAACTACAAAAAAAATACACATTATACATACATATTTGTACATACGTGTATATATGTATGTATGTATGTTCCACATGTATAACACCCGATATCTTCCATTTCCCGCCTTCTACAGTCAAACTTTCTTTTGCGCTCGTTCAGTTGTGTTTTATAAATAATTGTTTTTGTTGTATTTTTAACTTGCAATTGCCGGCATCTTATTTTATCTAACTGTCAGCTGGCCCTTTTTACATTTCCTTCAAACTATGATTTGTTTGTGATATTTTCTTTGTTCTATTTTCACGCCGCACAGTGTATAACGCTGACATTGTGATATTCCTTGAGTGTTTGCCACCATCACTAGCTATTTGCATACATACACACATACGTACATACAAACATATGTATAGACGCATCATCATATGCACAGCTGTAAAGCATACATAACTGTCAATGTTGTCCACCAAATGTGTACATGTGTTGTGCTCCACAACTCACCACAACCACTACTATGTGTACCACCCACCAACGTTCACCGCTCACTGCTCGTCTGCGCTTCCGCCAAGCGTCTAAATGAACAAAATATAAAAGTATATTTGCGCCATAAATGTGCAGAAATTATATTGAAATAAAATTTGTTTGTTGTTATTAGTTTTTTTTGAAGCAATCAAGGGTCGTGTGTATTTTGTTGCTGCTGTTTTACTACTGTTTTATGCCAAAAAATGTGTGTGTTCCGACAAAAAGTGTTGAAAACACAGTCACATTGTATTGCTGCGAAGTTTATATGAAAAATATTGTGCAATATTTATTTAAATATTTAATATTGTTTTATTTTATATTTTTAAGTATTTATAATACAAATTTTTTATTTAAATTTTATTGTAATAATGTAAATTATTTTTAAATTTTTTTTATTTAAATTATTTGTAGTTATTTTTTATAAAAAACAAAAAAAAAATATTTGAATTATGGTTAAGTTTTTTTATTATAATTTACTTCGAAAAAATACCAAAATTTGTTTTTAATAAAATGTACCTTTCGTTGCATTGTTATACATATATGTATGTATTTATTTTTATTTACAAAAAAAATTAAAAAAAATGTGAAAATACTGTATTTTATATTTTCGACATAACAAATTTTACTGTTATTTTGTTATTATATTTTTTTTTATAAAAATATACACGTTCACCGAAAAATGTTATTATTCTGTTATTCTAAAATATTTTATAAACAAATATTTATGTCCAACGTAGCCTTTAAGCTTTAGCTCAGTTTTTAAATCACAACACTTTTGTACGCCTGGTATTTATTTATTGTAATACTTAGTTATAAGCTTGTTTATCGTATCTCAGTTACTTCATTGCTTGAATTTTGCTAATTGTCCGAACTTGTTTAACAAATTTTGTTCAGTGTACTCAATAATATTTATAATATTTTGTGCTACTTCCCATTTCTGTTTTGCCACCCCCCTAAACAACCGTACTATAACTGTTTTGTCTCCCAAAAATGGTCGTGTGTTTGTTGCTGTGACTAACCAAACTAAATATGTACTATAACTACTACTATTTTATTGTCGAATTTCCAAATTTTATTCACTACTCTTAATAGCTAGTAATTTATTTCAATAAAAAATTTCAAAAAAAAACCACCACTTACATTTGAATACAATGTATAACTTCAATGTGTTGTTAAGAACTACTTAACTCGAGTAATAATGCTTTTGAAACTTTTTCACACTTTTTATTATTAATTTTTTCTTATAAAAACGTAGATTAAAGCTGCCAATGAAATTCCAAATTTTTATTAAATAATCAAAATATAAATTTATAATAATGCAATAATTTTTATTACATAATCAATTAACCAAAATGAAGCTAGCTACGGCTTAAATCTACGTTCAAGGTCAAATGCTTGTCTTATTTTATTAAAAAAATTTAAAAAAAATTTCAAAAATACCAAGCATTTGACCGCAATTTTTCTATAATTATTTACTTTTTTCGATTATCTTTTTTACATATCAATTTTATATAAATTTGCATATACTTTAAAAACTCTTATTTTACCAATTAAATCTTTTTCAATATGCCAAGTATGTCACTAATCGTATTTTACCGTTTTTCCAACTTCGTCTTCACTTTCTCGTCATTTATTAACTTCGTCAACGCTCGTGAAATTTTCATACGCACAGCCGATCTATCCGTGTACATTACCCGCTTTCAATGGGATATGGCCAAGTACCCGATTAAGCAGTCGTTGCGCAATATTGCCGATATTATTTCGAAACAAATTGGGCAAATCGATGCGGACTTGAAGACCAAGTCAACGGCTTACAACAGTCTTAAGGGTAACTTGCAAAATCTGGAGAAGAAGCAAACGTAAGTGTGAAAAAATTTAAAGTTCTTACTAAAAAAAATGGAACAAATAATTCAAGCGCACCTTTAGCGAAAAGTTTTTAAAAAATAAATTTTTTTAAAGTAAAAATTCAATTTAAGCTAATTTAATTAACATTCCATTTCTCAGTTTTAAAAAAATTACAATTATTTTCAAATAAAAATTCAATTTTACCTCATTTAATTTACATTTCTTTCATTCATTTCCTTCCAGCGGAAGTTTGCTGACCCGTAACTTGGCCGATTTGGTCAAGAAAGAACACTTCATTCTCGATTCGGAGTATTTGACCACATTGTTGGTGATTGTGCCAAAGTAAGTTTAATTCAAACCTCACCGAGTTTTTCAAGTTTCTAATATTCTCTCCTTTGCTTTGTAGAATTCTTGCTAACGATTGGTTAGCCAACTACGAGAAGATCACTGACATGATCGTGCCACGTTCCTCGCAAATGATCACACAAGACAATGATTACTGTTTGTTCAATGTGACACTCTTCAAGAAGGTCGTTGAAGAATTCAAACTGCATGCGCGTGAACGCAAATTCATTGTACGTGACTTCGTCTATAATGAGGAGGAATTAGCCGCTGGCAAGAATGAGATGACCAAGCTCATTACCGATAAGAAGAAGCAATTTGTAAGTATTTCATATATATATGTATATATTCATTAGATCCCAAGTTAATCTTGTTTTGTCTAACACACCTGTAGTTTCAGTTTTTGCCCTAGAAAGGTTTAAACATAAACAAGTTCCTTATTTTCAATTTAAATCGTGCCGATATTTCTTTTATTTTTAAAAATTGATATTAGACATTTCTTGCTCTAAGAAAAATATCTGAATGATTTTTTCCATAAAAGCACGCCTCTGGAAGTTATACCCAATCGTTCCCACGACAGTCGGGTCTAGGTAACCAGAACGAACCTGGAGTTTTAACTCGCCCAAGGACTGTCAACTCGGCAGTGTTCCGCTGCTTCCACAACAACAACAACAACAACTTATACCCAGTCAAAATTGTACATCTAATGTGTTGAGATGCTATATGAATATAAATGATTTACACCGTACATTCTGCGTTGCTCATACGACATGGTGTACTGTATGAATACAGCACATTTGACACATAAGTTTAATCGGGTATAATTTTTAAAGCGATGCTTATACAAAAAATTCACATTTTTGGAATAATTTTTGGAAAAAATATAATCTTTTCAAAGTTGTAGGTTTATACTGTGACAAAAAAGTACCTGGAAATGTAAAAAAAAAAAAAAAAATCCAAAAGTCCCATGTCAAATATATGGAAATAGTAAAATGATTTAGGCACGCTTTATATTGAGAATAAAAAGCATGTTTGTGTTGGAACCTATTTTTAAGAGCAAAAAATTTAACTTCAGCCAGCTTTTACAAAAAAAATATCATTAGTAGTAATAAAATTTGCATAAATTTATTTATTTTTTTCCGTAGGGCCCATTGGTCAGATGGTTGAAGGTGAACTTCAGCGAAGCTTTCTGTGCTTTGGTGCATGTGAAAGCGCTGCGCGTCTTTGTAGAGTCCGTTTTGAGGTGAGTGGTATATGTATATGGCTTGGTATGAATAAGTATGTGACGATTTTGAGATAAAAATTAAGTATTTTTACTCATCTTTTGGTCTGTATATAACCTTCTGTAGACGAAAACTTCAAATTTTCAAAATTTCGAAACTTTTGTCTCCAATATTTCACATGGAAAGGCATATAAATACTTAATAAATTCAATATAACTCAAATTTGATCTTTCCCACTTTTATGAACTCTTCAGAGATGTATTTCTTATAGTGCCAAAGAGAATAAAACAAGAAAGAACGGAAGCTATAATGCCGCTCACAAGTGCATTTTTATAGCATAAAAGGTTTTAAAACACTTGAATCTTCATTTTGATCGGTCAGTTTATATGTCAGCTATAAGTTATAGTGGTCCGATCTGAACAATTTCTTCGGATATTGTATTATTGCCTTGATGAATAATCCGAAGCAAATTTCGAAGAGACATCCCGTTAAATAAATAAGTTATACCTCCATAGCTAAACGCTGATCACTAAGCTATATGTTGTGGTGGCCCAATCTGAGCAACGTGTTCGGTGATTTTAGTTTTATCTTGTACAATAATCGGTATCCGAAGTTTGCGAAGATGACTTTTTAAATAAAAAAAGTTTCTCATACAATAATTCGACTTCGAACAATTAGTTTGTATTGATTTTTCCAAACCAATTAACTACGATTTCTGCGCTTGAGAGAGTTTTGATTTATTTTTATAAAATTAATTGTCAAAAGTGTGCACAATAATGTACAAAAGTCCCAATAAATTTACTCAATCCATATTTAAGAAATAATTTTGCAAAAAAAGTATTTTTTTTTTACCTTGAAACCCTAACCCTCCCTTAAATTGACGCAAAACGCTCAAATGAAAGCTCATAATATTTAACCACGCTTTCATCTACTTCACAGATACGGTCTACCTGTCAATTTCCAAGCCATCCTCATCGAACCCAACAAGAAGAGCGTGAAACGCCTACGTGAATGCCTTAACCAACTATATGGACACTTGGATGGTGCTTCTGCTGGCGGTCAGAGCAATGCCAGCATTGATGTAAGTCAACTTTGCTTTCATACCTACTTATTGGCACTAAAACAACTTCTATAAATATACTCTCTCTCTTTTCGCATATAGAATGTTGACATCCCCGGCTTGGGCTTTGGCCAATCGGAATACTTTCCTTATGTGTTTTACAAACTGAACATCGATATGGTGGAAACAGCAAAAATCTAAAGTTCTTTTGAGTTGAACGCTCAACAAATCCAATTTAGCCTAATCACAAATGAAATGAAGAGAAATACCTTTACAACAACTATGTTTACAAAACAAGCGAGAAGAAGCAGCAAACTATAATTATTATCCTACAAGTGAAACAAACAAGCAAACGCTAAAAAAAGTTTATATAAATCTTTAAAATAGTATAAAGTAAATTACTAAACCATCTGTATGTATGTTGTCAGTTCCACGTTCTTTGTTCGGTAAATTACGCGGCACAAACGAACGGCGTCAGCGCAGTGCAAAGAGTTGAGAGAGGAGCGTTAGTTAGACTAAGTGTACGCGCGCGCACGCCATGCCATGTTAAACAAAAGTATAAAAGCAATGCTTTACATATACATATATATATATATATATATATGTGTGTGTATATAATATATGTATGTATAAATATTTCGCGTCTTCTACGAAATTTTGTAGTTATTTCTCTATGTTGTTAAAATTTTTATTAGTTTCATTTATATACACATATATTTGTTTTATCATTGTTTGGAAAAAAAAGTTAATTTACACGCACACATACATACACACACACTAAATTCTTGTAAAGTGTATTTGCGCAGGAGCATTGCTGTTAAAACCGATTTTGCCAACAAATTTTAATGCCGAGTTTTGGCTGCAGTGGTTCAAGTGTAATTAATTATAGCATATTAATAGTAGGTTTCTTCGTTTCGTTATTATCTACTTTTTGTGTGGTTTATTAAGCCAATTTGACAGTATTTTCTATTTTCCTTTACATCTGTCGTTGTGTTGTTAGTCAAAAAAAAGTTAAAGAAGAACTCTTTCTGCAATTTTCGCCATCAATTCAACAACAATGGGGTAAATTTTTGTTTTCGCACTAAATTTTATTAAATATTATTGTTAAACTTAGCCTTTTAGCGCAAATTATTGTCAGATACGTTGCGTTTTGCTTTCATCCATAATAAATAATAGTCGAAAATGGTCTTTTCTAAGCGCAAAATTACGTTAGGCCATTAGTTGGTGAGGTAAGCCGTAAGCATTCAAGCAATTATACAGCCATTGTACTTTTATACATACAAACACATACATATATACAAAGAAAAATATGCTGGCGTTGATTTAACGGTTAATTACAAAAATTAAATAATTACAAAAGTGTTCTTGATACGTTTTTCTTTGTATTTTTGCCACAATTTCATAGCTTTGGTGTACATACAGGCAGCAGCGAGTTAATAAGAACACAAAGTGAAACTTTAAAGTTATTAAAATAAAGTGGGAACATCATCACTTATTATTATTATTATTAATCGAGTTATAGCGAGAAATAAATCAACAGCAAACCAAATTCAAGAACAATGCTAATATCTAGCATAAAGTGTATATTTACTATATGTATGTTTATTGTTGTTGTTGAAGCTAGCATACATATATACTGCGTGTTTTTTATGCATAATCATACTGTACAACTGGCCCATATTGCTTGTGTTAAACTTAAACTATTTTTAATAAAGCCAAGAAATATTAGAAATAATGCGCATAAAAGGACATTAAGGCCAGGGAAGCTGTTGCGCGGTTGTGAAGTTATGCTATAATTTCTATGTTTCTAAAAGCAAAAGCACTTGCGTACTGTAGTTTACATTTTAATTTCATCTGTGCAACAACAAACGCATGAGCTTCCCTAACGCAAAGCAAAAACACCGCTTTGTGTCCTTTTCAACCCCGACAACATGTTGCGAAAGAGAACGTACAATAAATATTTGTAAACTCTAAACTTAAAAGTAAAATAATTATATATATATACATATATATTATTGTTATAAAGAATGAATATTTAAAATTTTATTGCATATTAAAAGAAAAGCTACACATCCAACTTACTTAAGCTTACAGAATTATACACTTCCACACACAGACACACACATGCATATATATACACTCACACATACAACTACCTTGAAGCTACACAAAAGCAACAGAACTTATTTTGCAACAGAAAAGTGAGAAAACAAAACCAAACCAAACTCTATGTAAATGTACATTACGAGTATTTAAGCAGTCAGTATGAAAACATAAATAAGTTTGATGAAGCGTAAAAGAGTAACGAGCTAACGCCATCCTTGTAAATAATTATACGAAAAAAAGACATTCCAATTTTGTTGTTTTTTCTAATGGGACGCACTGCGATGCTATGTAACAGGTAATAAGAATTTAAATGCCAAGCGGTTGGAAGCTTAAAGGAGTGTTGAGTATAGATCCTTAATGATTATAAGATAAGGTTGTCCAGTGATGTCTATAGGGTAGTCCTTAATGTTTATAAAATAAGGTTGTCCATAAAAAACATATTAACGATTTCGCAGTTCAACTTCTCTACCAAAAATACTAACAATGGGAAAATTGAATTTGGTTCAATTTAGATAATGTTAAGACGTGTTGGACAGAAGGAAAAGTGCAAATTCTCCCATGGGAATTAAAAAAACTTAAATTATTCCTCTTTTTGTCCTCTAAAATCGATACAAATGTATTCTAGCACATCAAATCTAAGTCTTAGTCTCGGTTGGAGTCGTTTAAGGTGTGTCGATCAGAGAAGATGGTCTAGAAAAAAGTGCTCTAAGCTAGTCGGAAGCTTTCACAGCTGCATATTTTATAGCAAAAAAGGGTATAAAACGATATTCTTGATTTCGATTTATTTAATTTACAGTAAGGTTGGAAATAAAATATGAAACTAGGTACATACTTCTCGATTACTTATCGAGGTCAGGCGTGCATATAAAATCATGACTGTTGTCTTGTTGGACATTCCTATTGCTTGGGACGGTCCATACAGATCAAAATTTTTCGACTACTATGGAAAAGAAAGAAATGAAAATTTTGATTTATACATAGATCAAATAGGTTATCACTCCTCCTCTTCAAAACGCAAACGCTCTGCCAGGTGCAATTCTAAATACTTGCCAACTTTCTCGTCTCCCCGGTATTACTAGTGATAGACTTGTGGAAGGAAAAATATCAACAACTAGATTTTGCTTTATTAATTTAAAAACCGTAAAGCACATACACATAAATTAGTAAAAAATCAGCTACTTGAAACGGGGTATGTATGTATGTATGTATAACTCATTGTATTTTCATTACATACTCCACGCATATGTCTTGTATGCCTTCTTAATTTAACTCTCATGCTCTGCTTCCAATTTCATCAAACGCTTCTTAGTTTGACGACGTTTGCGCAAATTATCATACAAACGCACTGAGAAGAAGTATACCAATTCGATCAGACTCAAACTGGATATGCCCATAAATAAGCCGAGAATACCACCCCAGTTGGCTATCAAGGTGGCGATGCTGAAGAGCACAGTGCGCTTGATGGCCGTGAATTGATGCTCCTTGAAGTAGACCGACAAGCGCGAGCCCATGAAACTGTCAAAGGAAGAAACTAGTGACTGAGAATCAGTTTTCGTATTATAATAGTCACACTTACTCCTCATGCTCGTAGACCTCGCGGAAGGCCTGCAATGTTTTGTTCAGCTCATAGCGTGCACTTGAAATCTCCACATTGTAATCCAGTGAGGTGCAGGCTGGCATACAGTCACAAATGATTTTCATATTCGGATCCATGGTGGCCTGCATAGTTTGATTCTGTATAAGGATGCTCAATTCAGACTGAGCTGTGTCATAGCAGTTTATGTCCTCCACACTGCAGACGGGCACATCTTGTGGCTCTGTAGGCAGGTGCAATTGAAGGTTATGTATAAGTATGTATATAGGAAAGTTGTGGGGGGCTTACTTGGCATCCAAAATTTTGCGCAACCACATTTATTTATGGTAAAATTGGTTAAGCACTCCACCTGACAATTGGATTGTGAATAGGAGCGGAAATAACGCAAATAACGCTCGTCATTGAAGTAGCACTGTCGTCTGAAATACAAACAGTGAAAACGGTTGTAAATTTATGTTGCGCACAAAGTGTTGTATATAAATGATTTCACTTCTCTGGGCTGAAGTCATGCAGATTATCCGTCGATATAACATAATGCGGCAGTACGCTAACCATCACTTCGTCGCCGTGCGGCAGCAAAATGTAATTACTCGTTGTCACCGGCACGCTCTCGGGGGACGTGAGAAAAACCTGTGGGGCGAGCAAAAAACGAATAATTAATTTAATTCTTGTTAATAATGAAGTAAGCGCTTCATATGAGCGTGTGTATGGTTGAGGTCGATGGTTACTATGAGGTTAGTAGCAATCAAAAAACGATTTGAATTCCAAAAACCTGCCTAAACATATGATGTCATTACTTGAATTGAGCCAACCTAACCTGAGAAATGCAACAAGCTTCATATTTTGGGGCTGGCATTGCGGGGTGACGGATGACACAACATGAACAATTCTTAAACGGAAAGATATACATATTTCGCAATATGCTGCCGAACTAACTGAAACTTGGTAAATTAGTCAGAGAATCTTATCAAAATGATAATGAGATAATAAGACTCTATCATTTATTTCGTTCCTGGGCTAGTCTCTTGATTGGGCTAGTCTCTTTTTTGGACCTTAGATATTTCGACGTCCAAGTTCCTTCTCAAGGTAAGAGCACTCCGTTTCTTCCGTCGACTGTCTTGTGGATTCCAGTTGATAGCGGTTCGGATTCGTGGAAATGCCGTTAGATAAATTTGATGAAAATCTTAGTGCCTTCTCGCTTAATCTCAACCATTTTGCTTTTACCTTCAATACCTCGCGGCTCAACTCACCTTATACCCTTGCTTAAAGCTTCGACAAGCATATTCGAAATTATGCTGGAAACCTTGTAGAAAAGCAAAAAATCCATTGCGTGCCGATGAAAATGCTGTACGTTGAGGATAAGAATTGTAGCCTTGACCCACATAGCCATCGTCCAACGACCAATTGCCGGTTAACTCGTTGAAACGTGGTAGCGGCTCGAAGAAATTATTGAAATCGACAACGTCCTCGTCATAATAATTTACAAAGCTGCAACATTTGACGGAAAAAAAAATTAAATGAAAATTTTGTTTTCTCAATCCACAAATTACCTGACATCGCGATATATATCCTTAGCCTGTAGACCATTAAACTGATAGCAAATACCCTCGTCGGTTGCCACAAAATTAAAAATTTTGTCACAAAAATAAAATCGACCATTCCACTTACAAAACGGACCAGTTTCGTTCTTCGAAATGGAAATATCGACCAGTGTTTGCGTAATGTTAGGTTTAAGGTTCTTCGGTAAATATTTTGCGAAACGTTGCACAACTTCGGATTCACAAATGTGCAAGGTGGACATAAAGCGCTCCAAACTACGAGGAAAAAGTTTATCCATATATATAAATACATCTACATATAACGGACTAAGAACTTACTCCGTTTCGCTTAGATCTTCATAATTTTGGAATGAACCAAATTTTTGTATCTCCTCCAATATGCGACTCGAAACGTTGGTGAAATCGAAGACATTACGTTCCATTTTTATTTCCGGGCATATCGTAATTGTAGGAAACGGTATCTTATGCACGGGTACAAGCGTTTCATCGAAACCCAATATTACGGGTGTGTCCTGCCATTTGAGGTAAGTGGCCCAAATGAGCGAAATCGCAAAATATACCGAAATTACAAGCACAACGAACCAGTATAATCTGCAAATTTATTTTATAAAAAAAATTTAAACACTTTTCTATAATTATCACTCATTTAAAAGCTCTCTACATTCGCGTTATCTCACTTTTCATAAAATGGCCTATGCAATTCCACCAAGTAACGTAATCCATGAATGGTTGTATTCTTGGAGTATTCCATAATCAAGCCCTTGCAGGCAGACCACCTTGAGCCATATTTAATGCGAGATTTAATAATTATATCGCTCGGCACTTCACTAAGCCCAGATATGGTACTCAAAGAATCGGCATTCTTGGTGGGCGTTGGCAGTTTTATATCCACTTCTGGTAATGTGGCTTCTGAGCCTCTATTGCTGACTTCCATAATGTTCAGGTTATTCTTTTTATATATTATTCATTAAATAATTCGCGTAAAACTTGCGTACTCCAAAAACCGTTAACTACTAAATGCGCCGCTTTTAGCCCCACGGCTTTTATAGCCGCTAGAACTGATGATATGTTAATTTTTAAATTATCCCTAAAGGAATGATGCCCGAGGGAGCCTTTTCCTTCTACCCGCATTTACATGTACATATGCACATACATACATATGTGAGAATATAAACGAGTGCCGGTAGATGGCAAAGGTGTGTAATATGAATATTATACAAACAGCTTTTCTTACAAAAATAATACACTCGGTGAGGTTTAAATACCTGCCGGTTCTGAATCGTTATATTATATAGGTGAACACATATATTATGGATTATAGATTTGTCATCTGAAATTTTCAGTAAATTATTATTCAACAAAAATTGCAAAAAGCAAAGCAAGCTGAATGACACACAAATAATATATTTTATTACTACACTTTGGCACATTTATAAAAAACAAACCCATGTAAACCATTTTACTTAAAAAAGATTTTTATCTTCGATTATTTTATTCTTAATATGCATAAAACAAAGAATTAAAAATATATGCAAAATAACGAGCATTTTGTTTTGTTTACTTAATAAATGACAATAAAATAACAACTATAAAAAATATGACAAGTCAAAAAAACCAATGAACCAGTCATTGCTTTATTTCTTACTAAAGAACGATGCAATGCTCTTTGTACCTTTAGCACTCTTTGCTAACGCTTTTTCCTTAGCTGTTAAATTTCTTTCTTTAACCGGTGATGGCGTAATTGGTGCTTGCACCACACTAAGCGGGCTTACTTCTTCACTTGAACTACTATTTGACCTGCTATGGTCATTAGTTGGTGAACCGTCAACCAAACCACTGCTTTTAAGTTTATCTGTTGCATTTTTGTCTTTATCTTCCAATTTTATTTTCTTGTTTTCATTAGAATTAAGTTGTTGAAGAGATTTTCGCTTCTTGCCAGCTTTCTCTTTTTCCTCTTTCTTCGATGCAGTTGTCAACGGCTTTTCTTCAGGTATTTCCAAATATTTTTTAAGCTCCTCGTGTAAGTCTACATCCAAATAGTCACCCACTATGTCGCATGCCATGCGTAAATAATCCATATCAGATTCTTCCCCGTTCTCGCCCTCTAGTTCACCACGTACATAATTTTTTGACATTGCACTCTCACCACAATGCACACCAATGCTTCGCAGCTTTGCAGTTACACGACGTGTTTTGATTGCTAACCAAGCCAGTGTTTTCTCCGCGTTATATTTATAAAATACCATGCCATTGGCTTTCTTTATATCGGCGATACATCTCAAGTGCTCCTCACCGCGTACAAATTCACGCAACAAACGCAACGTGCTCTTGTCGTCGGCCTCACCAATATCATCCAAAGCCAGCGCTTTTTGTGTACAATGTAAACGTATATGATGCAATGCCAGCAGCGTTATATCGATCGGTGTTGTCATGTAGATGCGTCCGTTTGAGCACACATCATTGTTGATTAACCAGCAACGTCTGGGTTCAGCAAATTCTTTAACTTCCATTAGCTCTGTGTTGGATTTTGTAATAAAGAGTGTAGGCTTGCCTTTTCCAGGATGATAAAAGTACTCCAACGTCAACTCATTTTCAGGATCTTCCAATAGTTCTTTTGATATGAACATCACTTTGTAAAGCGCTGGTGCTTTCGCTGCAGGAACAACTGTTTCCTCAGTAGGTTTAGAAGAGCGTGTAGACTTTTTACTCATTTTAAATACGTTTGCAATATTTTATCAATGAAGTTAAAATAAGTTTATAAATTTTGCTACAATCAAAACAAAATGCTTGCAAAATATCGCGCGCTAACAAAATACAAACATTTGTGCGAAATGTCAAAAATGCAACTCTGTTAAATTAAAGGTCTAACCACAGTATGGGTATTCACAGCGCATAGTAAAAAAATATTGACTTTTGTAAATGTGGGGTTAATTTAGGCCCAGTTCAGAATCATTTTTCAACTAGTTTACTAGGGTATGGGAAATGCTGATTGTGACTTGGCTAAATCCGATAATGGAAAAGGGTAAATTTATTGAAACAAATTTGATTTTCAATCATACCGAACTACATGATATCAAAAATCATCGTTATAAATATGTAGACGTTAATACGTATACAATGCGATTCCATAAAAATTGGTTATGAAGGCAACGTGTTAAGACTAAAACAAGATATTTATTATGCGCACAAAATGTTTATCGTTTTCGGCCTGCCAAAATGCGATTTTTGATCCAATAACTATATATGTACATAGCATGCACGAGGATTGTAATCTCTTCTCCTAGTAATCACACAAGCAAATTTGGAAAGAGTATGCTGCTTACTGAAGACTGTAACACAAAAACATTTTTTAGGTACGTTATAGTAAAAAAAATATTTTTTTAAACTTCACACTAGGTATACCCTTAGAATATCGATGCATTCGAATGTTTTATTTTCTCTTAATTATTATTTGCAACATTTTATAAGTTTTATGATAGCTTCGATGATTTTCCTAAAACGATATTAAGAATAAATGGTTATTGTGGACTGGAGGAAATGATAAAAAAAATAAGACTTTTTGCAATATTATCAATTTTATTTGTATTAAATTTCAGATAAAATACATTTTAATACATTGCATTAAAACCTTATATTAATAATTATCAATAGACAAACATAATTATTTGCGTACATTATATTTGTATGGACACTGTACTTTACTGAATTTTTAATTTTAAACACATAAAAGGCTTACATTACTTTAATGCTTGTATATATGTGTGTATGTACAAATGTCTTTAAATACAGTTTCTTAAATATAAATATGTTTTTATGCGATTGTAAATAATTTTATACACTAATTGCATACATACGAATATTTTTTTGTTTTTGTTTTTGTTTTCAATCTAAATATTTGCATAATAATAATGCGAAACTAATTAATGTCTTTATTTTACATGCGCAGGCAATCGTACATATGTACATGTATGTGGCGCGTTTGTGCTTAAGTTTCAGATTGAAAACTTTATTATGCCTCATTATTTCATAACACACACACTATTCAATTTTAATGCATAAATTTATTTTTAATTTGTTTTTTATTTTCTTGCTTAGCAACTCATCCGCTGTCATGTGTATGCCAGTAGTTGAAACGTTATTAAACCCGTTAAAACTTACCGTTACTTTTTATGATTTAAGAAAATATCATTATCATACACATGATTTTGTACGAAACCAGTATTAATTTAACTATTTAGTATTTATTATATAACTTTACATAAAGGCAAATATTTCAAGTCTTTTCAGTATTAAGTTGCATGTTTTGTTATTTCTTCGCTCTACCAATCTTGGAATGGCACGAACGTTGTGTATTTACTCACAATGAAATGTGAGTATTTATCCAAACCATCCAATATTCCTAACCTACTTATATGCCAAACTTATTTTTATCTATTTATAACATGTACATATATGTATATGGCTTAAAGTAGAATTTTGATGAATCTCTAACACTAAATTCAATCACTATTTATGGCATTACGCGTTTAGGTGGGGGTGCACATAACTAAATGAGTGACTGAGATTGGCCTTAATTGCTTTTTCCATTACAAATATATTTCCAACCAACATAACATAACCTTGTAGCAAAAATGCTTATAATATGTTGTTGACAAGGCGGTTAGTGTGGTTTGAAAATATTTCTCTAATACTTTAAACTTTTGTGTAACAGTTTACTTTCTGCTTTTGAAAGTAATGCTTTTACATTAGTTTTTACTAATCTCCGACGTATGCTGTTTATTTCAAAGTATCTTCCAAGCCGTTCGCCTTCTCATTCTTTAATGGTTCACCCTCCTCGGCACTAACAACAGATCTGCGTTGTTTCTCCGGTGGATTGTTCCAAGGCTGCAGTTCGCCAGAGCCCAGAATAATGTAAACAATAGCGCTGGAAATGTAAGTGACGGCCAGTATGCCGAAAACTATTTGCCATTGATGATATGATTTCTGTAATTGAAATTTGATAAATTAATTCTCAATTATTATAAAATAAATCACTAATATATTTATGCGACTTACATCATCATAGGTCAGCGCACCCACCATCCACGTCGACAGGAAGCCACCGAATGAAGAGAGCGTATTGGCCAAACCGAAAATGGTGCCACTGAAATTGGGCGCAATATCCAAGCCGTTGCCGAGATAGCCTGCTGTTACGGCGCCATGTGTGAATAAGGCCAGGGTAAAGATCGTCACTGACCACGCTGCATCGCGTCCCAAAAATATTTGCGCAATCATCAAGGTGCCGGGCGATATCAGTGCTGTAATGAAGAAATATGAAGAATGTTAGATGTCAACGTCATTTTTCGTAGGCAACACTTAATAATATTGCTTAAAAACAAAATTACTCACCAAAACCAGTGAACACCTTCCTTGTGGCCGTTGTAGACAGCGTACCACGCTGCCGCAGATAATCAGCAAAGCAGGACGAACTGAAAGCCATTATATATTTGCCCAAATATGGCAATGACGAGAAGAGTCCATTCTAAAAAGATAACAGTAAAAAAATAAATTATGTTGAAAAACATTTTTTTTGCATTTGATAAACTTTTCCTTACTTGTTTAATATTAAAATGTAATATTTGATCCATAAATGTCGGCAGCTGATTAACGACAGTGAAAAAGCCAAATACAGATAAACCGTGCGTAATTACAATTGCCCACACAGGTGCGGAGGTGAACAGATCGCGCCATGGCACATAGCTGGGACGTTTCTTGGAAGTCGAGCTGCCGATGGCGTCTTCAATTTCGCGCCGTTCCTCAGAGCTGATGCGCGGATGTGTGGCGGGTGTCTCAAAAACAAAGGTAAACCAGCAGATGGACCACAAAAGGCCAATGCCACCTGGAAGTATACAAATTATTTATTATTATACATTTCTTTTGTTATTTTTTTATATCAACAAGTCTATGAGCAATATATAATAATATATTAATATTTTTTACGTTTGTTAACAATTTCGGATAAATACTGATGTACATATGCGAACACATAAATATGTTAGCATTATTAACACTTTTAAAAACTTTTAGGTATTGTCAGTGGCAACTACTGCAAAGTCATCCGCTTCCGCATAAAACGAAAACTTGGCAGCACTGCCATTGGCATTTTCAACAACATGGCCGTTTGTGCAAATATTCTCTAATTTTTTCCGCTTTGTAATTGTTTTTTGAATATCGAAAAATTTGCTTATTTAACTTTAATAGTGTAAATATAAAAGTGTAAATATAAAACGTCGTAAAGCATTTCCACCTACCTGTCAAATAGAAAACGCTGGGCCAACCCCAAATGGAAATGAAGTATCCACACACCGGCATCGTTATAGCTGCACCCAAGGAGGAAGCTGTCAATTTAAATAGAAGACATTTGCTTTAAAAACATTGTCATGATTGACTAACTGTAAGATTACACTTACCCATCATATGCGACATGAATTTAGAACGTTCCATTGGTGGAATCCATACAGCCGCCACTGGATGTATAGCTGGCCATGATGCGCCCAACATAAAGCCCAATACAACACGTACAATAATTAACATTATATAATTAATGTGTGCCGCCAATGGTGTAATCAGTGTAAGCAAACTAGCCCAGAGCATAGAATGACCGAAGACACGCCGTCCACCGATTAGTTCAGCAAGTCGACCGCCGGGCAGTTCAGTTAATATATAACCCCAGAAAAAGGAACCTAGTACAAAGTTCGTTTGATAAGAGTCCCATGGAAAGTAATCATTTCCATCGTCAGTTGGTGGCAGCTGAGTTGTTGTTGTCGTGGTCGTGGTTGTGGTAGTCGTTGCTGCTGTGGCATTATCAGCTAGCTGTGCGGCACTCATTTTGCCGACCGTACGCGGTGGCGAATGCACATCTGGATGCACCATTGCCACAATGGCTATTGTCAGATTCACGCGCAGTGCATAGTTCAACATGAAGCCAAGCATGGTGAGTATATTGAGTACTTGACGACATGATAGCATATCTATTCAATTACAAAGAGTGGAAAGTTTTTGGATTAATATTAGTTCGTATAATAATAGAATGTGCAACTTATGTGTATATATGTATGCATATGCATATGTATATAAAATGTTTTTAAGAATCTATCTATGAAATAAGATGGTGAAGTATTTGAAATTATAGCAGATTATTTAGTGTTTCTTAAAATTATATGTTCAATTTCAATAATGAACTCAAATATGGTATTTCCATATGCTGCTTTAATTTACAACATTTTAAAAATAGGCAACCAAACTGTTTTTTGGTATTATTGCTATTTATTACTTTCTTTCAACTTTAATATATTGTTCAAACATGACAAAAATTTCCAACAGAACCAAAATGTGTGAATCATGATCATACTATATCCATAAAATACAACCTTCTTTATTTAATCTATATTTCTCGAGTTTGTGTATATATGTACATATGTATGTATCCACCCGTTTAATATATATGGACCCCCACATTCATTATCAAACCATTATAAATTTGCCGGTGAGACCATATTTGCTTAAGTGTTTAATACTTTATGGACTGTTGAAACTCTATAAGTTTGAGGAAAATTTTCAAAAGTGCCATAATTAATTGTGCAAAAATTCGCATTGATTTGGAGTCGCAAAAAGTAACACCTTATATGGTAATCATAGTAAAATAGCGTCACAATTCGAAACACGTATAAGCTGAACAAACACAGACCGGCATTAAATACAAAATGTGCGCTTAATCATCACGTGATGTTAATTTGATATTTTTTTTTGTTCTTTATACAATTAACATGCCAAAACGCTCGTGGTCAAAAATGTACATATGTATGTATGTACATATGTAAATTGTAGAGTCAACTAAACGGCGCTCGTGCGAAGAATACCTCAGACTGATTTATTGATGGCTTTTGCGCGGATTTCCAGTTTTTTATTGATTAGAACAAATTAGCAGGCTCAAGTGAATTATAACCGTAATGAATCTATGTATAGCTCTACGATTTCACAATTCAAACGTCAAGACTTTGAACTATCGCGGTTATATATTAAGACCGATGACGTGCGTACCTTTATTTATATCACATAACCAATATTTGGTATTTGCACTTTAATATTTGATATGAGTGTTTTAAAATTTGGTTCGTATATACATATGTGCAGATGTATGTATGTATTTTTATATAAGTACGCATGCTTATTAAGTGGTAGCGTTTTAAAAACCTGTTTCGGTATACGCCGATTAATCTGCGGTTAAAAATCCCCGTCGAACAGACACAGAAAACAAATTAATTATTTAAATTATAAACAAAAGATCACAAGAGTGTTGTTTTTTGCACGGTTGTGCGCTTTTGGGGGACAAACGTGATCTTAACTAATTCGTAGAAGTCGGCACATGTGACAAACGAACGACTGCCGACCAGATCAACAAGCACGATATTTGCATAAATAGCTTAAGGCGCATTTTGCAGTAAATTTGAGTTTTTTGAAAATAATTTTCAAAAGCACAGTTACTTACTTTTAAGATCGAATATACACCAAACTGTTTACAGTTTTTTAAGAAAAAATATTTTTCAAAAATTAGCCATGGCCGTCTGTCTGTCTGTATATACACGAACTAGTCGCTCAATTTTTGAGATATCGTTATGAAATTTTGCATACATCTTTAAGGAGTTGTGCACAGTTACAATTTTCACGCAAATTTCCAAACGCGTTTCAGAGTGCTGGGAGGCTAAATTTAAAGCGCTTGGGGTTTTCAAAGTCAGCGACCAACATTACTTGATAACGGCTAAGTCGATTAGTTTCAAATTTTAACACGAGCTTCTTTAATATATTTTTTTAATAATTAATCGAAGATTTTTTCTAACCGAAAACTATTTTTTTTATAAATCATTTAAGAAATTTTGGTAAAAAATTGATTTTTTTTTTTTGAGAAACCGCTATTTTCCAAAAAAAATTATTTTGCTTATTCCTTCGATTTGCTTTATTAATATTACTTTTAATTTGTTTTTTTTTTTTTTTTATATCAGAAGATCCAGTTCAGAGATATAGTGATCAACGCAAAACGTCTATTTTGAGAACAGCTACCGGAGATCAGCTGTAGTTTCTTTCCAAATAAATATTTTTACTAATACTAAGTCTTAAAACACAGTTAAAATGTGTAGAAATTTTGGATCAATTAATTTAAAAGTTTTCTAAAAAAAAAAATTCTGGAAAATTCGCTTTCTTTCGGCCTTCTAACTGTATATGACCCCTTAAGAGACTGATCATTTATTGAAACCGTTCTCGGACTACTATGGAATAAAGCTGTCATACAAACTTATCGCTGAAAATCAAGTACTTGTATGTATGTATGGAAAACTTTTTATTTGACAAGATACAAGAAATTTAGTCTGGATTATTTACTAAGCCAACGTGCAATCTACGAAGAAACTGTTCAGATCGAACCACTATGGCATATAGCCTCCATACAAACTGTTCTAACAAAATCGAGATTATAGAATTTTATGCTATAATAAAAAATGCACATGCGAAGGGTACTATAGCTTCGTTGCAACCAAAGTAAAAGTTTTTTTTTATTTTGTTAATTTATGCTTTATTTTTCAGTTTTTGACCGGCTCAATTTCATCATAACTAAAAGCTTCTCAAAT
Source organism: Bactrocera neohumeralis (assembly GCF_024586455.1). Lineage (NCBI taxonomy): Eukaryota > Metazoa > Arthropoda > Insecta > Diptera > Tephritidae > Bactrocera > Bactrocera neohumeralis. Next base: position 9,610,461 of record NC_065921.1, read on the forward strand.
AGCTTTTTAGCTTCGAACTCCACTCTCATTCAAAACTCTTATTTCCAAAGTGCTACTAAAAGTGGAACGCGCCGCTTCGGTGGGCATAGAATTGTGTGTATGTATGTATATTTGTATATAATAAAAATAAGTTAATAGCTTCTTAGAACTAATAAATGCTTAACTATAAATCTTACTTCGCTAGTAAATTGGATTAAAATCGTTCAATGTTAGTGTAATCATTATAATATTTCTTAGAAAAATACTCAACCAGACTTCAAATGAGCACAAACTACAGACTAGCAGCAGATGTAAAGTTTGATCGCACAATTTTTTCTGTGTTTAATACATGCGAGCCCATACATACATATGTACATACAATACCCACTAAAGTTGTACAAATCGGGATGTACGAAGCTTCCGCTAAACTCGCCGTCTGTCCAAATTGCACGCGCATTGTTTATTTGAAATACATACATACATATAAAAATATGTACAACTGAAATAATATGAGACACTGTTATTTCGCACATACATACTTTTTTGCGGAATAGAAATTTCTCACGGCCATTTGAATACAACTCGTGCGTCCACGCTCGTGTGTAAAAGTAGCTACGCACATAAAATTTGCGGTAGAACACATAGAATATGCCGTACTTACTATGTGCATAAATATGTCTATGTGATTGCCACTTACAGTTTTGCTTTAGAAAATGCGTCATCTGCGAATTTTAACAAATATTTGTCTTTTTCGTTTTGCGCGGAACGTCGCGTGTGTGCGATGACGAAAGTGGCTTCCAAATGTTAAATTTTGAAACATACATACATACGTTTTATTGCACTTGCTTAATTTTACTGTTTATTTTCAGAAAACATTGAAACTGTTGAATTTTTTAAAGTTCTCAAATAGCATCTTTCAAATTAGAAAAGAATTTCGCACGGTTCAAGGTGTACCAAAAACCTTGCGAAGGCGTTTATATTTCATGGCAAATGTTGAGTTCTTCATGAAACGATTCATTGAACTCAGATTGTTGTTATTTTGAACAAGTTTCCAAGTAAGCATAAGAAACAAATAACGGCTGTTTGCGTGTCGCTAAGCCTTGGAGTATGGCGAAACGAACAAATAACTGGTATAAATACAAATAAATGGTATAATCAAAGGGAAATATGAATTGTGTAGCTAATATGCTTCTTAAATAAGATAGAGTAAGCTTTAATTTAAATACATTCATATATTTTTTTAGTAATATAACGAAAATTTTTTCTCATCGATAAATATTTTTTTTAAACAATTCAAAGCCGAAATTTTGGTCAAAATCGATTTTTTTTTAGAAACCGCCATTTTGTCAAAAAGTTTTATTTTGCTTATTCATTCAGTTTACTTTACTAGATTTAACATTATTTTAACGAAATCTGTTTGGTTTTTTCAATTTCAGAGTCAAACGTATTTTTTGAGAGAAGCTAGTACTAAGTCTTAAAATACAGTTAAAAGATACCATAATATGTGTACAAGTATTTGGATATATAAATTATACATATGTATATATAATATCCCAGAAAAAAATTCTGGAAAATTAACTTCTTTTCGGACTTACTATATATAACCCCTTCACATATTATTTTTTGGGAAAAATCACAACACCAAACTATGCCGCGAAGATATACTATGTATGTAAGCCTATAAAAGACGGCTAGTAATATTTTAGGGCTATATTTGAATTTTGCAGAAATTTTCACTGTCGACTAAAATGTAAAGTGTTTATTGATATCTTACTAATTTATAACTGTATATATGGAATAGTATAACAACTCTCTGCGGAGAATGTAAAAAATTTTTTGTCTCATACATTGTGATTTTTTTATTTTATAATGGATTTGCTTTCTTTTGGTGTCTACGCTAAAAATCGCATGAATCATACTAAAAAAGAGTTTCATAAAAATAACTGCCTGCATTAAAAAATTTACGAGCCCATGCATTTGCGTCAGCATTACTGCATATTTGCTTTTCGGAGTCACAGTTTTTGCATCTTTGAGTGCAGTTTTTTTACTGTCTAACTTAACCTCATTATTTTACTTCGGAAGTCAATAATGTAAATAAGCTTTGCATGAAAAATTCTCACAATAAAAGCTTTGTTTATTTATTTAATAACCTGTTTTGTTAATTGAAGACTTTTAATAAGCGTCATACTTAGTTAGACATTAGCTTAGAAACAAACACATCAGTCGAGTATATTTCAAATACTAGGGTGAGCTGTTTTACAGGGATTGAGCATATTTTTTCCACAAATCAACGTGGAAGACGCTATAATACACCGTTTCAACGAAAGACGGATCTAGGAACGGAGCCGATAATTTTTTCCGGTCAAGAATTGTCAACTCGGCAGAATTCTGCAACTATAACAATAACAACAACCCTATAATGCATATACATATGTACACATATGTATGTATAAAGCAATTAATGTGGCGAGCTGAGTTGATTTAGCCATGTCCGTGTGACGTTCGTCCGTCTGTCTGTATATATGCGAACCAGTCCTTCAGTTTTTGAGATATCAATCTTAAATTTTGCATATTTTTTTTCTCAAGCAATTGTTTATTTGTAGAAAATGCTGATATTGGACTACTATAGCTCTATACTATATACATATATACTATAGCTACCATATGAACTGATCGATGAAACTCATACAAACTGTTCTGATCGGACTACTATAGCATATAACTATATAACCATATAAACTGATAGATCAAAATCAAGTTGAATATCTTTATATATCCTCTATTGCTATTATAAATGCACCTGTGAAGGGTATTATGGATTCTGTGCAGCCAAAGTTCATGTTTTTTGCTAGTTTTGTTTGAAGTTTAGACAAAAAAAACTAAGGTTTTTAATTTTTTTTGTATTGCAAAATAAAGTTAAATAAAATAACAATTAATAAAATAAATTAATTAATAAAATTAAAATTAATTAATAAAATTAAAATTAATTAATAAAATTAAAATTAATTAATAAAACTAAAATTAATTAATTAATAAAATTATAATTAATTTTATAAGGTGCTCAAAAATTCAGTAAACACTCATTTAATTGATTCTCATTACTTTTGTAACAATTTCAGTTAGGAAATTTGTCACTGTCAGTCGAAGCAGCTTGAGTACTGCAGCCTCTGCAGCAAGTATGTAAATGATCTAATGCCTGTTTTCAATTTATAGAAGCAAATCTTTTTGTTATATGAATCATTTTTTGAGCCTGAAGGCCACAAAATACTAAAGTGTGACGTTAATTTGTTGTCTATTTGGACATATGTATGTATGTACATATATACATGTGTACACTGTACATAGCTTAATCCGCGGCCTGTATAAATTTCGGTTATTGTCACAAAGATTTTGTCATTCGCAAGATTTCAATTTCAATGAACTCATTGAGCTTTTTTCACGTTCAAATATGAGTACATACGTACTCAAGCCATAAAAAATAGAAAATGCGCCAATCATTTTTAAGTAAATGCATATGTATGTATGTACAAATATATTTTTCAAATGCGAAATACGCCGTTGGCTCGATCTTCCTTGATTTATGTACATATGTATGTATGTATATGTGTGTGTCGCAAATATTTCTCAAAAACCGCAAAGTGAATACTTTTATATACATACAAACATATGTACATATACATTGTTGCAAAAAGTTCTTGGTAGGCGTGCCACCATGTCTGTATATGCCTATGTACGAATGTAAGTGTCCACATGTACATACATATGTTTATCATTAATGCCAATATTTGGATTTAAGCCAATAACTGTCTGCCTTTCCACAGCTATGCATTAGTACAAGTGTTTGCATATAATATCTAATATAACGCTTGTAAATTGAGTTTCATATGTGCGTGTATTTGTACCGGTGAATAACAGCAAAAAAATCTGAAAGGCACTTTAAACAAGTATCCACATACATATGTACATACTCCACCGCAGGTACAAATGTTTGTGTGTGTTGGTTTACCGTAAGTAAACACATATCAATCATACGCAGTTAACGTCGGCTAAATAGCGGTACTTTTAAGTTTATTATATAACATCATACATAGTACATATTCGCCAGTGTCTGTTCTATTGTCTCAATGTCAATGGATATCACGTGATATTTGCGGTTTTAATTTGATTATTTCACTCACGTGCAAAACAACCATTTTCGTGGTATGAAAATGTTATCTGTGTTCAAGTTACTATCTAATGCTATAATTACTTAACTTAATAGTCTAAATAAAGTTGGATACAAAAATAAGCACGATGTGGGGGTGTCACATGAGTTGACACAAAAAAAACTCCAAACCGGACCAAATTTTCATAGGCGAATCGCTATAAATCGATTCATTTCTGAAGCGAATGGATACTGCTGATGAAAAGTGGACCGCTTAGATGACGCCAAGAGAAACCGGTTGTGCTTGAATCGGGTCGAGTCAGCGCAGACTGTGCCTAAGCCCGGACTGACTGCCAGGAAGAGTTTGCTGCATGTTTGGTGTGTTTGGAAGAAAATAACTTTTTATAAGCTGCTCTCCTATAGCCAAACACCCAATTCGGAACAGTACTGTCAACAATTGGGCCGTATGAAGAAAACAATCGCCCAAAAGAGGCACGTTTTGGTCGAATATTTGAGAGAAATTGTTTTGCTGCAAAAAATTCACACTTCCATCTCACTGTGTCAATTTGCCAGTATTGCCAACAATTAGATCTCGACTCGAAAACAAAGCTCTGGAAAAGAAACACACAGTTTTGGTCAATAGAAGAAAAGGTTGCTCCGTCAGGACAATGCATATATGTATACATATACAACGATCTTGACTCGACAGAAGCTCCGGTTGCTTAGCAATTACCTCACAGTTCGGACGTGGAATCATGTAATTACTACCTGTTCCTGTCCACAAAGAATGATTTTGGTGCTGAAAAATTCGCGTCAAAAGAAGCCTGTGAAAATCGACTGTTCCAGTTTTTGTTAATAGGGAGGAGGGTCAGGAAAGTCAGGTAACCAGTTTACGAACGAAGGGTGAATATTTGAGCTAAATCGAAACACTTTAACTGTGCTAAATATCAGCGATATTTTTCTGCAAAAAATAATGGATTTATTTTTTCTAGCCCTTTTATAATACATACATATACGCGCTTGTCGGTACTAGTATTCAATGTCAATGGATATCACGTGATAATGGCTGTTTCAGTTTATGTGTTACAATCACGTGAAAACGATATGTATTTATGTATGTATATTTTTGTGATTTTGAAATGTTATTTTTCTTTCGTTTCTACTATCCAATGTTTTAATTAATTAATTAAATTTTTTTTATGATATGACATTGATCGATATTGAAGTAAGATGATTTCCTGACCACCATAAATTTAGATTTAATTATTTATAAGTGGCAATTTAGGGAAACCATAAATAGTTCTGTATCTAAATTTATTTTTACTCTATGTTTATCTTTCATATTTATTTTTGGAAAATAAAAGCAACTGCCACTAACCTACTTAATCAGAAGAACCAAATTTGGCGACATTTATGCGTACAAGTGGGTCTACAAGTTGTGCCAGTTGCTAAAAATAACCTTGAAAACAAGTAAGCTCATTTGAATGTCTGCCTTAGAAAATCGCTATCAATAGGTCATCGACCATAAATATGTTAATTTAATGTTATATCTAAGTATATACAAACAAGTGTGAATAACATAAATATGGACGTATGTATATATGTACATACATATGTATATATATTTATAGTACTTGCCGACAACATGAATATTCACAGGCAATAATGAGCGTCAACACTATTATAGTTTGTATGAAATTTACGGTTATTTATTCAACATACGACTAACTAACGAGTCATATTTTAAATGCGGGCGCAACCTAGTGTGTAATTATAAACAAAAAAAATATTTTATTTTTCAATGATTTTATACTAGGCACTCTTAAGGGGTTACATCAGTTTACAAGTTTCAAAAAATCGATTTTTTTTTTTTTATTGTCTTATTAAATTTTCAATTGATCTTGAAAATTATCAGAGAAATTTTCAAACAAGTTGATCCGTAGCTAGAGTAAGAGCGCAGTCTTTAAACTTTTTCTCGAAACTGGTTGGCTGGTTGGCAAGTTTTCTCGAGAACTACTTAATCGATCTTCATGAAACTTTACACAGGTCTTTGAGATACGATTTTTAAAGACTTGGAAGAAAGATTTTTTTCGATTTCAACTATTTGAAAAAAAAATTTGCGAAATTTTCACTGAAATTTTAATTTTTTTGTAAAAAAAAGTCTGCCAAAAATCCAATTTTCAGTTTTTGTTTCCTTCGTGCAAGTTCTAAGTTAAGATTTTAACTAAAAAACACGGTTTAACTAAAAACTGTAAAGAGTTATCCTGCCATCGCGGGCGCATATTTTTTCCGATGGTTCACCGGAAATGGCGTCGCAATTTCAAATTTCAGAATTTCTTTGTAAATTGTGTATGTTTGTAACAATAAAAAATTCTAATAAAACATTTAATTTTTTTATCTGAGAAAAAAATTGTTGAAAAAATACTGTTTTTTACTCGAAAAACCCCATGTGAACACTTAAAATGTTTATGCAATCAATACATTCGGTTTTTTATTTTAAATTCCCGTAAATCACCTATTTTTTAGCTGTCACTAATACATATGTATGTATATAACATATAAGCTTGTTTACTCAAAAAATTAAAAAAAAAAAAAAAAAAAATTTAAATGAAAAAAATCCTACAGACATAAAAAAAGAAGAACTAGATATTCATATGACCTTGCCTTAAAAACTTCTTCGCTAACTCTTCTCTTGCCATTTTAAAGCATTAACAATCTAAATTTGGCATTCCTTTATAGAAAAATTTAGAATTCAACTAGATTTTTGCGGATATGTGACGACAGTTATACATATACATATATAAGTACATACTATGTATGGCTGAAATATGCATACATATACTATACATACTTATGTATCTGTGAACTAACCTGCTCTGCTAGAATTTTGAGCTAATTTTTCGTCGCATGTTAATTAGTTAGTCGAGTCTATTTATAAAATAAAATAATAAATAATTGCACGATAATTTTAAATTCCTGATATATTAATAAAAAACTATAAATACATATATCTATGCTTATATATTGTACATAAACATATCTATATATGAAGGAATTCCGGTTTTGTGCAAAATATTCGAAATACTAAAATAAGAATTTTGCCAATTGAGAGATATTAATGGCACGTGAAATTAAAATGCCATATGCTCGCATTGAAAAGTAGGCGTGTACCTATTATACTGGATCGTGTTTGCTTCGCAGCAAAGTTGTACTTCTGCTATTAACAGTTTGAATACCACTTTTGAGCTTGTACTGCGCGACCTTACACTTTAAATTAAACGAATTTAAGGAGAGATACATCGAAATTTGAAGAATTTATTAATTTATAAAATTTTATAAATTTATTAAAATCTTGAGGTTTCTCCACATTTGTCGTGAACTTTGCTAAGGCTTCCTCAAAGCGTAAAATGTCTTTGTTTATTATAAACGTCGAACAACATTAGTGCTAGCGCCACGAATACTAAATATATCGATATACATACATACACATGTATGTATGTATGTATACCTCTCTGAAAGGTTTAAGTTATTTAACTAGGATTCTGATGCGGATATACTTTAATGTGGCTAATTCTATAATGATTGGCTAATTGATATACATAATTGATTGTCTGGTCAATGTAATACTTGGAGAAAAACGAGCGTGTGCGAAATTTCAGTTCGTTATCTCAAAACGAGAGGAACGTATATACAGACAAACGAACTACATACATAGATATGTACATACATATATATGCACATATAAAACGAACGTACAACGAAACCAAAAGATAAAACACACATACATATAATGCTCCCACATTCCATGAAACTGCTTAAAACCGCACTAAGCTAGTCAAAGCACAAAAAACTGGATACAACAACTATATACAGTAGATAAAATTAAACTCTAAATTCCAATCGATGCCATAAAAAGCCAAAGTGGAAATTTCAAATCCTCGCATTTCCGCTTTGCAAACAACAGTTAAGTAATCGCTAATGCTGCTTATCAAAGCATGAAAATATTCAGTATAATAAAATCGCAGACAGGCACACAAACACATATGCACATTGATATTTCAGCACACACGCCAGCTAGCGCTGCAAGGCGTTCGAGCCTCTGCTGAAAAAGGGGGCTCGACTTGCTCGCGGTCAGCCGACTGATAAATGCTGACACATACATACACTGTCGCATTGTATGAATGTATTTAGTCATATTCGCGTTAATGCATATCATTTCTCTATGTGGATACACATACATACATACATATCTAATGCATAAAAGTTTATGATTAAAATACATAGCGGATCATAAATATTTATTAAAGCATTTATTTTGGGAAAATTCCGCTAAGAACCGTCTATATAAGTGTGATTCGTCGATTTTTTAAACATATACAGACACGTATTTGAAGTGACTTGCGTCAATAGCTGCTTGAATTTCTTATATAAATCACTGCTGCGACATTCCAAAATATAAAAATACAATGTTGACGGCGCCTATTTTTTCGTCTTTTTTTTACTAAAAAATGAACGGCGTTACTAAAAATAAAAATGTGTACATATGTGTACATACATACATGCATACACGTGTATATAGAATTTATAGAGTTTGATATAAATTTAGTAGAGATAAGTACTCACATACATACATATATCAAAAAGCATTTTCAAGTGAATTGGGTTTTCCAAACTTATAGCTTTATTTCTTTTTAATAATTTATCAGTTCAAAAGTACTATAAATAGACTAATTTAAACAACTTTATAAATTCCTAAAAAAAATAAAAAATAATAACGCTGTATTTTGGTAAGCATTATGAGATACACATCACGTCTTTAAATTCAAGATCAGCTGCATAACTTCAGATGGTAACTTAAGCATTACTATTTTCACCTTTGAAAAAACTCAAGGTCCTATTACAAATATGAACAATGACTTTAAAAATGATTTTATTCTAAGCTATATTTGAAAATATCTAAAAAAATATTTTATCAAGTCTTTTCTTCTTGTTCTGTATATAAGTATGTAGTTCTTCATATAAATGACTCTTTTTGATCATCGAAAATATTCTTAATTTTTTTGCCAAAATAACTCAGTGGTCTAAACTGTGTTTTTGAAGTCAAGATTTTTTTCGCACTAAAACCGATTTTCAAAAATTTTAACAGATCTTTATCAAGTCTTTTCTTTGAAAAAAAAATGTTCTGTAATTTTCACTAAAATTTTGTTCTAGTATAGAAAAATACTGCCAAAAAACCTAATTTTTTTTTCCGATTCTAAAACTCGTATTTTTTCACTTTCGCCAAAATCCTGCCAACGCAAAATCAGTTTTCCGGTAAAATTTTAATTTTTTTATAATGCCTTTTCATAACAATTTTTGATTTTTCGACCCTAGATCATTGTATCCACTTCTTTTTCTGAAGCGCCGTCGGAGCACACGTATTACTCGAAAAATATTCAAATTTTTTTCTTCAAAAATTGTATTGTGTAATCTTAAAACAATTGATATAGCAACTTTTTAATTTTTAAAAATCGCTGCTTTTAAGGTGATCTAGATCTCCACCTTGAGGGGTTTTTTGGTTTACTGGTTAAAAAAAATTGTTTTTTTTTTTATTATCTTATTAAAACCTACAACACCTCTAGAACATTGTCCTAAATTTTCAAGTTGATCCGGGTAATAGTTTCGGAGATCCAGCTTTGAGAACTTGTGCGCTCGAGGCTAGCTAGGCTAAGTGCGCCGTTTTTAGACGCATTTTTCTCGAAACTGTGTTTTTGAAGTCGGAAGATTTTTTTCGCACTACTCAACCGATTTTCATAAAATTTTACACAGGTCTTTGAGATACACTTCTTAAAGACTTTATTTGAAAAAAAAAATGTTCGAAATTTTCACTAAAATTTTGATATATAGTATATGTAAAAATACCTGCCAAAAAACCTAATTTCAGTATTTTTTCCTTCGTCCAAGTTCTAAGTTAACTTTTTTACGTATTTTTTCACTTTCGCAGATCGTGTAAGGAGTTATCCTACCAACGCGGCTGCATCATTTTTCCGAGGGGTCTTCGGAAATGTCGTCGCAAAATCTTGGTTAATAGTGTATATTTGTAAGAATAAAAAATTCTAATGAAATATGGCTAAGAAGACTGTTTTTACCCGAAGAAACCCATCTAACCCCTTAAATCTTACATTTGGCAAACATTTACTTTCTTCGATAGGTGGTAGCTCTGGACCAAATTGTGTTTAAATTAAATGCTTCTAAAAAAATAAATTTATTTTTTGAATACGTGGCTACTCTAGACTTTCCGGAAAGCGTTACTTAGTGTTTTAAAGCTTTTGGCACACTTTTTATAATGATTTGTTTAGTTTTACTTTTAAATCGTCACTTCTCTGCTATTTTATTTTCTTTTGAGTTTAAGTTATTTAGAAAAGTTAGTTTTATTTAGTAAAGTTAGTTAGTTAACTATGTAAACTATAGGTGAGGTCTCTTACTAGATTTGTTCAATCGCTTGCTGCCTCACATTGGACAAAGCCAGCTATCAATTCGCTTCACCATCTAAATTTTGGCGAACCGAACATTGCTTTTGAAAAGATTGATTTGCTGCTTTGATAATAATCGCTAAACTACCTCTTGTTCTTTTTTTAAGCTCTATAAATAAACAAATATTTGCTTACAATGACTAGCACATTTTTACGACCTTGTTCCTTATCTTATGTCTGGGCATTATCGGTTTCTTTTATTACTGACATTTTATGAATATCATTATAGAATGATTCGCCACATTAAATGACAGGTGTCATCCTCCTTAATTGCTTCTCTAAGCACTAGAGGCTTATTAGAACTTCAAATAGTCTATTGCAAATATGCGATAAATACCTTGAAGTACTACGATACTATGAAATGCTATAGAGCTATTTAGCTATTTAGATATACGACTGCAATTGTTCACATGAACGAGCACTTCATTAGCACTAGAACGACTTTAGTATCTTGACAGCGGCAAAAAATCATTACAACGCAATAATTTCCGCTAAATTTGTCATATGTGTCAATGTGTTGGCGTAGCTCGTGCACGAGCGCATACGAGTTGCTGTGCATATCTACATGTTTATTGAATTATTTTCTTATTAACACGCGAAAAGCAAAATATATATTTATTTCCTTTTTAAATGTTGCTACGATTATGGTATATTTCTAATTTTATTGCTGTTATTGTTTTTGTTTGGTTTGCAAATAGTTGCATATACATAAGTATGTGTTTGTATCGTAAATGTATCTATATATGCATAATTTTATTGTAACTACTACTTTATTGTAGTATTATACAGGAGATATACATTTTATATTTAACTATATACTCGTATGTACATTGTGACAAAAAATTGAAAATCGTATTTAATTATTTATCAATATTTATTTTGCCGCCTTCAAAGTATTCTCCACCAACGATTTTTTCAGTCCACGAAACACACTTGTGCATACGATTTTTTCAGTCCTCAAACAATTTACGTATTTTGTTTTTTATCTTATCGATCGACCGAAAACTACGGAGCGTCAATTTCAGTTTGGGGAACAAGAAAGATCATACGGAACCAAATCTGGTGAATACGGTAGTTGATCAATGGCATTCATTTGGGCTTTAAATTTGGTCACAATCGTGGCTCCATGCGATGGTGCACTATCATCGTGTAAAATCCATAAATTGTTCCTCCGCAATTCCGGCCGTCTTATACGGATGTTCTCGCGCAAACGTCTCAATACGGCCAAATAGAACTCCTTATTGCCCATCTGTCCCTCTAGAACAAATTAATCATGCACCAAACCATGAATATCGAAGAAAACAATGAGCAACACCTTTATTTTTGAGCGGCTTTGGTGTGTTTTTTTTTTTTGTTTGGTTTCGGCTCGTTTTGTTCCCTCCATTCCGATGATTGTTGACTTGTTTGCATTTCAAACTCATAAACCCATGTCTCATTGGCACTTATGATGCTCTCCATTAATGTGGAATCGGAATTCGCAGGATTAAGCATGTCCAAAGAGACCTGTTTACGGTACTCTTTATGAAAAAAATCAGCTTTATCGGGACGAGTCAAGAAACAATGCGCTGCATACCCAATCATTTATCGAGGAATTCAATTACGATTTCCGGGTACTTTTTTGTCACAATTTATATGTAGATATGTATATACAACGATAAAGTGCACTTGTCTGCTAACTAATTACGATCTTGTTTACAAAATGCTTCAAGCGCTCTCAAATTACCATTAACACGTAGATACACGTGTTAAATTATTCACAATAAAATTTATAGCGAAACACCAATATATCGCAAAGGCAGAAATGTAAACAGTAAACTTTAAATTTGTTATATTTTTAGTATTTTTTTATGATGCCTTCTTTACGTAGTTAATCAAATAACAATTTAATTAAGCAAATGCACAAATATAATAAACAATTACAATTATTAATTTAACAAATGTCAATTCATGCTGACACCCAATCAATTTTGCCTCTAAATTAATTAATTTTATTGTTTTGTGTAAATATCATGGCTAATCAGAAGTGGTTGTTATTCAATTATTACATCCACATACTCGTATTTGTAGATAGAGAAAGTACAAAAGCAAACAAGTTAAATAATTTTCGGATAATTTTCAACAGAAACATTTTCCTCACCGCCAAACATCTTTTTTCGGAGGCCTTTCTGGATATCGTCTACGAGATCAAGGGTATTTAAATTTTATTTAAATTAATCACCCACTATTAAATTGCATCAACGGAACAGCATTTTTATTTGTTAAAAAAAAATTTAAATATACGGGTTTTTAACCCCTTTAATGGTTTGAATGAAGATATTTTCGAATAAAACATTAGTAAATGTATTATCATATTAAATCATATATTTTAATTGAAACCCCTTAAACACATTTATGGTTATACCGATAACTAGTTAATAACTACTTTTAGACACTAAAGCTTCCATCTTAACTTAATAAAGCTACAACAGGCATTCAAATATTCCGAGATCATCTTTTTGGCCATGAACACTTCTATAGAAATATTTATGATAATAATAATATCCAACGAATACCCCTCTCCCAACCAACCAACATTTAATATTTACCTTTGTTTTGATCGCAATATATCTTGCAAATTTTTGAAATTTTGTTACAAATAGAATACTGTTAATATTTTCTTATATTCTGTTTGAAAGAAATAAAGTAAAGCGAAACAATTTCACTGCCGAAAATTATTATTTATTACCTACATATGTATGTATATTCCTATTATAATTTGACTGAAATGAAAATAATTTTGTAATTTTCAATCAGCTGTTTTATGTTTACATACATTTACAAACAGCAGATGGCGCGAGAGAGATGATGGGTAATGGGTAGTTTAATACCCGTTTAAATAGACGAAAGAATGCTCATAGAACGCCATCAATAGATACTTTTTTGTACCCTGCACGGGATATATTAAAGTTACCACGAAGTAACACGTAACACCTTGAAAGAAAAGTTCAATACTTTTTGAAGTATATATGTATATATATGTATAAAGGACTGGAAATAGACCCGCTGTGTTTGAGATATTGATCTGAAATTGTGCACATACTCTTCTATTCTCAAGAAGTCTTTTCTCCGAATCACCAATATCGAAGCAATATAGCATATGTCTGCCATATAAACTGACACATCAAAGTCAAGCTTTTGTATGGAAAACTTGTTTATTTCACAAGATATAGATATATCAAATTTGGCATGAATTATTGTAGAAGGCAACGGTGCAATCTCCGAACATATTTTTCAGTTCACTAATGCAAAAACTGTCATGCAAACTAACCGATCAAAATCAAGATAAAAATTTTTTGCAACTCTGAAGGGTATTTTCGCTTCAGAGCTGTCAAAATTAATTATATTATATGACCGTTAATACACACATGTATGCGATTAGCTTTTCTGTAAGCTTCATTCTTTGCTCATAAACTATTTATGACTATGTCCACTTAAATTCATTTCGTTGGCCTATTTTTAAGTTGATAGTTATGATTTCATTGCATTTTTATTAAATTATATTCAATAGTGAAGTCTGTAGACTCCTTCAGACGTCAACTCAATTGACATGGTTTATAAATAGTGTGTGTGTTCTCTTTCTAAAACACACACACAAACATATGGAGAAACGCACAAGCTGTGAATGCAAATTCATGCATTCTCGCATGCAGAGACTGAATGTTTACGACGTGCATTGAACCCGTCTCCTTGCATCTAAGAAAACATGCAAGTTATTATACTCCTCAATTAAGAACGTTTCATAAATGACAAACAATTTCCGAAGTCAGCCAATTTAAACATTATGACCCTGTGAAGCATTTTTCAGAAGTCTCTACATACACATACATATATATATATATATATATATATGTAGATACATACATACAGTACGTGTTGATATGGACTTTAAATAAGCCACATTAAGGCCGCTGAGCGCCATAGAATTCATATCGATTGAATAATTGAGCTCGTAGTACACAAAAGAGGCTCGACTCAATACGATCGGACATGTGCAGTCCATTGAACGCTTATAAATAGTTTTGAATGCTTTATTATGTGTTTGTTTTTATTTTTAGTGGCTTTTTATTTATTTATTTTAATTTTTTTTTTAATTTTTTATTTTATTTATTTTTTTTTTATATTTTAAATTTATTTATTTACTTTACTTATACAATTTTATTGCATTGCCTCACCGAGTCACACACACATATTTAAAAGTCGCGAGCTTTAGTTAATTAAGCGTGAAAATGTCGTTTTAATTCAAGTTTAAACACATTAAAGTGCCGTTAATTTACGCTAATTAGGTTTTAGTATCTTAGGTAACTGCATTTAACAGATTTTCTACACTAAAAGAGTTATTTACTGTAATTAACACATTTCCAGACAATTGTAAACACCACTTTGAAACAATTTTATTATTTACATTAAATTAAATTGTAACAATGTATTTAGAGGCTTAAATACTCTTTGAAAAATCTCTGGGACGTTGATTGAGGGGTTTGGCGTAATTAATTTTTTCAGGATTTTTTTCCATATTTCTACCCTTATCAGGTATATCCCGAAGGAAACCCTATAAAGTTCATATTTAAATGATCAGCAAGACGGCCTAAGTTCAGTTAGCCACACTCGTCTATCAGTGTATACACGAACTTATCACTCAATTTTTGAGATATTGATCTGAAATTTTACACACGTCCTTGTTTCCTCAAGAAGCTGCTCATTTGTCGGAACCGCTGTTATCGGACCACTACAAGGTATAACTGTCATACAAATTGATCAATTAAACTGGGGCCCTTGTATTGAAAACTTTTTTATTTGACGAGATATCCTCACGAAATTTACATCGAATTATTGTTGTTGTTGTTGTAAGGGTTATCTACTTTCCGTTAGGGTGGTAAGGTTTAGATAAGTTGTCATCGAGATCATCTAACGGTAGGGCCAAGAAAGGTGCTGTTTCGACGGGGTCGGACCATAGGGTGAGGAGTGTCAGATGTGTAGGGTTAGCTGGGCCAGCAAAGAGGTGGTTAGAGTCATGGAACTCGTGACATAGATAGATAGATAGATAGGCCAAATCTCACAACAGCCGTTTCTACCACAACAGCCGTTTCTACATTACCGGAATCGAGCCGATTTTTATCTGGCCAAGGGTCCTTTCGGAGATCTAATCTTGTTGGGATTGGTAAGTTTTGAGATTAAGTTTGTCATCGGATTATTGTCTAAGGTAATGGTATAATCTCCAAACGTATTATTCGGATCCGAACTTTATAGCATATAGTTTTCATACAAACTGATCGATCACAATCACAAGTTCGTGGAACGAAATATTTTTGTTTGTGAAGTATAGGTACTTATGGTAGGTTCGGTACAGCCGAAGTTAAGGTTTTTTCTTTATTTAATATAAAACGGAGAGGGCGGAGTTGCCCGCGCGTTATCGCGGCGTTATAATTATCTGGCAACATTGGAAAGTTTGTTCATCCGAAAGTTGTAACTGTTATTTTAAAGCAGTCAAGCTGAGCCACCCTACATTTTTTATGCGCCGAAGGCAATTAGTTGAGCTTCTAGCTGAGTAATCTTGTTTAAAATCATTCATTCGCTTTCTGTACGTTTTCTCTGACACCCCTGCATCTATTCTTCATCACACTTTCAAGGGATTGACCTCTGCTTTCATAAATATAGCGCTCTAGTGTTCATTAATGTCTCAAATCTATCAACTTTGTCATTTACCTCGTCTCTTCCTGTGGTGAACAAACCCTTAACACACTCTTCTACAATCGAATTGCTCAAAAATATTGCAAATTGTGTTGACAAGCCTTCTCCGCATTTGGCATGCAAATTCTCGCTGTGCGTAAACAACAACACCCACACATATATAGACACTAGTTCAGCTTCTAATCATATAGAATATCATAATTTATTGCTTTGCCCCAATTAGGAAAATTGATTCGTCATATGTGTGTCTATTATAGCAGCTATTCAGATAGCAGTAACATTTTCAAGTACACATTTTCGCACACAATGAATATGTATGTATGTAGTTATGTTAACACAAATCTGTTTACATACAATATATACATATATATATTATTAGGTATTTAGTGGCAATGAATATGAAACGCTTTTTCATACATAAATTAACTCGAACGACTTTGAAAACAAGCTACAAATCAACTATGTGCCCATACGAGCTACAAGCATATTTATGTATGAATATATAGTTTTGTATTTATGTATATCTGTATGTATCTGTTGCATATTTATTATGTACATTATGTATATTCCGTCAGTTGGGGCGCGTCCTGGCCACGACAAAGTTTACTTTTACAGACATACCTACTGTAGCTGGAGGATAATGACTCACTAGCTCGCTACTATTAACTTTGTTTTAACTACACAAATACATATGTATGTATATGAAAGTAAATGCAGGCATTCCATATAGTTACAGTTAACAGTTTTTATGCGTTTAATAAACTTAAAGCGAATTCAATGTCAGAGTTATAAAACTTTCTCTGTACATAAACTTTTAGTATTTATTTACATACATATGTATACATATACAACACATGTAGCCATATGTACATAAATAGATTTAGCAAACAATGTAATTAGTAAGTCGTTGTAAATATATTATATACAGCGGCTCCACAAGTGTCAGTTTGCACTCTGTGTTCATGTGACTTTGTCCATTTGTTTACTGTTTACATGGAAAATAGTTACGAAGTTATTGCATTCGTGCTTGGCAACGAAAAGGACGCGAGTCAAAATCTCACCACAGTGACTTAGAATGACGGAAAAATGTTGTATTGTAATATTGCTTGTAAAATAAATTTTATTAAACAGCTACAAGCCTTATCTTTCCATGTAAGTGTCGGCACATTTTATCTAAACTCTTGTAAGTACATAAGTAAGTGCAACTAATCGCCGGCAAATTTCAATGCAATGGTAGTTAAGTGTTATTAATACGTTATCTTTGTGTACATAAGATAAAATCCAATAGCTTTGTGGTTCTAAATTTTATGATTTATGCGCTTATTCCGTTTAGAGATAATAAATCTTTCAATAAAGCAGAAAACATAGGAAGTAAGAGTCTAGGAAATTACTACTTTTCCAATATGAAGACAATGAAACAGAAAGGTATGTACATGTATGTGACAAAAGAGTATCTTTAAAGACGGTTGAGAGATCGTTGAAGACATGTTTCGTTCTGGACGAACTTCGACCTCTTCTACTGATAAAAATATTTATAAAAAGTGAAAGATATGGTCCTTGAAAATCGTGAGGCAAATGTTAGAGGGTTGGCAAGAGAGAGTGCGTTGGATATTTTGGGTATGAAATGCGTTCTTGCTCGACTCGTCCCGCTGAAGCTGATTCTTTTTCAAAAAGAGTACGATTGCGACCGAATTTAAAGCCAAAAATGCTATGAATATCATCGATCAAGAATCGTATTCACCAGATTTGGCTCCGTGTGGTTTTTTCTTGCACGCCGAAATGAAATTGCCGCTCCATGGAATCCGTTTTCAGTCCATCGAAGAGATGGAAAAAAATGCGCTGAAGGCCATCCCATCATAAGTGCTTATGAAAAGTGTTTCGAGAACTGGACAAATCGTAAGTATAATATGATATTTAATATTTTGCGTTGTATTTTAATTTCTGGGTACTTTTTTGTCACAATATATACCTAAAGCTCTCCATTAAAATTTTTTGTTCTAATCGAAAATTGAATTTTGGCAGCACAAAATCGACCAAAATTATGGAAAAATTCAACTTTTTTCAAAGACGCTATCTTGTCTGATTGATTTGGTTTTCATACGTGTACAAAAATATATTCTAATTTTTTTTTGCATTCACCCACGGATGTTCAGTAGTTATTTTTACGAGTATTCAATTAGGTGTAACTCTTAAAACAAAATGATACATACCTCTGCATCTATTAATTCCACCTTTTTCTGTATTCGACATTTTGATATTGTCTGAAAATAGAAGAAATTACATCATTACTTGTCTGAATTATATATTTTAAATGCGTTTGGTTTGTTTTTAATTGCCTAACTCTAGCATTTTTAGCCACTGTTGGTATAAAACTTTCTGAATAGATTGAGATTTAATGAAACTGTACTACTTTTTATTTTGGTTGAAGTCTTGACTTAGCTAAGGCACTCATAGAAAAATCAAAACTGCTAATTTGGAATGATAATTAGGGATTTAAGACACTTAAGGTTTATTTTAATTTCTAAAATTTGTATATTTGTGTATGAAAATCCAATTTCCAACTTGTTTTGATAATGTGGCAACCTTTATATAAGCACGCATATAGATATACCCATAAAAATGATTATTTTTAGGCAATTTTTTGTAGAAAATATTTTTTGGATAAATTAAGGTAATTTTAAAAAGGTAAAAAAAGTTACCCAAAAAAAAATTAACTTAATTAAGCAAGCAAAAAACATTTTCTATAAAAAGTTCCCTACAAATTCATCATTAACAAATTATTGCATGTAATTTATAGCTTTTTAGGCAATTTTTAATTATTAAATGCGATTAAATTCAAATTTGATTTATTATATCAAATACAACACCATCATTTTAATAGCTACAAAAAACTGCTAAAGCACGTTTCCAGCGTTCTAACGAGCATAAAATGTTTGTAGCAGCCAAGTGACAACAACAAAGCTGCAAAAGGCCACGTTCCGCCAATAGAAATTAAAGAGCGATTTCAAGGTAGTAAACTCACTAAAGCTATACAAACGTGCATACATACAAATGGCACATATAAACATATATACTTATGTATATGCGTATTTACATACATATATGCAATGCAAATGCATGCAAAATAGCAGAAAAGTGGAGCAGTAACAAGCGAATTCAGTTTTGCTAGAGCAGAACTTTAAAAAGCACTCCGCGTTCATTTCAATTACAATTCTTAAAGTGATTGTAATGAATTTGGCAAAAAAATTAATTTATTCAAAAGTGTGACTTTGTGACATACATACATATAAATACATTATAATGCTTTCGATTTTTGATTCTTTCTTGGCTTGGCACATGTTCGAACATATGTTGACATGAGCAGCCATATTGCTTTATGTTTTCTTTTTGAGTAATACATACTGACAAACATACGGCTATGTGAGCTTTTTGTGAGCTTAACGAATCGATCTCCTAGGATCACACCAAAATTTGAAAGATAACAAATTTAAAAGAATAGTGATGTTGGAGATAAGTTAAGAAAAAAAATGAATTTATTTTCTTTTTGTGAAGAAAAGTTAATAAAAAAAGGCGCATGTATTTTTTTTTTTTTGAATAATAAATTGCATTTCCTAACTAACATTGTTTTCCGATTTATAAATACTTATTTGTTTATTTAGACGCTGTAATAACTTATTACACCGAACAATTAATAATATTGCTCACCAGCATGCCTGATATATGGCATCATCAGGTTGCCGGTAAATTACTATAAACTTATGCATATAAATGTACATACTTAATGATGTGCATATATAAAACAAAGCCAAGTGATTTATGCGTTGGAAAATATAAATAAAACAAATAAATTGTTTTATGTAATAAAATATTGATTACACACAGAAAACTAGAGAATAAATTCATTCTCTCGAGTTACTTATTTTATTGCCCGTGTAACATTAATTCTGGTTCATCGTTGGATTTCAAATTAAGCACAGCAAAGTTGATGAAATTAACAATATTTTGGTGTTACTCTATGGCAAATGTTTTAATATTTAGTATTCTAAGAGAAATTCGGTCTTCCACGACAACAAGGTGCGTTCCTAAGTAAACAGGACCTTTAAAAAAACATAACAAATGGTTTTTTCGGCAAAATCAATTTATTTTATTCAAAATAGTCTCCTTCTGCTTCAATACGGTCCAAAAGCTTGTCGAACGAGTATTTTAGCTCGTTGGCCGGTATGCCGGTGCAAGCCTTTTGAATGGCCTCTACGTTTGCACAACGCTTTCCTTTCATAGACAAATGCATTTTGCCGAAAAGGAAGAAGTCGCACGGTGCCATATCAGGTGAATACGGGGAGTGCTTAATGGTTAAATTGTGATTTTTGGTCAAATAATCGTCCTTCGAATGTTGGATTCTGCGCAATTTTTGGTCATTAGTCAATTTGTGCGGAACAAACCGTGCTCACACCTTTCGTAAGCCCAAATGTTCGGTCAAAATGCGATAAATCGATGTTTTGGAGATATTCAATACCATTTCCATGAATTTCAATGATGATTTCGGCTGATTTTTGATGAATTCACGCACAGTTTCGATGGAATTTCCGGTGATCACGGATTTTGTTTGGCCCACATGTTGATCGTCATTTACATATGTCCTTCACTTTGAAAACGTTGAAACCACTCGTGCACTCTTCTACGGGATAGGCAACCATCGCCATAAACTTGCTTCATCAATTGAAACGTTTCGGTAAAAGTTTTACCAATCTTAAAACAAAATTTAATGTTGGCTCTTTGTTCGAAGCTCATTTTCGCACCGATAACACAAACATACTGACACTTAAAACGCAATAACTTCACTTCCAATCAATGAAATGTCATGAAATTCTCACTGGACAATCGATAAAGATAGCAGATTCTAACGCATCAGTCGACATATAGATGGTACTACCAGTGGGCGCTAGATTCAAAACTTTTTAAATAGATTCCTGTTTACTTTGGAACGCACTTTGTATGTCTTCTGCACATTTTTCCAGCGCAATCGCTTTAATCTCGACAAAAAAGGAATATTGGTGGCCAAATGACATGCTTATGGGATTAACTGAATATACATATCTACTTATTTTGTCTTTTTTTGGAAAATCTTCCGAAACAACATAAGAGTTTTCACTATAGTTTTTCTTTCCCTTGAATTGCTGTGGCATTAAAGCATCAATATTATTACACATAGTCATTTTATTTACTGCATTTTACTACTGCAGCAACCATTATACCGGCTATATTTTGGGTACATATTGCTTGTAGATATGTATAATAATAAAACTGAGTCTATATATAGACAAAAGATTTGGAAATACTTTTCTATGTAATATAATTAGAAGTTGTGTCTATTTGTGCTTATTTACTTACATATGTATGCACATATGTCCTCCAACCTGCATGGATACATCAAATTCACTATCTAACATATGCTTGACAAGCCCACTGACTCAGCATAGGCATCAAAACCAATTGTTGCATGACGACGCACACACAAGTGTGTAAATACAAGCGCCATTGACTTTTCACATGGGCGTACCCAGATTGGGGCTGATACAATATTACTTAATGCCAAAGAGAGATTTTGCTGTGCTTATATTTTGTTTCAGAGGGGTGAGAGTGGAAGCATTTTTGACTTTTTTGAAACAAATAAATTTAATTAAATGAAGGAAGGGTATGCAATGTGCATATAAAATAATGAATATTTTTGATATATCACAGCAACAACTATAAACCACTTAGTGCGTCTCTTTAAGCAAAGCCAACGACCGCCACTGCTTGGCCGGCTTATGTACATATGTATGCATATAACATATTTACATTCAAAGATTAAAAAAAGCACATGCTATGCGACGGTCTGCAATTATGACGTATGTAGGCATTACTACTTATTTAGTTACACAGATAAAAAAAAACTACTTAATTATCTATGGGGTATTTGACTTTTCACATGAGTGTACCTAAGCGACAGTAACTCATATTTAAGCGTAATTAAGTTGTGTCACATATTAGTGTGCGTACGTACCATACATAGTGTACAGCAATAAATTAATCGTACAACAACACTGAATGTGCCATTTGTATGTATAGTATATATGTACATACATATGTATAATGTACCTATACATTAATGTGGAAACGTCAGCTCGTGCTTTTTCGAAAACATCGAAAATGTGACAGCCGTTGGCTTCTATGTACATCTAGCCATTTACATTATGTACATCTATGTAAGGATGGGTTTATTTTCACTAGATATGTGTGTATTTATATATATGTATGTACTTCTGATACTCATTTCCCAAAATATTGTGCTTTACTCTTGTCGTTCAAGAAACCGTCTCGTATTTCCTCTAATTAAATTTGTTAATTAGTCAAAACTGTACATTAACACTTTTATATGCTGCGAATTTAATTGACACTATTAAATTGTATAAAATTATCGGAGTTTTTTGTGTGGACATAAATTCTTAAAAAAAAACTACATTTTTTTACGCTCAAAGGTAAAAGTAAATAAAAAGCCAAAAAAAAATTTTTAAATGTTTCACTTCTTTTATATTATTCAAAATAATTTATTATACATTTTTTAATAAATATTTTTTTTAATAGTCGAAATTAATTTTTATGTGGATTTTTTTTTAATTTTGTTTAAGATCAATTATAGTCAAAAAAATATATTTTGCTAACCATTTAATTTTAATAAATTTAAAAAATAATTTATTAAGTGGGAAAAGAAATTTTTTAAGTAAGGACATTTTTTTTATTGGAAAAATTTTTATTGGAAAAAATTTTTAAGTAGAAAAATTATTTTTAAATTTTTGAAAGGTACGATGTTTTTTAAACTTAATTTAATAATCTTTTAATTACGATTTTTTGTTAACGAAAAATAAATTTTTCTCTTCACCAATATACATATATATGTATATACATATACATATATATATATATATTCTTCTGATTTTATTTATAATTATTAGATTTTTACATTTCGTTTAAGTTCAACTTTTTTAGTAAAAAAAAATAATTTTCTCAACCATTAATTTTTTTAAGTGTATTAATAATTAGAAAAATTATTTTAATATTTTTGAAAAGTACGATTTTTTTCACGTTATATTTTTATGCAAAACTAATTTATAAGAGGAAAATTTGTATTTTTAAAATTATGATTTGTTGTTTACGAAAACGAAATTTTTTCACCATTAAGCATATTTTTATCCAAAAATGAATTTGAATTTTTAAGAGAAAAAATTCTTATAAATTTTTTTTTTGTGTTATTACCTCCATTGCATCAAACAACTTACAAGTCTGGTAAAAGTGTCGATGAATCGAAAAAAAAATGATTTCAAAATATTTAAACACCATTGGAAAAAATTATATTTATAATATTGATTTCAAAAATGATTTCAAAATATTTAAACACCATTGGAAAAAATTATATTTATAATATTTTTCAAACAGTGATCCAAAAAATATAATTTCTCTTTGGAAAGAAAGCTTCGATTAATAGAAAGCAAATTTTAAATCAAAAGTTTCACACACAACACAGAAAAAAATATATGTATAGGTGGTATATTTACAATATTTTCAAACAGTGCTAGGAAAACAACGTCGATTTATTAAAAAATAATTGTCGATTAATCAAAATAAATAACATTTTTTACACCATTATATCAACTTTCTACAAAATGGTTATTAAATAAGTATCTCAATTTATTTTGAGAACGCTTTGTAATTAAGCATTAAAAAATATTTATGTTTGAAAAGAATTTGTATGCATTATTAAACATATTTTGCCACTTTTTTATAGTTTTAAACAATAAACTATTTAAATTTACGTTAAATAAATTTATTTACATTAAATAATTTTCAAAAATAATTTTGAATTTTTATTGAAAATAATTTTTATGCATTACTAAACAAATTTTGGCACTTTTCATAGTTTAAAAAACTAATGATTATTGTGTATTATTTGAATTTGAAAACATTTTAGGAAAATAAATTTACAATTTTTAATATTAAATTATTTCCATGCATTAAATTTTATTCTCGTTAATATTATTTCACTTTTTGTTAAATATTTAAATTATTTTCTTTATAGCTGCACAAAAAATTTCATTTCAGTTTTATTTATATTTCTGTTAATAATGCAATCTGTTAACTTTTCTTCAAAGTATCCAAATTATTATTTTCTAAATTACATATTTAAATTACTTGCTTTATAGCTGCACAAAAAATTCATTTCATTTCATATTCTATTTATATTCAAAATATTTATAAATATACATATTTTCTATATATTATTGTATGTAGTCAACAGCGCCACTTTATGGTGTGAGAATTTCGTAAATTACTTTCTTTGACATCGCTTTCATTTACACAATATACAAGCAGCCCTGCCAAAATTTATTTCATTTTGTTAAACGTTTTCGGCCGGTTGCCACACTACACATTTTAGATCTAGCCGACATTTTTTTTTATTCTTTTGTATTTTCAGTATTACAACGCAGCATCTGCTTCTAATGTGTCACCCCTCAGAACAGTCTATTTTCAAATATCAACGCTCAACTGCCGATTTACAATGTACAAAAACAACAAAATTACCTTTTCACTGTTAACTTTCGAAAGTTTATTTATTATATATAATAAGTTATTTTATTTTAAAACTTTAGTTCTAGTTTTATTTCACCGAATTTCTTTTCCGCGAAACAATTACATATGTCAATAATGCACTGGTGCTTTAGGTGCCGCGCCAAAAATCACATTTATTATAGTTGTTGCTCAACTAAGGAACTAAGGTGTGTGTTATTGTACGTTCTCGAACTGAAAAGGTTCCGAAATCAACCAACTGTCGGCACCACTGCACAAATTCAACTGAAAATATCTCAGCGTTGACGCGCCTTTAAATTGGCTCGCTCTCAGTTGGCGAGTAGATGAGGCACATGGCAAGAGTGCAGGCAAACTCGCGTATATACTTATGAAAAATATATATTTGTGACGCGCTAGTGTGTATGTTTAGGTATATTTATATATGGATTTTCGTCACGATATTCGTACCTCGTGGGTTGATTGTTTCAACAACCCGATTTTTATTCACTCTGCCTTCTGGCGTGTACTTGTATTGGTGTATATCGCTCACAGGTTTGTTTGTATGTTTGCATAGCTGTGCGTTCACATGCATATTAATGCGCATATATGTATGTATGTTTATGGAAATTGTGAGATGTGCATTTGTGGTAGAAGAACTCTATTGTTTCTATGCAGCTTCATTAAAGCTGACTATCCTTATACTAGTTCCCTAAATATGTTTGTATGCATGTAGGAGAGCGGTTGGAATAAATTCATGTAAATTGCATTTAATTATTTAAAAATGTGGAACTGAGCTTTATATTTTCGCTATATTTTCTGCATGAAAATTTTAACTTTAGAAGTGTGTATGTTGGTTTATATACCTTGATCAGGGTATATTCAATTTTTGTTACAAAGTAACACCCTGAAAAACATCGGAGACCCTTTAAAGTATAAACTGATTAGGGTGACGAGCCAAGTCGATTTACCCCTGTCCGTCTGTCTGTCCATATATACACGAACTAGTTCCTTACTTTTTGAGATATCAACCTGAAATTTTGCTCACGTCCTTTTCTTCCCAAGAAGCTACTCATTTATCTCAACCGCCGTTATCGGATCACTATAGCAATATGTAGCTGACAAGCTGAACGATCGGGCTCAAGTCCGTATATGAAAAGCTTTTTTATTTTACAGGATATGTTTATGAAATTTGGTATGGATTATTGGAAATGATCAAAGATCGCACTTGGACTGCTATATATAGTAGTTTGTGAAAGCAAAGAGATCACTAGATCTTTTGCTATCGATCTTGGGCCAAAAGGCTTTTGCGACAGCGTGTGTACCGATGGGGGCCCAACGCAGGCCAAGCTAGAAGATAGGGGAGCACCGACCCTCTACCATTCCATAGGGGTTCTAAAGTGACTTTCCTTGCTAACTCATCAGCTTTGCAATTTCCGGCGATTCCGCTATGGCCTGGCACCTATACCAGTCTTATTACAAAGACACTCGGTAGTGAGGTTAGGCACTCCTCGACCAACCCTGAACGCACTGTTAATGAGTTCAAGGCTAGTATCGACACTCTGCTATCTGAGAGAATGAACAATCGTTAACTTATGAGACAAATTTTCAAAACGAAAAAATTTTCAAAAAATAAGTCCTCTTTGAACATCCTAAGACGATGTAGAATTTATTAAACGATTCTTTTGGTTTTATGCCTTGCAGATATGAGAAATATTTGAAAGATAACCGTTAATCCTTTCGTGACAACATACTGGTACAGGCGCCAGCACTTAAGATTAAGGACAAGTGCTTCAATTTGATGAAAACCTCCGACGATGCCGAACTGAGCATCAGAAAAACATTTCCCAGAAGCTATAAAATTTATTTTTTCGAAAGTGATTCACCTATCAGCACCCACATGAGTGATAGCGTTACACGCATAAATATATAATATACATATATGTATATGGCACATAGCAACATGTAAAAGTGCATTTTAAACGCGCGTGCACGCACACATACAAACATAAAGTAATGTGTAAATAAGTACAAGAGTTGAATTCAATCTGATAACGTTTTTATAGACACCCATCAGTTCCAGAGTTCAGCCATTTTACTACGAAACCACACACAGGCACAAACAATAAAATTATATACTACTGTATACATACATACATATATATACACATTTATATTAATTTTCATTTTGAATATTACTTCAGTTGTCATTTTTAATTGACACTTGGAAAACAAACTTTTTTCTCTAAGTAAATATTCCCAGAAAATGCGACTTGGAAAATTGATTGCAAGAAAAAGTCGTAATTCTATATAAACTGGGTTATTTCTTAAAATCTCATGAATTTATATGAGTGTAAATGCAATAATGGCAGAAGCCAATTTGAAGTGGTCCATGCGGTCGATAAAACTCAACCAAATGGGTGATAAGAAGCAGAGAGGTGCTTAAAAATTAACCGCTTAAATTAAAGTGGCTCTCAAATATTCGTATTGATAAGATTATCAGTTGGCATACACTTAAATATATATTTACGGACTATAATGAAGGGATTGTCTGTTTACCTATTACTTTATAATGTCCTCGTTCACCTCCAGACCGATTTACATCCGTTCTTTATCTAATTTGAAGAAGGTATAACAATTAACAGCTATTTTCAAAAAAGCCAGAACTTAGAAAACAATAAATCCAACACACTACTTGAATAACTTAAGCAGTCTTAAAATCGTTAGAAATGTAGTGAATCGAACAAAAACTGGTATAAATGCAATAAATGAAATGGAAATGATCTTCGATTAGTCGTAGTTTGGAGAAGAGTGAATCGAGAAAACAACTGGTATAAATGCAATAAATAGCATGATCAAATATGAGTTGTCATGGTATCGTTAGACCTTGAACAGTAGTGAAAGGAACAAACAACTGGTATAATCTAATAGAAGCTGGCATGGCATCTTTAGACCTTGAAAAATGGTCAAATGAACAAACAACTGGCATATATATAATAAACTGCTATAATCAACTAGATAGTATCTTTCATTCATCATACCTTAGATGAGAGTGAAACGAACAAATAATTGGTATAAATACGATAAACCGATATAATCAGTTAGAAAGTGTCTCTGATTCATAAAACCTTGAAGGAGAGTGAATAAAACAAACATTGGCATAATCAAATTAGTATTATCTTTGATTCCTCATAACTTAAATGAAAGTGAAACTGGTATAAATGCAATAAAGTTGGAGTTGTCATAAAATCGTTAGACCTAAAAGAATAGTGAAACGCACAAAGACTGGTACAAACAAGATGAACTGATATAATCAAATAGAAAGTGGCTTTGATTCATTGGAAGGAGGAGAGTGCATAGAACAAACATTGGCATAATCGAATTAGATATTATTTTTAATTCATCAAACCTTGGATGAGAGTGAAACGAACAAACAACTGGTATAAATGTAATAAATTGCGGCAATAAAATTGGAGTTTTCATAAAATCGTTACACATAAAAGGGTAGTGAAACTAACAAACAATTGGTATAAATACGATAAACCGATATAATCAAATAGAAAGTTTCTTTGATTATCAAAAAATAATCGAAACGATCAAATAAACGGTATAAAATCAATAAATTTGCAGAATCATAATGGAATCTTTAGGCCTTGAAGAGTAGTAAAACGAACAAGCAACTGGTATACACACAATAAACTGGTATAATCAATTAAAAAGTGTATTTAATTTACCAAACCTTGAAGAAGAGTAAATCGAACAAGCAAAAAGCATAAATGTGAAGAAAAAGTAGAAAAAGAGCTAAAATATGAACCACTTATACCACTAAATGGTGATCCATTTCGAGGTTCCCTACTTTTTTCAAGAAAAAATCACAGAAACTTCAAATTTAATGGGAAATATATATTATCATTCGAAGGAACATTCTTTGGCATTTATTTTTTCCAAATTATCTCTTAGAAATGTTTGCCGCGGCTACGTCTCAGATGGTCCATCCGTTGAGTCCAATTTACGATGATTTGTTCGAGCATTTCCAATGAGGTACAACCATTGTGGAATAAATTTAGTATGCCATTTCTTGTCACTTTCACATGAAGTTTTGTTTTTACAAGCTCTCAGTGGTGACCCAAAGGCGCCTAATGGCGAAACTGGATTATCTCTCTTCTTTTCTAAAAACTGCAGATTTTATCATCTTATAAATTGCTTTCGACTGCTGCTTAAATAACTGTTAGTTGCAGATACTCTCAGATCTCTCAATTAATTTTTCATCTCTTACCAGGATTTAAGAAATTTCTTCAATGATGACTAATTCAGATCTTCCAAAAGGCAAAAAGGAAATCTAAACAACTGCCATAAACAATTTAGTGGCATAAATTTGTTTTTGAGTAGTGACTGTAGTCAGATGCAGTGTAATCATATAACCTTTGGAAGCTCACTTTGGTAAACTTTGTATGCAGCTCGAGAATATTAACAGAGCGCAAACCCACTGATAATGACACACTCATGCACACACATACACTTACACACACATTTTTCGGCGAATTCATTGCCATATTGTTTACTTGGACGCATGTGCAGGCGCATTGCACGGCACCATTGCCCAGCAGGTAAGGAATGGTTGTGGTTAATGTGTTTCTCCTTTCAAAGCTATCAATTCACAAACAGGTAAGCACACTTGAGAATTACAAATTCGCCATAAATATAGTGCTCACAGTGTGTAATATTTATATACGAAAATATTTACAATGTGCGCTTAAAGGATCATAACGCAAATTAGTGGCTATAACGGTAAATACGTAGCGATTTTACTAAATCAAATGGGCACATTGAATTAAGTCATTCATTTACACATGTCAATTACAAATATACAGGGTGTTAAGCGAAGAAAGTTGTTGTGTACATTTATGACAACTTAAATGCTTGACCATCACACAGTGGTTACTAATACTCATCTGCACCCTCGACTATATACATGAATACATAAACGGATGTTCACAAATGTATTCTTTATAAATTATGTTATTGTTTACATAACAACAAAAACTGATTAAAGCCTTTTAGCCTGCTAAATGCTTTATAAATGCGAATAAAAAATTAGGAGTGCGAAGAAATGCAAATTCTTCAAGCATTTTGCACTTTCATTGTGAAGCAATTATGAAATATCATCTGATTAACACGAGAAAATTTCCAATGAAATGCTAATCGACCCGATCATTATGAGCTGCGTAATAATTTTATTTGGTGGAAAATAAAATGTTAAAAAATTTGGGATTGTAGCGTTAGTGGCGTCAAATGGGCTTATAGAGTCTCATAGTAGGCTATACATCATCTGATCAAATTTGACCCGGACTGACCTGGTTTTTTTTTTATTAATGGTTGAAGTTTGAACTCAATGGGTCAATTAGTGCTTGGGCTTTTTCCTTTACGACGCGAAAGCTTTGTCTCGTGGCTTTTACCATGACGAAAAATTGCACAAAGAATTTGGTTAAAATTTTGGTTTCCAAAAGAATCACGGCTCCGAAATTGTTGAAAATGTTGCAGAAGTTGGTTTAAAATCTACTTTTTACCCGAACACAAATATTCGAATGGCAAAAATCTTTCAATAAAGGTCGTGAAGTCATCGAAAACTTGCTCCATGCGAGTCGTCCATCTAAAAAAGAAGAATTATTGAAAGTCGTCTTATTACGTATATTGTCAGAGAGATGCAAAGATTTAATATTATGAGTATGTAGCGTATCAATGCTAGACACGTACCAAAGGAACTGAATCTTTTGCAAATATGACGCTCATTAGCTGTCGCAAAAGATGCCTAACAACGTAACTAAGAACCTTACACTTAGCAAACGTACTATTATTGGTGACGAGATTAGGGTTTATGTACTATATATGACGTCGAAACTGTCCAACAAAAAAGCGATCGTCACTTCGAAAATAAGTCTAAACTTAAAGAAACACTTCAAAGTAGCTCAAAATCAAGGTGACGATTATCATTTTCTTAGATTATAGTGATGTGGTTCACTATGAACTCATTCCACAGGGTTAAAAGCTCAAAACAGAATACTACTTTATCGTTTTAAGTCGTCTAAGTAAAGCAATTCGCCTTAAACGACGGTATGTTTCACCACAATAATGCGCGGTCACAGTCTAGCATGCTTGTGACAGACTTCTTGACCAAACACGAAACGAAACTCATCGCACAACCATCGTGTTCTGCAATTTCGGATCCCAGTGGCTTTTTTCAGTTTTCGAAACTAAAAATCCGCTTCGGCGATTTAATTAAAAGTCGTTTACTGAAGGTTCTCAAGACCATTCGAGGCCCATGACAAGTATTTGATTAGATTAAGCCTTGGCTTATATTGAATCAGAAGTGTATTCTGGAAACGATATCAAAGATTTATATTATGATAAAAGAAAATGTATTTTCTTTGTAAGTCCGAGTCAAATTTGACCTCCGTTCTCTCGTAAGCGGGCTGAAAAATAACACATGCTGATTTGCTCTATCCGTTTGTGAACTTGTAAGAGAATGAGATTTCTTAATTTTTTTTAATAAACACTCACTACTCTTAACATTAAATATAAGTTATAAATAACTCAATAAATTTACTTAAATGTTTTTTAGTTAAAATAAAACTTTCGCCTTAAGGAATAAATAACTTGTCGCTTTCATACAATTAAAATGAGGTCACGGGTGCAGCTGTAAATATAAAAAATAAAAATAATAAAATTAAAAACATATATTTTTCATACAATTTAAAGTTGCTCAATCAATAATTATGCCGATCACGTAGGTGAAACCGATGTCGTCGCGCGAAATTGCCAATAACAATTTAATGCCTAAACCTCCTGTAGATTTTTATATATTTTTCATTGAAGAGGAGCCGGCATTGCCTGCAAATTATTTCACAATTGTTTTTGCGTTTTTAATAAATATATAATTACAATGATATTATTTTTATGACATAATTTTTAGCTTATTTTGGCTAAACGATAATGTTATATAGAGATGTTTTGCGAATGCGGAAATTTCGTTGTTGTGGTTATAATTCTTTACTGTTCTAAGTTGAAACTAGGTGTCACTGGTATACAAATTATATACAGAATAAATTTTAATATAACTAAGATATATTCGAAAACATTTTAAGTTTTTTAATGAA
The DNA here is from genome assembly GCF_024586455.1 of Bactrocera neohumeralis. Classification (NCBI taxonomy): domain Eukaryota; kingdom Metazoa; phylum Arthropoda; class Insecta; order Diptera; family Tephritidae; genus Bactrocera; species Bactrocera neohumeralis. Next base: position 9,642,575 of record NC_065921.1, read on the forward strand.
ATCATTAATAGTCTCCCTCGACCATATGAGAAATATTTCTATAACATTATTAATTTATTTAGCTGGGAACTGAACCTGCATACACAGAGGAGTATTCACACTCTCAAAGTACTAGGGTAGCAAAGCACATATGTAATTATTATGATAAAGCCCACACTGTCTAGTTATAAAAACAAGCCACAAGACAAACGGGCTCACCGAAGCCTCAATACCCTTCACGGTTTTTAAGTAGGTAATATAAAAAAGTCCAATCTGAACGATTGGGAGAAACCGCTTATCGTTTTACTACAAAGAGCGTTTTGTACATTCTTACAAATTTTCAGAAAATATTACAGCTTGCTCCCCGTAAAGAGAAGTTTTGATCGCCAGTCGTTCTTCCTTTTCGCTGTTTGGCGCCAATTGGAGATTCCAAGTGTAGCCTGGTCTTTCTCCATCTGGTCTTTCCAACGGAGTGGAGCTCATTCTCTTCCTCTGCTACTCCCGGCGGGTACTACGTCGAATACTGTCACAACTGGAGTGTTTTCATCCATTCGGATGATATGACCTAGCCAACGTAATCCCTGGTTCTTGATTCGCTGAACTATGCCAATGTCGTCGTATATCTCGTACAGTTCATCGTTCCATCGACTGCAGTACTCGCCATTAGCAATGAGTAAGGGACCATAAATCTTCCGCAGAACCTTTCTCGAAAAAGTCGTAACGCACAGACGTAACGGAGGATGGAGTCATGTGTAGATGTTCACGCAAGTGAGGAAAGTTCTCTGCGCGCCATTCACTTGGCAATAACCAGAAACCATTCTTTAATATATGAATCAAGCAGCTCACGACTTCCGATCCTTTGGGTATCCTTTGGGTAGCCAAAAAACATCCTTGGAAGGCGAGCTAAAGTGAAAAGGCGAAACATCCGTCCTCAGGGTTGTGCGATGAGTTTGGGGCCCGCCACGTAAAAAACACCCCCAAATGGAAGAAAGAAAACAGCCTCGAATAAGAGACCCCCCTAAATTTGCTAAGAAGAATAATTTGTAAGGACTGATAACAACAAGAAAACAATTTTATCGATGCCAAATACGATCAAGATTTTGTTTCAAATAAGCGTTTACATGTCAAGTGGCACCTTGACGCTACGCTTACATTATCACTTGAACGATATTAAATAAGGCCTCATAAAGAAAGTACTCAATTCCAACTTAGCTTTTTATTAAACTCAATTAAACCTACAATGTTACTTTATCACATAAAAGACGAGAACTAAAATTAGATTGCCAACACAAGAAGAAGCAGAAAGTATGTGCCCTCTTCACAAAAAGTAGGACGTTTAACTATTTTAAGATCGCCCGTGCAATCAAAGCTCGAACTTCAATTGCTTTTTTTTTATTTATCAGGTCTATTAAAAACGATACACCTAACTGCTGATATTTTTAGATTTTCTCCTTTGCCTTTGTCTTTAGCAGACATTTGAAAATGTCCATTGGGAGGCAACGTTAAGTGGCCACCATGCGCAGACGCATTAATCGACCGACGATTAAAGAGTTTGTAGTGTGTGGCATATAAGGTTAACGTTCTGCAGGCAAAGTGCAACCGTGTTGCGCATCGTTACTATTTTTACACAATGCAAAATACAGATTTACTGGTATTTGCGCATGCAAACGCACATATCTATGCAAGCATACATACATGTTATTACAGGTATGTGAGCAGTAGGTGCAAAAAGTGTGCGAACCAGTAGTGAGTTTGAAAGAGTAATATGCTTGCTATGACTGTAGATGTAGGAAAGTTGGATCTGAGGACTGCTTTTAGAAGCTGTGGCTTTTATAATGCTTTTATTGCAACTAATTCAAAAGTGTATGGGTTTGTAAGTATTGCTACTTAAACTAAATTGACTTAGGCAATATTAATTTCATTTGTTAAACTTCACTTCGGCTTCGTTGTGACTCACCTAAGTATTCCTCAGTAAGCTTTCATTAGCAGGTGTGCGCTCCCATCTCCAGAAAAGTGTCCACTATCTGCTATCAACGAAAGGATGGAGTTTTTAACTGCAGGAGAGAGAAAATTCTTGAGAGTGCAAACCTATTTGATATACATTGAATAACATACCCGATAACTGAACCCTTTTTATTGGATTCGAAGCCAGTCGAAGCTCTTTATAGTAGTTTTTATGACTTCCTTCAGTTCTTCTGAGATGATTTAGAACTTGAAGAACTCTTCATTTATCTCATGATACTCATAAAAAAGCAAATTCGATCCGAAATGGATTTATGATTTTAAATTTATTGTTGTTTTACTTATGAATGAGTTTATTAACTTAGAAACAGAATATTCTCCGAAAAACTTTATTTTGAAATTTTTATATAAAAAAGGGAAGAATGCCACGCAAGCCCCCAATGAAATTTGTGAAGTTTGCGGAGACGATGCTGTATCAGTTTGTGTAGCACAACAATGGTTCGTTCGCTACCGTTCTGGAAATTTCGATGTGAAAGATGCACCTCGCTCTGGTCGACCTATCGTTGGAAAAGTCGATGAAATTATGGAAAAGATTGACCAGAACCATCATATAAGCAGCCATGACGTCACTAACGAACTTAACAATCATCATCAAATGGTTTTGAACCATTTAAAAACTGGTGGCTACAAAAAGAAAGTATCACATGAATTATCTGTGAATAATTGAATGAATTGCTGCGATTCTTTGCTGAAATGAAATGAAATCAAACCATTTCTGAAGCGAATGGTAACAGGAGTGGAAAAATGGATCAAATACGACAATAATGTGCAAAACAGATCATGGTCTAAGCGTGGTGAAGATCAATAAATGGTCTCAAAGCCAGGATTGACGCCTCAAAAGGTTATGCTGAATGTTTTCTGGAATTGGAAAGGAATCATCCACTATAAGCTGCTCCAGTCTGGTCGAACGATTGCTTCGACATTTTATTGTCAACAATGAGTTGATGATGAGATTGAAGCAAGCATGCGAAAAAACGGCCAAAACTGATCAACAGCAAGGGCTTCGTCTTCCATCAGGACAAGGATAAACCACACACATCTTTGATGACTCGGCAAAAGCTGGGAGAGGTTGGCTGGGAAGATTTGTTACATCCAGCATATAGCCCTGACCTGGCATCATCGGACTACCAGTTATTTCGGTCTATGCTGAACACCCTTAATGGAGTAAAGTTGGCTTCAAGAGAAGCCTGTGAAAATTACATTTCGCAATTTTTCGCCGAGAAACCACCAAAATGGTACATATTTGGTTCATTAAAGTATATTATAAATAAAAAAAATAAGTTGAAGTTTGATTAGAAACACGAAAATACTTTTTCGACTACCCAATATTTTGATGATAATTTTAATTCTTAGGCCACAGCGTAAATGAAGACCTTTTAAGCGAAGCGACTTTTTTCAAAAATCAAATATTGACTGACCTTTTTCATTGGAAATAATTTTGAGCAGAAAAGTCTTCCTCACGGCTATACACCTCTTTTCGGAGGTCCTTCTGGAGATCGGCTAGATAATCAAGGAAATCCAAAATTTTTCAAAATTAATCAAAATCATATTAAAAACTGCAAATGAACATTATTTCTAACAATTTATTAAATAAAATTATTTTTAAAGAAAAATTCACAAAAAACCATTTTTTCTGATTGGCCAGTGAACAACATAATATTCAGCACCACTAACACTGCTTGATGGTGCCCACTTTTTAAATATATTTCCTGATTGCTGATTTTTACGACACACTGTATGTATAAAACGATTGTAAATACTCGTATAACTCAATCTATCCCCGTGAACGTAACGAATGCGAGTTAACAAATGGATGTGTGCACATAAGTATGCACGTGTGTGTGGTGAGCTGAATGCAGCACCACTAATTTAAGACGATAGTCGATTCATGTTACAAATATGATCAGCAAAAATAAAAATTAAAATACAAAGAAACCAGAAAAACCAAACACGCTTTATTGTAAATAAACATAAAAGCCACATTCCGATGCTGCACCAAAGCACACATTACATTGACACAAACACGTGCATACATACATCAGACTCTTATAAGCACACTTACACACATATACAAACACGTGTAGCTGTGCGCTTGCAGTACACTGACCGGCCGTTAAAGCTGGTTAACCTGCTGCCGGGTTGCCGGACCGGCGCTGGGCGAAGCGCGCGCAAATTTCGTACACACGCACACACCCACATACTCATGCAAACTTGTATATATTTACACACATAATTACATATAAACACGTGTGAGCGGTGTGTAACCACAAGCGTTCGCCTGTAAAGAGGGGATGGTCCACGCTGTTCGATAATAATGATGATGCTGATGATGATCACGACGACGCCGCCGTTGCTTTGGCCAAAGTTGAGAATGTGACGAGCCTCCTTCAGCTCTGATTCAGCTCTTTGCTGCCCACATGCCTACGCACATCTCAACACACACACACACACAAACACATACATGTAGCTTCGCTTGTAACAATGTCGACTGCGTCTTTCCGCCTCTTGGAGCACTCCTCCCGTCGGTTTCAATGCGTGGATGTTCTAATTTGCAAATGGAAGGTAAAAAAGTAACAAAAACAAAAGCGCATAATAAATTCCAGCATCTAAAAATAACACAGCGCACCTGCAACATACCAATACTTAGCTCTGACCACCTTCTCCACCGCCTTTTCGAGCAACACGCGGCCTATTTGGGCATAATGTTAGTGGCACCCAACAGCGAATGCAACTAGCGCAAGCCGCGTTAGTACCAATATGGTGTAATAAAAATTCGCTTTGGCTGATGGTAGCTATTGCTTGCTCAGCCGTTTTAGATTCGAATGGTGGTGGTTGGCTGCTGCTTTTTGCGGAGCTGAGGTCTAAGCAAACTCTAGTTAATTAAAGAGTGATGATTTTGAAATTTATGTAAATTAATGTTTCGCAATGGAACACGTATGATACATACATATGTCTATGTGCAGTTAACTAGTTTTCAAAAGTTGCACACATTTCAATGAGATTCTTTCAATAGCGTCTTTTTTGTGAATTATAAGTATATAAGTATATCGTTAAAATTATCAATCTTTTGTCATAGAACTTTTTTTGAAAAGAATATAGAACTTTTTCTGAAATATATAATAAAACAAAAAAATAATTTTTTAGTTCAAGAGTGCATATAACCACTTAATTTTAGAATTTCAAAATATTAACCCGAGCAAGGTTTATTATTTTAATTGCTAATAACTTTTTGCGCCGCCTGAAATTTTTTTTCGAATAATAAATTTAATAAATGTAACTCCTGACTATTTCACCAGACTTGGAACAAAAGACTTAAGCAACAAACTTGGTTTGCGTCCTTACACGTTTGAAACAAAAGACTTAAGGTGCAAACTCGAGCGGTATCTTTCAAGGTTTAAAACAAAAGACTTAAGCGACATACCCATCTTAAACGTGGCACTACTGCTATCCTAAACTATTCGAATACAAATTAATAGCTAAAGAAAACCATAAAGTAAGAAATTGTAATAAAACTAACAGCAATCACTCTCCTGTCCTCATGACTGAGAAAATGTTTTAACTTGCAATCATTTAGCACATAAAGAGTCTCACAAAGTTTGAAGAGGTTACCTGGGTTTATGGGTTTCAAAAAATCGACTTTTTTATTGTCTTATTAAGTTCTATAATATCTCTAAAATATTGGAATAAAATTACATTTTGATCCAAGAAATAGTTTCGGTGATACAGCCTTGAGAAACGTCTTTAAATACTTTTGTCTCGAAACTGTGTTTTTGAAGTCGGTTGGCAAGATTTCTCGAGTGCTACTCAACCGATCTTCGCGAAATTTTACACAGGTCTTTGAGATATACATAATTCTTACAATTATTTGAAAAAATTGGTCGCGAAGTTTTCACAGAAAATTTCATTTTTTTGGTAAAAAAGTCTGCATAAAATCTAATTTTCATTTTTTTTCCTTCGTCCAAGTTCTAAGTTAAGGCTTTAACTAAATCACATATTTTTTCACTTTAGATGACTTTGTAAGCAGTTATCCTGCCAACGTGGGCTCATCTTTTTTCCGAGGGGTCATCGGAAATGGCCTCCCAATGGCCGAGTTTAAAATATTTTTTTCCAAAAATTTCAGAATTTCTTGGTTAATAGTGTATGTTTGTAACAGTAAAAAATTCTAATAAAATATTTCGTTTTTTATATGCGAAAAAATTGAAAAAAGGCTGTTCTTTACCCGTGGAAACTTATGTAACTTCTCTTCTTAATTGGCGTTGACACCGCTTACGCGATTATAGCCGAGTTAACAACAGCGCGCCAGTCGTTTCTTCTTTTCGCTACGTGGTGCCAATTGGATATTCCAAGCGAAGCCAGGTACTTCTCCACTTGGTACTTCCAACGGAGTGGAGGTCTTCCTCTGCTTTCCCCGGTCGAATACTTTCAGAGCTGGAGTGTTTTCGTCCATCCGGACAACATGACCTTAACCCTTTAAGGTAATAACATGAGATAATTTACAAAAAGAATATTTTCTTAGTTGTTTATTTAACTAGTGAGAATATTGGTTTCACTATTAAAAATGCTTCCAAAAATTTTACCAAATCAAAGAAAACTCACTTTTAAAAATGGTTATCGATCACTTCAATTGTTTTGCACATACTGTACATAAATATACGATATATTATGTGCATATATATATTTATATACATACATGATGTGCGCAATAACAGGATCACAGCAATCTAAACAACAATATTCCACACATTTTAATTGATACAAAAACCGGCCCACATCAATTAAATGCAACGCACAAATTAATTTTGATTTATATATCTATAATACATATGTATATATAAAAGTTAAACAATACTAATATACAAGTCCAAGCATACCATACATACCCGGTACGCAAAAATATAAGTTAGTCAATCTTTTGCAAGATTTCGTAGAAACTAGTTCAAAAGTAAAAAGAACTAGGTTTCAGAGGGAGAATGGAGTTGAAAAAAGATCACAGAGTAAGTGATTAATTAGAAAACTATCTTTATTACCACTAATTAGCAGTAGCTGAAAGCAATAATATAATACTAGTAAGAAATTATGGAAAAGAAGCGGAATAATTTTTCTATTTAAAAAATCACAGAAACATAACTGTATTAGTAATTTTACTAACTCATTTCACACTTTCGTTATCGATTGCCAAATATTTTTACTAAAATGATCCAAATCCAAAGATCCAAATTGAAAGAATAAATATTTTAGAGCCACTGTATTGTCTGCTGGGCATTTAGAAATACGTTCATACATGCTACAAGCACAAGTAATGTTTAACGAAACTGCTATTGTAACTTCAGCGATGCAATTTGAAGTTTAAAATTGCTCTTAATTCAGCAATTAAATGTATGGGTATATATGGATGGTTTCCTAGCGCATTAGGGATGTCATTAATATTTATTTAGTTAATTTTTTTTGCACTTCAGTAGACATATGTTCATATGTAATATTGCATATTATATTTTAGTGAATGTTATATGTTTCTATTAGACTGTTATTAAATAAAATGATTTACTTTTAAAAACATTTATAATAAAATAATATTACTGAAAAATTTTAAAATATAAATAAAATTTAAATTAATAAATAAAATAAGATTATTTCTCAAATTTTGTAACGAAAAACCATTTGTGGATATAAATATTGAAGATTTTTGATTTTTTATTGAGACTTGCTTATATAATTTTTTGATTATTTGTTCAAAAATAATAATATAAGAATTTCGTTCTAATAATTTTGTTGAAAAAATTAACGGAAATACACAAACATGTATACTTAAGTTTATTTGGACCATATATACTTTTTTATATGTACGAGTATAATATTATGCTGTGTACTAATTACATATTCTATAACTGAGTGACATAACTACAGTGGACCGGTCACATTACGAGTTCAATGCTACAATTCATAAAGAGACATGTGTTCATATGTATGTATATTTATATATGTATATGTATAAACGAGTATTTATTTCACATATGTAGCATGAAATCAGTAAACATAAAATTAATTATGATTTGTTTTCGTTTGGTTTTTGCGCGCTGTTTATGGTTATTCTTGTCTATGTACATGCATATTTATATTTACTGTTATAATTTTAAAAAAATATTCTTAGCAACAAACAAAGCCAGGGTTATCAATTTGACCTGATTTTGTTTTTATTATCGAGTTTTTGCTTTATTTATACTCACATAGGAAACTTAATACACACAAGTACATCCGATCAAAATTGATTCGGACTGGGCCAAATAAATTGACGCGCAAACGGAATCGATAAAACTTTTCTCCAAGATTTTTTTATGTTCATGTGAAATTTGATCTTTGTATATAAATATGTTAGTTAGTGTGTGTGAGAGAGTTATTTGACGGGAATAGATTGACAGGCAATTCTTACTATGAAACAATGCGAGTCGGCCATACACCTCTGTTAATGAAGATGACAACGAATAGTTATAGAACCAATGCTGGAAAATCGTCGTGTTGGGATCGGAGAGTTAACACCTCTTAAGAATAGACTTAACAAAATTTAGCTAATGTTGTGGAACTTGAATCTTTTGCAAAACTACGTCCGACTACTAGGTCCTTAAGAAATGTTTGAAAACATAGCTGAGGCCCCTAAATTCATCAAACGCATCATTATTGGTGGCGTGAGGTGGATTTAAGGAGTAAAATAGGTTTACGGGTTTCAAAAAATCATTTTTTTTTACTTTCTTATTAAATTCTACAGCACCTCTAGAATAGTGTCAAGTTGATCCGAGTAATAGTTTCGGTGATACGGCCTTGTGAGCTTTTGCGCTCGAGGCTAGCTAGACTAAGTGCGCCGTCTTTAAACGCGTTTTTCTCTAAACTGTGTTTTTAAAGTCGGTTGGCAAAATTTCTCGAGAACTACTTCACCGATCTTCATGAAATTTTACACAGATTTTTGAAATACAATTCTTAAAGACTTGGACAAATGATTTTTTTCCATTACAACTATTTGTAAAAAAAATGTTATAATTTGTATGAATGTATAAATTCGACTTTCTTATAAAAAATGTTTACAATAATGAATCATTACGTTTATGTCAACAATTGTGAAGAAAACAAAACCTTCAAACCATCGAGTATATTTCTGGCATTAAGCAACTTTCAGCTATACGAAAATATTAGGCGGTTGGCGTCATTTTTGCAATTTTATAATTTTTTTTAACACCAAACATGGCACGTGTATCATGATTCCTGCTATTTACGATCGTTTAGAAATATTAAGTTGCTTCAAAATATTTTTCTTTTCGGTACTCAAGATATGCGTATGCTCTTCAAGACAGCTTTTCTTGTTTTTTTATTTCTTTTTATGAATCTCCTCTTGCGTACATGCGAACTATAAATAAAAAATATCTTAAATTGTGTGATCTCTCGCATCACAGGCAGCGGTTCTTTACGCTTCGCGATTTTTACCGTAAGTTATTACTTTTTATATAACGAAACATAATTGTGTGGGTAAATAGATATGAACAGTATCTGCGGAAATTACGTATAAAATAAGGAGAAGTTAAGGCTTTTCTAAAAAAAAAATTATGTTTTAAGTAAATCTTTAAATTTCCTCATTTCGAGATTATTACACAGACTTCCAGGAAATATAATTTTTTGAGAATAGAGGTGCACTTTAGCAGATCGAAGGAAGGAAAGAAGCAGTGTCAATTTCAAATGAATATTAACAAATCGGTGAAGACGATTGTCCGCATAAACTTTACATACAGGGTTTGTCCGGAAAGTAATACGACTCAGTCGATTTAAAAAAATTTATTGAAACAATCGTTACAATACTTTAAAAACTTTTAAAATAGGTTCCTTCTACGCCGATGCAGCACTGCCAGCGCGATTTCCAAGCATTGAAGGCGTCACGGAAGAATTCTCCGGAATAGCCTTGAGAGCCGATGTACATGCTGCTTGGATCCCTTTTCATCGGCCGTTTCGGACAAGGAAATAAAACAAAGTCCGGGGGCCACATCTGGGCTGTTGGGTGGCTGCGGAAGCATTGGGATGCCGGTCTTGGTTAGGTAGCTGTTCACAAGAAGGCGCCGGGGCGTTGTCGTGGTGCAACTTCCAATTGGTTGCGATGTCTTATCGAACCCGATTGATTCTTCGTTTGAGTCTCTTGAGGATTTCCACGTAATACTTGGCGTTGACGGTTTGTCCAGGAGGAACAAATTCATGGTGGACAATGCCTTTGATGTCAAAAAAGACAATGAGCATCGTTTTCTTCCCGGCCCTCCAAAAAGGCCTGGAGCCACCGAAACACACCATTTCTTGCTAAAGCAACATCTGGATAATCCTACTTGATCATATCAAACGTCTCTGTGACAGATTTACCGAGTTCCACACAGAATTTAATCGCGTACCTCTGCTCTAACGAACGCTGCATTTTCGGCTTACACCACTCACAGAAACACGTCGCGCGAAAATGTTTGCCCTGACTCTCCAGGTGCTCGGAGACAACTCACCAGCAGACGTTCTTTAGCTAAGAACGCCCTCTACCGAATCCAGTCGTTGCGCGCACGCTCCGAATTACAGTCGCGGCGAAAGAAAATCAGTGCTATTACTTTCCGAACAAACCCTGTATCCGACAGGAAAAAGTCTGAAGGTGTGATATCACACGATCTTGGTGGCCAATCGACCGACCGAACCGAAGTGTTCTGACAATAAATCCATTGATAGATGCTATGTGTGTGAAGTGGCGCCATCTTGTTGAAACCAAAAGTCGCCGAGGCCACGAGCTTCAATTTTAGTCATCAAATAGTCGGTTATCATGGCGCGAAAGCGTTCCGATGGACCTGGACCTACTATTTCACCGGCCCACAAACGATACTCAATCGTAGTTTTTCTGGATGAAATGGCAGCCCTTGAATCTCTTTAGGTTGCTCTTCGTCACAAATGCCAGAAATGAACCCAATCGCTGAACAAAATATGGTTCGGAAACGTAGGATCCTCTTGGAACTTTTTAAAAACCCATAGAGCGAAGGGAGGGTCTAGGGGCTTCAGTTCTTGCACAAGCTGTATTTTGTACACTTTCAATTTAAGATATCGACGTAAAATGTACCAAGTCGTTCCAATCGTCAGTGCGAGTTACTGCGAATGGCATCGAGTCGACTCTCCAGGGTCTTTGTGTACACTTTCATCTACGGCTACTACAAGTATATTTTCTTCACTTCGTACTGGATGTGGTCCACTCGTTTGAATATTATCCAAAAATAAATGCTGGGTCTGAAAATAGGTGATGGGTGGCGAATAGTACTCTCAGTAGGTCGATTATGTTGACCATAAGTTGATCGAAGTCTCATACTCATACTTTACAGACTTTATAGAACATGAATTTTCGTAATAAAGTTGAACGATTTGTAAACGTTGCTCAGGCGTAAGTTTTTTCACGACGAAATGCCAAACAAAAATAACATGACAGCGAGTCAGACGTGATCAGTCAAAAAAAGGCTATTGAAAAAACTACCTTTACTTTTACCTACTGAAAAGAAAAATGGTTTTCATGTATTTTATGACAAATCTTTTTTATTGCTTTTAAAATAGGCTCTTGAGCCGATACATGCAATGCCACCGTTTAATAATCCATACGGGTTTTCTGTTCCAGCTCACTTTTGGAGCGCCACTCGCTAAATTGTTGGACAGTTTCGACGTCATATTCAGGAATCCACATCTCGTCAGCAGCTATGCTGATACTTTGTTGCTTTTTGACATAAAAAATTGATTTTACAAATTTAGAAAAAAATTGTTCATCGATTTAGTTTCCGCGCACACTTTAAATGGACCAATCCAGAACAAATTTGATCAGATGTATATATTTAGTAAAACTATATTTAACGTGTACGATCATTTTTATAACAGACTGTACGTGTACAATCTTTATGTATATACTTGTATACTATGTGAGCACCTAAATTTGTTTTCATGTTCTATTTTAAAGGTCGTTCGAGCCAACAAGCCCCCTTTAACGTACACAAAATGGACGCTGTGACGCGCCTCCATGCCGAAAAAGATCTCATTTTCTTTTTTAATGTTATTAATAACAGCATGTGCCATCAATTCGCTTTTTTCTGTTTAAATCGCTTTAGGCAGTAAATATTATATGCGCATACGAGCAGGAGAAGTAAGAAAAATATTATATAAACATACACGCTTACGTATGTAGATGTTTTCATATTTATGCTAATTACGTATATTCGAATAAGTAGTGTACTAAATATTTCTGTATTTTTTCGAAAGCGTTAAGTAATCAAGATTTTTTAGACACTGTTCTGCAACAATAGTTCGAATTGCGCATGTTCTATTGCGTACTTTGCACTTTGTAATAACATTTCGCAATAGTTATATTACAATACATATTTACACCGATTAATATGTTTGTAAATATGTCAGAATTACACTACATACTATATTATAATACTTGTCTATGCTCTATCAGGGTTCTAATCTTTCTTCAGACGATATTCTCGTAAGTGCTGTGCTTTATTATACATATGTGTGTGTGTATGTAGATGTGTAGAGGCACTCGCCCAAGTCTGAACGTCTAAATGACGCATAAACGCCGGAACAGAGGTTTTAATTAATTCTCAATACAATAGCACTTGAAAACCTTCAAATCAAATACGAGTTTGATTCGCCTGACTCAGAAATGTTTGAATCTTTACATACATAAGAATGCAATTGGACGGCATAGAAATACCAATAACAAATTAAATTGTATATAAAATACATATACATGCATATATTTCGAATATTTCAAATTATTTATATTCAAAATATTTATATTTATAAAATGTATTATTTTATTTATTAAATATCACTCAAGCAAATTATATCAGTGTTTTTTGTTATTAGACCCTCTCAAATTGAAATAAAAAAGAAAAAACGTTAACTCGGCTGAACAGAAGCAATAATACCCTTCAGAGATGCATTTCTTTTTGTAAAAAATAAAATAAAATAATTTATGAAAATATAAAAATATTTGAATTTTTTTTATTTTCCATCGGTCAGTTTGTATGGCAGCTATATGCTATAGTAGTCCGTTCTGAACAATATCTTCGGAGATTGTAGCGCTGCTTTAGACAATAAGATGCACCAAATCTGGTGAAGATCCCCTGTCAATTAAAATGTTTACCACCTATGGACTTGATTTTATTCTGTTTGATATCATCATATTCATCATTTTCGTTACACGGCAATTCGAACAAATTGGCAGCATTTTGGTGAAAAAAGGTCCTATGCGAAATTTCAGATCAATATCTAAAAAACTGAGGGACTAGTTTGCGTATATATAAAGCCAGAAATGGATAAATCGACGCATCTCGCCTCATTTGTCTCTATGGTCAAAAAATAGTAAGACTATTTCGTGCGAAAACCCATTCGTCGAAATACTTTTTTCCTAGGTTGGTATGACTGTCAGTGACATCTGTGCCAAATATCACAAAATAATCAGTAGCGTTTAGTATGCGCTGGGCTTTCTGAAGTACATATAGTGCGTTCTGCGATTATTACGATGAGTGAAATTTTTCAACAAAGAAGTTCCATTAAATTTTGTGTGCGGAGTCAAATTTCTTTTCTTTTTTGTTTTTGAGTGGTACAATTTATTCAAAGTGGGTCGAGAACGCGTTGACGACGAAGCACGTCCAGGATGGCCATCAACATCAACTGATGATAAACACGTCAATAAAATAAAGGAACTGGTGCTCGAGAATCGGCAACTAACAGTTAGAGATCTTACTGGCATCATTAGAATATCGCAAGGATAAGTGAAACCATTTTTACACATCGTTTGGAAAAGTGAAAGCAACATTGGTTCCAAAATCACTCAATTTTTTTTTTCGAAAAATATCGTCCCGTTCAACGTCTGTGTAACAAACAATGCTTTCCAACTACCAGGATATCATGAAATGTATTTTTACTGGCGATGAGTCTTGGATCTCTGTTTACGATCTCGAAATAGATGGCCGAATATCGTGGCCAAGATGAGCCGAAGACGAAAAAACATGTCAAAGTAGGTAAAAAATCAAGGTTATGTTGACAGTTTTATTCAATTATCGATGTGTGGTGAACTCCGAAATCTTTTCGACCGACCAAACTGTCAACAAGGAATACTATTTGAGTATCTTTGCGCGAAGCTATTCGTAAAAAGAGTCCGAAACTCTGGTCCGACAACTCTTGGTTCTTGCACCACGATAATGCACCGTCTCATGCTGCATTGAAATTTACAACCAATATCGTTCCGCAACCACCGTATTCATCTGATTTAGGTCTGTGTGACTTTTGTCTTTTCAGCAAACTCAAACGACCGCTCCGGAGAAACCCTTTTGAGGCAATTGAAGATTACGTTTTGTTCTTAGTAGAGTCTTCGACGTTTCCTTCACGAACTTCCTGGCAAACTTAATATACCCTGTTCAGGGTATAAAAATTCGTCTGCAGGTGAATTATATTGTACATTACAACATTGTTTATAACATTTTTAGAACTACGTTGCTAGAAATGTGCGGAAATGCTGAAACAAACATCAGGAAGCGTGTAACTTACACACTAACGGCCATTAAAACCGCACCTGTTTTGAAAGATTTCCACGAGAACGTTTAAACAAACTCGTTCGCCGAGCGTCTCTTATAGAGTGTAACGTTCGGTTAGAAATTAAGGATCCCACAAGCTTTAAGAAGATCTGAACAGCTAATAAACTTTTGTAAAAAGCTTTTCTTGACAAAAAGTATGCTGAGAGATTTCAAATGTGCAGTTTAATGACGGTTGAAATCAGTTTCCATAACTTTAGTTTTTCGGACCCATATTTGTGCCCAGAACTGAAAGAATGATATTCGCATACCGTGCTGCTGAAACCTTAAGTGGTCTTATAGATAAGTAAAGATGACAACGTCACCTGATAACGACAGCACATATGTATGTATATGACTAGTGTGGCTGTTTGGTTGTAGAGCCATAAATTACAGTTTTCCCTCATTAGTAGCCCACTCAACCTTGAATCTTTCTTTGTATACAATACATAATGCTTTTCCACTACGTGTTTTTGGTTAAATTTCTCTTTGCGTCTTCATTTGTCATCCTAAAATCCCACAGTAATTTCAATATTTAATAATTTCTTAAAATGTTTTCTTGATTTTGGAAAACCTGATAAGAAAGAGGAAATGTGATCAAACATAATTTTAGATTGCCTTGAACACTGGTTTCCACATACCGACATACTCTCCTGTGGTGAAAATACACAGATCGTACATAAGCACCTGCAATGCCCCAACCGGCGACATTAAAATCCTAAAATATATCTGACCTTACCTGGACCTCATTATCAGTTGTGGCCAGTAACTGCGCTGTGGTTTTGGCTCCATAACAATTATATATTTTAAATCACAAAAAAAATTATTCCTGTGGTCTGTTGCGGTTTGGCGCGTGTCTGTTTAGACTACCAAGCTTTTTATGAGGGGAATTATCAATAAATTATGAACTTTTTGAACAAGTTCAAATTGATAAGAACTCATGATGTTCTCCATTAAGTTGAAGCACACTAAGAATACAATGACAATGGTATTTTACTATGTCAATTAGTTCATCAGAAGAGTCTTTTCAAGATTCATGACATCCAACTTATAGCTCAAAGTTTTCAAACGCAAAAATAATAGGCATAAATCTACTATTTGAGTTGTCATAAATGTTTTTAATAATTTTTTGATTTTGATTTGATTTGGAAATATGCCAGCATTTGAGATTAAATCTCATAATACAAATATATACTTATGTGGTTATGTGTATAATATTGAGTATAATATGAAAGTATAAGCTATGAATTGCATCATTCTTTCAAGCAACCGCCGATAACTGGCGCAAACTAAATTTATATTTCTCGGGGAATTCTGAAGTTCCCTAATACAAATATACTCGTGTCATTAGATTTATTTAGCACGAATAATACCTTCCTTTAAAATTGGTCCGTATAGGGCAAAATCTTCTGAGATATTCAAGGTTTCGTATCTGTTGGATTCCAAAACTTCAATGTCTGATAAAGTTCAATAGTGATAAAGTTGAACACGTGCTATAGTGGGCCATTCCCATTTTTAACGCATGTTCTCTAAGTGATCAGTGTCTCGTAATGTTGGCTGTAAGTCAACTATACTTTTCCTTATCCTGTGTAATAAGTCCTTGGTTTTTGTTCTGTCATAGTTTGGCCATATCTCTTTCGTTATCTTACATTTGGTTGTAGATCGATGCTGCGCTGTTCGTTCAAATTGCGTATTGAGCTCCTTCTTGATCGCTCCCAGCGGACTTGGTAATGGCTTTGTCTTGGATTCGTCTAGGAGGGCTCGTGACATAGAGCACTAGTCTGCTTTTTCGCTGCCGAAAATGTTTCTGTGACCGGGAACCAAAATTGTGGATAAGTTGTGTTGATCTGCCAGTGAGCTTAAAGCCGCTCTTGCTTTCTGTTCAACGCTGGAGTTGATTTTTAGCGACGATAAGGCCGTTTGGTAAATGGTTGCCTTCTATATCCTCAATCAATGTATATCCTATAAAAGAACTTCACAGCTCTTCTCTATGCCCAGTACTTCCGCTTGGAAGATGCTAGCTGAGTTAAGTAGACAGTAACATAAAGACATATCAAGCTCTTCGGAGAATACCCCTGTGCCTAGACCGCAGTTCGTTTTAGAACCGTCGATATACATACATATATTGAGATAGTATTATATCACATATACATATATAAAATAATACTGAGGATTTATTATTTTATATAATGTAGATTGTTACGTTTTTAATGACGGTTAGTGTAGATACACACATATGTGCTATATAGCATGTATGTGTGCATCTACAGTTATTTACGGTTGTTACATAAAATGTGCATGCCCCTTTACAAATACACACACAAAGCCAGTTTTATCTATCTATACACCAATAATCTCAAGTTGTTATTAAAATTTATCGCTTATGACTTTTTGCAAAGCTGAATGCCAATTAATAATTGCGCAAATTTATTGTTTACACAAGAGAAATTCCGTGAGTATTTTGCATTTCTATCATACAAGAATTTGTTAGCGAAAAAATTCCAAGTTCATTTCAATAAAAATTGTGTGTCAAACTCTCATTTCTGCTTAACTAATTGATGATTTCTTCTTTTTATTGCGTATTTGTAATCATATAAGTCACTCATCATTGAAATTAAGCAACATTATGCAAATGCGGAATTTACTATAATCAAGCGCATGAGAGCTCTTCAATTGGCTATCATTTTCAAAGGAGGTTGACTTCTAGAATGCTCTTAACTCTGCTAACATACGTTGCAGATTCAAGTTTATGAAAATAGTAAAGTCAGTGACTTTTGAAATTTCCTGCAGGTGCATATTATTTCGAGAATCTTCTCAAATTTTTTTCATTTCATATCTACCACAACCTAATTTTCTTAATCTACTGCTTCTTGTCTTGCCAGAAACTGTTAGATTTCTCCAACCTAAATTTTGTTAATCTACTGCTTCTTGTCTTGCCAGAAACTGTTAGATTTCTCCAAGAAACGCACTAAGCTCTCTTATAGATGAAAGAACAAATGAGAGAGTGTATTATGTTCATTTTAAGTCAGTTATTTAAAGTCGCTGTTAAAATTGTCAAACATTCAGTTGTAATGAGTTGATAAGACAACGGAAAGAATACTTTAGTTTCCGCTTTAGTAATTTTTTAACGTTCTATATAGGGTTTGTCCGGAAAGTAATAGGACTGGGTAAATCGACCCAAAAAATTTATTGAACCAATCGTTACAATTCCTTAAAAACGTTCAAAATAGGCTCCTTCTGATTATATATATATTTGTATAAATGTATTTGTAGTCTTTGGAATAAACACCGTTGACTTCGCCAATTTGAAGGTATCATCTGATCGGCTGAAAGTCATTATATTTTGGTGGAAACTTGAGATGAACACACCCTAACAGGGCGAATGTGACAAAAGTGGTCCTGGGCAGCCATACAATTTTAAGATGAAGAACTGGAAGCATTTCACGATGAAGATTGTTACCAAACACAAAAACACAGAACGTTTTAGAGTCACTCAAGCAGCCATTTCAAAACGTTTATGGTAAAAGCAGTCGGAAATTGGTGTCATATGAATTGAAGCTTAGAAGTCTTGAAAAATTAATTTGCATATCATAAATGGTGTTGCATCGGATTGTGACTGTTGTTGAAAAATGGATCAATATCGACAAATGATAAGTGAAACTTACTTCTACTAAAACCGGGCGAAAGAATTATTAGGAAATGCTACCCATAGCAACTCATTAAATTTTAGCGAACGGTTGGCAGAAAATGCGCAGATGGTAAATCTAAAACACGAGACAATAACTTTCCATCGTGAAAACGCTGATGTTACAAGACAGACACCAGCTAAAAACTATTTGGATAACTTCCGGTCCATGCTAAACGCCCTTACTGGTATATGATGGATTCATTCTTGACTCCCAAGCCGGCGGGGTTGGGATGGGATCCACAAATTGCCGGCAGAAGAAGAAAATATTTTACATTTAAATTGATAATTCCATTGTTCATGTTTATCTTAAATGAACCTTCAAAATTTGCAGAAAACAGCACGACTATAGTTGGAGATCAAATAACTACGCTAAACCCTGATGTATTTAGTTGATTGACTCCTTACTAGCACAATAGGCTTGGCTTAGCTTATTCCATCGTAATTAGTCAATTTCAATAAGATTAATTGTAAACACGATAATCTAAAGAAGATATTTCATCTCATTAAAATAATTACATTGCTGCCTAGCTACGGGTGATGCAACCTTAGAGATAAGTGACCGCTGATGACTCTAAAAAATCCACTAATCTAGTCTATAAATTTGAAAAATTTTAAACTTTTTTCATAATTTGATAGTTTAGATATTCAAAACAAGACAAAACGTTAACTTCGGCTGCACCGAAGCTAATATACCCTCACAGGTGTATTTATTTTAGTAGCTATGTGTTCAGTTTGTATGGAAGCTAAATGCTATAGTAATCCGATCTGAACAATTTTTTCAGAGATTACCTTAAGCAGTAATCCATGTCAAATTTCGTGAAGATACCACGTCAAAAGGAAAGTTTTCCATACAAGCCCTTGATTCCGATCGTTCGGATTGTATGGCAGCTACATATATGCTATAGTGAGCTGATCTGAAGAATTTCATCCGATATTACATTATTTCTATGAACAATAACTCATACCAAATTTCGTAAAGATATATCGTCAAATGAGGAAATATCCCATGCAAGCATTCGATTCCGATCATTCAGTTTGTATGGTAGCTATATGGTATAGTTAACCGATCTGACCAATTTCTTCGGAGCTTACATTGTTGCGCTAGAAAATAATCTATACCAAATTTTGTGAAGATATATTGTCAAATTTGAAAGTTTTCCATACAAAAACTTGATTCCGATCGTTCAGTTTGTATGACAGCTATATATTATAGTGGTCCGTTATAGGCAGTTCCGACAAATAAGCTGCTTTTTCAAGAGAAAATGACGTTTACAAAATTTCAGAACGATATCTTAAAAACTGAGGGACTAGTTCGTATGTATATAGACGGACATACAGACAGACAGACGGACAGAGAGACAGACGGACATGGCTAAATCGACTCAGCTCAACATACTGATCAATTATATATATACTTTATAGGGTCTCCGACGCTTCCTTCTGGGTGTTACAAACTTCGTGGTAAACTTAATATACCCTGTTTAGGGTATAAAAATATCTGCCTAGAAGCACTTTTCAAAATTTAAATTATTTCCGAAGTTATAGCAGTTTCAGTGTCGTGGCAACTGGACCGAATTAGCGAACAACCGCAAAAATAGGCGAAAAACAGGCTTTTTTCAAACAACATTTTCTCTCATATAAAAAATGAATTATTTTATTAGAATTTTTACTGTTACAAATATACACTATTAACAAAGAAATTCTGAAATTTTTGGGAAAAAAATATTTTGTACGTGTTTTAATTAAAACCTTAACTTCTAACTTGGATGAAGGAAAAAAATGAAAATTGGACTTTTTTTTAGCAGGCATTTTTACAAAAAAATTTAAATTTAGCGACATTTTGTTATTTTTTTTTAATAGTTGTAATAGTTTTCTACATCAATAATGAAGAAGAAGGGCACGACATTTCCCCCACAAATGATTTTTTTTATCAAAATTAATAAACAAGATATTTATGTCCGGAATTTTGAAATTTTATTGTATTTCGTGTAATTTATTTGATTTTTATGTATATTACAGAAAATTAATTTAGAATTCGTTACAAATATGGTAACACTGCAGTGATCGTGTTTCTTAACAGAGCTGTATCTGAAAGTAGTACGCTGCCTTTGCAGCAGAATGCTTATTATTATGAATATAGCGTCAAAACCCTATTCGGTTCAGTAAAAAATATCAACTTTTCGCTTCAGCGCGTTTAAATATTTATTTGTTTATGCGAGGTACAAAGTAATATTGACACTTTAACCAATTTTTCATAATAAATAAATATTGAATTTTAGTAGATTTGTGAAAAGGCACAACTGGCTTATTTATATTTTCATAAAAGCTGGTAGCACGGCATAGTAGAAATGTATATGTTCGAATTAAATTTGTTGATTTGCTCTCAGTGTTCAATTGGACGGTCTTTGTGTATATTTTCAGTGAGAATTATACAAGTAAATTTAACAAAATATTAAATAAAACGCTAAATAATACGTGAAATAAATAATAAAGTGCATAAATCACACGAAAGTAATTGAGTTTGTATCAAAATTACATGTTTGTGATGTGACTACAATTGGCTACATTTGTTTGCATATACGCAGGAGAAAAGCAAAACCGGAAGCAATTTTTAAGAGCGAACCACAGCGCGAGAGCAAAAAGCCAAAGAAAACAAAAACAAAACAAAACATTCCTATAAGCATTTCACTAAGCCGCCGCTGTGTGCCTGTTCGCGTGTATGTGTGAGTGTGGGAAGTAAAATTGTCGCAATACAAATTCGTTTGTTGCAAAGTTGCCGATCGTGCGTGAGTTTGAGGCTGTGAGAGCGCGCTAGCAAGAGAGTGAGCTCTGGAAATCTGCTATTTGTGCGTTTCGTGTCGCAGATACATAGATATTTAGATACATTTACCATTGGATGCACTTGTATTCACTTAGTAGGTAAAAGATGTCAAGCATCTGCTTACAAAATTTTTTGTTTTTAGTATCACTGCAAATTGGGTGAAGTGAAAATGCATAAAATACTACTTTGTGACTGAGGAAATGGAATAATTTCTTTATTTTAAAAACAAATAAGTGCAAACTGCTCAATTTTCTTGAAAAATAAAGCGCGAATTGTGAGTAAAGTGTTGTGAAAGCAAACCCACACAAGATGAAAAATCCTACCTGTTGAATGCCGCTGAGCAAGTGAAGAAGCCCTCTAAATGTGGCTCAGTTATCGTGCATTCGAATAAATTGATATTTTTTATTCAATTCCAATTCAATTCGCGTAAAAAATGTGTGTTAAACTGCCGCTTAGTTAGTGTCTACAATATTTGTAGAAATCTAAAAGCTGAGTTTAATCTCGTGGCGCAAAATCTAATTGGCTTGTGCGCCACTCAAGTTCAGTGTGCAAGCAATAAGTGACCTCGATTCGGAGAAACCAGAAAAGGATGTTAGAAATTAATAGCAAGCGATATGTGCATAAACGCGACAATTTTTTATTAATAAAAGCGCTGGTTTTTTCAACTACGTTTCATAAGCAAGATCAATATGCAACACCCCACATGAATAAATATATGTTTAAAGTACACACCCATACATATGTACATATGTAAGTTAATGTATGCGTAGAAAGGCAAGTCACCAGCTTGGCGGTAAATCTGAAACGCTTTTATCGCCAACGTAAATCTAATGACATATCACATATGTATGTATGTATGTACATTTAATATATGTACATATATACATGGGCACATACATTCATACATATTATATTTATATGTATGTAGGCGTGTCTATAGCGCCTCGAAGTTGTGCGACAACTCTAGCAGACGTTCGCTGAAGTGTAACACTTTTCCTTTTGATACTGATACATCCATTTATGTAGGTAGCCCCATAATTACATGCCTAAATATGTAGAAAGGCGCATAGATCGGTATGTAGGCCTAAGGCACATTCCGGCTTAGCAAATATAATAATGCTGCGCATATTGACAGAATTATATTGTACAGATTTTATGCGCGGTTACGTCTCTTTTACTTTCTCCTCATAAGTATTTGATATTTCGTAAAAATAAATTTTTTTTTATTATAATTTTTTTGGTGAAGTCTCTTCTGGTATACAACAAAGACATCTACCAGCTGTACTTGATAACCATAATAGAGATCGATAGCACTGTATTGATTGAAAACTTGGTTTCCAAACCCTTGTTTAATACATTTATAGGTATTGGCAGATACTGATTTTCATAAAAATATGCTACTAGTTGTTGTTAGTCGCATAAGCCCGGCTTAAACTGATTTTGACTTCTAAACCAATATTAGTCTCTATAAGACAATTCGAATGGAAAAGTTCGATATTAAACAATTATACCATCTGATCAAATTTGACCCGGACTGCCAAAAATTCTACGTGTTCCCGTATTTGAATGCCAGTTTGTATTATCGTCTTCAAAATAGATTCCTGATTTTTTAGAAACATGCCAACGCAGAATTTTCCATACATGTGTTGAAAGCCTCGGCTGGGATGGCATACAGTGCCTTCAGTGCAATGCGTTGGCCGAGCTTAAAAATGCATTCCAACGCATAATTTTGTTATAAGCCCCGAAGCATACAGTGCCTTCAGTGAATTTTCTTTTTTTCGGACTCGACTAATATTATATTTGGAGCGCTATTCGCTGAATTTTTCTACCTTTTCGCCGTCACATTCATAAACCCATGTCCCGTCACCAGTAATGAAGCGTCTGATAAATGTAGGGTCAAGCATGTCTATAGCAACGCCTACTCGATGTCGCTTTTGCAAAAGATTCAGGCATTTCGATAAAAGTCTCGCATTGACACGTTTCATACCCAGAATACCAGATCGATAAGAGATGTTAAGATCCTTTATAGAGCTTCCTGATGTTAACACGACGCTTTTCAAAGACTGATTCTTTCAATTTTTGGATGTTATCGCCATTAATAGAGGTGGATGGACGACTCCTGTGAGGCAAGTTTCGATGATTTATTACATTACAAAGGTTGTAGCAATCTATGAAAAAAACTAGTATCGGCTCGCGGTATAAATGGACCAGTCCGGGTCAAATTAAATCAGAATATGTACTAAACAACGAGTGAAAATGGTCGAGAGGGTTAAAATAATTGATTGTCGCATATTACTAATAAGAGTTATTCCAAAGAGCCGCTTGAAAAGTTTTATTTTTAGGAGTTGAAATGTTTGCAAGCTTCTTAGCATCTTTAAGCTTTCTTCAACTTTCTTATTTAAATTTAAGAATTTTTCGCATTCTTCGTCACCTATCTGGGTCATAAAGAAGCACAGCTTGTCTAACGCCTCAAATTCGTTTATATATTTTCATGTTATTGCCTTCTCGTTTGCACTTTGTCGAAATTCTTTGCCTTTCATGGATGGCACGCAGAAAAAAAGCAACGCGTTAGATGTTATTTGCATAGACGCCAATGTCATAGTAATTTTTATTTCAACACATTTAAATATGTACAAATATATCTACGTTTATATGAATATGCCCGCTCATATTTAAATATGCCAAAATTTGTAGACGATTACAAAAGTTTTAGCAATCATTTGTACTAAACATTTCTTTGGATACTTATTCTGATCACTAAGCGTGAAGCGTAAAAAAATTATCGTTAAATATTTATATTTTGAAATGTGTGTAAGTGAAACTAATGTGGTCGTTACTGACTCCTAGAGGAAATAATTACTCTTTGATTAAATAAATTACACTCTGATGCGCCTATACCATATTATGAAATCTGAAAAGAATTTAATTCTTGAATGAAAAAAAGGGCTAGCTGAGAGACCTGTCCTTAGCACTGTTGGGGTTGTCTCGACTTCGTGTAAAATGTCCAGTACGTTTCTTCTAATATTTCTACAACATATAGTTTCTGTCCATTGGATTTTGAAATCGCAATAACTTAGTAAAAATGTATATAAAGGGTGATCCATTGATTCATTTCAAGGTTCTCAACTTTTTTAAAGAAAAAACAAAGAAACGTCAAACTTATTGGAGAATGTTTATTATCATTCGAAAGAACATGGACCTCAAAAAAAACTTCTCAAAAACGTCGGATCTTCTTGAAACTTTTCAAGAGCCCACAGAGCGTAGAGATGTCAGTTAGGAAGTTCGAGCGGCTTCAGTTCGTGCACAAGCTGTATTCTGTATGCTTTCAATTTAAGATCTTGGCGTAAAATGCGTCAAGTTGTTCTATGCGTCAGTCTGAGTTGCTGCGAAAAGTGCCGAATCGACTTCACGGTTTTCGTGAACTCTTTCAGCTACGGCTGCTATATTTTCATCACTGCGTGTTGGACGTGGTCTCTTCGGTCGAAAATTATCCAATAGTGAATGCTAGGTATCAAGATGGGTGATGGTGTTGCGAACAGTATGCTCAGTAGGCCGACTATGTTGACTATAAGTTGAGCGAAACACATTCTTTACAGAATGTGAATTTTCGTAATACAGTCAAATGATTTGTAAACGCTGTTCAGGCGTAAGTCTTTCCATATTGAAATGCCAAACAATACTGAACAAAAATAACATGACAGCTTGACACGACTCACCCATGATCTGTAAAAAAGGCTATTGAAAAAAGTACCTCTACTTGGATCACACGTTATAAAACATTCTTTATGAGTAAAGATAAAATTGTTTTCAAATATGACAAAGCAAAAAAGCAACGACTGTGACCTAAAATATGACTAGCATTAACTGTCTATTCTTTAAATAGTAGAGCTTAGGTTAGGTAATCAGGTAGATCTGAAGTCACAAATGATCGCACTTGAACAGCTAATGGCGTCAGTCCATTGTAATGCTGAGAACTCCTATGAATGGTACGAATAGGTCTCTGCATGTCGGGAAAGTCTTTGAACCTGTCACTATTATTTAAGAGGGCTAATATCAATTCGCCTAGTTCAGAGACGTAATGATTACCGAATTGATACCGAATTTTAACATTTTCAGTATTTCGGGATATGTACGGATAGAACAGTATCCAATAAGAACTCTTGCATTGAGGTATATAAACCTTGCTAAGACCAAGTAATTCTATAGACAACTCACGTTGTATCGCAGCCACGCATTTTCTAGTTGATAACCAACGCATACCGAGCTCGCGTCAGATCCGAAGGCCAAGTGTTAGAAAGCAAAAGGCCAGAGGAGCGCAAACTTTTTCCCAGTCTGATGAGATTTGGTTAAGCTCATAGATAACAGTAATAGAACTTGAAGCTCTTTATCAATTTGAAAACTTTGGAAAGTATGCTTCATCCAACATCATAGTCAATAACTCTTTAAACTTGCTTGGTCTTGACTCAGCACTTTCAGCTAAGACCCTCCTTGGTTGGAAAATAAAATTTCTTCTTTCGAAAAAACTTAAAAAGAAGGACAAGCAATAAAAAGTTTATGTTCAAAACAATTAAAATCAATCTCAATTATTTTCGTTCCTTGTTTTTCGTTCTGTAGACTGCTTAAGAATGTCTAAGGGCAAGGAGGAGCATTGGTAGACTTTGGGGTCAACAATACCCAACTACAACATAAACAAACAGCAAATGCCTTAAGCAATGACTAAGACGTCTAATAAAATGTCTGGTATTACTAACAACAACAACAATAATAATAATAACAATAACAATAACAACAATATAAACAAACTGAGTGAAAAGTTTTTGAATGCAAGCAAAACAAAAACGATAGAAACGTCGTCACACACATTGCCAACTGGTGTCAACACCAACACAATCAACAATAACAATAACAACAACAACAGCAACGCCATCTCCCATAATAACCCGAAATCGAATAATAACAACGAGTGTGACAAAATAACACAACAGCAATTTTCTGCTACGATTTCGAGCAAATTACAAGCACCACAAACCCGGCGCTCGCTGCCAGCTCCCAGTGCGGTGCAAACCTTGGCGCAACGCACACTCCAACAGCAACACCAGCAACAGCAAAGCGTGACGACAAACTCATCGGCGTTGCCATCAGCCAACCCAATTACAAAATACTCCAACGGCGCCACATTGCCTTCGCACCAGCTGCAAACCATCGCCACTGTACACCAACATCACCCACAGCAGCAACAGCAACAGCACACGACCGAGCCCACGAAAGCTGCGTCAACTGGTGGCATTTCAACAGACGCACAACAACAACAAACAACACACCTACACCCAACATCCTCAAGTAGCGCAAAGGATAAGCGTCCTCACAACCATAACCAGCACCACCACCAGCAGCACCATCCACAGCACCAGCCGCACCATCACAGCCAGCAACAACAGCAGCAAACAGCTTCGAAGCATTTGAGTGGCGAGAGTGAAGGCACTTCGTCTACGATAAACGGCGTCGCCTTGCAGCAGCAAAGAAACACATACAATCTGCAGGCGCTGAAAGCTGCCAATCATTTGAAGGCGCCAGCACATTCCATACCGCCACGCTACCAACCACCACCCCAACCGGCTGGCAACCAGGCGGGCATATTGAAGCACATAAATACACTGCGCAGCGGCGGAGCGGAGAGCGCTGAGACCTTCGGCCAGCGCCAGTCGGCGACGGGCGGCAGCAAACAGCTTGCGTCCGCGAATTTCGATACCACGCATTTCAATCTTAAATATCCGCCGGACATACCACAATTGTCGCCTGTCTATATACCAGATTCGTTGAAATTAAACGGTGGCAGCGGTCGTTACTTACCAACGCATCAGACAGCGCTTGCACAGCGACAAAGTACGCGACTTGCGGGTGGCGCTACGAATCCGCAATACTTCTATAATTCACAACAACAACAGCAGCAGCAGCAACAGTACCGGCAGCAACAAGTGGAGCAACAGCAGCAGCATCAACAAGATATGCTTAAGTTTGTGCGTAAAAGTGATCAGGATCATCCATCGCCGAATGCTTCGATCACCTCGAGTGCCGCTGCTGTGTCGACAGGCACCACTCGTCTCACCGCCGAACAGAATCGACAACTGCAGGTAAATATTTGTTGAACGATCAATTCTTTTGTTCCAAGTTATGAATTACTATTTAAACACTAGACTATCTTAGTCCGTGGTCTGGGTTGGTTATTTAAGTTCTGAGTTTCGTGTTCCTAAAAGATTCAAAACTTCCTAATCAAAGGTAGATCTCATATTCGTCAATGTGAAACTTATTTTGGACTACAAATAACCGAGTCAATGGAAAAGTCCCCGGGGCCACCATAGCAAAACATATTTTTTTGGCAAAATTCGTTTTCTTTATTCAACATACTTTCTTTCAAGGGAGATTGATTATAGCGACCCTACCACTTTTCGATACCAGTTTTGTAGTACAATTTGTCGATTGCTTGAAAATAGGCCTCATTTTCGGCGATCACCTCTTCATTCGACGAAATCTTCCAGCGAATATTCTTTTGAGAACTGAAATCAGAAAATAGTCGTTGGGGTCTGATCTGGAGAATCCGTGTATGCGGAAGTAATTCGAATACTAATTCTTGGATTTTCGCAATCGTTTTCACTGACTTGTGACACGGTGCATTGGCTTGGTGAAACAGTACTTTCTTTTTCTTTAAGTGCGGCCGTTTTTCGGCGATTTCGTTCTTCAGACGCTATGTAATTCTCGCTGTCAATGAATCTTCCTTTTTCAAGGTAGTCAATAAAAATTATTCCATGCGTATCCCAAAATACAGACGCCATAACCTCGACGGCCGACTGTTACATTTTTGCAAGATTTGGAGTGGGTTCATCGTGTACAGTCCGCTGGGATGACTGTCGATTGGATTTCGTAATGAAGCCATGTTTCATCCATTGTCGCATATCGACGTGAAAATTTGGTTTTATTAAGCTTGAACATCTCCAAACATTCCTCCGAATCATCAACTCGTCGGTGTTTTTGGTCAAAAGGATGCTTTCGCGACACCCGTTTTGCACAGAGCTTTCTCATACCCAAATATTCATTCAGTTGATATCTTTAGAGTGCCTGCTATCTCGAACAAATTCACTTTACGGTCAACCAAAATTATTTAATGTGCTTTTCCGATGTTTTCGTCAACAAGAACCTCTTCTGGGCGCCCACTGCGTTCAACGTTTTCGGTGCTCATTTCACTACGTCTAAACTTACCACACCAAGCACAATTCAAGGTACAATTCTAGACTTGACACGGTTCAAACTCAAAACATTAACCAAAATGGGTTGAGTCGATCCATAAGAGCTTAAAGCAAACTCATTAAATTTTTCCCACGGTAAAAATCTCGCGATACAAACTGTTTCGTAAGCAAGAACTACCAAACACGTACTAATTAGTATATAAAGATCAAACTTCCGGTGACTTAAAAAAGCTTGTACCAATCTATAGAAAAAACTATCGGTTTCAGGGCACTCCGGGTTAAATTCGATCAGATGTATATAATAATACTTCCGTTACTTTAAAAATATTATATATTTTAACACTAATTTTCCAACATTTCAAACGACCAGGGCCTCATTAATGAGCTACGCGTCTTAAAGGAACAGAATCAACGTTTACTCGACGACAATCAGGAATTGCGTGACTTGTGTTGCTTCCTTGATGACGATCGTCAAAAGGGTCGGAAACTCGCAAGAGAATGGCAGCGTTTCGGCAGATATACCGCCAGTGTGATGAGACAGGAGGTGGCCGCTTATCAGGTAGGTCTGATGGTCTCATGATCTTAACTCTAAATACTTAACGAATGATTTCTCGTAAAGCACAAGCTACGTCAACTCGACGACAAACAACAAGAACTAATTACCGATAATCTGGAATTGAAAGAGTTGTGCCTGTACTTGGACGAGG
The DNA here is from genome assembly GCF_024586455.1 of Bactrocera neohumeralis. NCBI lineage: Eukaryota > Metazoa > Arthropoda > Insecta > Diptera > Tephritidae > Bactrocera > Bactrocera neohumeralis. Next base: position 9,671,644 of record NC_065921.1, read on the forward strand.
AGCGCACACATATTGCGGCGAATGCGCTCTGTGCCAATTGCGGTAGCTCGGTACGCAATCCGTTACGGGATGATGGTGATGGCAGCAGTTCAAGCACAAATGCAGAAGAAACTTTATCGGCGTTAAGGAACTATGAGCGACAAATGCCCGTAAGTACATCGTTTGAACAGGATGAGAATTTAAACTTTTTTGACGGGAAGTTATAGAGTTTCTTGAGCAACCGGTTCCATAAATATATCTTTTACAAAACGCTAACAAGTCTGTCAGGTGCTTGATAGAACTTACGCAGAGGGTGATCCATTTTGAGGTTCCCTACTTTTTTTTTTAGAAAAGCACAGAAACTTCAAATTTTATGGGTAATTTGTATTATCATTCGAAAGCTACATACGTCTCAGATGATCCATCCTTTGAGTCCAATTTTCGATGATTCGTTCGAGCATTTCGACTGGTAACTGGCGAATGACACGCGTGATGTTTTGCTCCAAGGCCTGAACCAAAGCGGGATTGTCGGCATAGACCTTAGACTTTACATATACCCAAAGAAAAAAGTCTAACGGTGTGATATCACACGTTCTGAGTGGCCAATCGACCGGCTCAAAACATGAAATTATCTACTCAGCGAATTGTTCTCTCAATAAATCCATTGATTGATGTGGTGTGTGTGAAGTGGCGACGTCTTTTGAAACCAAATGTCACCGAGATCACGAGCTTTAATTCCAGCTATCAAATAGTCAGTTATCATGGCGCGTAAACGGTCGCAATTGACGGTTACGTTCTCACCGCCATAATTTTTGCAGAAATATGGTCCGATGATTCCACCAGCCCAAAAACCAAACCCTTGTTTTTTCTGGATGAAATGACAGCTCTTGAATTTCTTCATACATGCCCATTGAGCCAGAAACGGGCCTCATCGCTGGACAAAATTTGGCTCGAAAAGGTCGGATCTTCTTGGAACTTTTCAAGAGCCCATAGAGCGAAGCGATGTCGCTTGGGAAGGTCCAGCGGCTTCAGTTCTTGCACAAGCTATATTTTTAACGATTTTAATTTAAGATACTGACGTAAAATGCGCCAAGTCGGTCTATACGTCAGTCCGAGTTGCTGCGAGCAGTCGGAGGATCCATTTTCCACGGTCTTCGTGTACACTCTCAGCTACGGCTACTGTTGAAAAAAGTAACTCTGCGTGGATCACCCGCTATTTAGCTGATATCAAGTTCTGGTATGAAAGGATTTTTTATTTGTGAAGGATATTATATGGGAACTTCGGTTTAATCGAAGTTAACGTCCTTTCTTATTATTTTCATCATTCGACGTGCATATAATTTACCTTTCCACCTTTCCTCTACACCAAAGTAAACTATACAAATTTGTATTATGCATAAAAAAACTTTATATTTTATTTTATTTGAATAGGAAGCAACGCTACGAACAACGCTAAGTGATCAGACCGTCCAATACGTGCGCTCGTTGGAACGACGCATACGGCAATTGGAAGAGGAGCGTGTTGGCACAACAACGCCAACATCCAATATCCTAGCGACACAACATACCCAAACGCAAGCACCAACCGCACAAACACAGCAACATCAACAACAACAGGCGCAGCAGCAACAACAACAACCAGCACAAAATCCACTAATCGATCCGATATCGAGTCGACCCGAAGCTGTGGTGCGTGCGCTTCAAGTACTCGAGGTACGCGAACAACTGGAACGAGATCGTCTCAGTGGACTCATTGAGAACTCAAGAGACCAAATGGATGACGGCGAAAAGGCGTTGGTGCGCGAAATGTGTAATGTAGTGTGGCGTAAACTCGAAAGTAATGTGCCGAACGTGTCGAGCAGTATGTAACTAGTAATGTTAACGGAAAAAGTAAGATGAAGAATAAGAAAATATTGCCAATTTCAATCATTAAATGAATCACTAATATTCACGTGCACATACATGGAAGGAGTTGATTGAAAACACTCTTACATCACAACTTATTACATAAGTATGTACATTATTTATATACAAACTTACAAATGTACGTACATATTTTACGAAATAATAAAGCGTGTTTTTTAAAAATATGCAAATAATTAGTAACGGTTTTTAATTAATATTTATTGATGTGTAAATATTTATACCATAAAGAGGGGTTCTTTTCTCACCAAGAAAGAGCTCAGTTTTCGGAACAGCCGATATCACACCAGTATAGTATATAGCTGCTATACAAACGGATCGATCAACATATAGTCCTCGTAAGGAAAACTTGCATCGGATCGGACAATTGTAGCTTCGCTGCAGTGAATTTTTTCATTTTTCCATTAATTACGTCCGACGGGTTCGCGCAGCGGAATATGACGAATTGGTTTTTTTGCCGAAATAATGCATACATCTCGAAAACTATAAGTCTGCGGCGGTTATAATTATATATTTTCTTAATCTGGAGCTTCAGGCCTATCCAACCATACCATTTTTAATCCAGAAATCGTGGGATGGTATACTAAAGCCGACCCGAAGATTGACCCAGCTAACCACACTGTGCATATTGAAACCAACACAAAAACAAAGTTTAACTTCGGTTACTCATACGACTCATTAGTACGATTATCAAAATTTATTGAACAAAAATCTGTTTCTTTCAAACTTTTGCATACCTGACTTTTGCAGCATTTAACAAATCAGATTATCAAAACTTAAACAAGATTTTGAACTTATTCAAAAGCGACAAAAAGCAAACGAAAATAAAATAAATTTACATACTTACATACATATTTACATATTGCTAACAACTATTGGTAAGATAAACTGATATCTAAGCGCATGCTTTGCTTTACAGGATAAACAATCTCAGCAAGCAATGCTCACGGCGCACTACTCTCTGCTGAAGCGCTCGCCCTTAGCGGCGCTGCGCGTGCGTCTTTGTAATCCCGATACACGACAATTATTTGTGCTAGACATACAAATCGGCGAGACACTTGGCGGTTTGCCATACATACGCAGGCGCTCAATACGCTGTTTCGGCGTCGGATTCGATTCCATTTTCATTATGTTGCTACACGAGGAATTTGACAATCTGCTGACATTGAGCGAAGTGGCGCTTTTATTCACACTGTCATTTTCCCAATCAATATGCTTAAATGAGCCATCATTGGTCGGGGTCGTGATTTTTGTTTTGTCTTTTGTTGTAGTTGGTGTATTCAAAGCGGCTGCTACCAATTCCGCCCGCTTTCTGGCACGTGTGCTCATGCGCGTTTGCTGTCGTACTGGAGGCTGTGGAGTGCTGGTGCTCATGGCGGCTGAGTTGAAAAATTCTTGCAAGTTTGGTATGGGTGTGGCAGGTGGTGATTTGGGTTCATTGGCCCTTAGTGCAGCGGTGGTGCCGCCGCTTCGCTTCGTTGGTGTTTCAACCATGCTACTTTCTGACTTGAAGTCGTGATGTTTTGAAAATTTCACCTTCAATTTGTTACTCATATTTAGAGATAGCAGATTCTTACGCGCTATTATGCCATGTCTAGCGCGATAATCTGGCGGAGTGTTTACTGCAATTTCGCTCAAACTGGAATGAGTGATGGTCGCTTGTATGTGAGCTAGCGGACTACGTTCTCCACCAGTCGATTTGCAAAATAATTTTGGTGTTCGAGGTGGAGATGCAGATATTCGTCGATTTTGTGCACTTTCGCTATCGCTACGCTTTCTCTTATTCAATCCATTCAATGCTGTTTCGGGTTTATCGGTCATTCGGTCTTCAATTTCTGTAGCTAAAGGCCATTCAGGAAACAGAAAATTATCTAACGGTTTAGTTTCTGAATTACCTTTGATATTCTCAGTCTTCAATTTCTCTATGACACGCAGTTCTGGTAAGCTTTCTAGTATAACAGCAGCTCTTTGTTTTTTAGGTGCTGTCGAAAATCCAGGAATATTTGTTTTGTGTTCATTTGCAGTATTTGCATTTGTCCCTTTTTCATTCACCAATTCGTCTTCCTCTTCCACTGGCCACTCACTAAATTGTAAATTTTCTAAAGACCGCTTAACATCGTCCTCAACACTTTCTTTTTGAAATTCCATCACGTCTTCTAATATGCGCGCAGCTCGTTTCTTTGCATCATCGCTTATTTGTATCGTTTTTCTTGACGCAGTGGCAAATCCTGTCAATTTTTTCGCATCAAGTTCCGCTTCCATGCCATCATTTGGCAGTTGCTCTAGTATTTTTAACGCACGTTCCTGCGCTTCTTTCGATATATTTATTAATTTACTAGAAGCTGTGCGAAACCCAATGAATAACTCTTTACTAGTCGAGGCATCGTTTGAAGTAGCGTCATTCTTTAGACATATTTCGTCCTGTGGGAGTGGCGTTAGCATCTCTAAGGCGCGTGACGCTTGTTGCTTTGCTTCATTTGAACTTGTAATTACTTTATAGGAGGTAGTGGAAAACCCCCCACAATCCGGCATTTCTTTGCTGCCGATCTGATCATTCGGATTTGCTGAGGCATCAACTAAGTTATCACTTGTCTTTGAAATGGTTATTGTTCGGTTCATGACATTTTGACAACCTTCTTCTTCTCCTGCTTCCTCTTCGATAGGTAACTCTTCGTCACAACTGTTATTTATCGGTAGTGGCGGTAGATTTTGAAAAATGGACGCCACGCGTGCTTGAGCTTCTGCAGATATTTTTACTTCTTTATTGGAAGCAGTTCGAAAGCCTATTAGTGGCTCTGCGTTCATTTGCGCAAAATTACATCCGTTAGTATCTATTGTATGATTTGCTTCCGAAGTTTCAATTTTTTCCAACTTGAATGATGAAGCCGCATCCAAGGCAATACCCATATCGAATTTCGCGAATATATCACATTCATCATACCATTCATCGTTTTGCTCGTCATTATTTGTATCGTCTTCTATATTAAAAAAAAAATATAATTAGAATGAATATGCTGTATGTAAAAGTAAATAAGTAGCATACCGTTAGGTGTTAATGTATCACAGTTTTGTTTTGTGTCCTCTTCCTCACTGCTGAAGCCATTAAAGTCTTCTTCGTTTGAAATGTGTCCATTGGAACTGATCTTGGATTGTTCCTCCGTTTCCGGTACCACTAGTTCTTCGTCGATCTGCATACAATCATCTTCTACTCTGTTCGTTGTAAATGATATGAGCGAACGACTTTGAAAGTGTTCCTCCGTTTCTGGTAGCACTAGTTCTTCTTCGATTTGCATAGAGTCATTCTCTGCTTTGTTCGCTGTGAAATATATTTCCGAGCTACTTTTTTCTTCTGTCCTTATGACTAAGTAGTCTTCCGCTAACTGATGGTCCACAAATTCAGTACTTGGATCTTGTTTTTTATCTCTTTCCCCGGACGACTCAGTAAAATAAGCGCTCAAATTTTGTAAATTTTCACATAAACTCTGTGAATGCTGCAATACGACGACTGTTTCTTTCACAGGTATATGTTCAGTTTGATCCTCCTGCACCGAAAGATCAGTAGATGAATCATTGCTTAGCAAATCATCATTAAGCACGCAATGTGCAACACTATTAGTAGGCTTGTTATATTGCTCAGCAATATTTTGACGTGCCATTACGATTTCGTGTTTGCGTTTGCTGTACGTTCGCAAGGGTTTATTAGTAAAGCGGAAATTAAAATTACTCTCCTCGGAGGACTGCTGCAGTTCAGGAGATTGTGGAGAACTACAGAAATCCTCAAGTATTAAATCTACTATCGACTTTGTTTTTCTTTTAGGCGTTGAAGGCGATTTGTTTATGTCCACCTTAACTTCTTTTATACTTGACAAATCAATGGTTTTCTTTTCTGTTTCTTCGCATACTTGCAACAATTCAGAATCTGTGATTTCAAATACATCAGTCTTATTACGATTATTTTCACTAATTTTGTCTTCTCGCTGTTCGAGAGATTCAATTAAAAAATTATTACATGGCTCAAAACCTTGTGTAGCCTTAAAAAGGCGCGAGCTGCTGGGCATTGTTCTACTTCGATCGGCAAGGACAAGAAGACGATGCTCAGCAAATGGATCGTAACTCGTATTAACTTTTGATATTGGCTTTTCGTTGCGCAGACACTTATTTTTAATAGAATTTTCCATAGTCTCGTCGGAGTCATACATTACCAGAAGTGTGCAGGATAAACCTTCCTCCTCTTCATGTTTACATGATGTTTCCGAAGTTGTAGTGAACGTTGCGTTAAGCCTTTTATGTCTTCGATGTAAACGTGATTTGTGTATGGAGTTATTCAATTTTCGTGGACTAGAGTTAATACTTTCATCAGCCATCGAGGAAGTAGTCGTCAAAAATATTTTTAATTTAAGAAATAAACAAAACTAAACTTTCAAACATCACCAACAGACAGCTGTCAACTACACTGAGGAAAATAAGGTAAATGATGTAGATAAGTAAAGCACAAAATTTAATAACTTTTTTATTTTGTAATTAAAATATAAATTCTTTGCAAAGTAAAAGTTATTATTTAAATAACTACCCGCAAAATACGAGTGGTTGCAATTTTGTGGAAATTACTTCAATAATAATACATACAAACATTGCGTATATTGTGTAATATCAATGAGTGCATTTATAATGCATCCACTCACTGCAGTGACTGAAAATTATTTGAAAGAGTAAATAAAAATTATGTGATATGAATCGAGCTATGTTTTGTGACTCATTTGATAAAAAATATTAAATAATTTATAGTCGGCATAAATATAAATAAATTTATTATTACTAGATGGCAACATCTTTTCACTTACTGCTGAGTGGCCACAGCTTTTCACGTTGCAATACGTGCCCATTTTCTTTGCTCGCACGCAAGTTCGTGGCTCTAGTCTACAAATCGTTTTTTCGCAAAATAAATTTGTTAAATAAGAACTAAATAATTTGGTTCTACTAAAGAAATTTAAGAAACTAATATTCTTGTTATGCGATTGTTAATTGTTGTAAAATAACATCAACACCATAATTTGCTATTATATTAGTAGGCAATGAAAAAATTCAGGTAGAATAAGAGCAAAGAAAAGTGTTAAAGCATTAAGTGAAATTTTGGAGAAAATAGAAAAGAAGGAAAATACATGAAATAGCAAAGGAAATAAAGTAATCAAACAAAGAAAAGTGAAGTGAAACAAGGCAAAGCAAGGCGGAAAAACGATTTTTTGCAAAACGCACACGCAAACGAAGACGAGAAGCGAAGCGAACTAGCGAACGGACAAGTTACGAGCAATTGAAAATTGTTAACACGGTTGGAGAGGTGTGTGGGATAAAAAAGTGAAAACTGTTTGTTGGGCGTCAAACGGTGCACATAAATTTTTAGGTAGCTGATCATTTACTTTACCGCTTTTCACACATAGTATTTATTATAAATTGTTATTTTTTATTGTCTATTGATTTTGTGAACAAATAGTGAATTGATATACGTGCATGAAATATAGGTAAAGCATAACTGAGTAACTGAACGTGCGCCGGTGCTCCATCAAAAAGAAAAAAACTTCAAAATTCTTAGCTACGGCAGCAATTCTTACAATAACGCTTATAACAACTCTATCGTCACCACCACGCTCCATAAGCAGCCCGCAGTGCCGCCACTACCACCTCCAATTATGTTTGTCAATTCGATGACGTTTCGCGGCAATCCTGCCCCCAACCATCATTACGCTGGCCACCCATTGGCTACGGCACATCATCCACAACAACCGCAATTGCACCATCATGCTACTACGGGACAAGCTGGCGGGCCAATGGCTCACCATCCATCGGCGGCACATGGTACGCATCCGGGTGCCCATCCCGGTTCAGCCAATAACAATATTCACCATGCCGCTTCGGCTATGAATCGTCATGCACCTCATGCGCCCATGGGTATGGGTAGCGGCAACATCACTTCAATGTCGCCTCATATGCCAAACAATGGCAGCGGCATGCCAGGTAGCGGCAGTGGCAGCGGTGCAAGCTCTAGCTCACCGGATAGTGGTAAAATTTATATCAAGAATTTGGAACGCTCCATTGACAACAAAGCAGTCTACGACACGTTTTGCGTGTTTGGTAACATTTTAAATTGCAATGTTGCTAAGGATGAGGATGGCAATTCACGCGGCTATGGTTTTGTGCATTTCGATTCAGAAGAGGCTGCACGTATTGCTATTTCAAAGGTGGACGGTATGTTGTGCAATAATCAGAAGGTGCAAGTAGTAAAATTCATACCACGCCGTGATCGTGAACAAGAAAAGGCATCGCAATTTAGGAATCTCTATGTGAAGAATCTCAGCGAAGATTTCACTGATCAACATTTACATGAAATGTTCGAACCGTACGGACGCATAACAAGTCACCGGGTAAGTTTCAGCGACCTCATTCATTAATATATGGTGTAGTTGTAAAGCAATGTTAACTGATAAACAAGCCAACGTGAAATATTAATACATATTTAATGTTGCGCAAGTGTCTAACAGTGAAACTGAATTATTTGAAACTTATTACGTTATTGTTTTTTTTTGTATATTAAGCTGACAGCTATGTATTTTCAAAAATATGTTAATTTTTTTTTGTGCTTAATACCATGCCTGCTCACTAGCTCTCCTGCCCTTAGTGCCCCCTGCATCTACGTTACTCTGTTACACAATTTTTCCTAAATCCTATGCTGTGGTATATTCAGTTTAATGTTTGCTTCGTAACAATATAGCGTTGCGCATGTCCTTGTTTATGCCTTGTGCTTTGGTGTGCCACCCCAACTGCCCACTCTTGAACACCCGCCTTACTGTCCAGGTTAGGCCTTGGCTTGACAACTAATGGTATTGGTTAATCATGCATATGCCTCGTTTGATTGGTTTAAAATCAACTTTTATTGAATTAAATTTTCAACATCATAATTAAGTTGTTAAAATCAGAAAATAAATATTTGATGTTTATACGAATATGACAGTCATTGGTGTGTACATAAATGTATTTTAACATAATTTTGTTCAAAAGTCAATGTAAGTGTGAGCGAGCGTTGCAATTTGTAAAATGTTCAAAAATTTTTGTTTAAAATTATATGTTAATATTTTAATTTCAAGTTTGGAAGATCTTTGGATTAGAAATTAAATTTAACATTTAAATATTTTCGATTAAAAAATTAAAATTTAAAATCTAAAATGTTTAGTATTAAAAATTGAGAAACTATTTAAAACTATTTAAAAATTAATGGCTGGATTGAGAAAAGATAAAAAGAAGGCAAAAAGAGCTAAACTATGTTTTTTTAATTTAAATTAAAATTTTAAATCCTAAAACAAATATTTTTTTAAATTTTTTTCCAGTTATAAGTTTGATTAAAGTTTTTTCAACCTTTATTTGGGATCAAAAATTTAAAAATAATTTCTTATTACGTTCTTCGGGTTTACAAGATAAAAATAATTTAATACACTTATTTTTAAATGCAATATTTGCAACCCGATTAACAGTATAATCTTAAGTGTGCATTTCACGCGCCTAGTACATCTTCAACTAACTCGGTACTTATTCATTTTTAAGGTGATGCTGGATGAAGAGGGCCGCTCTCGCCGTTTTGGTTTCGTGGCTTTTGAAAGCCCACAATCGGCTCTGGCAGCTGTTATCGGTCTAAATGGTAAGCAATTAGGAGACAATAAGTTCTTGTACGTTGCACGTGCACTGAACAAAGTCGAACGCCAACAGGAGATCAATCGAAAACTCGAAGAACGTAAACGGCAGAAGGCTGGTCAAGTATTCTACTATTAAATGAAAAAAATAAAGGATGCAAAATTAAGAAAATAACCGTTGATGCAGATAAGGATGAAATATGAGCCGAACATTGATTGCGAAGTGGATTAGTGATGAATATTAGTTTCGAGCTCATGAGGTGGTAAGTATAAGAAATATGTTTCAGTGAAGCATTGGTGAATATGCTTCAATGCTACAACAACAATTAGCTTCACAAAATTTAGTTGAATCGACGAAAGTTGATAAATGATCATGATAAATGATGTATCCACACATACATAAGAACTTTCGCAGGCGAGTCGATGCAACTTGATTGAAAGAAATTTTCGAATATCGTATATAATTAAGAATTATTAAAAATTTAAAATGAATATTATAAAAATACCAACTAAATACACATACATACAAACAAACACATATATGTACATGTAGAGATGTAAAATTTAAAGCAAATTATGGGATTTTTCAATTTTGGTTTTGATGTTAAATGAAAGTTTGCATTAGTAAAAAAACATAAATATATAAAAAAAATGTATTGCTTATTGTTAACTTTTAAAAACTAAAAATATTCCGCAAGCAAAATTGAAAAAAAGAAATCAACTACCACAATGAAAAATGAATGGAAAAGTAAACTTTATATAGAAACGCCGTTTAACGTTGATTACACAGTAGAATTTATGAATGTCGCATTGAGCACATCTCAATGATTTGCAGCTAAAATTAAACATAAATTTAACTTCAAATTAAATGACATATGTATGTATGTCTCTATCTATATATATATAAATATTACTATTATAGCTACTATTACAATTATTCATGCACTCCTCCTAAATGTACACAAACAAACAAAATTTTACACACACACACACAGCTTAAACAAACACATACTCACACAAACCCACACATACAACCATGTTTGCTTATATACATATGTATATGTAAAATGTATAATGAATTTTGTCACGAATCGGCAAGAAATTAATAAACACTATTGAAAACATGAAAAAGCACATTTCATAAATTTGAAGGAAGATATGACGCGAGAAACGCTAATATTAACATGAAAGTACATTTATATTAAATTACTCACTTTGCAAAAACAAAATAAAAAATAATATTTGTAATATTAATGATCCCCAATTCCATATTATGTGTAAGAGTATTTAATTGTATTGCAAAAAGTAAAATAAAAATAAAAAACGGAATCGTAATATTAGAAAAAAAAAATGGAAAAGTACGTAGTAACAACGTAAGATGTCTAAAAACAAAAACAAAAAGAACAGCAGAAACCCAAATGCAAAGAAAAGGCAACAAATTTTAAGCGTAGTTGTAAAATCGATTCAAAATGCAAGAAATGTGTATTTACTGTAATTAAAAAGGCGAAGAAAAATAATACTGGCATAAAACAAATAAATGAATATAAAATGATAATAAAAACAAAAATATGTGTAATCAAAGGTGTAGAAAAACAAAAACAAAAAATGTAATGACAAAAGGTAAACATCAAGAAAACATTAAATTAAGCGAAGAGAAAAACAAACGCAAAGCACAGAAATCCAGATGAAGTAAACAAAAATATGACTAACCGTAATTTATTTTATTCTAATTAACCCAAAAAATACTGGTAATAGGAAAAAAAAATTATGATTGAAATTATTATACTAAATGTTCCCAAAAAAATTTTAACATTTAAGTTCTTAACGTAGACAAAATGTATAGATATTACACAAAGAAACACACAAATGAAAATAAATGTAAAAAAAATACAAAAACGCAAGTAAAACAAAAAACAGAAAGGACATTAATGAGTTAGTAAAGAAAAACAAAAACAAAAGAAAAGTGAAGTAATGCATATACATATGAAAAGCAAAAGAGCAGCAAGAAAAAACTGAAAATTTTATTATTAAGCAAATGAAAATTTACTATATATTTTTACTAGACGAAATGCAATTGCAATTCTTTCCATTACAAAACCCCTTTTTCTCCCCTCTTCCCTTAAAAATCTATAATTACAATATGATTAAAACAATGTATACATGTTGTATAAATATGAATTTAACTAGTAATTATTTTTTATTGAAACCAAGGTGTTGCAAAATAACTTAAATGAGGAAAAACAACCAAACTGTAACGAATTGAATACAAACAACTCGAAAAACAACAAATAATTTAGAAAAAAACTAAATAAAACAAAACTGGCAGTCAACAAAGCAAAAAATTAAAATTAAATAAAAACTCAAAGACAAAAACAAAAACAAGAAAAGTAAAGACAAACGTAATAACAATCGAATGTTACAAACTTGCCTAATGGCAGAATCATAGCGGTAACCGGCAGCAGTGGCCACAAAATATATGAGAAGAATAAGGAGAAATCAAATAAAATCTACGCTTTTACATTTTAACTTCATGGGCAGCTGGGGAGAGGGTGAGACTTTTTCCTCTTTAATCGCCACTGCCATGCCCAAGAATTGTCGTTGCTGTCATTACCCTATGATTCGGCTGTACCATATTTATATGTTAAATGCAAAAATAAAATACACACGTGTAAAAACAAACAGCTCGAAAGGTGAAAATTTTTGGACATCACTTAGAGCCATTTTCTATTTTTTATTGCAGTAAATTGTTGTAACGTTTTCGAATTTGTCTACAAGCAAGCAATTGGTCTCGTAGTTATTCAGTTATACATTCTTGTTAACGATTATTAACAATATACTATATGTACATACATACATATACTTTATTTTATTCTTTTATTTCCTAAATTAAGTTTAAGTATGACGCCTTTTAGCGGCAACTATGATGACTATTATATTTTTTTTTTCTTATTATATATTCATACATTGGGATTTACATTGACAAACTGTTATACAAAAATAAATAAATAAATAAATAATAATAATAACAATGGGAGTGATAAAAATTGAAATATCGGCAAACAGAAAAAATGTACACAGTAGCCAAAAGAGAATCGACAAAGATTAAAGACATCTAAGATGCGATAAAAAGTATTACGCCTGAGGTATAATGCAGGAGAATACACAAGCAGCACGATTGTGTAAATGTAAGGCATTTGCAATAAAAATAAAACATATACACATACACACATAGAGTGTGGAATCGCGTTAAATAACCCGTTATGGGAGGCGATTTTGTTTTCTCTGCATTTAATGCACATACATAAGTATAAATGAATTGTAGCCTCGTGTTTGTTTGTTTTGCGATAATGATTGGATGTTTCACAGTGTCCCACACACCCTCCAAAAAAACACTTTAAGAATATTTTCACATTGTGAACGCCTAAAAGCAGGTCAATAAAAAAGTGCGACACATTTACATGTCGATCTGTTCACTGCGTAAATATGCCGTTAATGTACAATTTGCTAAAAAAATATAAGTAAAACAAGCAACTATGTATTAAATTTCAAATAGCAGCAAAACACATTAAATCAATCAGTGCAGTCAGTAGTAAATTTTTTTTAACAAATTGACACACAGTGAAACACACCTACACACACACCATATATACACATACACAGGGAGAAAATTGATTCAAGCGATGCAAAACACAATCCGGAAAGTTGCGTACTTCATACCGACATACACAAGATTTATTTATCTATGACCATATATGTATGTATGTGATCTTCGTATTTTGTGTGAGATTGTGCATTTACAGTATTGCGATTTGCATCGCTAGAAAGTGACATCGATGATGTCTTATATACAAGTAAATAACTTATATACACACATTCATACATATTAATTCCATCAACTATCTATATAAATATAAAATATATAAATATATATATATACTTACTTGAAAGTGAAACAAACAAAAAAAAAGTAATAAAAATAAATAAATAAAATGCTTTTGCAAAAAGTGTTTAACAAAAAATAACCGTATTTTGATTTATATGTTTGTTCTTGGATTTTATTGTAATCTTCTAAACCTGAAATATATTTAGAAATTCTCTATGAGATATATTATTATTTTTATTAGGAAAATGTACAAAAATTTATTAGTAAGAAAAAGTCAGAGAGAGAAAAGGCCAACAACTCCAGGAAGTAGATATTACATTAAGTGTGATCCAAAAAAAGCCAAAAAATTTGAATATTTTTTTTCATATAAATTAATTTTTACTTTCTCCTTTATTTATTTTGATAAAGACAGTTTTATATCGGTCTGCGATACGATTTCAGTTGGTTGTGGTCATAATATTTATGTATTATATCGTACATATTGGCAAAGAAAAACAGCAAGTTATCATATTGTCCATTATAGGGCGCATCACGTGCTACATTTGTAGCCTCCGCGTCTACTAAACGCGCAGTCTCGTAAAAGCCTTGCCCAATTTCGAGATTATCTAAGCCACGATACTGCCTATTGAGGCCCCAAGCATTGACATGTACTTCCAGCAAGAACTGATGTACAGCTTCGATTGTAGCGAGATACCAACGCGGACTGCCACGTTGATGTCGCCAAAATTGCGAAAAACGATTTTGTAGAACTACGGTGGGTAAACCCTTTAAGCGTACGTCCTTATAAATACCGCGGCTTTGATTCCACGTGCTATCAATGAATATAGCACGCTTTACAGGTAGGTTATCATATGTATATATTTTATTTGTGTATTCTTCGCCCTCTTCTGGTTCATCTTTAATTTCATCTATGCGCCACCTCAACATTGTGCCAATATTGTGACCTTTCGGTAAGCCGTAATTGTTTTCCGTTTTTAATCGTACACGTTGATTGAAGAGCTGTGGTACCGTTAAGCTTTTAGCACTTGGAAATATCAGTATAACACCATCCATTTTTGAATAATCCGGCATATCTGGATATGCATAAACATGAACACGATCCTTAGCCAAAACTGCAGCGTGTGCTGATGTGCTCTTGCCGTCAATTTCCTTTTTATGCTTTATTATATCGATGTCGATTGGTATCTCAACGTGAGGTATGAAATCACCCACATTTCCAACCGGTACATAACAGTTGTAACAATAAAATTTACGTGACCGATTGCATTGTGTGCAGGTAAAGCGTCCTTCAATGGCATCCAATTGATGTGTGTCGTCTAGACGCATTTTTGCAAATGGATATTTCCTAGGTGCTGAAACATTCTCCACTGGGTGAGTCATTGCACAAAAAGTATATTATGAAAAATTGCAAATATTATATATATTTTTGCAATTTAAATAGAATTGTTTTCAATTCAATAAAATTAAGATATTGTAAACACTTGTTTCGGCGCCATCTAACTTGGCGAAATCAGCTGTTTGGAATTTCAGCATAATAGGTACACATGTGTTTACTTATCGATATTAATTTTTATAATTTTTGAAACAACGGTAAAAGTTTTCCCCTTTTTGTTAATATATATAAATAAAAACTAAAGAGTTGTTACATGTGAAATTAGTACAAAAAAACGCAATCGATGCAATTTATTATACAATAATCGTTTCGATTAATGGCATATTCTATCTTTCCAATAATGTTACACTCTGGTAACTCTCAAATATTGTTCTCTTATTTGCTATTTGCTTTTATAAATAAATTTCAAGTTTGTTGTTTTCCATTGCTTCTCATTTCGGACACACACATCATAAAATTGTGTTAATTTTTTCACAAATCTGGAGAGTAAAAATTAAGTGAAAATATTGTGAACAGCAGTGGAAAATGGAAAGTTGCTAATACGTGTCATCGTCGTTTATAACATTTTACTCCGCGAAAATCTAATTAGATTGCTGAAACAGAAGTTGGAAGGAGCAATTGGAAAACCTCCGACGATAATTCATAAATACATTGCAGTTATTTTGGAGTTGCTGGAATAGGTAAAAAGATATTGTGCAAGTGTATTATGCATTTACATATGTATGTAAGTACGTATATTCACATATGTATAGAAATGACAGTAAAGAGGAAAGTGAAGTGCGCTGGGAGGAGATCAAAACTGGAATCATGTAGTTACATACATATATCAATATTATGTGATATGCTATTTTATTTTAGGAGAAGCAGGAGCGAAGTATATACGCCAATGAACTCATAACTAATAAAATGCAATACAATTCTATTGATGTGCTAATAAATGCATATGTTTATATATATATATACATATGTGTGTATGTATATGCATCCGTTCATGCCGTGTCATATGTAATAGTACGTTGCTATTAAACCTGCATACAATTTACTAATGTGCATATTTTCTGAAAATGTAATGAGATGATGAATGAGGTACCCAATTGGCATATCTTACAAAATTGAAATTTGTAAAAATGGTTTTGGAAGATGTAAATACATATCCCGTTGTATGGACACATACATACATACATATATGTATGTATAAATGTGCATTGTTAGAACCTGGTTTGATTATCAGTATTCTACAAGTTTAATGCAATATTCCAAGCTTTTTTCCAAAGGTCGGTGACAAATTGTGACCTACAAGTAATTGGCTTATTCTCGTTGAATTGTTTTTCATGCTCAGTGATAGTTATCTGCCTATCAATTGGGGCTTTATATGATATATTTACTTATATAATAAATGATTTTATAATATTTTGGATGCCTCTGTTAATAAAAGAAGGGTGTAACTTAAATTAATTTTTTACTTTAACATTTTAACAATACATCCGGGCTTATGCTTTGGTATTTTTTATTTTTGTGTGGTCTAAATTAAGCCCTAGGCGTCCTTCCCGTTTGTTTTACTTGTCTTATCTCTTGCTAAAAAAATGTAAAGAAATACAGTGAAATGTTAGAAAATGATGAAAACATAAACATACAAACAATAATAATTAAAACTTGTCATAATGCCAGACATTTTTGCAAGCTACCCACAATTAATGTGTATTGTGTTGGAATTTACTTCGTTCAACTCGCATTTAGAAACCTTATCAGTAAAACGAGACGTGTGAGGAAACAATTTGTGTGTTTTATGAGCCGTAATTACACTCGCTTTGTAATAAACTGAACAATTCAAAATCTAAGGCTACATTTCAAAGAGTTTATAGAACTGTTTAGTTGAGGTAAAATTTTAATGAAAATAAAATTATTGTGTACGTATCTATGTATGTACATACATATATGTTGGAAAATTATCTTAATAACACTTCTGTATAATAATTTTATATAAACAAACAAAAAAAGCAATGTTTTTGTATAGCAATGTTTTTGTATACATACATATATACTCTTGATTGTGTACATTAACTACAAACAATTAATTGCTATAATATTTTTAAAGCTTGTGGAGAAGACACGTCATTTACATATATACATTTTGTTTTAAGTTGACACCACACAAATAAACACGGATAAACACTTGATAGCCGACTCTCTCACTTTGCTGGAATTAATTTAGATTTTATCTTGTATTTGGCAGTTAAACAAGCAATAGTAGTGGCAAACCTTTGAACGCACAAAAATGGGTGATGAATTTGATGGTTGCGAGTGTGTTTGGTCGCACGAGTACGCAATGCAGCGACTATTGGCGATGGTGAGTGGGCATCCTTGCACAGTTTTATGTGCGCGCTAACTTTCATCAATTGTTTCTCTTACAGATACGCCAGAGTCAGAATCATTGCACGGATACGGAATGCGTCGATAGTAAGTTTCTGGGGGTTGACACTTCTCAAATTTATTGGTATTATTACTTTTATATTATTTTTGCAGTATCGGGTCGCATGCGTGAGACCACTACAACTGGCACTGGAAATGAGGAAAGTAACTTCACTATGGTTACAATGTTTATGATCTTTGCGGTGCTTATGTATTTGATAAGGCCAGAATCGATTATGAAATTAACAAATACAAAACGGCGTTCGCAGAGACAAGATCCTAATGGTGGCTTGCCACCACCACCGCCGCCACCGGCACCGCCTGCAGTCAATTAATATTGGCGCTTCGTTACGTGCGAACTGCAAACACTAAATTTTTTGTCTATCAACTGTAAATCAATACAAATAAGTTAACACCACCTATTTTTTTCAAGTATAATTCTAAATAATTGTTCCCTAAGGGCTTTCTATCATGCGAATTTACATTGCAACCGTTTTAAAATTATTAAAAGATGTTTATAATGGGTTCTAAAGAGCTTAAAAACAAACATTTGGAATAAATTAAATTATTGTGCAATAAAAATTGAAAACTTTTAGGCATGTTATAGATCACGCGAAGAAAATATATGTATTTATAAAATTTCTAAATAATTTGTAATTATTCAAAAAATATATAACAAACTTTTTCTGCAACTAATGCAAACCATTCCATACAAGGATTTCTCAAGTGAAAATTAGGAACACCAAATTTGCTCGCAAATCAATAAGAATATATTTGTAATTGAATATATAAGAATATATGTATATATGTACATGTATGTACATTCATATAAAATATTTGATTGTGCAAGTGTTTTAATAATGTGATTTTATTGTGAAAATTATATTGGCTCGCCCTTGGTGTATCTTAGAAGCGTGAATGAATATAAAGTGTTCTTTGTGAAAAGCATAAAAATTAAAAAAAAAAAATCTAAGACGATTTAACAAATGCCACTTATTCAAAGCAATTAATATTACCACACATATATACATATATATGTATATATAAATGTGCGTATACATATCTGCATAAACATACTTTGTTTTTGATTAAATGCTGCAGCTTGCATTGTATATCACGAACTTGAAGTAGATAGTTGGTAATATTTCTTATGTTAAATTCTTATACATAATCTGAATAAATAAATTTACAACTGCACACATAAATTCTATCTCTGAACAGTGCATATTAAGTTTGTTTCGAAGTTTGTATTACCCAGAAAGAAACGTGGGAGACCCTTTAAAATATACGAGTACAAATATATATGTAAATGGTAAACATGAAGAGCCTTGCCCGTTTCCACGACAGTCGGGTCTAAGTAATGAAATGGACCCAAATTTCTATCTGGCCAAGGAATGTCAACTCGGCACCATGACTCGAAATTACTTTAGAAATGTTTTCTACCGCTACAACAACAACCATGACCGAAATTTGGGTGACGTCCTTTTCTAAGTAGTTTTTTTGTAGATATAGGAAAATGTTGTTCGTGCCTTGAGAAACAATCGTTTTTGTATAGAAATATTGTGTAAAAAATTTATTTTCAGTTTTGTCTTGAATAAATTGTTGTTAGCGTTACAAAGATTTATTTAATTACATAATTACACTCATTATATTTGTTCTACTGTAATTTATTTGTAGCTAAAATTAAGTAACGAAATCCTTTGTAGGAAAATCGCGGTATTTGAATCTTAGTAAATAATGTAATCATTTTATTTTAAAATTATTATGTATTTAACAATTAAAATTAACCACAAGCATACGTTCACACAACCATTCAGACATTTTACAAAATGCAATTTCAGACCGAATCCAATACTTAAACATGCAGTACATTGATATTCGCTGTTTATCCGTCGTCATCGTCGTTATGCAATTTGGTAACGATATTTCGTACTTTTTTAATAACCTCCTTCATTTGCTCATACTTGCCAGTTGAATCCGGCAGATTTTCAAAATTAATAACATCACTAACACCCACTTTGAAATTGTCACCAGCTGGTAGTTTTTCGTATGGTGAAAATTGCAACACAGGTGTACCCATGTGTGATTCCTTAATAATATCCAATGGCGTAGGCGTCGTTGGTTCAACTGTGTGTATTTCGTCCATATTTTTTGGTTTGGATATTTCGCTTGTTTTCGCCTCATTATTGCTACTTTCCAGTGCGAGTGATTCTTCGGTCGCACTACTTGAAGACAAACTGTCAATATCACACAGACCAGATTTCAATTCGGCAAGTAACTTTTGTTTGCGTTCCTCCAAATAGTCTAAAGTGGGCGAACAAGTACGTTCATTTGCAGCGGATGAGCTTTCTTCATTCGTTGCTGAGGTAGTTGCATCATCTGGCGATGTTGGTGGTGGTGGTGGTTTAATGTCGTTTGCGGGTTCCGGTGGTGGAGGAGGGCGAGTAAATACCACATTTTCATTAATCGCAACGTCGTCTTCAATTTCCATATCGGCATTGTCCAATATACTAGTTTTAATCTCAGCCACATTAGTTGTTTGTGGTAGACTCTTAAGTCTTTTATGTTTATAACCTTTCACAACATTGCTTCCCAATTTCTTAATGAACTCTTCTTTTCGTTGATGGCGAGACAAAGGCGGCACGTTATGGTGCTTATAGTCCTAGAATAATTTAATTTAAAGTTAAAACATTTACAAATAAATTATATATAACTTACATCATAGAAATTCGGACCAGGATCAACATTGAATCCTGGGAAGTCTACAATTTTAGATATGTCATATTTAATCTCATCGCTTTCCTGTGAATTTTCCTCTTCCGATGCCATCACTGCGTCTCCCTTCAACATAAAAATTTACAAAGTTTGAACTAAAGAAAAAAAATATTTTTCTTACATCTGAATTAATTAGAGATATGCCAGAATGCACCACTTTTGCCTCCTCCAACCAACCTGGTGGATAACCAAGCTTTCTCATGCGGTAGAAAAAGAATGGCAGTTCTCCGCGCTTTAAACCAAGTGCTGTCTGTAGTTTGTCACTTATCTTACCCGGCCTTAAATGTCCAAATCTTTGTTCAATATCAATGTGGTATCTCTCTTGTTTACGTGCTAATTTTGCACGATTTATACGCGCGTTATTTCGCGGTTTAGGACATTCACGTAATGAGTGACCATTTACTCCACAATTAAAACAAGCGACTGTTGTTCGCACCCTTTGGCACTCGTTTTCCACTTCTTCTAACTTTTGTCGTTTACGCGCTGAAGATTCTTCATTCAAAACATCTTTAATACTACGTTTATATGAAGGTACACATTGCGTGTCAAGTTTTTTCGAGCCAGAGGTATCAATTGTAAATAACGAAGCCAAGTCTAAATCCGGCGAATCATCTTCATTTTCTGACATATGGCGCTCAGGTGCTACTTCTGTTATGCTCACCGCCTCTTCACAATCACTTAATTCATCATCGGAGTGGTTGGCAGCTGATTGTTTTGCTATATAAGCGTTTATACTACTAACTGTAGTATTTTCAGAATTTGAAATTTTAAATGCAAAAATTGAATTATCCTCAGACATATTGAGTGCTTTATCAAGCGAATCCAATATTTTATGTCCATATTCTTTGAAAACGCTTTCATTTGAAAACTTTATTTCAAAAGCCAATGTTGGTTTACTGCCTGTTGGTTCACATATTTCCGCAGCTTCTTGTGCTTCCTCCACCTCTCCTTCTTCGAAATCAACGCAGACAATTGCCTCTTTAACCGTAACAGCCACCGGCAATTTTTTTTCAGGAGTTTCATTCATACTAGTGTCCGAAGTTAAATCAACTGTGGTGGTGTCACGAACACGGTCATCCAAATCTTCATTATCACTATCCAATTTGATTATATCAGCATTTTTGTCCATTGTGAATACAAAAATTCACAAAATATTGTCCATAGAAAGTAAACTTTCGACCGTGCTTAAATCGAATTGTGCTAAAATTATAGAAACGAAGTGGAATCAGTACAGCACAAGAAGCACGAAAAATATAACAGTTGGAAATTGAGAATGATACATTTTCACAAATTTTAATAATATATTTTTACATACTCAATGTTGATCATATAAATTATTCAACATATTTTTATATAAGACTCCCCCCAAATTAATATTATGGTAGAGTTGAAGGCTTTAATGTGTATATCAAAAACTAATAGAAAGTATTAAGTATTATATTAGTTATTTGATAAATAATTTCGGATTTTGTTTCTTTGAAGCACCCTGTCTGAGGACATGGCTCTGTGCAGCCGTTAGTTTAGTCCACATTGCTCTAATAAACAATTTGTTATAATTCAAGGAAATATTACTAATTTGTCGCTAATAATTTAAAATAATGCAATAATGTTTGTTAAAATTTGGACTACGGTAATATACAGAGAAAAATGAAACCGTAACTATATCTATTACAGCGTTTCAATTGCTTGTTAAGCAAATAATCAAACGGTGAAAAATCTTTAGTCCCGACTCAACTGTTGTTGTTTCTTGCATAATGTACATAATATTAAATCCTGTTTGACTTGTTATTGGTTTGCTTCCCGGATTCAAACTCCAACTTCCGACTTTTTTTTAAATATTAATAAAACCGCTTCAATCTGTGCATCGGAGGTTTGATATACATATGTATTTAATTAATCAACTCAAGTTCCTCATGAGGCAGCAGATATACGAAAACGCACGTTCGGCGCGACTGCGATTTGCTACTTATCATTAACCCTTTTTTTGCAATAATAACAAAAACAATTTATTAGAGTTTGAATTATACAATCTTTATTTTACGACTAGATCCAAAGAAGTTTCAATTTAAAAGTAATAATCATACAAAACTCAAAATCAAAAACAAATAAAATATTATTACAATCATAAAAAATAAAATCTTAATACGCGTTATGATATTCAATGTATGTATGTAAAGTGGAAAACAAAGTAAAAAAGATTGTACAAATCTTTAGCGATAGTTACATTTATGTGTGTGTATGTAGTTGCAAACATATTTTTTTAGTTATATTTAATGCACATGAATGTTAATGTACATAATACAAGTTTATGCACACATTTACATACTTATAAATCTGTATATATCGCATCATATGTTAACTACACACTTTCCGTCATTTGTGGTCTATTGAATTTACATATGAGTTTGTGTGAGGTGTTGTTTTTATTGTTTGTTGTTGTGTTATCTTATTATTTGCACAGTATAAAAATCATCGTAACGATAGTACAATATAGCATATATGTACATACATATTTATATATATATATTTACTATATATATGTAGGTATGTTTGTATGTATATAATTAGTAAAAATAACTTAAGGATATTATTGCAAAAATAATTTACAAATTAAAAATACTTTTATGTTTTCAATACAATGCATTCATATTATGTTCTGCAAGTATATTTATGTATATGTATGTAAAGTTATTAAATTGTAAAAAATAAAAACCTCACGATTCGATAGCTACTACTTATAGCACATAATCAATAATTTACGATAGTTAAATTTTAACATAATAATATTTATATTAATATAAATATAATTACAAATTATTACAAAATAATAATAAAAAATAATGAATCATCTATTTACATCAGACATTTAAAATACTTGTTTGTGTGTTTTTCCGTTATATTTATATATATTTGTCGCTTGTTTGTTGCTTGTTATCGGTTTCGATTTAATCGATTTGTTGCATTTAAATTTAATTTGAATGCAATCGGATTTTTGCTTTATTTGCATTTTTTCGTTTTAACGCACACTGTGTTTTAACAAATTGTGTAAATGGAGTATTATTTTACGCTGAAATTATTATTTTCTTTTGTAAATACTTTTTTGAGGCTGCAATTATTTTTTTTGTAAATAATCTTTTAAGTTATGAAAGCTTTAAATTAACCACTGGAGACGGATATATGTATAACGCAAGAAACGAAAACTTTACACACATTGTATTTTGTTCAATACTCACATTTTGAAATTATTTTTTACATTTAACATTTTTGTGCATAAACTTAGTTTTATTTCATGAAAAATAGCTATACATACAGAAATATAGAAAATATGTATTTTGTTGTTATTTTTTTTTTAATTTTTTTTCAATTAATTTGCTAAAACTTTGCATTATGCAGACATCAAAGTACATCAACGAGCAATTTGAAAGGATTATTTTTGCTTTAAATTTAAATTTCAATTATTTTATTAATTTGTGCTAAATACTTTTGTTTATTTCATTAAATTTCCATTGATAATATGTACGTGTGTTTTTTGCTTATTCCTTTCTAAGTATTTTTTTAAACAAAATTGAATATAAAATTCCATAAATATTTTTTTTAGTATTCCATTACTCCATAATCTATATTCATGCTTAGCTGCCAGTGTCGTCATCGTCATCGTCATCGTAGTCATAATCATCACTCCATTCATTATCAACGTTGTCATCATCAGAATCACATTGCCATTTTCGTTATACGGTTATACATACGAGTACATCACTTGTTTATTTATCGCCTTCATTTGATTTAACATTATCAGTGTTCCAGTCCAAGTCGTCGTTTGATCTTCATAAAAAGCCAACACAATCGCAAAATCCACAATATGTACATACAAGCCACACACTGTTACCGTCGCATGAACGTCGTCCGCTGGTCGTCAACAATGAAATTAGTAGAACGCAGTAGAATGGCACACCTTACTTCTTGCCGAGAGTGAAGCGCCATTCATTGTATTTGTCCATCTCTTCATGCAGTTGTAGAGCCTCGACGCAGGCGGCGAAGAATTGTGAACCGAAGCAATCTTGCCTGTGTGTGAGAATGGGAGAACAGTTGCCGTTAGTCATGTAATATTATTGTAATTTAAATTTTGCAAAAATATTTCGAAAAAATCTGTTTCAAGCGCATCAACAAAAAGTGCGTCTTCAATTGGTAGTCGGCAAAATCGAACAAGTTCCGACAAAAAATGTTTGGAAATCTTGGTTCTAAAAGCGGACTTTGTCCGTCGTCTAAATAATTTATTTCTTCTTCTTTTATTTACAATGTACATATAATATTTATGGTTTGTATAGTCAATAAATCGTTAAAAATTGTATTTAATTATTTACAAAATTGCGACTAAAGAGCTTTGAAAAAATTATACTCTTGCGTGTTTGTGTCAGAGTGAGTGTACCGTTGACTATAATCAAAAGTACTAATACAAAATTAAAAAATAAAATAAAAAAATTATTATAAAAAAATTTTGTTATGAAAAATTTCTAAATTTATATATTTACATATATGTATGTATGTACATTATTCTATTTTAATTCCAGAAATTTTTATCGCAAACTAATCACTAATTCAAAAAAAATCATAAAAACTTAAAGCATCATATTAAAAAAAAAATCTGTTGCAAAAGTTCATACTTCAAACTTTTTTACAAAAAAATTCAAAATCGACAAAGTTTTATATACAAATGCATACTTCATTGCTCAAAGGTAGCCTAACTTCAGGCGCTTGAGCGCGCTGCAGCCTTACAGAGTGGGCAAAAAAATATTTCGTTCAAAAAGCAGCCACACAAAGGGCCGTTCAACATTTTAACCAAATCAAAAAAAAATATTTTTATACATAAATCAAATGAAATAAAGAAAACAAACATACCAAAAAATCAAAAGTTCATTATTGTTGTTGTTATTGCACTGGTACATGTGTGTGTTTGTAATTGTAATGTGTTGATGCGCAAGTCCTGCAAGTTCAAAGCCATGCTGCGCAGCCAAGCACACGCAGACAAATATTTGTCAAATGTGTGTACTGTTTTTCGGTGCGATCTGTATTGTTGTAGGCACAAAACGCGCTCCTCTTTGTGGTTTCGCCACTCGGCCTCGCGCTGTGGTGCTGCCAAAGCCAGCTTACGCCAGTTGCTTGTGCGCTTGGTCGGCGTTATTGTTGCTGTGGTTCGTCTCGATCGTTTTCGCCGTTTCTTACAACATACTTTCTACTACATATTTATGCATGCTTGTCGTTCTACTACTTTATCACAATAATTTTAGTAAATATTTGCTAACAAATTTCTTCAACCTTCACATACATAACCATATGTACATACATGCCATATAGGTGTGTGGTGTACATATGTATGTAAGTCGCTATGTATGTACATACATATATGTATGTACGTTTCATTACCATAACTTGATGCCATCTTTTTTTGATTTTAATATATTTTGAAATTTTTTTCACAGTTTTTCTTTTTATAAATTTGTTATAAATATAGTACATAGCTTTTGTAAACGATTCTAGCATATATTTATATGTATATTCTATATAAATGTATTTATTTATAAAAAATTTAGAAACTCTTAAAAGTGCTTCAACTGTCTTAGCAGTACATTCTGAATGTACCTGCACTGAGATAAATATTTTTGTGAAAGTGTTCGTATGTAGTTTTGTTGATGTTTGGAAAAATTTCATACTGGATTTTTATGTGTGCTTTTCACAAATTGCAAAATGTATAAAGGAATATTTTGTTGAATTTGTTTTTATTTTTTTGTTTTTAATTTATAAAAATAACATTTTTTCTAGATAAATACTTATCGGAAAGCACTTACTACAATAATAGTTTAACATTTCTTCATGCATTTATACCTACATATACACTTGTATATACTAACAAACACATGTAAATTAAAAACTCAAAGTTATGCTTGGTGATTTTTGGTTAAAAAAAATTCAAAAAAGTACGAATATATTTATAAATACAAAATCAATACTTTCTAGTATTTAATATTCCCGAGACATGTTCTATGCTTGCGTTTAAGCTATTAAAGTGATGTTGCGTAGGTTGGAATTAGGTTAGCAGTACTGCATTTGAAGTACTGCAGTTAAACTACAGTTTTATGTAAACTTAACAGAACTGCCTTTGAAAATCTGTTATGCTACAGATTTATGTGTATTTAACAGTACTGCAGTTGAAATTATGCTATTTTACAGTTTTATGTAAAGTCAACAGTACTGCAGTTGAAATCAAGCTATTTTACAGTTTTATGTAAAGTTAAGAGAAGCAGCTTTGATATTCTACAGTTTTATGTAAGGTGAATAAAATTGCATTTGGCGCTCTGCTCAACTACAGATTTGTGTAATGTTACTGTTATTCTACAGTACTGCGTTGTATTTCTATTGATTGTCGAATGTTTTTGTGCAAAATTTTTCTCTAGACTCCACATTTTCCGTTTTACTTAGTGCAAATACAAAAAGCGTATTTATGCAAGTCCGTTATATTTAATTTTTGCTTTAGTTTTTTTTTCTTTTTCCACTTCTAAAACTTTGAGTTTATAGTTTACATTACTTTTCACTTTTGCTTATGTCTCTTCTCTATAAAGTTACTAACTTTACTTATAGAATAAATAAGTTTATAAATATTTTGAATTTCATTCTCTTCTCTGCAAAGTTTCTTTTTGCGTTTTTCTATTGTATATATGTGTGTGTGTTTGTGTGGGTGTGAGTTTCATTTATATCTGTTTAGTTAGCTTTTAAGATTCTGTTTTGTTATTTAAAATAAATTAAGCATATTTTAAGCATAAACATAATTAATTACATATGTATGTAATAAATAACAGAAAATCATAAAACTCAAATGAAACTTAAACCATCGTAAAATACAATAATAAATAAGTACAAATTAATTGGAAATTGGAAAGTTTTGCATCTAAACTAAAGTTATGTTGGGACCGACTGTGGGAATGATATTGGAGAGCCGTTAATCACTTTAATAAAGTGCTGTAATTTCGAAATCTCTTCCGTTGGTATTAAAAGCACTTTCAGGCATTCTCCAAACCATTTCGAATCGAAGCAGTTTTTCCTAAAAATAAACAAAAGAATAAAACAACAACATAAGCATAAAGAAAACAAACAAATAAATTAATATTTAAAAGCAAACGTAATTTTATAAAATAAAATATACTATAAATTTAATATATAATTGAATTGACAAATAAACAAAACTTAAAAAAATAATGACTAAAACAATTTTTTTTTTAATTTAATTAAAAAGTTTCGAAATAAATAAATTTAATATATAATTAAACTGACAATTAAACATGTCTTAAAAATTAATTATTTAAATACAAAAAAATTAAAAAATTATTTTAAAAATATTATTAATAACGAAACCCCAAAATTGTGAAATAAACACATTTCATATGCAAAATATGTCTCTATATGTCTGCATGTATGTACATACATATGTATAGAATCTGTAAAATATGATATACCAAACAAAAAGTAAACTGGGATTGTGCAGTGTCTCCGTAATCTAACCACAAAAAATAAAAAAGTTTGCTTCCAACAATTTGAATGTGTGAGCTTCAATAGCACTTAAGGTAAAATGAATTTGTATGATTAAAGTTTACGATTACTTCCAGTTAAGTACTATCAAATAGGTATGTATGTGTGTAATTTAAAAGTATTGATAATATATTTATGTTGCTGTAAACACTAATTCATTCTTAGCCGCATCTCTTCATTGCATGTTTGTAAAAGCGAATGGCATTGGCGAACCGTTTATAACCTTAACGAAGTATTGAAGTTGGCTAACTTCTTCTTCGGGTATCATTAGTACTTTCAGACATTCGCCAAATGTTTCGTGTGTAAAACAATTTTGCCTGTTTAAATGAGATAATGCACAAAACGAACATTTTATGGTTTGTATTTAAGCTGAAAGGGATATTGGATAGATTTAAGGTTTGTAGGATCTTAAGTGGTTAAGTTATTTGCCTTTTGGGAGAGGATCATATTTACAAGTTTTTGCGAGACTTTTGATTAAATTTGCAGGCAAAGAGGCGTATGTAGAAAGATTTTTCTACTGCCAGTTTGATTTTATGGGTCATAAATTAAAAGTAGTAATAATAATATGAGCTCATAAAATGAACTAAATTTCATCTGAAATATGTTAATTTAACTAAAAATATCCGAATATAAGCTATTGTATTACTTTAGTTTTATACTACCATAATAGAATGTAAATTTTATTAACCAGACTTTAAGATAAGAATATAAAATTTTTTGCTTAAGTAAAATAAGTGTGTAATATTAAATAATATATTATTTTATTATATATCAAAAAGAATAAGATAAAATTATGGCACCCCTAGACTTAACAGGAAAATGCTATTTAAGAGATAATGAGAGTCAGAAGTCTCTCCTTACTTAACAACTTTTTGTATATACATATTGTAAATTCTTTATTTTTCTCCATGTGAAACACCTTTTACCACATCATATTACGCGTCTTCGATTCGCCACTTCCATATCTGCACGCTTTGCTTGAGCTCTGCTCGCTTGTCAGAACCATCAAAGTGTCACCATTGAATTCAATACAAGAAAGTATGTTAATTATTTGATTCACTCTTATGTGACATATAACTGTTCTTTTCTCTCTCCGTTACTCTCAAAGAATTGGCGAATCGAAGACAGCATCTACAACACTTGTGATTTAATAATACTGTGAGAACGAATTAAGATCGGTTAAAGTTTGTGCAATAACTGTGATTAGCTCTAAATATGAAGCAATATTTTAAGGAATTAGAACTAGGATTAAAGTAAGACTGACGTCAAACTAGCATATTGTTGTGACAGTATGTAGAATCATTGTGTAGAAAAACGTCTGTAACAGACAAGACTTTGAAAAAATAAAATAAATTGATACTAGTAAACTTTAGTCTATAATCTATTTATACCACAGTTATTGCACTCATTTAACCGACTCTATAGGAGTCAGTTCCCACAGCGTTTATTAAATAACAAAATGTGTTTGGGTGTGTAACTTTTCCAGAGAACATGTGAGGCGACAACTTACTTGCATAGTCGGTGTATACTTGTCTCGCGGAAAAGTTGATAGCAGTCTTCGCAAATGCGATCCAAGCGGAAGAACATTGTTTTGTTGAAGATGCCTTTGCACTCTAAGTCGAAGAAATTGCTTCGCTTTGACAGATTGTGGTTGTTGTGTGGCAAAGCTGTGATAAGTGGAATCAAGACAAGAAACAGCACCAACGAGATCTTAATGTTGCGGGAACACATCTGTAATGAGATTGCAGAAACAAGAAATTTGTAGAATCAGTAAAAGATGTAATTGAGAGAAATTTGGAAGTTATTATAACAGGTTCTAGAATTGTAAGATTTTGAAATTTGCAATAATATGTAAAATTTTGTAAAAAACTTCTAAGAACTTGATTTATACATAAAATAAGTATTTTATCTTGAAAAATATGTTTCAAAACCTGAAAAAATGTAATAGGTATTATACGGATAGTAAACGTGATCGATCATTAAGCGGGAAAGCGAGGATTTTACAACAAAAAATTTGACTGTTGTGGTATAATTGAAAAAATAATTGATAGATAAATTTATAGTAAAAGTCTCCTAGTGTGAATATGACTTAAGCTTCATATGTCACAGTGGTTAGCATGCTTCCGATAGCGCGAAAACCACTAACTATCGTTAACACCATTGTGTCTGGGACGATTTTGTTTCAATAAAGTTGCAGCGAGAACGAATTGCGCTCGTATGCGTTACACACGCTACCTACACCTTGGTCACGGGCGTGATTTTTATTTATCTACTATTCTCATACTTTTTTTCGCTGTTTATGGTTCGCTATTTTTAAAGTTTGTCTGCCTACCGCTGTATTCGTTTGATTTTTTCGTTTTTTTTTTCGCTTCGTTTGTAAAAGTATTTATAGCTGCGTGCTGTCTGTCGTCTGGCTGGCGTATTCGAAGAATTGGGTAAATGGATATGGGCCAAGTTGAACCTTGAATTTTTCGTGACTACCCAGCTACACGACTGATTGTCGCTTCCCTTTGTCGCCTTTGTCGGCGGCAGGCGTCTGACTTCTGACAGCTAGCGACCGGCCGGTAGCCAGACGGCGTGCAGTTGCTTTGTTGAGCCGCTTGGTTGCTGCGACTGACCCATTGGTCAACACGACACGGCCGGCAGCTTGTCGACTTGAGCGCTTGTAAGCGCCGCATAGTCTACATTCTCGACATACATAAAAACATCTCGTGGTATTATCGACAAACGGTAGACGTATGCTTACCGCATGCAATACTATAAATAGCACCTATGGCGAAATACGTCGGTCTGTCTGTGGCGCTGTTGAGTTCATTGGGTGGCATTGCATAAAATTGTATTGCCACTTTCAAAGGCGCTACCGACAACATATATCATTTTAACATGTTGTTGCTTTTTGTTTATTTTTTCTAGTTCTACCTTTACTGGATCTGGTTAGGTGAATTGATCGGTCGTCCATTGAAGTGGCCGCCAGACGATGTTATCTTTATGCAAAAAGGATAATATGTACGCAGAACAGACTAGACGTACCCATAGACACATATACGTACATATATACACATACACACACATGTAGAGTAGTATAGAAGCCAAACCCTCCAGCTGCCTTGCGGTTAGTTGTGTTTGCGGCGCGGCGAGTCACGATCTGTGGGCAGCTCAGCAAGTGTGTAAAGTTTTATTTATGGCATAAGTTGTAGCTAAAAATAGCGTTATTCCTTGTAGTGCTAAGATTAATATTGCCAAAGAGGCAAGGCATCGCATACTACGAGTGCTTGCGGGCTTGTTTATTTATAGTTGGCGTATGAGCTTACAATATTATGAATTGCAGATTTAATCAATGGCTTGTAGTCTTAAAGAAAATATAATGCATATTATTTTATTACTTTATAGCAAAAGTGGGTTATTTTTAAATGTTAAATTATGACTTTGGAGGGCGGGTGCAATCTTTGCATGAAATAAAACATCCAATTTAGTATGCAAAGAGATTTAGGGATAATGGTTCATGTGTTGCTCCTGTGAGCAAAATACAATATAGTTTAATTTTATACCTTTCAGATTCTGGGAAAAGACGAGTCAAGCCAATAAAACTTTGAAAATATTGTAATACTAAACAGATTGTACTAATCAGACGTCGACGGATCTGTCAAATTTCAAAATTTCAGATCGAAAACTCGATTCTCAAAATCTGAAAGAATAGTTCGCGCATATACCGACAGGCAGAAGAAAGGCATGTATATATATACATACTCTTTAAGGTAACCGACATTTCCTTCTGGGTGTTACAAACTTTGTGGCAAACTCAATAAAGCTATTATTATACCAACCATTTGAACATGTGTCTGAACCCTCGGAAATCCTCACACACTTTGACTTCATACCGGATCACTTGCAACATGGACCCACCAACCCGGCTCTTTCTCTATCGATATACCGGCGAGGGAGTTGTGGGTGGGAAGAAGCCGTTGGAGGGCCAGTGAACTTCTTTACGGATCGATCAAAGCTTGGGGGAAAGATTCGGCGAGGGGTTGGTGTGTCAGAAGCTCTCTATCAAATGCAGCTTCATACTTCCTGACTACTGTACCGGATTACAGCCTCCTTCAGAGAAGTGACCATCCACTCATATAGCAGAGCGGCGATACTAGTCTTGAACTCATTAACAGTGCGTTCAGTGTTGGTCAAGTAGTGCCTAACCTCGCCATCAATGGCATTGAGTGTTTTTGTGATAAGACTGGTATGGGTATCAGGGCAAAGCGCAATCGCAGAATATTGTAAAACCGATGAGCTAGCGATCTCTTTGTCCTCAGTAAGGCCAGCCTATTCCTAGTTGTGGTGCTTTTAACAGACCATTGCCGTATTGGAAGCTTACCAGACACCGACTGCAGAAGCTGCATGGAAGAAGATGAGGTGAAAACAACTCTAAACTTCCTTCTTGACAGACCCGCGTTTCGGAGGTCAAAACTTAAATACTTGGGACATGTCCGAATTTGTATTGGCTACTAAGCGTTTTGCTAATTTATATGTTCGAACACGGGAGTTCTTCTTTTCTATCGCTTCATGAAGGACTACATATAACAGTGCACTGGCGATCTCTCTAGATCAGCCACCTAACCTAACCTCATCATATTCTAAAAAAAATTTTAATGATAGCTTGAATTCTCATTATAATATCTCATCGAACTGTTGAATAATTCCGCACAAATGATTGCACGCAAATTCTTTATATAACATTGTATGTATGTATCGCAACATTTTGATTAAATTACAACACACTTCTTAAGAATTGCTATACAATATTTGTGCCTTGCAAAATCTGATAAACAAATAGAAACACATAATAATTTTAATATAAAGATGAAGTCATTCGGCGGACGCTTTGAAAATTATATTGAAAACAAAAATATTATGCAAACAGCAAATAACAAATTGATCAACGCCTATCTATTTGCAATAAAAACACAAATTTATATTTTGTAACACACACACACATAGACACATACAAATGTGAGCACAGCGTGCACGCGCGTCGCATAGAGATCGCTTTTGCATTTGGGAGCAGTGCGTCAATGTAAATTAATGAATGGCCGGTCACTCGTTCGCACAGACGTTTGTGTGTGTGTAGATGTGTTTGCTCTGTGTTTACACGAGTCTTAATTGAAATGGCATGCAGATAATGCTGATGCATCACTTTTAATTAATATATTTTATGCGACGACACTATGGCTGGCTGTGCCGCTGCACCCAACGATGATGAGCGGTGCAATGATGAGGTTGTTGTGATGATTAACATACATATGTATATTAGTACATCTGTATGCAGATGATGATCGCAGTCATATAGACGCGAGCGATAATAATTTGTATTTCAGCGATAACGGCCGATGATGCATCACCGTGTGCCGCACTTTATTTGCATTTGTGAAAGACGCAATTCGTTTATGGGCGCGACGGTCGAATCCCCGCCGCCGCCGCTGCCGCCGTCGGCGCATAGCGTCACATAGTCAATGTGCTGACAAGCCCCCCTTGAAAAAATGTACAAATACAATAATAATAAATGCTGTTTGGCAGGCAGATTGGGTGGCGGTGTGCTGCGAGCGCCGAAGTGGTGACAAGTGCAAGGAAGCGAGTGTCGGCAGCTTCGTGAGCCAAAAACACCAAAAAAAGCAGTAAAAGCGCGCGAAGTGCTATAAAAATACATTTACAAACACACATTCATATATAAATAGCTACTAGAGGTCTGCAAGTGGCCGTGCGAAGGGGGGGCAAGTGCGTTGTAAATATACATATACCAGATATGTTTTTGTATGTGTGTTTGTAACTTGAATTGCGCGCGCTACTCGTGTTAAGCATGCTGTATGCATAGCGTACAACGCTTCTGCAGCGCGTATGTGTGTGTGAAATTAAAAATACAGCACACGTGCAAGCGCTTTCGTAAAACGCTGCCGCGTCGCGCTATGATATGCGTGGCAGATATGTAAATGCGCCAACGTTTAGGTGATATTACAGTAAAACACATGCACACGCACATATATACACATACATACTATAAACACGTATTTATGTAAATACTTTCCCCCCACATTCATATCCTCATTTGAGCTATTTTCAGCGCGCTCTTTGCATACTCATTATTACTGCTGTTGTAATTTACGCGCTGCGCACCAGACGGTTGTGCGCCCACCGCTGAGTGGCAAGTGTGTGTCTGCGCGCCAACAGCGCCAACGAGTTCGCCGTGACAATTTCTCAATGAATACGCGATACTAGTGGCAGACATTGTGTCTAAAATCAAATAATCGCGCTAAATATACACGGTGTCTAGAAAAGTAGGTACACATGTTCATTTATTTAAGTACATACATATGCATGTATGTATGCATGTAGGTATGTTTGCATGTACTATATGCTAAAAATATAATTTTCACTCAATTAAAATAAACTGTTGTACAGTTTTAAGCGTTTTTGCTGCAAAGTTTAATGAGTTTAAGGTTATGTCAGTGAATTTTTGTACCAAAAAATAAAAGAAAAACCAGAAATAGTACTAAAAAAATAAAAATATTTGTATGTCTGTAAAAGATTTAAAAAGTAGCATTTGTAAAAAAATATATATGGAATTAGGAAAGCATTGTATACCTCAACTGTCTGTTATAACTAAAAGGCAGGGATGTTAAAATTACTGCAAACTGTATTTTTTAGTTTAATAATTTCAATAAAGGCATATTTAATTTATTTTTATTTTTATTTTCATTAATATACTTAATATGTATGTACATATGTATATACACAGCGCTGCAAATAATGCGTCAAAAGATACTTGAATTGGACATTTTTTAATACGAAAATCTTAAATAATAATAATTTTCAAATATCAATTACAGGATTAAATAATAAAAAAAACTTCCAATTCAATTTTTCGAAAATTCAATTGAAATTAAAAAAAATTATCGAAACTTTTATTGAAAAAAACAAGTGATCAAAATTTTTATTGAATATTAAAAAAATTATTGAAAATTATAAAAAATTTAAAAGTAAAAAAAATATTAAAAAATTTTTAAATAAAAATGTATATTGAATAAAAAATAAAAAAAACGTTGTTCATAATACCGGATTAAAAAAAATCAATCCCAATGGAAAATTTAAAAAATATTATTTTGGAATTTATATTTTTTCGCGCTTGCCTACTTTGTGTTTTGCCCTTTTGTACTAAAGCTCGCACATAGCCGTCATATTCAATCTTCAAGAGGAGTGCTCTACAAATTCACAAAATTAAACGAGTTATATTTTAATAATTTTTATTTCCAATTTAAAAATTAAATAACTATTATTATTAATTTTTAAAATCAAAATTAAAAATCTAACTTTTAAGCCAAAATTGTTTAATTTGATTAAAATTCTCAACCCTGTATATACATAAATATGTATGTATATCATATTGAGTTATTCAATTCTATTTTTTCGATTACAACTATTTGAAAAAAATGTCGAGAAATTTTCACCAAAAATGTAATTTTTTTTGTAAAAAAGTCTGCCGAAATTCCAATTTTCAGTTCTTTTTTCCTTCGTCCAAGTTAAGTTAAGTTAAGTTTAAGTTAAGGTTTTAACTAAGACACGTACTTTTTCACTTTAGATAAAGGCAGTTATCCAACGCGGGTGCATCTTTTTTCCGAGGGGTCACCGCAAATGGCGTCGCAATGGCCGAGTTTAAAATATTTTTTTAGAAAAATTTCAGAATTTCTTTATCAATAGTGTATGTTGGTACAATGAAGAATTCTAAACTAATATTTAATTTTTATATGAGAAAAAATTGTTTGAAAAAGGCTGCTTTTTACCCAAGGAAACCCATGTAACCCCTTAGGAAATTTATATTTTTGTACTTCCAAACAGAGAAAACTAAACAATTTTAATGACTAATTTGTGTTTTAAAATGCAAATTTTTTATGCATAGCAATATTATATTGTTACTATTTTCGTTATTGTATTTTCGATGGAAATTCAGCATTCGCATTTTTATTTCGTTTTTTAATCATTTGTTTTCATGCAAAGGCAGAATATAATGCAATAGCTATGTAATATATATTAGGGCAATTCACAATCTGGTGCAAATGGTCTTGCATATTTGCAATTGTAAGATTCTGAATTGCCCTATTCTACATTATTTTGTTCTAGCAAAGCAGCCAAAAAGTAGAAAATGTACCAAAAAAACGCAAAAACAAAAAAGAGAAAGAAATCAATTGCATTATATTTATTAACACCTCGTCGATAGAGATCACGAGTTACTAAAAGCAAATAAAAAGGAAATAAGAAAATAAACTTTCCGCATTGGACGAAATTGGCGGATGTGCCCAACCACAAACACACACATACAAACCATAATCACATATACATATATGCGAGTAACAAAAATCTGTTTTCTCAATACACTTTGATTTCATACGCTTGTCAGCACGACTTTGCGCTCATTTATATACATATATATATATATATATATATATGTGTATATGCAGCAGCTTTCGCGCTTGTGTGCGTTTTCGTCTTGCTTAAGCATTTGCGGATGCCACTCAATATAAATGTCCGACTATCTGCTTGAACCCAAGCGACTTGCTTACATACATACATACATAGCATACATATGCTTTTAATTGAATTTTTTATGAGCTTGTTGATGCTTTCAATTAAGTTGTTTAAGAAGAATATTCTACTTATTCTACAACGAAGATTGCCGATTCGATTTCGATGATTTGCGGCGCAAAAACTCATAAAATACTCGCAAGCGTCCTTTGAATGCTGAATATACTTGTATGTGTATTTATTGAAAAAAAGTGAAGGTTCATGCGAGTTATTGATTGAAACGGTTGGATAGTGGATTTTATATTTATAACCAGTTTCGGATTCCCATTTCGAATAATATTAACTATTTAATTTTTGCAA
The DNA here is from genome assembly GCF_024586455.1 of Bactrocera neohumeralis. Classification (NCBI taxonomy): domain Eukaryota; kingdom Metazoa; phylum Arthropoda; class Insecta; order Diptera; family Tephritidae; genus Bactrocera; species Bactrocera neohumeralis. The sequence continues at coordinate 9,708,182 of NC_065921.1, forward strand.
GCTTAAACTTGGTTTCAAAGTGATCGGCTGATGCTGGCAAATATTAGCTTAGCTCGGTTTGTATCGAGATACTCGATTCTTAAAAATGTTTGGTGTTTTATCAATTTTTAATTCCGATTTTGCAATTAAAAATTTTGAAGCCAAATTATCATAATTTTTAATCATCATTCAGATCAATATCGACACGAAAATTTTTTTTCCATTCAGTAAAATTAAAGAAAATTGTTTACATTATTAATCGTTTATTCTCATAATTTTGTATTGTATCTCAAATTTTACCAAAAACCATCCAGATCAAAATCGACGTAAAGAATTTTTTTTCATAGAGTAAAATTATAGAAAAATATCTAGAAAACATATATTTTTTATTCTTATAATTTTTTTACTTTACCTCAAATATTAACAAAAACTGGTAACATTAGGAAAAAAAATATATATTACTTATTTTTCATGGCTCTATCTGGCGTTTTAAGGCACGCGATAGCTCGCAAATAAAAAATATTTATTTATATCAGCGCTTAATTTTATTGTATTTAAGAAAGCGTGCACACGCCACATATACATACATACATATGTAGGCACATACATATCTATAAAAATCTACGTACATATATTTGTGCAAATATAGTATAGGATAGCTAGCTAATTAATTAAGATGCTAGCCTCATCTAATTCATTAATTCATCGCCGTCTAATTTGCCAAGCGAAACTATTTATAATTATTTAATACACATTTTTGTACTACAAACTCTGCAGACCTACATAAATTTGAATAGAATTTGTATATATGTATGTATGTCTGTGCACATGTCTTATGTCGGCGCTATTTAGGAAATATTTCAAACACAAAATTATGTATCAAAACAAAACGCATAGAAGTTTTATATGTTCAAGGTGTCTGCCTCGAAATTGTATGCATGTTTGTGTGTACGTATGTATGTGGGAGCAAATATTTTTAGCTGGGTGTTTCCAAATTTATTATTGCGCATTAAGCATTTTGATTGCTAATAAAATTGTGTACAAAGCGAATAACTTTATATGCATGCAAATTCGCTAAGAAAATATTCAGAAAAAAATGAAAAAATATTAATAAAAACATGCGCAATGTCTTCCTTGTATTTTTCGCACACATCTCATGAACTGATTTCATATTTACGGGCAATTGACAATTTTATGAACTCATATATGTATGCATATGCCTGTACATATATACATATATGTATATACCATATAAATATATACATACATGGTACACTCGCACAAAACCACGTAAAATATCGAACTCCCATTGACCGCATCCCATAAATGAAGGCAGTAGCCGAAATCGTAAAAAACAAACGCACAAATATGAGAAAAATCGTAAAAAATATTTACGCGAAAAATATGCATCGGCATACATATATGTATATGTACATGTGTGTATGTGTATTTGTGTATATGTATATTTGTTTATATGCATTTGAGTGCATTTGAGTGTACGCGTTTATTAGGCGACAAAAAACATGCCGCCTTGACAGTTATAAATTGCTATTAACCATTAAATTGCCAACTAATCAAAGCAATAAATTACACAGCGAAATGCGCACACACACAAACACAAGCAAATGTGCTTATATGTATGTTTGTAAGCCTGTCTATGTATGTGCGCATTCCAACATTATCGTACACGCCGGCAATCAGATCCAGATCAGGGCAACAGATAGCACTGAACAACACGCAACAGATGCAAATGCTCGACAAATGGAGGCTTGGCGCATTCACATTAATTGCTCCACTTCAAAATGTTGCATGCACATGTGTGTGTGTTTGTGTGAACGCATGTTGCTGCCTTGCCTCCAATGCGTAGCCAATCAACTGATATTCATGCGATATTTGATATACCAACATACGTATGTACATATGCAACGGTAGTTTGATTGACTCTTTGCAACAAATGCAGAGAGATAAATATGATTTTGCATATAACCAATATTAGTGCCGCTATTGATGCTCTGGAAATGTATCGCAGCAAGCGTGGACCCATCAGTGTATACATACATATGTATGTATAGATATTCGCACAAACCGAGAAGTAAATAAAAAATAAAAAAATTTGTCGCCTCGCAAATTTGCTTCATGTCGCCATTGAAATTAAAAATATTCGCCATGATCACATAATATTTCCAAGATTTCTCGAGTGTCAACAATATCGAATTTCTCGCTTGCGCCTCCAAATGTTTTCTATCGCCACGAAATTGCGCTCAAATTATTTTTGGTGTCAATTGGTGACGTTCATTGTATTTTTAGAGGAATTTAAAATAGATTTTTCATTGATGAATCATGACAGTGGCGTAAAATCAATGGTCAAATCGTTGGTCAAAATTTTAGGAGAACTCTTAAATTTCAATGCTGTATTAATAATTTCACGGTCATATTATATTTTCGGTATATTAATTGGAAAGTTAGTTCCACTTTTCAAGCATTTGTATGCCACTTGAGTCCCAGTAATGTCATGTTCATTACGCGTATGTATTGATTTCATTTGCAAACGTCATTATATTGACAGCGGCTGTCATTTTGACACTGTCAGTAGTCTTTTTGACGTCAACTGTAATTAAAGTGGCGCATATTGACAGTCACTTTGACGTATGCATCTATTAAATTGTTGCAAATGTCAAATTAATCATTCGCTTTGACATTCACTGAAATAAACAACTTAATTTGAATCTGTTTGGCGTTAAGTGAACGGTTGTGATTTTTAAGCGTCAACTGAAATGTAGTTTATAAGGAAATGATGCATGAGGGGTTAATAAATTTATTGAAAAATATTTTAGCAGATTGAAAAGTCAAAAAAAAAATAAAACATATTTATAAGATATCGAAAAATAATACAATAATGAAGTATACAAAGCGTGAATTATATATCATATTTTTTAATATTAACTATATTAGGTGATTTTCAACATTTATCGGGTTTTGCTATTCAACAATCTCTTTCAAATTGCTTAGCAACATTTGTGTGTATTACTAGAAGGGTTTCAAGGCATATTTTGGGTAGTCGAAAAAGTATTTTCGTATTTCTAATCAAACTTAAACTTATTTTTTTTTTATAATAAACTTAAACTTATTTTTTTTATTTATAATAATAAATAAACAAATATGTACCATTTTGATCGACCACTTTTTGCCATTTTTCCGCTAGAGACATTATTCCATGAGTGTAAATCGAAATTTCGTAATTTCCAGAACGGAAGTGAGCGAACTATTGTTCTGCTATACAAACTGATACAGCATCTTCACCGTAAACTACAGAATTTTCATTGGTGGTTTGCGTGGCATTCTTCTCTTTTTTATAAAAAAAATTCAAAATATAGCGAATTTCTTCATTATTTTCACTAATTTTTGAACAGTTGTAACTTTTTTTAACTTCCCCGAATTTAATTTTTTTCTGTTTAAATAAAGCTTAAAATCTCACCTTTCCAACATTATTTGGTATGACACAATGTGATTGATAGCACAATAAAAGTTCTTGATAATAAAAACAAGAAATTGTTAAGGCTTTGCAAACCTCAAAACTGAGCGTTCAAATTTATTGAAAACAAATTTAACGGTTTATCGATTAAACATAATGGCATTTGCCGGCCGGCATAAAAGCCAACAAACTGTCTTTCGATGAAAAATGATGCAGTCTTTGCGAAAATCACACAGCTACACAAACACATACACCTTTAAGCGTGAGTGTCTGTTAAATGAAATGCGAAGAGCAGATTTTAAAAATAAAACTGTAATAAATTTTGCAATTGGATGCCAATTAGGCATTTGGCGGTACACGCCATACGACCCATGCCTTTAAGAAAGCACACAAACACACGCACACACATGTATACACGCCGCCAAGCGATTTCAAGCACTTACATGCCAGCGTTTGTGTGTGATGTAGCATTGTGATTTCGCTGAAGCGCCGTGGGTCTGCGGCTGTTTGGCGCTGCCAGTTAAGTTGCTCGTGTGGCCATTCGATGCCACAGTAGATTTGCGCGCGCCAGCCGTCGTGTGGCGGCAAATAACTTGAGAATGCCTAGGCAGCGGGCTGATCAAATCTGAAGTACCTACACACTTATGATGTCCCGGAACGATTGAAGCTTGGGCTTTAAATGATCGACAAAGACAGCACAACAACACAAACCACAGCAGTAGGCGGGTGTATGTAAGTATCTACGTGCGTTGGAGCATGTAGCAGCACCCACTGTACCACATACTTATATATGTATATATACATACATATTCATGTTCATACATATGTATATGTATATGTTTTTATATGCGCACATCATGCTTTAAGGTTGACTTTCGTTATGGTCAGGGTTGTGCTGTGTGTTGTTGTGGTCTACAAAAATAGCAAGAATCTGTAAATCTTCAAACGTGTGACATTTCTTGGAACGCGCATTTGAGGTCATCTAACATATGGCAAATAACAAATGGGACGAATTTGGTGGAAAGTATAAAAATAGATAAATGATGCCGCTGACGGCGATTGGCGATTGTGACAAGTTTGCGTATTCGCTACGCCCAATTTATTGATTTCAAAGAAATTGGGTAGTTCGGTGGTATATATGTATGTACATGTACGGTACACATATCTACTTACACACAAACATACATATAGTTATAGAAATATTTATGGAAAAAACGTTAATTTGGTAACTTTTATTTATTTTATTGAATTTCTCAGAATCCAATTTCAGTTGAATTTTAAGCTCTTCAGTTGAAATGAATTAGTTCACTATAAAAATGGAAAAATGTTACATAACTGCTATAAATAAATCACTTTTTAATGTCTTGCTGATGGGTTGTATGTGATATTAAATTTCATTAAAAAAAGCTTTGTGCTAGATTGTTATATTATAAAACCTTTTTTTGACAGAAAATGTAATTAAATTCCCCGGGTAAATGATATTGGGTAGTCGAAAAAGTCTTTTCGCATTTCTAATCAAACTTCAACTTATTTTTTATATTTATACTAATAAATAAATAAACAAATATGTACCATTTTGGTTGACCACTTTTTGCCATTTTTTCGCTAGAGACGTTATTCCATCGGTGTAAATCGAAATTTCGAAATTTCCAGAACGGAAGCGATCGAACCATTGTTGTGCTACACTAACTGATACAGCATCTTCACCGTAAACTCCAGCAATTTCATTGGTGGCTTGTTTGGCATTTTTCTCTTTTTAATACAAAAATTTCAATATACATATAGAGAATTTCTTCATTATTTTCATTAATTTTTGAACAGCGGTAACTGTTTTTCAACTTCTCCAAATTTAACTTTTTTTGGTTAAATCAAGCTTAAAATCTCACCTTTCCAACACTATGTGGTATGACACAATGTAATTGCACTGGAGATACACGACGGCAACGACATCTATTGACAAAATACGAAAAGACTTTTTCGACTACCAATATTAAATTATAAAATTTGCATAACGGTGCATCCACTTTAGTCTAAACTCAAAATATACACTTTTCTAAAAATAAATCGTAAATTTTTCTTTTCTTTATTTTTAATATAGAAATTTTTTTAATATAGTATAACCCTTTAGTTAATTTTATTTTGAAATATGTTTGGAATGTCTTTAAACGCATCTTTGGAATGTCTTTAAACGCATCTTCTTGCAATTTTAAGGTTTATTACTTTATATATAACAATTATTATAAACAAAAAGGTATAGGAATATTATCACATGATTCTTGGTTGAATAAAGTAAATTTCTAACACAACGCATATTTATTGTATTTCCGGACTTCTTCTTCTTCTGTGAAGGACTTAAAATTGTTTATAGTAAACCAGAATGAAATTAATTAATTATTTCTCAAAATTTTATAAATCGATGCAATCGTTCATTTTACTATGTAATAAAGAACATTCCTTTTTAATGCCACATTCCAGTCTTTTACTCCGAAAAGTAGGCTATATATTTGAGAAAATTTAATTTATGTGACGCACCTCTGCGATTGTTTCTAGTTTAACGTCACTTAATAATAAAAAATTAACTACCAAGGTACTTTTTCAATGTTGGCATCTGTCTAATTCTGTCAAAGAAAAAATCTGAAGGAAAAGTTTACTACTGATATGCTAAGAGGTCTGTGTGGCATCTGTCTAATACACTACTCAACAAATCTGAACGAAAAATTTACTACTGATATGCTAAGAGGTGTGTGGAGTGTTTAAGATGTCGGTGATTACGATTTTGATTTCAAAATTTTTCCATCGCGTACAGATATTTTTGTCATTTTAGTAAATGCTGATCATTTTAGTAATGGTACAACACAAATATCCTACGTGTTAGTAAATTGTTACTATCATTTTCGGTTCTAGCAACCCAAAATAAGCAAGAAACAGCCACTAAGCAACACAGTCCTAAAAGGACTCAAAATTAGTAAAATCAATGAAAGGTTTTTCATAAAAGTTGCTAACCTTTGAAGAGCTCTAAGCGTGCAAAAACAATAAGATAAACAGCTCACCCAAGCAACTGACCAAATTGTAAGTGTAGGATATGATCTATTTGAAATTCATTATAGTTATTAAATTTTGCTAAAGAAAATTTAATAAGCTCCAAAACCGGAGAATTCAGTTGATGTAATACACTAGATCATTAAATTTTTATTAGCACTGTCAAACGCTGAAATATACATGCACTAAGATTTGCATACTCAAAAAGCCATAAAATTATCCAACCACACACACACACACACACACAATTATGCACATAAGTGTGTCCATTATTAATTGCAAGCAATCAAAGTATTTATTTCTCAATTTAGCTTCCTACAATTTCCTTATTCGTGCACTTGACCAACAACACACAGGTAGCACATATTTGTGGCACACACACAGATACACCAAACACTTGATTATTATGAGCAAACAACTGATTGAAAGCGAAAAATTTAAATTCGACAAAAAGGCAGGCAAGTGACTTGCCCGGCAACTGTTTGCATAAATTGTTAAAATATTTAATAAAAACCGTTAAAATGAGAGTAAGAAAACTGCGATTTCTTTCGAGGCGGTTCATTTCGGTTTCCCATAAATTGGCCGCTTTTGAAGGTTACACAAAAGAAAACAACAACAAAAAAGAGATGCGCGCAAAATCAAAGATGTCACACGCCCACATCAATATTACTTGCATAGTATGTGTTGGTATACTCGTATACAAAAGTCGTATAAATATGTACATGTATACTTATATGTACATATGTGCACGCTCTAAAGTATGTGTGTCTGTGTATAGCGTTGCAAAGTTGTGTCTATCTGCTTAGTTGGTGAGCGTGTCGCAAGCGGTCATTTCTGGATACAACCAACTTTTGCAGATCAACGGCAATGCGACAACAACAATGCGTTTGTGACTAGCGCAGCTACGCACATACTTACATACACTCATATATGAGTTGACATGTAGTCATATATGTATGAGCGTGTGTATGATGCTATGGCAAATATTTTTATCATTGAGTAAAATGGCAAGTTCAGGCGTACATTGCTATGCACTCACACGCTCATAGGCATTCATAAAGCTGTATAGTATATATGTACATATGTGTGAGTGATGACATGCGTGTATGAGTGTATCGATACACAAAGCTTGCTTGCGAATATTGTAGTTGTTCTGAATTTATGCATTGTGTGCGCTAAATTTGCTATTTTCTTTTTCACTATATTCTTTATAGCAAAATGTAAAATAAAATAACTAATAAAAACAAACTAAAAATATGTGCAAGAGATTCCCATACATAAATTAAGCGCGCCAGAAATCAATTGGACTTTGTGACAGTAATTTGTAGAGATTTAAAGTAAGTCAGTGCAAAAATGAACTGCTGAAATTGTTTTTTTTTCTTATGAACGAACTAAGACAAAATACTACATTTACACATATTTTAATACAAATTTTTAATATTGACTTAAAAAAAGACTCATGCGCCGGAATGTATGTATGTAATGTAATTCAATTTTTCATACATTTGTGATAAGCCTCGGCTGGTATGGCATTCATTGACTTCAGCGAGTTTTGGTGTATTTTCGTTCAGCTCATTTTTGGAGCACCATTCGTTAGACTGTTGAACAGTTCCGACGTCATACTCATAAACTCACGTTTCGTCTCCAGAAAAAAACGTGTGTCGAATCGATTTGCGCGAGCAGTTTATATGGCTCAATCCGGGTCAAATTTGATCAGGTATTACATATGGCGAATAAGTTCATTTGGTGGCTGAAATCCTCTGTACATAAACAGAATTGCGAATAATAATTTTCTAAAAACATCAATGGCGGTAATATGTACTAATTTCTAAACTTCCGCTGACTATATACATATGTATCTATATATATATATGTATATGCAAATACTTGTATTACCATATTTTGGTTAGTCGAAAAAGTCTTTTCGTATATCTAATTAAACTTCAATTTATTTTCTTATATTTATACTAATGTACCATTTTGGTCGACCACTTTTTGCCATTCTTTCGCTAGAGACATTATTCCATCAGTGTAAAACTTTCATCAGTATAAATCGAAATTTCGAAATTTCCAGAACGGAAGCGAGCGAACCATTGTTGTGATACACGAACTGATATAGCATCGTCTCCAGAAACTTCACAAATTTCATTGGTGGCTTGCGTGGCATTCTTCCCTTTTTTATACAAAAATTTCAAAATATAGCGAATTTCTTCATTATTTTCACTCTTTTTTGAACAGCTGCAACTTTTTTCAACTTCCCCGAATTTAATTTTTTTGGGTAAATAAGCTTAAAATATCACCTTTCCAACACTATATGGTTTAACACAATGTGATTGGTAGCACTGTAGATATATACGACTGCAGTGACAACTATTGACAAAATACGAAAAGACTTTTTCGACTACCAAATATTATTATATATTTGAACTTTTTGCGGTTTTCCCTTACTATTTTATTGCCTAATTCTATCAGCATATTTATTTCAACTTTTATAAATAATTATTTGAACAAAGTTTTCCATGCTTTCCACATAGCGTTGACAGCGTTGCGTCGCCTTTCTGCATACATTTCATGCTCTGTTGTGCATGCTGTGTGTAGGTAATGCGAATAATAAAAGATATTTGAGGTAAAATTTGTGCACAGAATGTAAGCCGAGTATGAAACCCAATATAGCACTGCAAGTTAGGAATATAAAGGGTGTATTTTTAAACGTATAGAACTTTTATTTCAATTGAATCAAAGGAAGAGGCTTGAAATTGCTGGTATGTTGGCTTCATTAAATCGGAAACTATTTGGCATTTGGTACTTGAGCATATTTTCGGGCATAAACCAATCCCGACTGCAGTAAGCCTAATTAACAGTTAGCCTAAATTTGCTCCAGTTTTTTGCAGAAAGTCAAACTTAACTCGACAATAATGTGACTCGACAACAATGCGAAGAGTATTGGTTACTCTCATTCTTCATTCTCTAACTCTCTCTCTTTCTTTCACAAACATTGGTCTAAAGAGTCAAACCACATAATTTCTTATTTCTTTAAATTATTTAAATGATTGATTCATTTCGTTCGTTTAATTTGTTTTTTTTTTGTATCAAAAAAATTATGTTTAGCATCAATTCCCAAATTTTAACAGTTTTTAAATTTAATTTTTTTTTTGTTTTGTGTATAAATATATGCCAAATAGATGCCAAATCTCCAAAACAAATACAATGTGCCCATATTTGCCAAATTTTACCACTGGGTTTTACGCTGGCACATTTCTAATTTTCACTGCTGTTGTGGTTTTTCGTCTTCGCGTACGTGCAACTTCAGGCAGCAACTGGAAAATGCGAGACTGCGTGGTACCAACATGTGCAACGCGCACAACAAACGCAGAGCAGTACAAAAACACACGCAAATACATATGTACATGAGAGTAAAAAGCTCACACAAATGCCTAAGGTAAGGAAATGCAACTGGTTTTACAAAAACAAAATATATATAACAAAAACAAGAGAAACAACAGCAGTAAATAAAATCGCTACCAGGAAAGCGTCAACAATTTTACGGCGCGGCACATCTGCCACAGCGTCATTAATAGCACTCTCGATAGCAACATAAAAACAACAACGACAACATACACACCAACATGCATACAGACATCAATGTGCTATAAACATCGTACAGTTATTAATATATACTTATGTATATATGTATATGCATCATAGACACCTGTTGGCTCGCCGCTTGCCACAGCAACTTGCAACATGTTGTCGTGCAATGATCTCGTTCGCAACAATTTAATGCCGCACAGCGAGTAAACTACACATATGCAATAATATTTTGTTTTATACAATTTTCCATAGAATAATTTGCGCGCCACCCAAGTGAGCAGTTAATTTAATAAAATAACAAAAATAAATAAATTAAAAAATTTATAAAATAAAAGTGGAAATTTAATTGAATTAACTACACCGGCGGGCAGTAAATGTGCACAGAACAAGTCGCAGCTGTGTGTGGTTGGCTTTGGCCAGAGCACAGCACAGCAACAGGTTGGCGTAGGGAAGACCATTACATACAATAAAAACCAGCAGCAGCATGTTTATAGCGTTGTGGCTATTATGGTTATTATGGCTCACTTTAATGATAATCATGTCGTTGACCATCATGCTGTTTGTTTATTAGCATTCTGCGCCGATTCGTGGAACATCTGCGTGCGCTGCTTGGTGTTGATGGCACAGTAAAGTAGAGTGAATGCGAGTGAGTTGGAGTGGCTTGTAGCAGACTTATGTTGTAAGGCTTGTCTAAAAATTAATTGCCGCTTCAATGTTGCCTTTTTGAGCGTTTGCGTGTTGCTTTAGGATTGCCAACTTCATGAGAATTCTGATTGTAGGTTATATTACTTGAAAGTGTTGCTTAGAAAAGATTATTAAACGCTTAGAAAATAAAATAGCAATGTTAATTTCAGCGTAAGATCAAATCTTTCTTAATATTGAGATGCTCGAGGTTGAGGAAAATATTATAGACTGTCCAAAAATATATTACCAACAATTTTATATTATTAAAAATACCTTGAAAGCTTACTAGCACACTGAAACTGACATATTTTATGTATTTCCGTCTATCTGTCGGTCTTTATGTACGCAAACTAGCCCGCAGATTTCAGATATCGAAGTGAAGCTTTGCAAACACCATTTTTTCCCCAAGAAGATACTCATTTGTCGGAACCACCGATATCGGAGCGCTATTAGACAGAGCTACCTTAGAAACTTCTTGGTCAAACTTAAGTCCTTGTTTGGAGAACATTTTTTTTTGACTAATTCACTTCAAGAAATGTAATGTTGATTATTGTGCAAGGCAAGATGGTTAAAATTTCCGAACATTGTTCGAAGCAGATCACTATAGCATATACCTGACATACAAACTGACTGATCAAAATCGAGCAGAAAATATTTTTATTATCTTTTATGCTAAAAGAAATGCACCTGTGAGGGGTATACTAACTTCGGTGCAGCCAAAGTTAACGTGTTTTCTTGTTATCTTAATAAAAGTATTTGGCAACTCTATTTGCAAATTTTGTGGAGCTCAGCATTTATTATTTTATTTTTTTAAAAGATTTAAGAGCATAATTTTCAGCTTTCCCACTAATAAAATTTGATGCATGGAAAAAATTAAAAAATTTAATTTCATAAAGTTGGCAACCCTGCTAAGCTTACTTATATCGTTTATTAGTGTATGCGTACAGTAGACAGCGTGCTTGGCGTACATAACAGCAACCATGGTTACGATTATGCTAATCAGAGTGAACGTTCGAGACAATGTGACGCGCCAACAGTAGTTAAGGTAAGTAAACATACTACGAATATGAGCGATAACAACAAAGATAAAGTTATAAACGATCGTACACATATACATACATATACTTAACAGAAAATACAACAAATATGCACATACATAACAGAAAATAAAACGAAAAAGCATAAAAGCTAAGCGAACATTGATTTTATGCCTTTTTGTTGCTTTTAGGTCGCCAATGAGTACATATGAATTGAGCGCTCACAGTCTGCTCAACAAGTGCCGCACACGCAAGCCAAACGTTCGCCATCAAACGGCTATCGAACTTCCACAACAATGTGTACTTGAAGTTTCCGCAAGCATTCAATTACGTATTTAATTAATTACATATTATGTACGGTGTATTTGTAGTGTATGTAAGTAGGCTTGTTTGGCACTTGTCTGAAATTGTTTTGTAATTGCGCAAACATATTCATTTGCTCAATGCTAATTAGTTGATTAATGAATTCTGTAATCTTCCGAACTGTTATACCAACTAGTTAATGAAAATGTTAACATTTATATCGGCATAATTTGCGTCGCCTGTCACATATAATTCATTTAATATGCAATTGACGTGAGTTCGCTTACAAAACATGTGTGTGTGTGTGTTCGTGCTGAAACTTTTTCTCAAGCTGCGGCATTTGCCCGTTGAGAAATTAATTTATGCGATTTGCTTTGCTTGACAAAGTGCCACGTGTCATTCACTTCACGTTGCCAAATGACAGCGGCAGAGTTGTCAACAATTTTGCATGGCAAAATTAATATTATTTTCACTTAATCAAAGGACAGCAATGATTTGCGATTAGTTATGTGCAATGAATTCATAAAAGCTTCAGATTTCTCTGCATTTTTGCCAAGCATATAATTAATGTAAAGTAGTTGCAGTATAGAGTGTGTCAGTGCGTATGCGTGACATTAAATGCTCTGTGTGTGATTGCACTGTATGATAGTTTTACTTTTTTTGAACGACAAAAATGTTGAAATTTTTTAGTAATGATAAATGCTTAAAGTTGTAAATTATCGAAAATATATAAAATTTTATTTTTGAAAATTTATTTTTATTTATAAAAAAAATTTTTTCAAAATGAATTTTAAGTATGAGCAAAAAACAATTACAAACTATCCAAAATATATAACATTTTATTTTTTAAAATTATTTTTATTTTACAACTCCTTAAAAGAGCAAATATATTTATTTTTCAGTACGTTACTGTTGATTTTCAAAATAAAACAAAGTTAAGACTAATAATGTTAAGATTCACTATTTTATATAAATAATAATTTTTATAAAATAAAAAATACCTTAAAATTTAATAAAAAAAATACAAGCAAAAGACCCTAACTACTCCAGCTCCAAAGCTATAATACACAGGTGTATTTCTTATACCAAAAAATAAAAAAAAATGTTCATCTCTACTCTGATCCGTCAGTTTGTATGGCAACTATATGCTACAGTATTCCGATTTTAACAATATGTTCGAAGATTATACTGCAGTCTTGGAAAATAGTGCATGCCAAATTTCGTGAAGATATCTTATCAAATAAAAAAGTTTTCCATACCAGAGCTTAATTTTGATCGGTCAGTTTGTATGGCAGCTATGTCTAATAGTGCTCCGATATCGGTGATTCCGACAAATGAGTAGCTTCTCGGGGAGCAAAGGACATGAGCAAAATTTGAGATCGATATCTCAAAAACCAAAATTACACTAATTTAAAACCAATTAAAACCCTTACTTAGTACTAAACAAATTAATCACTGCATAGAACAACTAGTTAGCACAAAACTACTTTGTAACCAGTTCAACAATGATTCAAAACTAACTAAACAGACGACAAATAGTCGCCTACATAAGGTTAAAAATATATATATGTACAAGCGAACACGCCAAAATATATACATACTTATATAACTAAACGTACGCATCAACGTCAACTTGGTGGTCGCTTGTTACGCTGACAACAATGCATACGTTGACATGTAAGCGCAATGTTGTTGTTGTGCTCCAGAGCTTGTGTCTAAATTTAGCAAATTTTGCTACAACCGGTTGCAACTGGTTTTCGTTACACTTTATTTTGCTTTCAATTAAAGTAATAAAATTCCAATTGCACACGAAGCTAGTAAGCACACAAGCCCACAAGCCCACATGGCGGTATGTGTGGCGAATTGCCTGCAATAGAATATGCATGAATGTAGAGGTAAATGATATGGCCAAAGGTATGCCGCGCATGCGCTCTACGCGCCACTACTCCCAAGCACCCAACCGGCTAAGCGCGAGCTAAGACTCTGCAAAAGACAGTCGCCCAAATGGCTAGCAGACCCACACGAGCGCGGCGAGCAACAAGCGCAGCCATGCGCGGCAACGGCAACCAAGCGACTTGGCCCGCCAGCCGCGCCATTCACAACATTGAATAGTTTGTGCCGTGCACTAAATCACAGCGAGCTAAAATTAGACAAAATGCAAGCGCAAGCCACAACAATAGCAAAAAAAATGACAAAACACACACACACACACACACGCATGTGGTTTATATTTGCATTGCAAGTTGTTGTCGTGGCTTGTGAGTCGCGGTCGCGGCGGCAGCTTGTTTCGGCTCACCTTGTTTCTTGCTTTTGCTGCGAGCGTACGGCGAATTGCAATTGACTTTTTATTGTTGTTGTTGTGTAAGCGCGCTTGTGTGTATGTGTGTTTGCGCAGTGTGGCATGCAGCGCTGTTGTTGTTGTGCTGGCTCGTTGGTGGTAACGTGGCGTGACCGGGCGTGCCGTGTTACTGTTTGTTTTGTTGTTTTCGGTTGTTGCTGTTATTGCGGCAGCTGCAAAAAAAGCCGAAGCCGCTCACTTCAGGTTGTGCATAGGTAAGCGGTCGCTGGCAAGCAAATTAAAAAGCGCAACTTGTGTGGCTTGCCGCGAGCGGGTGGCCAAGCCCCACATGCGCAAAAAATTGTACGAGATAAAAATACAACGGCAACAAAAACAACAACAAAATATAAAACTACAAAAATTGCCGCTTGCAATTCAGTTCAAGTTGTGTATACATACATATACATATATACAGACGCACATACACATATATATATATATATTTTTTGTGGCCACATGAAGCTGTGGTTCGACGCAAACGCGGCAATGGCAAACGTTAAACGATATCATTTTTATACTCTTGCAACACGTTGCTTTAGAGTATAATAGTTTTGTGAGATAGATGTGGGGTTATGATGACGAGACGAGTTGAAATCCGGGTTACTGTTTGTCTGTCTGTCCGTCCTTCCAAGTAAAAATTGAGATTGAAAATGTATGATAATTCCATCAGTCCCCACATAACTATACTGTTAAAAAGTACTTAAAGTGCGATAAATCAACAGCTTAACAGGTCAGTGACATTAAATTTTACGCCCAAGATTTTCACAGGGCTTCATACGAACCGGGTAAAAAGTGGACAATAGGCGTGGCACCGTCCACTTTTAGGTAAAATAACATATCTCAGGACCAACAAACGTTTGCACCTTAGGGTCTTTTCCTGGCTTTGATTCTTGCAAGTTGCGGGTATATAAAATATACGGTTGCACCCGAACTTTTCTCTCCCTTACTTGTTCATTCAAAACTTGTGTCCGTAAGAGCGCATATTTGTTAAGGAGAGTTGACGCTGTGTATGTATTTTACGACAAATTTACTTTTGGTATCTTTACATATGCAAATATTATATGCATTTGGATACATACATATGTATGTATGTATATATACATATCTTCTTTTTCTCTTTTTGTTTTTGTTTTAATTATTAGTTATTAATTCTCCAATTTTTATGAATACTATTTTCATTTGAATTATTTTCTTCAAAATCAGCTTTGAAAAATCACGTATCCGCCATGATGTACCCAAATAAATATTATATATGTATATATAAGTATACCTAAAAAAAGGATTATGGTCTCTAATACAATAATACGTGATCTTACAGTGATCTTTCTGTAAACTAACCTTCCAGAAACATTACAACAATATTCACCAATTTATTCCCGTTAGTAGCCAACTCGGCTATAGCCGCGTAAGCGGTGTCTACGCCAATAAAAAATAGGAAGCTAGGACTTGCACTAACAGTTTAACATCATATGCAGATAGTGAAAATTTATTTGGTTCTGAAAATATGAATACTATTCAAATGGCAATGTCTGTTCCCTGTGGCTACTATATGTATTATTGGTTCAAAATTCAGTTTGGAGGAGAATTTTCAAATTTTGTACGAAAGGTTTGGTCTTTTGGCTTTTTAACTCACCGAACGTTATTTCTCAAGTTGATACATAATGATCTGATATTGTTTAAATATATAAACATAAATATTTTCATTTAGTTTAAGAAATGTTGTTGATGATTGGTAGGTTTTATACAACATTTCAAAATGGAATAAATAATAATGATTTCAACTAATTTAGGATGAATTTGACTTTTGAAACAATTGTTGATTTGATGTTTCTTCTAAAACCATATATAACATATAAAAAAAAGTATCAAAAATGAACTTTTCTTGAGAGCTTACTAGCACAAGTAAATTTATCGCAGGAAAGTTTCTTGACCGTTTCTTAAGCGTTTTTTTATATGAAGTTTTTACGTTTCTTGAGAGCTGCGTACTAAGCTTTTGGCTTTTTAACTCACCTAAGGTTAGTTGATACATAATGCTGATATTGTTTAAATATATAAATGTGCAAAAATTAAATAAAATGTTGCTTTTGTTAGATCTACATATATAAATATAAATAATATAATAAACTTGCTTCAGGAGAAAATATTGAATAAATGCGAGAAAAAAATAGTAAGAATTTGGAGTCAACTCGGTAGCGGCTGTTGATTGAAGTTGATTAGTGATTATCTTTATTTGCTCAAAGGAAACATAATTGTAGATTAATCGTTGTTATATGATTATGATTAGATCTTCAAAATCTAAGCTTTTTTTTCCAATACCAAAGCGTTGAATTACGCTACGATCTTAAAAACTCTTTAAGAAGCACTCAGCTACTTTTCATTAGTGATTTGAGGATTGAAAGTAGTATTGCAATAAGTATATGACATTAATTGACAAATGCAAAATTCTTATATAAAATGTCTTAGTAAAGAAATTGTCTGTACAGTGATCTACGATCGAAAAAAATTAAAGTTGACGAAATGAGACATTTTATAAAAAGTTGAATTTTACCCAAAAGTTTACTCATTTTTGGGCAAATAATTTTATTTTTGATCAGATTAAAAATTGGTATGTCATAGCGTGAGGAACTATATATAGATTAAGTAAAAAAAAATTGATAATGATCGGTTCATTTGCCAACGAGCAGTCATATCTTTCAAGCGTATTTAGAAAATATAGTTCTGAGGAGAATGCTTTTAAAGGCAAACTATGGAGATGGTTGAACTAAAGGGTTATCCATTTTGAAGTTCCCTACTTTTTTAAAGAATAAACACAGAATTTTCAAATTTTATGGGAAATGTTTATTGAACTGAGCAGCTGCACACTCAACAACTCTTTGATATAACGTTTTCAAGTTTTAATATGCTATTTTTTAAGGTGTAATCTAAGGATATATGAAAAAACGGTTTTTATTTTTGTTTATATATACATATGTGTCTATATATACAATATATAGTGTTCATACAAGTATTTCAGCGATAAAGATAAAAAGGTAAGTTTTCAAAAAGGTTCCATGTTCACCAAAAACAAAATATTTCGAACTTTAAGGAAAAATAAAAAACGTTTTTTTCATATATCTATAGATTATATATAGATATACATATAGTTTTAAATATATATATATTTTTTTTTTGTACACACGTCATATTAAAATTTTATCAACTCATTTCCTCCAAACTTGTGAAACAAAAATCTTAACGCTTTTCAGCAAAAACTTGTTTACCTTTAAGTTAATATTTATAACTATATATTGTCTTATATTACATGATCTGATGATTGTGTAAGTGCTTGTACAGCGTCAGACTGTCTGTGTTTTCTTAACTGAAACGTTTCACTCTGCGAATTTAATGCAAAAATGCAGATTTGCGTACGTGTTAAGAATGTAGATACATATATATATATATACATATGAATATCGAATATGCAAAAATGTGTATATATGCATTTACATACATACAAAACTGTGAACATTGCGTTAATTATAAGTATATTTGGCTAACTTATCAGCACTTTTTGTTTACCATCTGCATAGTTTTGCAGCTTTTATTGCGAATTAAAGCAACAACAACTTGTTTACATGCAAATATTATAAATGTAAACTATAATTGTAGGTAATTACTTGAGTGAATCAAGTATGCGTGAAATATGCACACACACATGGAAAGCAATTCACATACACATATGTACATATATGTATATAGAGACATACGCTTGCCTAGCAAGTACTTTGAGTATACAATAAAAAATTAAGCACTAAAATAAATCTTTAAGATAAGGCGTTCAGATTTATGCATGTAAAATTAAAAAAACAAAACTTCAATTAACGTACACCTACCTACAAACAAACAAACACACACACATGCAAAGAAAACACGTCAACGGACCAGTTTAATATATTCAACTATCCCACACACACAAACACACTGCCACAAATAAGTGTACATGTGTGTGTTTGTGTTCGAAAGAAAAAACAATGAAGCCAACGACGACACCCAGTCTGCCATGAACGCTGACGCGATTGCGGGCATGCTAAACACATACATACATATAGTATATACACATACATATGTATTATTTATGTACTTGTGCTGTTGCTTGTATCTAGCGCAATAGCTGCTGAAGAGCCAGCTAGAGTTTTGCATTAACTTGGCTAACTGGGTGGTGGCTCGTTGCGGTTGTGGGTTGGCTTGCGCGCCTGCTGTTCGCCTGGCCACCTGGTTACATGTTACAAATAAGTTGTTGTTGCTCATTACAAAACATGCACACGTTCGGACATATGTATGTGTATGCAAATGTTTTTGCTGATTGATGTTTGACAAATTGCTGGCTGGCTGGCTCTGTCAAACAATGTACGAAACTCAATTTGACGATCTGTCAAAGTGCCAATGCTGTCAGTTATAGATTATGCTAGAAATTAACTGTACAATCAGAGTGTCAGGATTATGTGAATTTTTATACTCTCGCACCAAAGTTGCTAAGGAGAGTATTATAGTTTTGTTCCCATAACGGTTGTTTGTAAGTCCTAAAACTAAAAGAGTCAGATATAGGGTTATATATACCAAAGTGATCAGGGTGACGAGTAGAGTTGAAATTTGGATGTCTGTCTGCCCGTCCGTCCGTCCGTGCAAACTGTAACTTGAGTAAAAATTGAGACATCATGATGAAACTTGGTACACGTATTTCTTGGCTCCATAAGAAGGTTAAGTTCGAAGATGGGCAAAAGCGGCCAACTGCCACGCCCACAAAATGGCGAAAACCGAAAACCTATAAAGTGTCATAACTAAGCCATAAATAAAGATATTAAAGTGAAATTTGGCACAAAGGATCGCATTAGGGAGGGGCATATTTGGACGTAATTTTTTTTTGGAAAAGTGGGCGCGGCCCCGCCCCCTACTAAGTTTTTTGTACATATCTCGGAAACTACTATAGCTATAACCAAACTCTATAGAGTCATTTCCTTCAGGCATTTCCATATACAGTTCAAAAATGGAAGAAATCGGATAATAACCACGCCCACCTCCCATACAAAGGTTATGTTGAAAATCACTAAAAATGCGTTAACCGACTAACAAAAAACGTCAGAAACACTAAATTTTACGGAAGAAATGGCAGATGGAAGCTGCACTCAGGTTTTTTTTTTTTTTTTAATTGAAAATGGGTGTGGCGTCGCCCACTTATGGACCAAAAACCATATCTCAGGAACTACTAATCTAATTATATGCTGAAAAAGCTGAAGGCCATCCTATAAGGACTGTAAAAATTGCTGACATAAGTGTATTACTTCTGGTTGGAATTACTTTGAAGACGACAAAATAAATAAACTAAAAATATTGATGAATAATTAAATATTTTGAGCTTTATTTACAATTTCCGGTTACTTTTTTGTCACAATGTATGTAGCAAGTAACATCGAAAAAATTTATAGACTCTTTATATATGCTCATTTTCGAAGTTCGAAGACAAATTTTTTTCGATTTGAGAGTTTAACTTCAACAAAATCAGAAATTATTTTTTTATTACTTATGACTCTTCAAAAAAGTTGACAGGGGAGTATCGTACGATTTTATTACTGGAAATATGTTTTTAAAATTAAATTTCGTGCCTGCCATGCTCATTAAGTGATCAACACTTCTAAGTGACCATCTGCATACAAAGAAAAAAGTGGAGTGAACAAGAAGAGGTCATAAAGTAAGAGTCATAACAATACATAATTACACATGGTCACCTAAAATGCAACAACGCATCATCAACAAAATTTAAATTGAGTTTTTTATTGTTTACGATTAATTACATCATATTACATATATGTATGTAGCATACAATTTTCAGCTACCGCTGATATATATAACCAATATATAACCATTATATAACCAATACATAACCATTATATAACCATTTTATAACCAAAACTCAATTTTTGTTTCAATATGAGTGGTTTTTATTGTTTTTGGTCTGTCGAAATTTGGTTTTGAGCAGAACCGGCAGGCCATTAATTTTAAAGGTATAACCTAAGCAAAGAATTCCAAAATTTGGAAACTTCTATATTTTTATATATTGCTTAAATTGGAAGTTAAGCATGCAACAATACATGTTACTCTCAATTTGTGTTTTTTTTACAAAGTATGACTCATATGGAGAAGGGACGGAAAAATCTAAAAATCTCAAACACAGCAACAAAAACGACACAACTCAGCTGTCAGCGCTACTGGCTAACTGGAACGTTCTCTGTCAACGGCAAATGGAGATCAAACGAAAAACCAAATACAAATTGCAGACAGCAGGCAGTAAGTCACCAGCGAAAGGAAACATAAAACCGTACTCCACAATATGACACTTAACTACATGCCACAGGCTTGTGTATGCATGTATGTATGAATGGTATATATGACACCACCACTAGACAAGCATATTGCGGCCAATGAAACCATGTCCACGATGATCGACAAGACAGACGCCACAAGAAAGAGCAACAACACCAAATGACAGCAGTAAATACACATACACACATACATACAAATATATACATATGTATATGCATGTACATGTATGCGGTGACTATGACGGCGATGAATGTGGCATGTGGAATTTCTTCATTCTCAATACTTTATGTTGCATACAACATTGCGGAGCATTGCATCAGCATAGCAACAGTCGCAAAAGCGACGGCATGTGTCTACTTGACCAGTTGAAAATTAAGCGCAAACGAGCAAAGACCAAAGCATTAGTTTGGGGGCACGTACCACACACGCACGCACAGTGCTGTGGTGTTGCCGAAAAAAGGTGTGGTGCCGCAGGCATTATAATATTTTTTTCAGCTCATTTCTCATTTCGGTTAACAGCAACGCACAGCATAGCAACAAAACCGCAAAGAGACGAGTGTAAGCGTTTTGCGCATGCGCGTCATATCTCGGCCAATAGGTATGTGCATATGTTTGTATGTGGCTGATACACGGTTGCCGTTGTTGCTGGTGTTATGAATGTGTGTTGTATGAATAGTTGCAACAACGCAGGTGACTACCTGTTGGCTCAACGGCCGAATGGGGCGACGAGCTGTACATATACACACAAGTTTATATGTACATATGTTGATATGTGTGTCGGCACGCATGAATAACCCCAAAATACAAATACCGAAAGATCTAAATTTTTTATATGCGTACGAATTTCGGCCGATCGAAGCGCGCCGGCGCAACGGGCTTTCAAGCAGTTTCGCAGCGCAAGTGTGTGCGTGCGTGTGTGAGTGAACGATTGTGGCAATGCAAAAACCCGAATGCATTTTTCGGCAAAGCGGCATTTTTGCTGAGTTATGCGCTCATACACATAAATATTTAAGCGCATTCACATATACATACACACAGTTATGAGGAATGAGTGCGCCAGCTTGCGAACCCACCGCTCAACAGTCGCTTTTTAAAATAGTTGCGCGCATTTTTCTTCAACTGTACGCATTTTTCAACTTTACAAACTGCTTTTGCAATCAATTCTGCAGTTTTTGTTGTTGTTTTCGGTTTCATGTTAACTGTTGAATGTCGTCGCTTGAAAGTGATGAAAGATTGCAATTGTAAATTTGCACATAGCAGACATATACACACATACATACGCGCATATATAAATAGCTGTAAGTGGCATTATTTATACATAGCACTATGCCCGCTAAAATTGAAGTGTGTGCATGTGTGTTTCTGCACTTATGCTGTGACACACCCGCAAAAATGACTTGCAAACGTTCACTGCCTGACCATGAACTCGATACGTCGCAACAAATGTGAATGCCAAGAATGAGAGCTCCATCATGGCAAATACTATAAATATGAATGTATTTACATACATGCTGACATACAGACATGCACTGCTGCTAACTATGTGAGTGCTAAGCAAGCATTTACAAGCTTATAAATAATTGCGTGTACTATATATGCAAGTATGTATATGTATGTATATACATATATATTTATGTTTAAAGTGCAGCTTGATTGAGATGTTAGTGAGCTCAATACTTGTTTGTTATAGTAGAAGATGCAGTTCTGCGACCTAAGTATAATCTACGGTATAATAAAATGTTTAATGTCAGAAAAATTAAAATTATTTCTTTTTTTGTTTAATTTAGGAACTTAAAGTCGGCATCTCAAAAATTTAATTTAATATTTTTATATATTCAGAAAACATAAAATTATTGTT
Organism: Bactrocera neohumeralis; assembly: GCF_024586455.1. Lineage (NCBI taxonomy): Eukaryota > Metazoa > Arthropoda > Insecta > Diptera > Tephritidae > Bactrocera > Bactrocera neohumeralis. The sequence continues at coordinate 9,730,840 of NC_065921.1, forward strand.
TTTTACTTTTATATTAACTTCTAGATTTCGGTATTGGAAGTCAGGATCCCGAAAATTTAAAACAATATTTTTATATACCAGAAAACTTAAAATTACTTCTTTTTTATTTTTATATTATCTTCGGGATTACGGGATTTGAAATCGGGATCCCGAAAATTTAATTTAATATTTTTATATATTCAGAAAACATAAAATTATTGTTTTTTACTTTTATATTAACTTCTAGATTTCGGTATTGCAAGTCAGGATCCCGAAAATTTAAAACAATATTTTCATATACCAGAAAACTTAAAATTACTTCTTTTTTATTTTTATATTATCCTCGGGATTGCGGGATTTGAAATCAGGATCCCGAAAATTTAATTTAATATTTTTATATATTTAGAAAACATAAAATTATTGTTTTTTACTTTTATATTAACTTCTAGATTTCGGTATTGGAAGGCGGGATCCCGAAAATTTAAATATGAATTTTTAAGCGTTTTCCTATTAAGCCAGTACTTCGCAGCACCTATTAAACGAATATTTAATGTTGCAGCATCTGCTGTAGTATAATATACATAAATATTGTATGCTATAAGATGCATTTATGCGACTGTATGTACAATCTATGGTAAGTACAGATTATTAACGGCAAATTTTTAAATCCTTAATGGAAAAAAAAAATTATTTCAATGATACTTTTCATTAACTTCTGGATTACGGGGTCCCGGGATTTAAAGATGGGCTCTTGAAAATATCCCGAAAATTTAAATTATTTTTAGTTTTTCTGGTATAAACTTCATGGTTTCGGGATTTAATATCGGGATCGCGAAAATATCCCAAATATTTAAATTCTTGTTTTGGTATTAACTTCGGAATTTAAAGTCGGGACTATGAATTAAAAAAAGAATTAAAATTTCCTCAATTTGTTTTTTATTAACTTCGGAATCTTGAAAATATTCCGAGTATTTAATATATTTTAAGTTTTTTTTAGCATTAACTTCGGGATTTAATATCGGGATCCCGAAAAATTCCGAAAATTTAGAATAATGTTTTTAAAGCTTTTCTTAGTTATGAAACGTTTCGGAGTATACTTGAAATTATAACTCTAAATACCTACTAATTACCTAATGTTCCAGCAGCTGACGCTGAATATTTCCCTAACTCCATAGGCGCTGGTTGTAAAAGCGATGATTAACTAACTTTCCATATATTTAAATAAATAAATCATTGGAATGCAATGAAATTATCAAAAGAAATCTTAAAATTGTGTAATATACCAGAATTAGTCCTCTCGCTGATGCACGATCTGGTGTTTTGGGAAATATAAACTACATATAAGAGGAAATAGCTAAATTATGTAGCGGAAGAGATTCTTACAAGATGATAAATATTGTTAATTTTTATAATTATTTTGAAATTTTCTGTAAATAACATTCGAATTTTAGAAGACTTTCTTGGAAACTATAAAAAAATATAAAGATACAAGAAATAATCTCAAATTTTTGCGGTTTTGCTGCAGTTGCGCTTTAGTAGCACCCACAGTGCCCGCTTACTTCTGCTTGGCGAGCCAAAAAGACTTTCTCCTAAACAATTCACAAGTGCGCTTGAATGCAACGCAACTACAAATTTATGTATGCTTGTCTGCACATACATATGCTAGATATACATATACATACATATATATGTACTATATACATTTATTACAAAAACTTTACGCATGGCATTTTTGTCTTAACATAATTATGTAGTCACCACACGACAATTAGAAAACAGACGGAATGAAAGTTAAATTTCATTAAAGATCGCCACAAAAGTTAAACCAAAGCGAGCCCGAAGCATATGCATATACAATATTACATATGCAAGTACAAGTATATTATATACATATGTACATATGTGTGTATGTATATGTGTAAGTATTTAACCAAGTACTACCGCAGCAACACGCCCACTTTTCTTATAGTTTTGCGCCAAATATTTCATCAGCAATTCTGCGCGAATATTCAATTTCATTACATTCAAGTCCACACACACTCACACATACTTGTGTACATTTAGTACATGTACCTATAAAGAAAATGTGCAAAACTAAGCTATTTGGAATTTGTATTTCAACCTGCAAGACAAAATTCATTAAAATTTGTTTTATAAACAACTCAATCAGCGGTTTTTAATTTTGGAAATCGCAAAACATTCATGTGTAGGCAACTGTGCATTGGTATGTGTACGTACATGTAGGCAGGAAAACGGAAGTGACTCACGCGATCCCGTGAAATATGCGCAGCCTGACAAAAATTTTGCAGAGAAAAAGAAAAAAAGTAAATGCAGACGCACATATTTGTGTCAGTTAGTATATTATAAGTTTGTGTGTGTTAATTTGTATTTTCTTCACTTATAAGCAATGTCATTGCTGCAAATGTGTGTGTGTGTTAAAGCAAACTAAAATTTAAAATTGTATTTTTGGAATTTTCAATGAATTCCAATTTCTTTAAAAAAAGACTTATCGCACTGGTAAATATGCATATGTATGTATATGTGTGTATGCGGCATATTTCTATTTACGCACATATTTATATTTAGTTCCGCTGAAAATAGCAAATACTTTTTGCTGGAAATGGTGATGCATCGCTGAGGTGGCTGCGGTTGCCACTTGTGTACATACCACTTACCACATAAATATGTACAAACACGCATATCATATGTGTACAGTCTTATGTAAACATTATGTGGGTAAACTCATAATAATTATTAGTTGGCAGCCATAAATACAAGTTCAACAACGCGATCTATGAGGCATAGTCTGGGCAACGGCAGAATTTGCTATTTGCGTTGGAATAAACGAAAATAAAAACGCGAAAAACGTTAGCTTCGGTTGCAGAGCAGCTATAACACCCGTTACAACTGCATTGATTAGGCCAGAAAAATTGTACAAAAAAAGCTTTAATTTGATTTAAATGGACAGTTTGTATGGCAGTTTTATGCTATAGTCGTACGATCTAAACAATATGTTTGGAGATTGTAGCATTATATTGGACTATAATCTAAGCCAATATTGTGGAGATATCTTGTCAAATAAAAAAAAATTTCAATATAAGGAATTGATTTTGAGCGGTTAGTTTTTTGTTAGTTTGTATGACAGCTATATGCTATAGTGGTTCGATATAGGTGATTCCGACAAATAAGCAGCTTCTTCTGGCGAAAAGAACGTGTGCTTATTTCAGGTCGACATCCCAACAGCTGAGAGCCTAGTTTTCGCATATACAGACTTTCCTTCTGGGTGTTACATTTTTTTTTCAAACTTAGTATGCCCTATTGCGGGGATAAATATCATATATTGTTTTATATAAATATTTATTTTTTAAACATATATTTTTGTTGACTACAACAAACATTTAACTTTTAGCAAAACATGTTTTTAATATTAAACTGTATTAAAGCGGTTAAAAGTGGTAAATATTTAATTAACTTTATAAGGGATCTATTCTTAAAAAAAAATAATATGATTCATAAACTAAAAAAAGTATGACATAATTGAAAAAGAGATAACGATATGGTTTCCAAATATTTTTAAGCATAAAGCTAACGTTTGTCAGTATTTTAAATTAGAAGTCAAAATTGTGTGATTTTTTTAGCTTCAGTAGCTCTCAATTGGTTTCGAAATACATTCTGAAATTATAATTAAATTCTCCGGATAAATGATATTTCAAAAAAATGTATTTTTATAAGTTGGTAGGACAGACCTTGTTTACAGCAGCTGAGTACACCTCAGTCGTGCTTAGCGATTTTTGCAATGCATAAAAATATTGAACAAAGAATTTGTCCAAAATTTTGTATTTCTAACGAAATTTCGTGTGCGAAACCGTTGCGAATGTTGGAAAAGGCTTGCGGATATTCAGTTTCATCAAAAACACAAGCCTACGAGTGGTACAAAAATTTCAAAGACGGTCGAGAGATCGTTGAAGACATGCCTCGTTTTGGACGACCAACGATCTCTTCAACTGATGGAAATATTAAAAAAGTGAAGGATATGGTGCTTGAAAAATCGTCAGGCAAGTGTTAGAGAGATGGCAAGAAAGCTCGACATCTCTCGCGTTTATGACTTGTAAAGTTGTTATAAAATAATATATAAGAGAATTTTGTGTTTGATCGCTATTTCCTTATACTGTTGGCAAGCTTTTAAGCTTTCGTTTTAAAATTGAAGCTAACAAAGTTAAGCAAACTGTATTGTATTGCTTTGTTTATGTCTGTGGTTATATTTTTTACTTGTGTAAGCAATAGATATTGTAGAAAAAACCACAAACATCTAAGATTGAATAGTTTTTTGAAACTAGGAATTTTATGAGCCAGTGTTAAGAGCAAAAAATTAACACTTAACAACTCTTAATAATTATAGAATGACAGTAGGAAGGACAATAACTATTTTGCTGAAAAAATTTTTATTTAAAAAGTAATTTTTGCAAAAAGGAGCAAATCATCTCATCTTAAAATCCGCCACCACGCTGCACACCTCGCTTCACTGTGCACTTAGCCAGCGCTGAGACCAGCTGACAACTGCCAGTAGCGTTACCAAAAAATCACACTCCAATCACCAGATTCAGCTCTTATGCTAATTAAGTTTTTCGTGTGAAATTAAGTCAGCATTTAGCATTTATTTCTTTGAACACTTAAATCAATATTAATGACGCTCAGCCAATTAAGCTGCACACGACAGCAACTGAATGCCTGAAATACGAGCAACACAAAATGAAACCATAAATATATGCAACCGATTTAGGCGGCAAAAAGCTGTTAAAAGCAGATGATAATCTTAATTTGGGTTTACCCCATGTAAACCACAATGAAAATGAGTTGAACAAAGTACAGAGCTACATACATAGTATGTGTTTATAAAACAAGTTTTGAACTTTATAAATACATGCAGGTAAATGTATCTGTAGGTCAAATGTGAAGAAAACGACGCTTAAGCACTTAAAAGATCAGCTGATGTTGCAGTAACATTGCGCAGCACGTACTAATATACATATACATATCTAGCGTATACATATGTATGTATATACTGCGTTTGTTTGTACAAAAATGATCTCTTATTGTGGTGCATTCCAAGCTTGTGACGTCATATCTAAATTTCTTGCTGACTTATCATTACCATTACGCTGCAAGGCTTATATGTCAATTTGTATGTGTATGTGTGCCCGTGTTTGTGTGTCTCGCTATGTGTACGTGAGGAATCACCACTGCTGCTTTGATTTCATTTACCTTTTCTCTTTATCTGCTTTTTGTTGTCTGCTGATAAAATTGAAAGCAATTTCTTAGAAATTTTATTAGTCATTTGGAATTATCGATTTATTTGCAGCGATTTTAACGACTCTTTTCTGTAAATGGTTAATTTTACAAGTAGTCATCATATTGTTTGATTTTGGTTTGTAAAAGATATTTTCGATTATAAATATATCAGTTTAAGATAACCGATGTCAAACACTTGCTTACGCTTATGTTCCCACGGCAGTCGGTTTAAGTATAATAACTGGAACGGACCCAGATTTTTATCCGGTCAAGGACTGTCAACTCAGCACCATTCCTTGAAATTACTTCAGTGATGTTTTATGCCGCTACAACAGCAACAACAACAAATACATGAGTACGCATCACCGATGACACAGCTAGATGAAAGCTAGAATTGAACCTAGGTCACACATACATACTATGTATGCACATAATTGAGGTGCGTAACTCTAACTTCAAGATAGGACATATCAATTTTACTTAAAACGAATTTCCATGGAAAAAAATTAATAAGAAGTTTGCATGAAATTTTGCGATTCCAGTGTAACCACGACTGCGAAATCGTTGAGAATGTTGCTGGACTGGGGCCCTATTCTGTATCTCGATTCGTAAATGTATTCTATTCGAAATTCGGATCTACTTTATCATTATGCGAAAGTTGTACCACCCTGTGCCAGAATAAATACGTACAAGTTTCGTTTTTACTTTCTAAAACTCAAAAGCTAACGAATATCTTATTCGAAAATTGACTTGAAAATCCGAAAATCGAGTTACAGAATATAAAAAATCCGAATTCGAGTAAATTTTTTTTCGAATCGAGTTACAGAATAGCCCCTCTGTTTTAGTGAATCTACCTTATCACAAATCCAAATATCTGAGTGGTCGTGAAGTCAACGAAAACTTGCCTCCAACGAGTTGTTCGTCTATCTCTTTTAATGTTGATGATATAAAAAAGTTAAAGAAACGACGCTTGAAAGTCATCGTGTTGGCATCAAAGAGATTGCAGCGAGTCTCAACAACTATTATGGATCGACTCAATATATTTTGTTTAATGTTTTGGGTATGAAGCGTGCCAATGCTATGCTCGTAGCAACATGAAGCTGAATCCTGTAGAAAAACGTCATAATAAAGCAAAAGTTTGCAAAAGAGATACTTGACAATGCAGCTGAGGATCCCACAGGCATCAATAGCATTATTGGTGATGAAACGAGGGCTTATGTATAGCGAATGGCACTACAAAACTGAAACGAAACTCAAAAAAACAAAAAAAAAAAAAAATCGCTAAAAGCACTGAAGGTCAACTCAGCCAAGGCTTACAGCAAGTGCTTGGAAAATTGGATTAAGCATTAGCACACCGTTATTGGCTCCGGCGACTAATTTGTAGACTAATTTATTCAGTCAAGTTTGATCAGTTGGTAAAACAGTGACTTCCATTATCATCAAATCACATCGTTAACATTTCTATATCACTTTATGCCACGAATATTCCGCAAATCTTAGTTTACATACATTATTTTTTAATTTCTTTGTAATTATCATGGTTTTCGCTTTCGTTGTGCCTAAGTGTCAAATAAAAAGGCATTAGCTTAAATCGCAATATGGCCGATTACTATGCGCAATCACTGTAAGTGCAGCATAAATTTCTCCGAACACAAAAAAATATTTATTGCGAGTTAATAAAAATGAATTGATTTGGCGACAAATGCGCGAAATTATGCTTAAATAGGTTGATTGCGCACATGTGTGATAGTAAAGTAAAAAGCGCGCCATAAAAGCGAAAAACTAGTGTAAACCGGTTGCGGCATTTATTGCATTGTTTTTGTAGCAAAGTGTGCACAACTGCACTTAAGAAAAGTTTGAATAAAATTTCGCAATAGCAGCCGCGTGCAATAATAATGGCACATATTAAATAATACATAACTATAAATATTGAATCATGCCGGCCGTTAGCGCAGCTTGTTCGCCAAAAATGGTCTAAACTTAATTGGTTCAGTTTTACTTATGGCATACTTATTTTTAAATGCCCCATTCGGGGTTGGAAAGTGCAAATATAAATATATGCGCATGTATATAGATAGATTGTATATATGGCCAATCAAACCGGCTTTTTTGATTTATAGTTCAGCGGAATTTCGTGCACAGCTTTTTATATTTATAGCGCAGAAAAAAAACACAAATAAAATTAACGTATATTTAACTATTTTAGCAGCTGCTATATTTATAAAAGAAACAATTAAGACTTTATTGTTGTTGTTTGTGAATTACGACTGTGCCTACGCATATTGAGTGCCGAAAAAAAGCGGTAGCGGTGAAAGCGAAGAATGGAAGTGGCTGCCACTATGCATGCAGCCTTAATATAGAGTTTGTGCGGCTACTTTGTGTCGCGACGATAACCTTGTGTTAGTGCTAAACTCCAAAATTGCGTATTTTGGAACGAAAATACAATATTTTCTAAGAAAAATGCAAAATTCGTTGCATTTGGTTGTTGGTGAAAATGTTGGCGAATTGCGAAGTTCTGTTGCAGCTGGTAGGCCGTCAGTAAAACGCGAATTTGTCGCTCAGTTTTTGAGTTATCGATCCAGATGTCATTTCTTCCCCAAGAACCTGCTCATTTGTCGGAACCGCCCATAACGGTTTGCTATAGCATACATATAACTATCATACAAACTATACGATCACATTCGAGCCCTTGTATAGAAAACTTTTTCTTTAACAAGATATCTTATCGAAATTCGGCACTGATTATTGTCCTAGGTAGCGCCACAATCTGCGAGCTTATTGTTCAGATCGCACCACTATAGCATGTGGCTGCCATACAAATTGACTAATCAAATTTTACGTCCTTTTATGAACAACTTTTTTATTCAGTTATTATATAGCTTCGGTGCAAATGTTTTAACATTTTTTTCCTGTTTTAATAAAAAAAGAGATAACAAAAGTTTTCAAATTCTACACCCTTTTACATTCACGCATGAAAGTTTAATCCCCAGCAATACAACACCATATGGTAAGTTCAAGTGCATTGTCGTTGAGTGACGTCAGACCCTCATGCTTTTCGCCAATTTCCGAGCACTTTCACGTGATAAGAGTTTATCAAACAATCATATTATGTCATATATACCATTTAACGGTAATTGATGATAATATATCTTTTTGTAATCAAAAGAGACAGCAAAATATTTATCTAATCAATGCCATTGATGACTTGACAAATTCCATACTATTTATAGCTGTATTGCGTCATTGCGGCAATTTATTTATTTATTTGCGACATATAGTACACGCCTACCGCAAATTGCGGAAGCCACATAAATGTACTCGTATTCAGCTACTATTTCGTTATCATTTTTATGCCCATTGCATGTGGTCCTTTGGATAGTGCTTCATAATCATTAGTTATCGTTTAAGCTAGCAGACTTTGGTGGAAATCAGAGCAGAAACGGTAGGTTGATTTAGGGGGCGACGCTCTGATTTTCACTTTAACTCAAGCCTGACAATTTCTGGAATGAATACCTAATCAATTTTGTAGCTGCTCGGAAGTACTACTTCTTAGTTCCATGACAAGCTAGTAGAGATTCTTCGGTAAATATTTATCTATTGACCTAGAAAATATATTTTTATTATCTCTTCTAGCACAGGCCCGCCCTAAATATATTTTCGCTTTAACCGTTAAATTACTTCGTCTGAAAAAAAATGCAAGTCAAGTGGCATCAATTAACTACTCCAACTAGGTATCAATACTAGGTATAAAAATCGCTTCTTCACAATGATTTAATTAAATTTCACGCATTTATCTTTTCACCGCTTAATCGATCAGTGATTATTGGTGGAAATTTTTTCGTTGCAATGATAAAAGCTCATTGACGCAATTGTAATGAGTTCTTATCGCTGCAATCAAATATTATTGAACTTAGTCTTGTGCGACTTAAAGCAACAAGGATTAATTAAAGATAGAAAAAAATTTAATTTTTGAAAATTTTAAGTTTCCATGAATGCGCATTACGAATTATATTATATTATCAAATGCAAACAGTTTATTGTAGAATAAAAGCTTTTTGTGGAAGCGCATTATGAAGTCGGGAAAGCTTTTATATAAAAGTTAAGTTGTAGAAAATATTTTTGGCAAAGTAAAAGTTTTCAGTAACCTTTTAACCTTTCGCTTAAATTCCAAAGCTTACTCAGTAATTTAAAAATTAAAATATAAAATATTTTTCACATTTGAAAGCTTTCAATCAAAGCATATTTTGAATTCGGTTATATCCCAAAAATCTATCTGGAACTTAACAATTAAATTAAAAAAAAATTGCTGCAAAGGCAAGGCTTTCATTCGAAAACTTACTCAGTAATGTAAAAATTAATTCGACGAAAGCTTTCACAATTGCAGGCGCCAAATTTATTTGTTTTAGCTCACTGCGAATTCGCTTTGATTCCAAAACTTACTCAGTAATATAAAAATGAAAGTTTTATGAAATATTTTTCGGCGTTGGAAAGCTTTCAATGAAAGCTCAGAGCAAATTCGGTTATAATCCAAAAATCTAACCGTAATTTAACCATTAAATTATAAAAAATTGTTTTACTGCTGGGCGAAAGCATTTAATGAAAGCTCAGTGCGGATTCGGTTATATTCAAAAGAGCAATAGTTTAACAATTAAATTATTAAAAAGTTGATCTGCAAAGTCAAGGCTTTCAACGAAAGCTTATTGCCAATTCGGCGAAAGCTTTCACAATTGCATGCGCCTAAGTTATTTATTTTATATTTTTATTTTAAATGACTGCGAATTCGCTTAGACTCAAAAACATATTCAGTAATTTAAAAATTAAAGTTTTATGAAATATTTTTCGGCATTGGATAGCTTTCAATGAAAGCTCAGTGCTAATTCGGTTAAATAAAAAAATCAACAGTTTAACAATTAAATTATAGAAAATAGTTTGGGTGCTTAGTGAAAGCATTCAATGAAAGCTCATTGCCAATTTTGCGAAAGCTTTCACAATTGCATGCGCCAAATTTATTTTACATATTCATATTCGAAAGAAAATTGTTTTTCCCTCGCTCGCTCCTCTATCTCCAAAAGTGGTGACCTCTTTTCAAACAAATCACATCAACCTTTTGAGGCCGGCAGACAACGTCAATTGCCAAGCGATTTGTATTGTGTTTTATTTGCCTTTTCTGCTTTTGTTTCGGTTTTTGTGTGTTTGTTTGTTTGCCTCTGTAAATCAAACACTTGCCTTCCGACACCACATGCTTAAGTGGCACGGGGTAATAACCTTTGCCGCTTTATTGCCAACACGGTATAGCGCTCGCAGTATGCACATACAAACTTACACGCACATACATATGAGCATATGTATCTGTATGTATGTAAGTGGTACAGCTTGATGTTTGTTGGCCGCTGCCGGCTGCACATGTTGCCGGCTTGATGGAGGCTAATGAAGGCAAAGTCTGCACAATACAACAGCACGGGCACATGCACACATACTTATACACACATAAGGTATGTATGTTTGTTGATGTAGATGCTCGCATAAGTGGGGTTAATTGAAATACAACTGCAACACAAATCGAAAATTAATCGAAAATGTACAATTAATAAATTTAAATCAAAGCGAAATGAAAGCAAAAAGAAAGAGCCAAAAAAAACCGAAAAAAACGCGAGCGCAAACGTGCGATTGCAATTGCTTGAAATGAGTATGGAAAATGGAAAATAATACATTATTTATGCGGAAAATCTCAAAAGCTTCGATAATTGCTGCCAGACACAATAGACTGCTTTGGGAGATCACTTTATTAGTGGTGTATGTATGTATGTATGTGCGGTGTATAAGTTTATTTTTCTACACTTTTGACTTGTTGCACCTCAATTGCTGCAATTAAGAGATCGCATTTCCATACACACGCACACACATACATTCATATACATGTATATATGTATATATACATATATACGCATCGTATCTTCACTACAAATTACAATAACGCGTTGACTGAAATGCGCACAAGCCATTGGCAAGCGCAAAAATGGACCTACAAGATTTATGACGAAAATCAATTAAGTCATAAGTATAGCATACATACATACATACGCACATATATACCGAAAATGCACATTGTGTATGCATTTACAGTTGGCGGTCGCAATATGACATTCAAATAGATGTTAACAACTCGCTCAAGGTCAGACTGCTTGAGGGCCAACTATGGTTAGTGGCTCTGTTGTGGGTGAAAATACCGTTAATGCGGGAAATTCTTGTACACAAGCAGACACACAGAAGCGTGTGCGCAGCAGTATGTCACAGCGGAGTATTTTCATTAAAAAATTCTTAAGTTAAATTAGATTAGATTATGAAAAGATAATGAGAAGACACGTCAAGCCACTTATGGTAGACTATTTCTACTTTTATTTCTTACTATTTATTCAGTTCAAAAGTTTTTAAGGTGAATTGGCGTAAATTGGCCAATTTTGATTTTTACTATATTTTTCACATTATTAATTTTTTCGACACTGATTTTTTCTCGAATCTTTAGAGAGTGATGAATCGAAGAAGTAACCGGCATTAGTGCATATTTTTCGTGTTGCATGCGATCTCCGCGATTTGAAAATGAAACATAAAAAGTCTTACTAGTATATACCATATTGATCGTACAATGACTCCCGGTAAAAAAATTAGCAAAAAAAAATATAAATTTTTTTAAATAAAAAAAAAAATTCAAGATTAAAAAAATTTAATTTTTTTTTAAATGATAATTTTTGTTCTGTCGCTCAATGACTTTCGGCCAAAAATTAGAAAGATCAAAAAAAAATTAATTTAAAAAAAATCTAAAATAAATAAAATTAATTTTTTCCAAAATTATAGTTTTTGAAAATTTGATTTTTGATCAGATCAAAAAACTGGTAGGGCATTATATGGAAAAATATATGTGTACGAGTATACATCATCGGATCATACTTTTTCGAGTAGTCCCTCAAGCATTTTTGTAAAATGTAACTTTGGGAAAACCTGTTTAAATATAAACTTATTGAGCAGATTGAACTGAGCTCTTACATTTTAGAAGGTTGTAGCTGTGAAGCTATTTAAGTTATCAAAAAATGTAGAAAGAAAATGAATCTGACTGCCTGCTGATTCACTATGTACATTTCCAGTATTTCTTTGAAGCATTAAAAATTATTTTCGCGCAAACTTTTCCAACACATGCTTTATTTCCTACAGGGCACACATCATTTACAACATACAATGTTCAAAGCGAATGTGTAAAATTACTTAAGCAAGTGTTAAATGAATTATTGTGTGATTGCCTTTTGCCTTTTAGGCTGTCGCATATGCATACTCCCACACCACAAGCCATTACAAGCACACTTCATTTACATTAAAATCGTTAACAGTTCATTTGTTTAATTTTATGATTACGTTGCAAATATGCGCGTAAAAAGGCACACATATTATTACATACATATATGTATATGTATGTAAATAAGTATATATGAAATTATATGCGCAGTTATATGAGAAATATTGACTTTCTAGTGCAAATCCAGAAATCCACTAAACATACATACGTATACATATGTACATATATTTGTATAATGCAAAATCTTTTCTACCCAGAATATTCGGTAAGTTTTGGCTGCTATGCTGTTGCAAGCATTCATTTACTTCTAAAGTTTAGATATTTGCTAATTTTAAACTTTTATTTTTTGCAAGCTTAAGTACCGCTAAATTCCTTTTCAAAGAAATTCAAAGTGAAAAATGTAATCACATAAGCATAGTGTTTATTTTGAGTTGCCCGTCAATTTAGGAATGATAAAAATTTCCGTAGTAAATAAAGCTGAATATAAACAAGTATTTCCAAAAACTCTGGACATACATGCAAAGTTTTTGCAAATTCTATTTATATTTAAGTGCGACTGATGGAAAGTTACTTCGAGGTATTAGTGAAATTCTTTTGTTGCATTGTTTTAGTAAATTTAGCTGCAATAAAAAACGGACTCCAGACTATTGATGTCTAAATTTTTGCCGATATTGCTTGATTTCACTGGACTGTTCGATTTATTTGAATTATTTTCCAGTTAATCGGTATACTTATTTTTTTTATTAGTATATACAAGTCTTACGAGAAATAATGCAGTTGCTTCTTCATATCAAATCAATACGTAGACTATGTATATGATTCGCCGCAACTCAGCAACAGTGTGGTAATACTTATTTTCTCATTTTCAGCTGAAGCAAATGTAAAAATATGTCAGAATTTTTCACATTTTTCTTTAAAAAAGCTAAATTAATAATGTAAAAATTGCTGTCACCCATCTTTTGCAACATTGCAGTCAAATACCTCGCAACATATTAAGCAACATTGTAAAATTGTAAAATAATTCCGTAAAATGTCTTTTACCTAAATCTTTGATTTTATAAAATTTTCAATTAAACGTTTGCAACATTTTCAAATTGAGAACTACTTTTTAACATTAATGTTATTAAAAACATTGTAAAAAATTTTAAAAGTTTTTTAAAAATAATTTTATAAAATTTTCAATTAAACGTTTGCAACATTTTCAAATTGAGAACTACTTTTTCAACCTTAATGTTGTTAAAAACTTTAAACGAATTTTACAAAGTTTTAAAAAATAATTTCGCAACATTTCGGCAACATGTTGCTAGCAACATTTTCATAATGTTAACATTGATTTTGTTGTAGAATTTGAAAAAATATATGTTAAATCTTTTAATTAATAAACCTTTTTCATTTTATTAAAATTTTAATATAATTTTTGCAAAAATTTAAAAAAATAATTTCGCAACATTTCGGCAACATGTTGCTAGCAACATTTTCATAATGATAACATTGATTTTGTTGTAGAATTTGAAACAAAATTTATTAAACTTTTAATTAATATTTCCTCAACGTTTCGGCAACATGCTGCTAGCAACATTTTCGTATTGAAAACTACTTTTCAACCTTAATTTTGTTAAAAACTTTAAAATAATTTTACAAAACTTTAAAAAATTATTTTGCAACATGTTGCTAGCAACATTTTCATAATGATAACATGTATTTTGTTGTAGTTTTTGACACATATCAGCATATCAGAGCCAGTTACGCATTTCTAAACACTATTTAGCATATATAGTATACTCATAAAGACTTCATTTTTGAAATTTCATTTATAACTTCTACGAAAATTACTTACATTTATTGAGAACTTCATTTGTATGCAATTCAAGTACAATGCCTTTTGCTGGTTTGTAGTAAATTGTGGTGTTTTGTTGTTGTTGATTTTTATTTTTTCTAAGCAAATATACAGTTATATGTATAACTTGCTTTCAGACAGCGCTCGTTTAAGTACACAGAGTTGCGCCTCACTTTTGTTTCGAATTCACTTTTCACACAGTTGAAAAAACTTAACGAGTTTCTTCTACCTTTTTTACCGGAGGTGCGAATGTAGCAGCAGTATTAATTTATGAAATCTTTCACTGCCGCTTTGCTTCTTCTTTTTTTACCAATAAATACATATATATTTTCTACTTTTTTGGCCAACTCTCTTTCTGTTTATTTGCCTTTGGTGCAAATATTTGTGTGCGTGTGTGTGTGTTATAGCGAACTTTTATTGTATTTATTAAGTAACTTTTGCCACAAATCAGTTTATCAATATTTGTTTAATTTAGCAATACTGTGACCGCTGGCCGCCAGTTAGTATTGTTGTGGTTGTTGTTGCGACGAATACTGCTCAATCTGCATCAATAAGAAATCAACTCAATTTAGTTTAATTTAGCGCATTTTTTACACACAAGCTTCACATACAAATGCATACAAATAGGCGCACATGCGACTATACACATATATATATATATATATATATATATATATATATATGTACATTATATGTATATGTATAATACATGTGGCTATGTTTGGTTTGTATGCAAAGTCTGTGTGCTTTCAATTTTTTGCGTTGCCTTTTCGTTTGGCGCTTATTATTGATTTTGCTATCTCTTGTTTTTGTTGCATTTTCAAAACAATTAATATTTATAAAACAAAGTTTATTGTTCCGCTAGTCGACGCCACTTTGTCACGTGCTTCAATTTAAATGATTCACCGGCTACCAGAGGCTTCGCTTTCGATAGACTCTGAAGAAAGCTTTAGCTTTTAGTTCGGGTTTTTGATTTATTATAAATTTACTTATTTTTTATTTTATTTATTCATTAGATTTATCAATGTATAAATACCGATGTTAAATATTTTGTAGGTTATGGTGTTAGAAGCATTTTTAATTATTTTTTTTCCTTATTAAGATGCGAAGTGTTAAACTTTTGTGTGTACATTTTTGCTTTTGTGTTTGAAATGTTTTCTTCCAATTTCAAAATTTTTGGAAAATTTATAAATATTTAAAAAAATATAAATTTTTGAAAACTAAAAATATCTTTTAAAATGATTTTAAGATATATGTATGTTTATTAGAGAAAATCATAGCTTTACGGCTATTGAGTGCAAATAATTACTTTTAATTTTGAATGACAATATTTGCAAGACCGGTTAAAAACTATTTGCAAACCAGCGCTTCAGAAGTTTTGCTTCACCCACCTTATAGGCTAGACCCTGCCTCTTCGAACTGCATTTTGTTCCGTTCGATGCGAAACACCCTCAATGGATTGTGGTTCACATCAGACCTGGGTATCAAAAATTAGCATACTTCGTTCCTGGGCGCTAAGCACTCAACATGTTGCTAGCAACTTTTCGCTTTTTACCACTTTTTTAGTAAATTATTTCGTAACTTTTCAACAATATTCTCAAAATTATAAAAAAAATTTCGACTCTGTTTTTGTTACATAAAATAGAAAAATTTAAAATAATTTGGCCACATATTGAAAACTAATTTTTCAACCTAAATTTTGTTTAAAAATTTAAAATAATTTTACAAAATTTTAATAAATTATTACGCAAAATTTCGGCAACATGTTGCTAGCAACATTTTCATTTCGAAAGCTAATTTTTCAAGCTTAATTTTGTTTAAAACTTTAAAATAATTTCACAAAATTTTAATAAATTATTTCGTAGAATCTCGGCAACATGTTGTTGTAACATTTTCATTTCATTTATTTAAAACTTTCAAATAATTTTACAAAATTTTAATTAATTTCATAAAATTTCGGCAACATGTTGCTAGCAACATTTTCATAATGATAAAAATTGCCAGAAAGATGGGAAAATCTTATACCTTGAGATGAAAAATACTAATGTACCTATTTTTCTAAAATAAACGCTCACATTTTGAAAATATAACTTTTATTTATTTTAAAATTATTATTTTTTCTGCTTTTTATAACTTCACTTTCCAAATCCCTATCCCAATAGTTTATTTCGATGGTGCCCTTTGCGCCTCTAATATTTAATTTCCTTTCATTTCGAATTTCGTAAACATTTGTTATCTCCTCCGTCTACAAAGATTGTCTTTCTCGGTATATGCTTTGCATTGATGCTTAGTTGGCAGCAATTTTCTCGGCTTTTGTTTTAGTTTTTTGTTTTATCGCTAAAAGTACAAGCGTATTTTCAATTTTGCGAACATTTGAAATGTCGGAAGTGTTTGCTTTGCGCAAAATAATATTTCCTGTTGAGTTCAAACAAGCAAATGGCTACAACACACTGACATGCGAGTATATACATACATACCGACATACGTACAAGTATGGCACAAAGTACAAGTCATTGTAGCTGCAGCAAGACTGGGACAATTAGAAGCGCGAATGACTTGTCTAAAAATAGGACCAGAGTGTAGGCCAAAAGGTACTGATAATCAAAATAATATTGTAATTTAATTTTAAATACTTTTGTATATATTTAATATTAAATTTCAATTAACTGTCATAATTTTGGTTTGAAAACAAATAATTTTCTAAAATAAATATGTTAAACGCTTCAAAAGTTGTTCACGCGATATACAATTACACATTAGTATATTGACTAGATTATCTCGCTAACTGAAAGTAATGCCTTTTAAGTAAAAAGTAGTGCCTTTCGCGCTTAAAAATTTCAATTTTATTCTAAAAATATATTCATTAAATGTTTCTGCATATTATAAATGGGCATGTGTGTTTATAATTCCAGCTCCCACACACTTAGCACATCACGTGCTATGCATGAGTAAGCGGATTTGACCTCAAAAGGCCTAAAAATATTCGAAAAGTGCGGCAAATTTTTGAAATGCAATTTCCTTTTCAATTACTATTTTTGAAAATTCTATTTTTCCAAGAACTATTATTAAATAAATATCTTCGAGCATTTAAGAATTCATGAAAAGACTAATTTCAGAATTTTCAAAGTAATTGACCTGAAATTTCACTCTGGTGGCAAAATTTGAATAATTTTCATGTGAAATAGAAATAGTTTAAAAATAGAGAATGATTTTAAAAATATAACTTTGATGGCATAATTTCGGCCGCTCAACGTAAATTATCTAAATGATCTCAACAGATTTGAGCCGGACGGAATCGATCAAAAACTTTTTCTCAGATTTATATAACCTTTTAAAGTTCGTTATATTCTTCCTTGTTGATTGTTAAAAAGCGTGAAAATGTTTTTTTTTTTTCTCAATCCGGGTCAAATTTGATCGGGTATATATGTAAATACATATGTGTCAAGGTTGTAATACCTAGTTTTTTTATGTAACGTATGTGTTAAAAAACGTGAAAATGTTTTTTTTTCTCTATCCGGGTCAAATTTGATCGGGTATATAAATATGTGTCAGGGCTGTAATTCCTAGTTTTTATGTAACGTATGTGTTAAAAAACGCGAAAATGTTGTCTGTTTTCTCAGTCTGGGTCAAATTTGATCAGATCTATTAATGTGTACCAGGGTTGCAATTTCTAGGTTTTTATGTTCGTATAGAGTTTTGTGTTAAAAAACGTGAAAATGTTGGTTTTATGTCAGTCCGGGTCAAATTTGATTAGATGTATGAATATGTGTTAGGGTTGTAATTCCTAGTTTTTTATAATCATAATTTTTATGTTATGTTGATATAACCTTTTTATGTTCGTATAAAGTTTTGTGTTAAGAAACGTGAAAATGTTGTTTTTTCTCAGTCCAGGTCAAATTTGATCGGATGTATAAATATGTGTCAGGATTGTAATTCCTGGTGCTTTATGTTACATATGTCAAAAACAACGCTAGGTTTCTAAGTATATTCTAAAAGTCTAGTCCAAAATTATTTATTAACGAAAGAATTGTACATTTGTATGTACAATGAAGTAATTGATTTTGTGTCATAATTGGACGTGTGCTCGACGTAAATCATAAAAAAATAAAAATTTTATTTTGAAGAAGCACAGCTTACAAGACTGTTACCGATAAATCTAACAGTAGCAACATAATTACACGCACACCAGAATTATTTACAGACATACATACATACATACCAATTTATTACAAACGTCTATACATATGTGTATGTATATGTATGTCAGTTACTTAAAAAATTTATTGTGACTTTGACAGTTGTTGTTATCATTGCTGCCGCCAGCGTTAATGATGCGGGCGATGCCACTTTTGATAGACCAATAATGAAGCCGAAAATCGCTGGCCCCTGAAGACATGAAACCAATAGGTAAACAAACACACACACATATACATACATATGTGCGCAGCAATTACTGTCTGTCTGCAAGTGTAGAATGTTTCAAGAATGTTTCTGCTACCAAAAAACACGGCGCTCGCAGGTAAGAGTAGTAAAAACCACTTGACAACAGTGGCAACAATGGAACAGGACAATACAGCAAAAATGTAGTAAAACATGAAAAAGAGCAAAAAAAAATGAAAAAATCACTATTGTCTAGGAGAGTTGTGGCAATGAAGAAAACTATAGAAGGAAAGCAAACGCACTAATGAGCAAACAAAACGAAGTGCGCGTGTAATAGGGATGCCATTGGAGAGATTGTTGAGAGATATGAAACCGTGATAAGATCATTAAACATAGAGCATTGTGAAAGCAAACAATGGGCAGCGAGCTACGCTGTGTCAGTGACTCATTGACTTAATAATAGCTAAGCAAATAACGGTTTAACTTGTTGATTTTGTGCGATTGTAGGCGGCGCAATGGCTTTGGTGAATTCTGTCTTTGGATAGTTGGTGTGAAATATAGCTTCTTGAAAGTCATGCAAATATTTGGCAAGTTCGTTGTCATTTCTATATTCAAAAAATTAATAAAATTTGATTTATATAATCCACGGATTAGAAAAAAAATTCTTTTTTTTTCAAGAAACTTATAATTAGAACAAATGGAACGCATAATAAGAGCACACATCATCAAACTGCCTTAGTTCTTTCTTTTAAACAGCAAAATATTCAAGCTTAAAAATCTGCGTTTCCAAACTGTATTAACAGTAACTTATCTTTACTAAAAGCCAATACCGACTGAAGAGCAACACACACGGCACCATCTGATGAGCAACCAAATGAGCCTTAAAACAAAATGACAAACAGTGATCATTTTAGTATTTTTCCATTGCAAATGCGAGTATGCGAGTTAAACGAATGCTAATTCGAAATTAAAAATTTCTCACTTCTCAAATATTGTCAATAACTACATACTATATGTCAATGAGTTAGTGTGTGTGTGCGTGTAAGTGAACATTTGCAGTTATTTTTGTTGGTCTGCAGGCGCGCACGCCAAATAGCAATGAAAATGAAAATTTTTCAATTAAATAAACTACATCTCTTTATGAGACCTGCCGTGGGATGCCTGCTTTCTGTCCAAGAACAGAAAACAAAACCAAAAAACACAAGCAAAATCAACAACAACTTGCTGACAGCAATAGTTGCGCGCTGCACGTGCGTAATTAACACTTGCAATTTATATCTTTGGCGGAAAAATTGTTGCTTTTGCACACACACAATTGCTAGCGTACATTCTTACATAGTGCGCTGGCGTGTTGTTGCTGATGGAAGCTATGTTATTAGGCTTATTTTTGGGGAATTGAGACGTATTGTTGGCAGTTAAAAAATTATTTTTGGAATACGCTATTTTCGCCGTTAAAGAAATTATCATTTTTTATTAAGAGAATAAATTTATTTAATTTAAAATATATTTTTTTTTATTTTTTCCAGTTTTAATATATTTGAAACAAAAGGCATTTTTAATTGAAGAAATCATTTTTTTCTTAGGGAAAATTGTTTGTAATTTAATTTAAACTATTTTTTAAAATTTTTTTTCATTTCAAACAAAATGCATTTTTAATTGAAAAAAACCCATTTTTCCTTAGAGAAAAATTCTTTTGGTTAGTGAATAATCAATTTTTATTACAAAAACAAAGAAATTTTTGGATTTATTATGCTTTTTAATTTGTTATTAAACCTTTTAGCAATATATTAGAAAGTAATAATTTTTTTCGTTACACAAAATTGTTTTTTAACAATTTTTATCGAAGGAGAATTTTTTATAAGTAAATTTTTTATGCTTTATTTTTAATTTTTAATTTAACTTTAATTAAACTTATTTATTGTTAGCATACTTTCCATTTCTTAACACATTTTTTTCAATTTGCACATATGTACATATATACACATACATATATGTATATACATATGTATGTGCGTATATAGTAAATAAAAATAAAATTCCTCATACACACAGTTTTTTAAAGCAAAAATCACACATCTGCACTTTTTTTATAGAAATTTCAAAATTATAATTTTCGCATGCGCATTCTAAACACCGTTATTTTACTGTTTTATCTTCATATATTTTTTAGGTTTATTATTATTTTTTTATACAGACAGCTACGCTTATTGTATTAAATGAACAAATTTATTTTATTTTTATTCAATAATTTATTGTTTCTGATTAATTTTCAAAAAATATATATATATTTTTTTTATTTTGTGTAGATTATTTTTTTCTAGGTATCAAATCAGATATGAAAATATTTTTTAGATTTTTTTTAAATTTATTATCATATCATTTTAATCAAACGAGAAATATACGAACTTTCTAATACATGTACAAAATCGTTTTAATTTTATTAATTTTTTAACCAGACATCTACGATCATTGTAATAAATGTACAAATTTATTCTATTTTTTATTTTTATATTTTATATAAATTATTTTTACTAAGAAATATCAAGTTTTTTATATATTTTTTTTTTAATTTTTTTTATATATTTCAAAAAATTTTTTTGTAACTTTTCTCGATAATAAATTATTTGCAATTAATATTAAAAAAATACATATGTATATTTTTATATCTTTTTTTAAAAATATAAATATTTTAATACCTTTTTTTAGATTGTATTAATATTTTATCCAGACATCTACGATCATTGTAATAAATGAACAAAAGTTATTTTATTTTTTATGCAATAATTTATTGTTTCTGATTCATATTCAATAAATATAAATATTTTTATATTTTATGTAAATTATTTTTTGTAAGTAATATCAAAATTTGTTTGTAAATTTTTTATATTTTATTTTAATTTTTGTTTACTTTTTTTATTTTTAAATTTTTTTTATATGTTTTCTTATATTTTTTATATTCTTTCAAATTTTAATATAAATTTTGATATTTTATTAATTTTTTAGTACAATTATTAAAATTTGTTTTATTTTTTAGTACAATTATCAAAATTTGTTGCTCTTAGGTCATCTCTCTGCATTTTTTGTTGCCAATATTTATTGGTTAATTGTCCGTTCGCCTAATGGCCACCTCGAAACCGCAAAATGCCGTCGCCACAAACAAACGTCGACGCTGACACGGGCAAAGCGTTGTGCGCTGTGCGCTCAAAAGCGTTTACATAGCCAAAAAAACGAATTGGAATCAAACTGGTAACGTCGCTTAAGCGCGCACAAACGAATTTTTTTCTAACTTTTTTTTCAATTTATTTAATTATTACTGACTAATTTATTTTGATTTCAATTTTATTTATGCATTTGTTTTCGTTGCGCATTTTTTATTTAAATAATATTAATTATATTTTTTTCTGTTGTTTTCAATACAAACTGTTGTTGTTGTGTCGCAAAATTGCAAACGCTTGCAAAAAAATGTAAAAAAAAATATAAATCTTGCTTTTGCTTACATCTTTCAATTGGTTGCTTTTTTAACTTCTTGTATTCTTGCACTAGCTCATTGATTTATATTTATTTATTTAATTTCTTTCGTGTATTGCACACTGACACTTTTCGCTTTGCTTTGACTTTTTTCAAATTAATATTTTGTTGCTTTTTTTGTTGTAAAACTGCGTTTGATTATCTAAGAAACAAGAAACTTGTTGCTGTTGTTATTTATTGAATTTGTATCTCTCGCGCAGTCAAATGAATTTGAGCTGATGTTAACTTGTTGCTTCTTATTTAAGGACTAAAGCAAATGCGACGTCAGACATTGTATTTTAAACCGCTACCAATGCATGCAAGCAATGCCAAGCATTATTGAAACAGTCAAGCGGCCAAGCAGTCAAGCAGCAAAGGCAAAGAGGCTGCCGGCTGGTCTGAGCGCGAACGGCAGCAAAGCAGCACGCAAATCTACTCGCGCAACTGGCTCATAGAAGTTCCCACTACTGTCCCAAAGATAGAGACACTCGCACAAATCGCGCTTGCTTTGCTCACCATACATACATGTGCATGCAGAGTGGCAACAACTACACACATACAGCGTTACATGCCCACGTGCGTTCGTATATCCATACACGCATACATTTACTCGCTCACTTATCAAAAGTGCTATCCAATCTCGTGGCGGCACTCTCTTTGGCAACCAATAATTTTGGTGAGTAGAAGTCAACTCTTGAAATGCATGGCTCGCATAGATACTAATGTGTACACGAGCGGCCATATGCGTGCATGTGTGAGTGAGTGATAGTTGATAAATATGTGAAATGCCCAGCAAGAAATTTAAATTCACAAATTGTAGAGAAAATTGGTTTCGCTCATTTTTGTGAGAAATGAGACTTTCTGGTAGTCTGACAATACATACTGACCAAAACGTTCTTTATAGTCAAAAATGTATTGCATAGAAGTGGAAGGCAGGTAATCACATTGTCATAGTTCTGCTCCATCAGGGATTCCGAAGAAGTATATCTCTAATTTTACTTGGTTTGTTGCAAATATTTCCGTAAAGCCGTCCGTTAGAGCTTTTTAGAATTCCTTAACGAAACGATTACCAACCTTAAAAAGTCTACGTAATTGTGTTAAAGCATGGGGGAAGGTTGGCTGAAGTGTCTACTGCCAGGAGCTCTCTATCAACTCCCGCTTCAAATTTCCTGACTATTGCAGTGTCTTCCAGGCCAAGGTTGTAGCCATTAAGGTAACAATAGATTTACTGCTCCGGAGTGGAGCGTCCTTCAGAGAAGTGACCATCCTCACTTCTCAGATAGCAGAGCGGCAATACTAGCCTTGAACACATAAACAGTGCGTTCCGGGCTGGTCAAAGAGTGCCTAACCTCGCTATCAACAGCATCGAGTGTCTTTGTGATAAAGTTGGTATGTGCTCCCATATATATCTTCTTCTGTTCTACCACTAAATAGCTGGGCTTCACGGTAGCTTGGGCAGCACTGAGCCACCATCGATAAATGCGCTGTCTCAAAGCCTTTTGGCCCAACATCGATGACAAGAGGTCTAGTGATCTCTTTGCCTTCAGTAAAGCCAGGCTCTCTCTAGTTTTAGAGCTTTTAACAGGCCATTGCTCTATTGACGTCTACGCTGTAAGGCGCTCGGAATTCTACCAGATGCCATCTGCAGAAGCTGTGTGGAAGAAGATGAGGTGGAAACAACTCAACACTTTCTTCTTGACTGTCCCGAGACATAACGAGATAATAAAATATACAAAAATATATACAGAAGCTTCTTGTGTCATCAACTGGAAATCCTAAGACTTATTTATCTATCGTAGACGCTCAAATATCTAAAAAACAACTGTAAATCCAATGCGTAACGCCTAAAAGCACACCACATTTTCCCAAAACACGTTGTTTTCAAAAGAATTTTGATTTACTTGTAATTTTCTTCCTATGTGACAACCGATTCCACACACTCAAGCAAATCTCCTACGCGTTCAAGGTTGAAAGTCCATACTGACTAATAATGATTCTGTGTAATTATGTAGATATTTTCGATTAAAAAGGAGTACAACACTAACAATTACTACAAGTTCTCAAAAACTTTTTGAAAATACATACATACATACATACGTAAATGCATAAATGAATGTATTTTACGGGTTTTACCAAACACCAAAGAGTCACAATCAAGTATATTGACACACTTTCATATATAGCTTCGTGCATGCAAACACCGTGAGAGTATCACAAATATCGCAAGTACTCTTTTCTGTACTTGGCAACACCAGATGTGTGGCGCGACAAAGCGACAAATGCACTTCTCTTTAGCTCAACATATCTGCTTTAGCAATCAGTGATAAAAAAGGTTGAAATTTTTGTCAGTAATTAATAAATAGCGCTCTCGCTCTCTTGCACGATCTCATGCGCTCTTTTTTGTGCCCCCTTTTTCAAATGCTCTCACTATTTCGAGAAGATTTTCATTTTACAAGCAGTCAATGGAGGAGCGGCATATTCAAGAGAATTTTTGTATACACTTAATTTATATATGTATGTGTGTGTGTTCATGAGTTTGCAGCGTTGTGACCACTTGTTGCTTGCCACTCCAACAACATCAAATTGGAAAATGTTCACTCCAGTTCGAAATGCATATTAGGCACAGAGCATGCCACTTACTCGTACATACTTTCAAATATGTATGTGTGTAATAAACGTTTATTCTTAATGTACATACATATGTAAGCATAGCTTATGACTAATATGCTCTTAATTGATGTTTGGAGTTTCCCCAAGCCTTTGCTATGCGGCAAAGGAAACTTTTTGAACTTTGTTAATTGCGGTACTCTGAATATTCCGCAATTTAATTTACTCGCTAAAATAGTTAGTCGCATTTACAATTTTTGAAATTAGAAAGCTTATTTCTCTTAATTTAAAACTATATAGAAAATTGGTTAGTAATACCGGTGGAATATTTGCAAGTTAGGTTTGGGTGAGTCTATAAACATGACATACACATACATATGTAATATGTACAAATTCATAGCGTCATTGTGACATTTCTAAGTGACTTCATATAGGAAACTTCTCTCAGTATTACTACGAGAGCTATAAGATAGTTTCAAACTCCATTTAACTTTATCATGGTTACAAGTCTCAAGCAACATCTTAAATTTGCGTCCGTGAATACTTTAGTTGAAGTATGGATCAATAATATGTTATGTGGCACATTAAAGATTTCCATACTCTTACAACATACTTCAATACTTCTACTTCTAGATTTTCAACTTTTCGGGTAACTTTCGGGTACCGTATATATCGGCCAATATGTCAATGAAAATGTAGTGTATCTTTGTACATAAAATGGGTAAAACTGGGTGAAAACTTTAAGTTGGAGTATATATGTAATTGTTTATTGATTAAAAAAATGACGAAAAAAAATATCAGCGTTTCCGAACTTTTAATTTCGGACATGCTTTTTGAGTACTTCCAATATTAATTTTTCAACAAATAACGAATATTTTTTTACTTTTTTCTCCACTAAATACTGAAATATGAAATATACTTAAAAAATTTATCCAAAATTTTCGGGATCTCGAAATGCTCTAATCGAAATACTGAAATGAAATAAACTTAAAAAAAAATTATATTTTTTTAAATTTTTTTTGGATCAAATGCTCTAATATGTACATAAATCCACCGAAAACAATTAAAAATTGCATATTTACATTGTTAATTGTTTACAGACAATTTACTTTGTTAACCAAATATACATAATACAAAATTTTCGGGATCCCGAAAATTTCATCCCGAACTGCAGGCACTTAACAATTGAAAATTTGAATAAATGTTATGACTGTTTGGCAGTTCATTAAAGCAGATTTGGACCACAATTTTTGTTAACTAAATATATCTGAAATGTTCCGGTTTTTTAAAAAATGGAAAAATCGATAATAACCACGCCCACCTCCCATACAAAGGTTATGTTGAAAATTTTGCGTTAACCGACTCATAAAAAAACGTCAAAACACTAAATTTTAAATTAATTTTTTTAAAAAATTTGGGCGTGGCGCCGCCCACTTTATGCAAAATTAAACCGATTTCAATGAAAAATCGGACAAGAATTATAAACTGCTTAATGCTGTTTGAATTCCAAGATGCACTTTATTTTTGATAACTAAATATATTTGAAAAATACGAATTTTCGGGATCCCGAAATGCGAATCATGAAATCTCGATTATCACTTTAATATTGTTCGGTGCACCGAAATTTCCTTGTTAAACTAAAAATAATCTTTTTCGGGAAAAATTTAATAAAAATTTTGACTGGTTTTAAAGCAAATTTATTTTTTTTTAACTAAATATATCTGAAATATTTCCTGATCCCGAAGCAATCAACTCTGGAAATTTTAAATTAATTTTAAAAAATTTGCAAAATTAAACAGATCTAAAAATCGGATAAGAATTATAAACTACATTTTCTGAAGGCACTATTTTTGCAAACTAAATATATTTGAGCAATTTCGGGATCGCAAAAGTTTTGTCCCCAAATCCCGGTAATAAAATAACTTAAAATTGCTCACACATTCTGGTTTTTAGAGGCAATAAAATTTTGTTAACTAAATATATAAATATTTTTTACATATGTATGTATGTATATGGATGTAAATATATACCTTTTTCACGAATGCATTCACGCGCATAGCTATTATTTTGCATTGTAATTATGTCTCGTGCTTTTTCGATATCGCAATGTTGCCATGAACTTTTGGCTGCATAGCATGCGAAGCAACAACTTATGCCGCTTGTTGTTGCTGTTGTTGTTTTACAAAATCCCATTCAACAGTAAATGCTCAATGATCGTGTACACGTTCGCCACAACGGTGGGCGATGATGCGTATCGGGAATTTTGTGAAAATAAACACAGATTACACAATCAACCAACAGGCAGGCGGCATATAAACATAAACAAAAACAATAAAAACGCAACAAAATATATTATAAACCTGTAATTCGAGCTAATGGCAAACGATCAATGCTCACCGAACGATCGTTAAAAACTAGCGTCTTCTTACACACACACACACTGAAGTATGTCTGTTGGCGTGTTTGTATGCGTTTGCATACTTATGTATAGTATGTTTGTAGGTTTGCTTGTAAAAGGAAGCAAATCCGTTGACTTGGTCACACTCGCAGTGACGGCATGCTTGGAATTGCATCGATCGGTTGACTCGGTTGACGGCGCGCTGCAGTTGAGTGTGTGTTTGTTGGCGGTGATTATGCATACCCCTTGGGAATGGTGGTATTTGTGGGTGTTAATTGCATAGAATAACAAAAGCAAACATTTAAATTGGAATTTGAACATGACTAAATAATAACAATAGCAAAGCAGTCAAGTAGAGTTTAAGGGGGGCGGGTGACAGTTATTGCCTTAACGCTGTGCAACACCTTTACACTCCACTCGATGGATGTGTGTGTGTGTGTGTGTGTGTGAGTGTCTATGCAGCACTGTTTATATTGCATAATCGTTCGCTTCGTATGAATCAAACCGTGTTGCGGCATGCTCGCATAAATATTTGTTAGAAGTATGCACGAGTTTGTAGAAATATTTAGATTTGAAAAAAGTGATTTATTGGGCGCACGCTTCGTTGACATTTTCAATTGAGAAGTTTACTATTTGGGCGTAAACATAAACAGGATATTATGTACGTAATGAATAGCGGTATTGGGTGTCTGTCATGCTCAAGTGGTCTCTCATTTTTGCTCACTTGCATTTGTGAACTTTGCAACTGATTGCAAAACGTTTAGAAAGTACTAAGGCAGCTGGAAACATTTGTGTACAGACTCAATCGCAATTTATGTGGTCTGAAGTTTGTTTACTACGAGTTAACCTATTTTAAGATTTTATGATATTTAAAAATTATGGAGGGAACACTTCTCCAGCCTTCAGAATGGCAGAAAGCATAACACCAGGAGATGGTCAACCCGATTCCCCAATCGACAGACGTTCCATTGCCCGACCATGAAGAAGTTCAAATAGCAATTACCGTCTGAAGAACAACAAAACAGCGGGACCGATGGATTCCCGGCCAAGCTATTCAAAAACGGCGGCGAAGAACTGATAAAAGGCAGGCATTAGCTTATTTGTAGAATATGGTCGAACGAAAGAATGCCCGACGATTGGAATTTAAGTGTACTCTACCCATTCCCTCGATCCAGAAAACGAGAGACCCCCGAACCTGTGCCAACTACTGTGGGCTAAGTCTCCTTAACATCGCATATAAGGTTCTATCGAGAGTATTGTGTGAAAGATTAAGCCCACCGACAACAAACTGATTGGACCTTATTAGTGTGGCTTTAGACCTGGAAAATCAACAACTGACCAGATATTCACCATGCGCCAAATTTTGGAAAAGACCCGTGAAAAGAGGATCGACACACACCACCTCTTCGTCGATTTTAAAGCTGCTTTTGACAGCACGAAAAGAAGCTGCCTTCATGCCGCGTTTTCTGAATTCGGCATCCCCGCCATATTAATGCTGTTGTGTAAACTAACGTTGAGCAATACCAAAAGCTCCATCAGGATAGGGATGGACTTCTCCGAGCCTCCCTATCGTGCGACTTCTTCAATCTACTACTGAAGAAAATTATTCGATCTGCAGAGTTGAATCGAGCAGGCACAATCTTTTATAAGAGTGTACAGCTGCTGGCGTACGCCGATGATGTTGATATCATTGGCCTCAACACCCGCGCCGTTAGTTCTTCTTTCTACAGCATTAACACCAACAACAATGTCAGCCTCGAAATTCAACACAAAATCTCTCTTGCCAACAGGTGCTACTTTGGACTGAGTAGGCAATTGAAAAGTAAAGTCTTCTCTCGACGAACAAAAACCAAACTCTATAAGTCACTCATAATTCCCGTCCTGCTATATGGTGCAGAGGCATGGATGATGACAACCCCTGATGAGTCGACGTTACGAGTTTTCGAGAGAAAGGTTCTGCAGAAAATTTATGGTCCGTTGCACATTGGCAACGTCGAGTACTGCATTCGATGGTATGATTAGCTGCTCGAGATATACGGCGACTATGAGACAGTTCAGCAAATCAAGAGACAGCGACTACGCAGGCTAGGTCTACTCCGTTGGAGAGATCAGATGGAGAAGAACTGGCTACACTTGGAATCCACAATTGGCGCCAAACAGCGAAAAGCAGGACGACTTTACGCCAATAAAGAAGAAGAAGTGTCAAAGATCTTCAAAGTCAATTTTAATTGTCTTCTTCTAAATTATTGAGTATGAAATGATGAAATGTAAAATTTTTTTATAGCAAATCAATTGTTCTCATAAAACCACTGGACTTCTCCGGAAACTTAGTTATTTAAAAATAAATGCTCACACAAAAAAATCCCCAATAACTTAATAACGATTAGAAAAATACAAAAATTCCGAAAAGTAATTATAAGTAACGTACCATTATTAGTAAAAGATTAGCGACCCCTTTAATTGCATACAAAGAATTCGAGTCAGGTGCTGTTGTTCGGTTGAAACGCCTACTGAGAGGTACAGATCTATGCATGATAAATCGCAAATCAATACGCTACAATATTGGTGAATAAAAAACATAAAAAATTTATTGGGAAAAAAAGGTAAACAATTTATGTAATTTACAGCGAAAACTTAAAGCATTCCTTTTGTCATAGAAATACTCGAGAATGGTGTAATTCAGTGAAATTAGCCGTAGACAACATAGGAATCTGACTTGCATACCGAGACACGGAAAATTTTCTGTTCGAGACGGTTATTGTGTCAGAGGCGTTCAATATTTGCACTTTCATGCATAAGTTGCAATAAATTGTTCGAGCCATGCAAACGCAGGAATAACTTATGAAATCGCTTAAAGTGTTTTGCAATTTGTTTTGAATGAATCATTTCCGAACATTTAATTGCCACATTTGCAGGCACTCGAATGATCTTTGCCGCACTGCAATGTACATATGTACAATCTATTGAGAATTGCTCGCATTTGCTTGCGTTCTTAGTTCATATACATTTGAAAAACATACCGATTTCTCAGCAACAACAATGCATTGCGTAGATGGCGCAGATCCATTCACTCGTTCCTTCATTCATTGGCACGTTCGTTTGCGTGCCTGTTCGCCGTGCTCGCTTGTTTGCCTGCAATTTGCACGTCAAATGATCATGCAATATAATTTAATGTTAATTTCCAGCGACAATTAATTGAGTCACAAGTCAGACAAGTAGTACTCGCAATTTGTTATTCTAATGTAATTATTAATTTATTGTTGCTACGTATTAAAAAATTGCCGAGCGGCAATCGGTCTGCCGCCTAAAAACACAATGTGTACTTTTCCATTTAGAAGTAATACTGCGAAGAATGGCTGCTTGCGCTGATCATTTGCGTCGAGAAGCCCATTTTGGTAAGTCATTGAGGGGAAAATCAACTGAATTTTACAGCACCGAGCTGGCCAGAACTGGGTCGCAGCGGCTCTGTCATTTGTCATAACGATTGTGACGTCAAATGCTTTGACTAGAACGCGTCTGTTTTGTTTTTATTTGCGCTGGCTCTCTAAGTCAGCGGTTCACAAACACTTTATTGATTGATATAATTTATGATTGAAGAAGTTTTATGAAAAGAAGTAGTATTCTTACTTTGATTTGCTAATTTCCAAATAAGCTATCTTCAAAAAAAATTTATAGCTATTTTTTTAGCCGGGAAAAGGACTTCAACATGGAAATTAGATAATAATAATACATATGTATATAGGCTTTAATAATTGCTGTTAAGAATATTCTAAAGCAACCAAAATTTAAGGAATGCATAGTTTTTAAATTGAAATTGTGCCCGAGCGGTCCCATAGCAGTTTAGGAGCCCCTGCATTAAGTAATCTGCCAAGTATATTCTAAAACAACCAAAATTTATGGAATGCATAGTTAATAAAAATAATAATAAATTAAATTTGTGGATCCCTAGCAGTTTGGGAACCCATGAATTAAGTAATCAATGCCATATTTGTTACATTCAACTGTAATTTAAAGTACAAAAAAGATATATTTACATCATTTGTTGGATATATCGATCAAGGTTGTTTGTGATATAAAAATATTTATTAAAATACTATATATCTGTATATATATATACATATACATATATTCAAATTGTTATTAATAAATAATTACACAAATATTGCAAATTACTCAGTGTTATTGGCAATTTCTTAGATTTTTCTTATCTTAGATTTCTCATTAAATAATGACGGTGTTCTCATCAGTTGATTTATTAAGGCTTTGAACTTATTTAGTATTTAGATCACTGATGAAGATAAGTTCCCAGTATTTCGTTGACTAATCAATCCGAAGATTACGAGATATTAAAACAAAAACGATAAGTTAGAAAAGGCTGTTTAATTCGATATGGGTAAGTACTGGCGGAAATTGCACTTATTTTTTATTTGAGAGCAATTCAAGAAGAAATTCTTGCCAAGCAGGTATCATAATTTTCGTCGAAAATATGGGTTTTTGGCATCTTTGTTCAGATTTCATTGGATTAGGAACGACTTGGGTCTCCGTTGTAATTTTGTTCTAGCGCTGGACTTCTGGTCTTTGCGTAAACTTAACAGGCTCTGGTCAATAACTTCCTCATGTTCGATGCAATATTTCTTTGCCTTAGTGCAGAAGTGGATCTGCTCCACCGAAGAGCTTGCTCTCAGTAAGGTTCATCTGGCCGCAATCGTCGGAGTTTCCTGCTCATTGCGCAATATGCTTGCATGCATTAAAACTAAAAAATTTTGTCGGACGCTAACTTTCCAAGTTATATGGAGGAAGGTGCGATTGAAACATCCAGTCATTTTCTCCCGAATTATTTAGCTTTTGTGAAACTGAAGTTGAAACATCTCAGCAGTAATATCTTATAAATCGAACATGACCGAATAGCCGGAATTTTTATCAGCCGTTTCAACAAATTTGTGGCAAGTCAAAGCTACTTTTAGATTTTTGATAGTATTTTCAGTCAATACTATTACATGTTTAGGAACCCCAAGTGGCCGACTGCTTCAGCTATCAAAGGTGGATCCGTTTTTATTTATTTTTTTTTTTTTTTTTGATCGACCTAACCTAGTCTATCAGTATATTGTATTATTTTGGATAGCATTTATCAGAAAATTAACTTTTATAATAGCACCTCAAATTCTATACCGATTGTAGTTGAGAACCCAGAGAAAGAACTTTTGAGTTAGATAAATAAATAAGGAATGCCCCGCAACCTCAGGTCTATTGTAGTAGAGCTACCCACTAGGCCACCACTGTGCTTTCTCTAATAAAAATACATGTCACTGCAATTTATAACATAAAGTTGCTCTTCGCGGAGAGCCAACATTTCCATTACTCAAGATTTGTAGGTTAAGTACACATCGGTCGCCAATAGAAACTAGTTTCGTACATTATTTCATAAATCAGAGTAAAAACATTCGGCGCGATTGCGTTGGAGAGGTCTAGACAGTTGACAATATCGTTGTAACGAATGGACTCTCTTTCACCATCGAACTTTCAAGTGTCATTCAATTAAAATACCGTTGTTCTATGCCGTTTGAGTGCAATCATTTTACGAGCATTATTTTGTATGTAAGTGCCTTCCTGTACTACATAAGTATGTATAAGTACTAACTCATATGTATGTAAATATCTTATAATGTATAAATAGTAGCACTATTTGTTATTTCGTGTTCGGAGCCGACAAAAAGCGAATATTTAATCACACATTACTCAGCGTTTCCTTTGCTTATAAAGTGCACAGCATTCGAAAGCCGGCTTGAACCTGAAATAATCTGAACAATTAAAAGTTTATCTTTACCGCTCTCCGTAATTGCAGTCATTTTAGCAGAGATTTTTTGTAAGAAACACAAAACAGAAATAAATTGAAAGTCATCTTCATGAAAGCGCTGGAAAGTAAAACTAACGTGTTTAATAATAGCAATGCATACAGATACTTATATCTATATATGATCGTGTATGTAAATATATATATACATATGTATATTAAAATGACTGTATGATCACAAGTTGATCGCCGTGAATCTGCCAACTAACGGCGCTCTGCATATTGCTCTCTTTTTCTGTGACAGAAACAGTTGACATAAATCAGTTTGCCGTTTGTAACTTGTTTTATTTATGCTCAAGCTCGATACTAATAATTTCAGTCAAATATAACCGGTATATAACCATTTCATAACCAAAACATTTGTTAAATATAACCAATATATAACCATTTTACAACCAAAATATTTGTCAAATATAACCATTATATAACCATTTTATAACCAAAATATTTGTCAAATATAACCATTATATAACCATTTTATAACCAAAACTCAAATTTTGTTTCAATATGAGTGGCTTCTACATATTATATTGTATAATTTTTCCTTTGCCTGTAAATTTATGAAAAGTGATGTTACGTTATTTTGCATTTTAGTTGACGATATAAATATATACAAGTATATCATACTTATGTATGTATTTGGTTCGTCTTTTAGTTTAAGCTTCCGAAATTCTTACCAAAAAATGGCAAACATACTTATCTGAAATATTTAAAATGCCTAAATTCAAGTGTAACCACGCCCACTCAACAGCTGGCGGTAATTTCAAGTTTTACATATGGTTCGCCTCGCACATAGGTCCACCTTACATTTGTGTTTCTAATTTTAGCAACAATTGCTAAGCGCGCAATGTTAATTACAGTTTTTGCGACGGAACGGCGACAACAACAAAAACACTAATAACAACCAGCGCGGAACTGTAAATGCAAATAGCGCACATATCTCAACGACATACTCATAACCGTACTTGACGGTTATTAAGCAGCGACTTTGAGATAAAATGTGTAAATGATTACAAATATACCGTATACATGCATACACACAGATATTCGCGTTTGTATAGAAATTAATAGCTGGATATATTGCAGGTGAATGAAAAGTGCGCATTTCATGCAGAACTCAACTGTTCGCTTAAATATTGTAAAAACATAAGACTTTTATATCAAATATTTGTTACTAACGGTATGTATGTATCTACGTTCATATGTATGTATTTATATGTATGTTGATCTTAAGTACTTTATATGGAAATAAGCTGGAACAAGTGAGTTTCTTTGCTTGATGTTCGCCACCGCTGCCGTCATGATTGGCAGGTTGCGTATACGCCATGTACAATGCACTAAATATACTACATACCTTTATTTATTATGTATATTTTTCTTATTTATATACAGAACAGAGGATATTCAGCTTATAATGAAGTTTATAACATGCAGAAGGAATGGCGGATGCCATAAAAAATATATAAAAGTACATATATAGTATAAATGATCAGCGTGACGAGCTGAGTCAATTTAGCCATATCCGTCTCTATATAGTCACATGAGTTTTTGGGATATCGTTCTGAAATTTTGCATGCGTACTTTTTTCATCAAGAAGCTGCTCTCTTCTCCGAACTGCTGATATCGGACCACTGTAAGCTATAGCTCACATACAAACTGATCATTAAAAATCAAGTTCTTGTATGGAAAACTTTCTTATTTGCAAAGATATATTCACAAAATTGTTATTATCTGAAGTAGCACTATAATCTGAGAACAAATTGTTGAGATCGGACCACTATAGCATATAACTGCCCTACAAACTGGTCGTTCCAAAGAATGATAAAGACCTTTTTATACGCTTTTGATATAAGAAATGCAACTGTGAAGTGTTTTATAGCTTTTAGCAACAGAAGTTAACGTTTTTTCTTCTTTTTTTCTATTTCGTATATTCTTTTAGAATTAAAGATATTAAAAAAGATATAAACACTTACTAGTAATTAAAACAGTAATTGTCAATAACACTTCATATCTCAATTATCTGAAATTATCATACTATAAAACAGTTTATTATAGCGAAACCTTCTATTAAAAGCCTGTACCGCAGTGGTAGTAGTGTTGGAGTAAATTTACACGACCACCTACATTGAAAATAATACAGCATGACAGGTAAATATTTATATGAACTGTGTACTTAGAAGAAACTGTGTGTCTATGAGCGAAAACGGATACCCTATAGGAAATTTTTTGGATTTACTGATAGCTGGTAGGAGAATTCTTAATCGACAAGTGTTTAAATAATTAGTTTTATTAATTAATTTATTAATTATTTTATATTATTATTGTTAATTGTTTTATTAATTATTATTTCAGTATTTTAATTGGGAAGTTAAACATCTTTAAATATTAACAAGCTTTTACACATCATACCTAAATATTGGATAGTCGAAAAAGTCCTTTCGTATTTCTAATCAAACTTCAACTTATTTTTTTTTTTTCATTTTTCCGCTAGAGAGCGAAGCGAGCGAACCATGAAGTTGCGCTACATGAACTGATACAGCATCATCTCCGTAAACTTCACAAATTTCATTGGTGGCTTGCGTGGCATTCTTCCCTTTTTTATACAAAAATTTTAAAATATAGCGAATTTCTTCACTATTTTCACTCATTTTTGAACTGCTGTAATTTTTTTTTAACTTCCCGAATTTAATTTGTTTTGGTCAAATGGAGCTTAAAACCTCACCTTTCCAACATTATATGGTATGACACAATGTGATGGGTAGCATTGAAGATATACGGCTGCAACGACATCTATTGACAAAATACGAAAAGACTTGTTCGACTACCCAATATTATAATGATAATAGATTGTAAAACAAAAAAAAATTCAAAAAATTCAAAAAGCTTCATTTGACATTATGAATTTAAATATACATATTTCCATTAGAAAAAGCACTCACACAAGAATCATGCTTTTAATTTAAGTTGTTTTCATTCTAGTTTCACTAGAATCGAATAAGTTTCGTAAGCAGTGACCTACCTACTTGCTACCTACAAAGCAACCACGTAAGCAGATCTCATGTGAGTAAATAAAATTTAACTTAGTTTTTATTGCTTAATTGTTTTTGAATAATTTAATACTTTTCCCAATAATTAATTAGTTTCTAATTTATACAATAGTCTATAAATTCGCTGTTAACTGTGATTTTCTGTCTAAACATGGATTGTAAAGTAGCACTCTTAAATACAACGAAACACGAATTACCTTTCAATAGCATGTACTTAAGTAATTATAAATCATAAAGTATTGCAGTTACGACATATAGTAAATCCCCAGAGATTTAATGTTTAAAAGCGATCATAACGTGTTTCATAGCGCGTAAGATTTAAGCAAGTTATGATTAAAAAAATTATCCTCAACTGAAATTTACGCTAAGAGAAAAATTAAATTAATGTCAAACAAGAAAAACCGTTAACTTTGGCTATACCGAAGCGAAAGCATGCTTCACAGGTGCATTTCTTATAAAGGGTGATACAAGTAGAGGTACTTTTCCAATAGCATTTTTTTTAAAGATCACGCGTGAGTAGTGTCAAGCTGTCATGTTATTTTTGTTCAATATTGTTTGGCATTTCATCATGGAAAGACTTACGCCTGTACCTTTGTTTACGAATTGTTCAACTTTATTACGAAATTCAAGTTCACGCGGCCTACTGAGCGTACTATTTGCAACACCATCACCCATCTTTGGAGCCAGCATTTATTATTGGATAATATTCGACTGGATAGACTAAGTCCAGTACGGAGCGAATATACTTGTAATATAGCCGCTCAAGACCGTATAGTGTCGATTCGGGGCCGTTCGCAACAACTCGGACTGACGTATGGAACGACTTGGCGCATTTTACGTCGAGATCTTAAATTGAAAGCGTAGAAAATACAGCTTGTGCAAGAACTGAAGCCACTCGACCTTCCCAAGCGACATCGCTTGACTATATGGTCTCTTGAAAAGTTCCAAGAAGATGCGACGTTTTCGAACCAAATTTCCTTCAGCGATGAGGTTCATTTCTGGCTCAATGAGTATGTAAACAAACTAAATTGCTGCATTTGAGATGAAGAGATGGAATCATCGGTCCATAGTTCTTCAAAAATGTTGCCGGTGTGAAAGTGAACGCCAATGGCGGCCGTATATAGCAATTATTTGACGCCTGAAATTAAAGCTCCTGATCTCGGCGACAACAAGACGGCGCCACTTACCACACATCGCACCAATCAATGGATTTATTGAGAGAACACTTCGGTGAGCAGATAATTTCACGTTTAGGGTCGGTCGACTGGTCACCAAGATCGTGTGATATCACACCGTTAGACTTTTTCCAATATTCGCGAATATATCGGCTCAAATAAAATTTTTTACATTTTCCAAATTGATCGATCGGATTGTGGGACAGCTATTAACTATAGTGGACTGATATCGACTGTTTCAACAAATGAGCAACTTCTTGGGGAGGAAAGTACGTGTGCAAAAAACCAGTTCGATGAACTATTTTCATATGTAGTATACTGGCAGACAGACGGACATGACTAAATCGATGCAGCTCATAACCCTGATAATTTATATATGTATATATATATTTTATAGGATCTCCGACGTTTCCTGCTGGGTATGTAAACTAATATACCCTGTTCGGGATGTAACAAACCCTAAGTAATAATAATAATAACTGACATAGGAAATACTTTGGGCTAACAACAAACACTTTTCTTCTGAAAATTACTTAAAGTTGCAAAGCCATGGAGAATAATACCAATGTACCTTTGTATATTTATTTTAATGCCGATGATGAATGCATCATTTATTTAATATCTTTTACTCAGTTGCCTAGCACATAAACCCTAATATACATAAATATATTTGTTATACATACATATATGTATTAACACACACAGCCCGACAAAGTCTTCTTAAATTTTAACGCATTAATATTTGAGCATTGGAAAGTACACTTTACTTCCTCACATGCTCAATGCGCTAAGCAAACATATGACTACATACATATGTA
Source organism: Bactrocera neohumeralis (assembly GCF_024586455.1). NCBI lineage: Eukaryota > Metazoa > Arthropoda > Insecta > Diptera > Tephritidae > Bactrocera > Bactrocera neohumeralis. Next base: position 9,769,073 of record NC_065921.1, read on the forward strand.
CATATGTTAAGTGCGCTACATTTTTTAAAACGTCTCTGATTCACTGCGGAAATTGGTGACGCTGCGGAAGTGTGCGCCCTTAACACAATTACCCTCATTAAATTAAATAATTTCCTTTTTAAGTTTCATATGTGGTGCTATTTTTACGCACAGTACTAAAAATAAATAGGAAATAACTAGAACCTTGTAACATATATTTGCCACCGCAAGGTAGTACTTCAATTATGATGGTAAAAATTAATGAAAAGTGTTTTTTACTTGAGATATACAAATTTTTGTATTAAATTTCAACCACAAACCCCAAAATTTTAACCTTGCAATCGTCTCTTATCAAAAAGTGTTTTGAATAATTACGAGAATATCTAAGAAGTAACGAATTTGCTGCGCTTCACACTTTTCGAACTTACTACGTTTTCGAATATGTAAAAAGGTAAACATAGACAAAGTAAATTAAATGCTAAAACACCTCAAATCAATCAATATTTCATATCAAGATAATCAATGCCTACAATTGCAGCAAATCGTCGCAAAAATATCCAAACTAAATGCAAATACATAATATTGACTCGATAATAACTTGAAAAAAATGCAAATTAGGTTATTAACAAGTAGACTATGACAATATGTCAAATGGGAGTGTCCGTCTTGAATCGCAACCAAGAACTAAATTTGAAAGTAAATACTTGTATTAATCCAGCCCAGATATCTAGAAATTAGCATAAAAACCTTCATATTTATAATAAAGTTGCTAATATGTCTTCCAAGCAAATGTGACTTTCAATTGTTATCGCGTAGAGCAAACACAAATGAACGTGAAAAAAGAGTTTCTGGTCTTGAATACAGCAAATGGACCGCAGTGAGTGAATTGTCAAGCCAGCACTAAAGTTAAAGTTTTCGGCTATCAAAAAGTTTACTCGAAATACATACATTCGACTTGGAATCTTAAGCCACACAGTTCTCGTTTATTCAAATTTGGTTTGTAGTGAATCAAGTTCATTCAACTCACGCTCGCACAGCGCTCATCACTTGTGCAAATTATTTGCTAAAGTTTCACTTTGATTTGAATCAGATAAATAATATGAGTGACCTTTTTTACTAACCCAATTTTTGCTCTTGAAAACAAATTTTAGTTCATTGACTGCAGAAATTTGACTCTTTGGAGGCCTAGCAACAAGTTTTCTTGTACTCGTACATATTGTAGTTGTATCAGATACAAGAATTTCAACTAAAGTTGTAAGGCTGAGAAGATAGCGAAGCGTACAATAAAATAAGTGGAAGGTCTATCGTACATCTTTATATTTTTTGAACTTCTGATTCCACTAAGCCGAACAAAATTTATTTAAAAATAATATTTAATGCAGTATTAGTACTTGTACTCCGATATACATATATACCACGAAAAAACAAGTCAATTAGGTAAGACATTTAGGGTATTAAATGACAAAATTTCAATTAAATATAATATCAATTATATAAGTACATACATACATATATACATACTACTGTGTGCAAAAAATAGTAAGATTTTTAAACTTAGATTTCGCGTGAAAACTCATTCGTCGAAATAATTTTTTTCTAGGTTGGCATGACTGTCAGTGATATCTATGCCAAATGACACATCAAAATAATCAATAGTGTTTAGTACATACATACGTATTTGTCTTTCCGAAATACATAAAGTGAATTCGGCGATTTTTACTCTGGGTGAAATTATTCAACAAAGTAGTTCCATTCAATTTTGTGTGCGGAAGAAAATTTCTGGTGCCGAAACGTTCAGAATGTTGGAAAAGGCATATAATGAAATAATTGTTTACCGAGAGCAAGTGTTTTTGATTGGCACAAATTATTCAAAGAGGGTCGAGAACGCATTGACGACGAACCACGGCCAGAACGACCATCAAAATCAAGTGATGATCATCACGTCAATAAAATAAAGGAATTGGTGCTTATGAATCGACGATTAACGGTCAGAGATCTTACTGGTATCGTTGGAATATAGAAAGAATCAGTGAAAACCATTTTGAAAGATTATTTGGACTAAAGAAAAGTAAAAGAACGATTTGTTCCAAAATCACAAAATTTTTTCGAAAAACAGCGGACGCGTTAACGTCTGTGAAACAATGCTTTCCGACTATCTGGATATCATGAAACGTATTATTATGGCGATAATTCTTGGTTCTATAATTACGACCCGGAAATAGACCATCAATGGGCCGAATATTGTGGCAAAGATGAGAAAAACCACATCAAAGCAGGTCAAAAATCAAGGTTAGGTTGACAGTTTTCTTCGATTTTCGAAATGTGGGGCACTCCGAATTGCTTCTGACCGGTCAAACAGTCAAAAGGAAATAGGTATTCGGAAAAAAAGGCCGCAATTATGCGCCGACAACTCTGGGTTTTTGCAACACGAAAATGCACTGTCGCATACTGCAATAATTCTTCGTGATTTTTTAGCGAAATACCACAATATTCGCCTGATTTAGCTTCGTGTGACTTCTGACTATTCAGTAAACTCAAACGGCAAAGATTTTTTATGCAAGGTAGCGCTAAAATCTTCGAACAAAGTATTATGCCTTCGGTGCATCCGAGGTTATTGCTTTTTCTTGTTTTAACTCATATTAACCGCAGATAACCGAGACATCCGGAGGTTGCATGTGCAGTAGGCCGCAGCTCACAAGAGATGTAGCGCCAAAAGATGGTGATAATGATGAACCCTTTTTATACCCTAAACAGGGTATATTAAGTTTGTCACGAAGTTTGTAACACCCAGAAGGAATCGTCGGAGACCCCATAAAGTATATATATAAATGATCAGTATGTCGAGCTGAGTCGATTTAGCCATGTCCGTCTGTCTGTCCGTCTGTCTGTCTGTCTGTATATATACGAACTAGTCCCTCAGTTTTTAAGATATCGTTTTGAAATTTTGCAAACGTCATTTTCTCTTCAAGAAGCTGCTCATTTGTCGGAACGGCTGATATCGGACCACTATAACATATAGCTGCCATACAAACTGAACGATCGGAATCAAATACTTGTATGGAAAACTTTCACATTTGACAAGATATATTCACGAAATTTGGTATATGTTATTTTCTAAGGCAACAATGTAATCTCCGAAGAAATTGTTCAGATCGGTTAACTATAGCATATAGCTGCCATACAAACTGAACACATAGTTACAATCAGAAATGCACCTGTGAAGGTATTTAGCTTCGGTGCAACCGAAGTTAACGTTTTTTCTTGTTTGTATTATCGGTGAAGTGTAAATATGTAATATTAAAAAAAGCATAAATAACTTGAATAATTTGAAGGTTCCCATTGTTTCTTACCTTAGACACAACCAAGTTGCGTGTGTATTGCACTGCTTCTTGTAAGAGTGTAGCCAGGTCTCGTGCAAGTGGATGCCACATGAGGAAAAATTTACTGGTTTTTGTTTTGGGTGAAATATTAAAGGATTTTAAGTGCTAATTTCACTCTTTGCTGTATTTTACACTAACACTAATGGCTGGTTGACAGCGAAAGCCAGCGAAAACTTAGCGCTACACTTTTCTAATTCAATAATTTTTTAACCAATTAAATTTTGGGATAATTCAACACACTCTTTCTTTTAGTAACACTACTAAATATTTACGTAGCAGGCGTATGTTGCAACACTATACTAATATTTGGAACTGCACCAGCACTGGTAATATTTTCTTTCCTTTACGCACTACTTTCGCATATAACTGCGCTAATATTTGTATATAAATTTAAAAATTCTTTTTCGTCGAGATTTTTTCAAATCACTCGTTGACGGTGACACTCACTTCGTAACGTTTATCGTAGCGCCTCTCTAGTCGTCGTCGATCGGGTGGTGTTATTAATCGCCATTTTGTATGAACTTTTGTTAAATCTTTGTGTGTGCGTTGATACAATCGGCACAGCTGATACATCAAGTTGATTTTTTTATACAAAAGCGTCGCAACGAAATCAAACCGTATGCAACTTCCTTGGGGTGCTGAACTTCGACGAACGTATTTATGTGTATTGGAACTTCTCGTATTCTACACTTAAGTGGCAATTGTCGGTGCAGGCGCGTAACGAATGTTGGCGTTTAAAATTGCAATGGCAACGCCTATAAGAATGCCAAAGCTAATATTAGCGTTGCCGATGATACAATTGTTGTTGTTGATGTTGGCGTTGGTGTTGATTTGTATGTTGTTGTTGCCGTCGGCAGCGGAAGTACTTTTCTTGCGAACGAAAATTGCGTAAATCAAAGTCTTGAACATCGCGCGTTTCCCGACTCGTGTTTGTTGCTGTATCAGAGCGTGCATTCAAATGTGTGTTTGTTTGTTGTCAACTATGTTCGTTGTCTGCTTCACATGTGTGCTTTCAAGCTCACAAAACGTACACTTACACATTTGTAAATGTCAATTGCGCTTGTTGTTGTTGTATTGTATGCGGGTGACTAGCAACAATTGCAGTCAATATGCGAATGCGTTGGCTCCTCTACGAATTACATACATATACAATTTTTATATCTCGAATATTTGGAGTAGAAATGACACAGCGGCTCAAAATGATAGCAACACCTTATTTGTTGCCACTAGACTTTTCTCTCGAGACAATCTAGTAACTTAATATACTAGCATTAAATTAATTTAAAATTTCTGTTCTATCGCTTCGTAAATAAACTTAAGGAATTGTTTTTTTTATGGTTTTTGCTTGCTACGAATATTTTAAAACCCAAAAGGAAACGTCAGACCCCTATAAAGTATACAGGGTTTGTCCGGAAAGTAATAGGACTGAGTCGATTTAAAAAAATTATTGAGCCAATCGTTACAATTCTTTAAAAACTTTCAAATAGGCTTCTTCTGCGTCGATGCAGCGCTGTTCACAAGAAAAGCGGTGTGAGCCGAGGCGTTGTCGTGGCACAACTTCAAAACGGCTGCGATGTCTTTTCGGACCCGATTGACCCTTCGTTTGAGTATCTTAAAGACTTCTATGTAAAACTTGGCCTTGACGGTTCGTTCACGAGGAACAAATTCATGGTGGATGATGCCTTTGAAGTCAATAAAGACAATGAGCATCATTTTCACTTTGGATTTGCTCATTCTTGCTTTTTAGGGCGGGGAGACGCCGGCGTGAGGCACTCGGAAGATTTGTCTCGAGATCATACTCAAAGTTCCATGACTCGTCACCTGTTTACGACTACGTTATTCAAAAATGGGGGGTCATGTTGAAGTTCTTCAACAAGGTGTGAAATTTTTCACATAGAAACTTTTTTTCTAAAAGTCGATTTGAATCTACGTTATCTTTTTCAAAGGCAATGTTCAGGATCAGTCAATTACTCACGTGAGGTCTTATGTGTATATCTTACACCTAACATAACCAAATATCATCTAAAATATCTCAGTGACATTGAGATTCTTCGATGTAACTATTATTTTGACCCGCTGTGTATCTCTATATAAATTTATAAATTCCACATACGTGTGTATGCGTTGGTGTGCGTGAGGTACAGACCACTCAAGCGAATGATGCGTGAGAAAAATTATTTAGCAACTTTCATTTAATACTGCTATGTATAACACTTCTATTAATACGTGCTTTGCTGTGCTGAATTTATCGAGTTAGTTAATGGTTACTGGGCACGAGATACACCGAAAAATCTATTAAATAAATAAATAACTGACTAAACTTGAAACGAACAGGCGAGTGTAGGAACCGATTGACCGGCGAGCGGTTGCGTGCGATCGCAACAACAAAAGGCACACAAAATATACACAACATTGTACAACAAAAACGAGCAGCAGAAGAGCCGCAAAAAACGAGCAATTGCCACACGAGTGCTGACAATCACAAACAGGCAATTACACATTAAATATTATCACGAGATTCTGATTTTGTATCATTTACCGCTATGTATGTGTGTTTGTGTGACATAATAAATTATTTCACTTTTGCCACCAAGACTTTATTTGGCATGCAAATATGTTTGTTTGCTTGTTTGTGCTTTCTCACTAATTTATTTGCTTCGTTATTATTGCTTATTTTCTTTTGATCATTATTTGCTTTATTTTTTTCGTATTTTTATCATTTGCCTTCATTTGCCACAATTGCAGCACAAATGTGTGTGTATGTGTGTATGTATGAATGTATGAATGTATGTACACATTCAAAAATTTGCTGACTCGAGTGACTTTAATATCACCGATATACACTTACGATAAGTACACACACAAACACACACAAATATGTATATGGATAGCACTACTGTGCTATTGTCCAGCCTTTATGCATATTCATCATTATATTTGTTGATTTGTTTGCGTTACGCATAGTTCATGGCATTTTATTTTGTGAGCTTTTTGTTTTATGCCCATTAATATGTGAGCATATGCGTGAAAATGTGTGTTTATGTATGTATGTAATGTGCATAGTTGAGCAGGAGCCGCTAGAGCAGTGACATTCAGTGCCAGGCTACTTGCCCCCGAAGCTATTTAGATTAGTTCGGTCAAATACATTCATACATATAGTATGTACATATGTATGATACATAAGTACATAATTTATATATACATACATATTTATTTTATACTCTGTGTGTGCTTGTACAACGTTGGTAGCGAATGTGAAAGAGCGTAACTTCGCTCGATCAACTGTCAAATGTCAGTTGATGTTACAGTGTGTACAAGTGTATAGTGATTACAGTGTTTCACAAAAGACGGTTTATGAAAAATGTATTAAATTCAGTATACTCATACCCTGAACAGGGTATATTAAGGGTTTGTAACAACCAGAAGAAACAGCGCCATATAAAACATACATACATACATATGTATATGTACATATATTAACAACAGCCGACGATTTAGCCATTTTCGTCTATCTGTCATTCCGTCCATCTATCTGTACATATCCGAACAGCTTCTCAGTTTTTCATCAATGTCTTGAATTTTTATACCCGACCTTCTCTCACCTTCCAGCAGCTCATTTATCGGAATTGCTGATGAATGGAAAGCTTTTTCATTTCATGAGATATCTTTACCAAGTTTTTCATCGATTATTGCCGAACCTTGGCGGCTCCTTCTCTGCCCATATACCGACGAGGGAGTTATGGATGGGAAGAAGGAGGAGAGGAGAGAGCCAGTGAACTTCTTTACAGATGGATCTATGCTTGGGAGAAGGTTGGTGGAGGGGTTTACGGTCGGAAGCTCTCTATCAACTCCAGTTTCAGACTACCTGACTATTGCAGTGTCTTCCAGGCTGAGGTTGCAGCCATCAAGGTAGCAGTAGATTTGCTGATCCGGAGTGCATCTTCCTTTAGAGAAGTGACCATTCACTCAGATAGTAGAGCGGCGATATTAGCATTGAACACATTAACAGTGCTTTCAGGGCAGGTCAAAGAGTGCCTCGCCTCGCTATCAATAGCAACGAGAGTCTTTGTGATAAGACTGGTATGGGTGCCTTGCCATAGCGGAATCGCAGGTAATTGCAAAGCTGATGAGCTAGCAAGAAAATGCACCCTAGAGCTGCTATCGGTAGAACGGCAGCGGGTCGGTGCTCCCACATCTTCTTGTGTCCTACTACTGGTTAGCTGGGCCTCGCGGAAGCTTGGCCAACACTAGGTACTTGCGCAGTCGCCAAAGCCTTTTGGCCCAAGATTGATCGCAGGAGATCTAGATCTCTGCCCTCAGTAAGGCTAATCTCTCCCTAGTCGTGAGACTTTTAACAAGCCATTGCCCTATTCGTCATCATGCTGTAAGATTGGGAATCTTACCAGACGTCGTCTGCAGAAGCTGTTTGTATGGCTGTTGAGAATTACAATTATAAATGATAAGCGAGCAGAGTAGGCATTAGAAAGAGAAACTAGTAATTAAAGCAAAATAGTTTTCACCACTGAAAACTGTTTTAGAATTTTTTACATGGTCTAGGGTCTCTATAGAAGTAAAAATATCATATTGTACGAATACTTTTGTCTTGTACTGTCTGTGTGCATATTTAAACTCGCGTCATTTTACTTTGATTTTAGTGCTGATTATTTTCACGAGTTCACACACATTTTTGATGCTTTTTGTTTAGGTCTTTAACCATTTCTCTCCATCTACTACTTTTTATGTGGATATTTATTTAATGTGCCTTAACGAGCAATAATCGCAGGAATTGCAAAAACTTCTGGACGACACTAGGAAACTTTAGTGAATTCCGTTATATTAACTACACGTCTTTGCAGAAGTAGATAGCAAATAATTTGGGAAATTCTTTTTAGTTTTTAACAGACTCGAAAGCAGTTTCTATATGTAGATACGGCGATTGATGATACGGTGATTGATCTCCGCTGCATATAATCTGCATACAGTGGAGATATGATAAGTATCTAGTAAACCAAACCTCTTACACAGAAGAGAGTCGTATCTTTTATCTTTTTTGTATTTGCAGAAGCTCCGTTTGGTAAGAAAAGATCGCATTTCCGCTACGAAATCAACGTACCTATTTTGACGCGGCCTTAAGAGATGAACAGTATTAATCCCAAATTTTTAAGTTCTCCTTTGTGAAGCTGTGTCGGTGTCGAATACCCATTAACCTATCTATCACTCCACAGATCTCCATTTATAAAAGTAGTACACAACGGTCTAAGCAATTGCAATAAATGACCGAAATTAAATTTAAACTCAAACGAAGATCTCAGTAAACTTAGAATAATTTTCTTCTGGTATAATAACTGAGCTCAATGTCAGAGAGTGGTGCCAGAAGAAATATGATCTTCGCTCAAAACAAAACTCCAAAAGCACGAGGTTACAACAGTAAGGTTTCAAATAAAAATCTTATTTTTTGAAGTTAGGTGATCGGTCATTAATGTGACCTAAAAAGGAACCCTGAGTCGAATGCGTTTTAGGCTCGGGCAGATTTACCTTGCTGATCAGCAGCGCTAACCTGATTGATTGTGTATTTGAAATACTAATAAATTAACAAAAATAACTTATTAATAGGCAATGAGCGACATTTCGATTTCGACTCGGCTTTAATCGCGTAAAAAGAGAGAGAAGATCGACATTTTCAGCTACAAAGCATTAGATTTCTCGTTCAATTAGTCGGAATGACTGGAAAATCGTATGTGAGTTATTAATAATAAAAGGAAAAGGTTAAAGAACCGATTTTCACAACATTACATAGTAACGTGCTGTTTTTCATTATTTTTTCTGAGTTAAGCAAGAAATAAATATTTTTTAGCATTCTAAGCTATGTTGCAATCGCAGAAGCAAACGTTTTGCGTTTCCACGTCGCAATTAATTTTCCAAAAATTTCCACGCATCATTCACAAGAGGCTCGTACGCCTTGTTTTACCTTCCCCTTTGCGTCTTAGCCATTTTACGGCGACTATTTTTAATCCGCACAACTTTATAGCTTATAAAAACAAGCAATTAAATAAATTCTCTTAGCGCGACGCCGAAGTTCCCAGACATTTGCGTTTTATTTGATTTTTTGTTCTCGCGTTTTTTGTATTTTATATTTTTTATTTGATTTCTGGCTTGACGAAATTCCAATGTCGCTCAAAATTGTGCAAGTGCGCCGACTATATCCACCGACTGACTATCGGCTCATGGACTGCAATAAATTTTCGAAGAAAATGATTTTCGCTACACTTGACGGCACAAAAGGTTGACAGCAAACATAAGCAACTTTTATTTTTACTTAAGCTTTTTTAATTTTATTTCTTTTTTATGAAACTGGTATATGTATGTACATACATACATGCAGATATGTGTGCGTGTATGTTCAGTTGCGTACGCGCGCACTTTCCCACTTCCGTTGCACACACTCAGGGCGCGTCACTTTCAACGTTGTTGCACGCAAGCGACACACGACGCATTGCGAAAGAGCTCTCAAACTCGAAAAGTATTTAATTTAATTTTCCACTTTTATGCTTATTACATATGATTTTATTTTATTTCAAACTTCACTAGGCACCAGCTTTTATTGATTTAATTGGTCGCACATATGTATATTCGAAACTTTGTGTGAGAATTTCAGGCATTAAAAATATTTTTTTTTTTCAAATATGCAAACTTTGCTTTGTGAATATTTAAAAAAAAAAATATTATTTAGAATTTGTAGAATTTTATATTTTGCTCGATTTAGTTGAAAAACAGACGACGCGTTATGAGCGCATAGACGCCACAGACTAAAGAACACTGAGAGTTAGACCAAGTGACTAACTAGCTAGCTGGTTGACTGGCTGCAGGCTAAGTCGCTGCAGACAGAGAAGACGACACTCAGACAGCAGACAGGCGATAGGCGACAGGCGACGGCGGAGACAACGAAATATGCAAACGGGCAACGGGCAACGGGCAATGGGCAATGCCGGAATATGAGGCAACGAATAAAATTATAAAAAAAAACGCAATGAAAAACGACCAAATCCGAAGAATTAACAGCAAAACAAAAACAAATCCGTTGAAAATGCAAAAACACTGGCCTCATGTCACATACGACGACGAGTCCACTGCAAATGCGAGCGAGCAGCAAGTGAATGAGTAACTGAGCCAACGGAGGCACTGTGGTTACTGTAAGGCAAAATATTTCAGAGCGAAGTCGAAAATAGATACTTATGTATCTCAAATGGTTGTTGAGTTATAGCCTTCTAAAGCGTAGGCACTCAGTTCAATCAGCTCCTTGAGTTTATTTCAACGCTAATTTTTCAAATTTGCTTCCACTTCCCCTTTTTAAGGGGTTACATGGGTTTAAGGGTTTCAAAACATCGATTGTTTTTATTGTCTTATTAAATTCCACTTCTAGAATATTGTACTAAATTTTCAAGTTGATCCGAGTAATAGTTTCGGAGATACAGCCTTGAGAATTTTTGCGCTCGAGTCTACCTAGGCTAGGTGCGTCGTCTTTAAAAGCGTTTTTCTCGAAACTTTGCTTTTGAAGTCGGTTGGCAAGATTTTTTGAGGTTCTACTCAACCGATCTTCATGAAATTTTACACAGGTTTTTGAGATACAATTCTTAAAGACTTGGACGAAGGAGGAAAAAAGTTGTATTTTACCCGAGGAAACCCATGTAACCCCTTAAACTACACCACTTTGTCATAAATTTGGAAAATATCTACTAGCAGAGAATTTTCATCACGTCGAAGATCGCTAGCAACTTGAAAATAATTTAATTTTTTTCTTCAACTTCAAACTTTTATTTGTAATTCTAACCTACAAATTTTGAAATACTCAATTAAGTACTTTAATTCCTAAAAATCACTCATTTTGCCTACCCCACTAGATATTCCACTTAAGGCGTCTGTTTTATGAGAACGCAAATACTTGAGTGGCAAAGCATTCGGTGAGCATCGTGAGAAAAATGAAACAAAATGTACTCGAAAATAGTTTTCTTAGCACTGTACAATCAACAAAGACTCTCAAAAACTCTTATGGATCAATCGACTCAAATCCGTAACCTCACTTTTGATACCTCTAAATAGCACATCATTAAAATGTGTTCGAAATACATGCGTCTATCACCTTTGACTCACTGTATTTACTCCTACAAACCCCCAACGCTGTATTTTGCATGTAGAAGTGGCAGCAAGCGGGGAGCAGACAGTAGCGTCGACATTTTCTGGCAGCAGACCATCACGAAATGTCTGCGCGTGTGTGCGTATGAGCACCTACGCATACATACACACACACACTCACCTAAGTATGTTTCAACGTGAGTCTCTCCTGAATATACTTATTAAAAACAGTTTTCTGTTACAAATTTCGAGAGTACGCGTATTGTAACAATATATAATGGATTTAAAATTTGTTGTTGACATACTGTAACTATAGCGAGATGGCTATTGAAAAGGGAGCAACAATATTAAAAAGAGTAACAATAATACTCGTAATAGCAAAGATTTGCGCTGGCAACATATGATAACAATGAGCAACACATCAGCAGCAACAACAATAAGTTGTGATTATGTGAATGTGAATGCAAAAAAGGAAGCAAAGAAAACGCGAACAAAATTTAAGCGATGAAGCGCTAATGTCACCACTGTAGAATATAAAAGGGGGAAAGAGCTCCCGCTGAGGGACGGTGCGCTGCGAACAGCGGCATAATTCAGACATGCAAGCGCAGCGCGACATAATGATTTCTTTGTTGTCATTATTATACGAATGCGATTATATGGCGGCACATGACGATTGAGTCAAAGCTGAACAAAATCAACGAACAAGCCAGCGGGCGCATTTACTATATGTAAGTATGTATGTGTGTACCAATATGTAGTATCTAGTACACATGTACATTTGTAAGGGGGAGTGTTGTGGCGCTGGCATATGTATATACACATGTAAGTGTATAGAGTGCTGCCATTAAGTTATTGAAAAGGCTACATTTTCATTTTGGAGGAGTTTTTGACTTTTCGTAATATTTAAATATGCCACCAATAGCTATTATATTCTTCACAGGGGCATTTCTTGTAATATGAAAGGGTATACAAAGACCTTTATCTTGGTTGTATGTGATTGTAGCGGTTCCATAGACAATAATCCATGCCTAATTTCCTTTATATGGGAACCAGCATCAACACCAACAACAATAGCAGCCTTGAAATCCAACGCAGAATCACTCTTACCAACAGTTGCTTCATTGGACTGGGTAGCCAATTGAAAAGTAAATTCCTCTCTCGACGAACAAAGACCAAACTCTGGAAGTCCCTCATCATTCCCGTTCTGCTATATGGTGCGTAGGTATGGACAATGACATCATCTGTTGAGTCGGCCTTAGGAGTATTCGAGAGAAAAGTTTTGTGGGAGATTTATGGTCCTTTACGCACTGGCAACGGCGAGTACTGCAGTTGATGGAACCATGAGATGTATAAGATATACGACGACATTGACATAATTCAGCGAACCAAGAGACAGCGGCTGCGCTGGCTAGGTCATGTTGTCTGGATGGAAGAGAACACTCCAGCTTTGAAAGTTTTCGGTTTAGCACCCGCCGTTGGAAGCAGAGGAAGAAGAAGGCATTCACTCCGTTGGGGAGATCAGATGGAGAAGGATCTTGCTGCACTTGATATCTCGAATTGGCGCCAAATAGCGAAAAGAAGAAACGATTGGCGCGCTGTTGTTTACTCGACTATAATCGCCAAGCGATATCTCTGCCAGTTAAGAAAAAGAATAAAAACAATTTCGCGAAGATTTCTTGTCGAATAAAACCATTTTCTATACAAGGTCTAAATTTTAATCGATCAGTTTATATGGCAGCTACATATTTGGTAAAGTAGCCTGAACAATATGGCATCGTAGGCTGATCTGGAAAATTTATTTGGAGATTGTAATGTTGCTTGAGGCAATATTCTTACCAAAATCCGTAAAAATATCACGTAAAATAAAAAATTGTATCATACAAGGTCTTGGTCGATCAGTTTTTATGGCAGATATATATAATATAGCGATCCGATGTCGGCTGTACGGATAAATGATCAGCTTCTTGAGTGCGCAAATGCATTTCAGATCGATATGTACCTCAAAAGCTGAGGAACTAGTTTACGTTGAGGGTATATAATTATGTGAGATGACCAATCTCCTTAGTATGGCCTACACTTTACGTTCAGATCCTCAGACCTTTACTCCTAAAACGAATAATACCCTTAAAATTCTTACCAAAGCACACTTGGCAACCATGTGTGAGAAATATATTGTAAAAAAAAATTTATTCAGCTTTTATAAAAATTTAATAATATTATATATATTTTATTTTATTTCACAGATTTATATTTCACGAACAACTTTTAATAAAGAAATATACTTATATCGTCACTTAAAATGCAAAACAACGTATCATCAAATTTTTTTTTAATTTCAATTCATATCCACCCTAACCTCACTATAATGTAGTAATGTACGTATTATCACAGTTCTTCAACATTCAACAATCGCACAGTTAATAATAAACGAAATACCCAAATTACAATGTTTTATTACACGAAACGAAAGTGAAAGCGAAATAACATTTACTCGTTATATGAACATATAATAAGTCTGGCAGCAACTCACACTCACATAAACGCACGTGTGTAAATGTATGTTCGCTTGCGCTGACAATGTGAAAATTATCAAATTGGTGCACCCACGAATGTCTGTTAGTCACACACACATAAAGTGCATATATGTAGATATGTATGTAAATATGTATAATTTTGTAAAAGTGGAAACGAACTACTTCTATTCACATACATATGTACATATGTATGTAAAAATTCATTTGCTTGCTAAACCAAGCAGTGAAAATTCTTAGTAAAAATAAAAATTAGAATATAAAGATCGTGTGAAGGCAGAGGAAAACTACACCCTTAAGATCTTTTGCATATACATAAAAAATATAAACATATAAAAATTAAAAACATATATTGGGTAGTCGAAAAAGTCTTTTCGTATTACTAATCAACCTTCAGCTTATTTTTTATATTTATACTAATAAATAAACAAACAAATGTGTACCATTTTGGTTGACCACGTTTTGCCATTTTTCCGCTAGAGAAATTATGCCATCGGTGTAAATCGAAATTTCGTAATTTCCAGAACGGAAGCGAGCGTACCATTGTTCTGCTACACGAACAGATACAGCATCGTCTCCGTAAACTTCACAAATTCCATTGGTGGCTTGCTTGGCATTCTTCCCTTTTTGATACAAAAATTTCAAAATATAGCGAACTTTTTCACTATTTTACTCATTTTTCAACAGCTGTAACTTTTTTTCAACTTCCCCGAATTTAATTTTTTTTTTGGTTAAAAAAAAGCTTAAGATCTCACCTTCCAACTATATGATTGGGAGCACTGGAGGATTTGATAATGGATTTAATTTTTTTTTTTGGATAAATGAAGCTTAAAATCTCACCTTTCCAACACTATATAGTGTGACACAATGTGATTGGGAGCACTGTAGATATATGACTGCAACGATATCTATTGACAAAATACGAAAATACTTTTTCGACTATGTTATTATTTTTATTATTATTAAGAGCAAAAAAATTGTGAAATTAAAATAAAAAATTAGTTTTATTTTTTGATCTAATATTTTCTAATTTTTTTTAAATGTCATCATTTTGTGCATTTGGGATTTTTTCCACCGTTAGTCATTGTGTGGACAATAACTTCTATTCAAGAATTTTTTTTTAGAGAGAAGGCCAAATCACTGCTAACTGGGCGATAAACATAGATCGAGTAACTCGAAAAATATTTAATTGTTTCAAAAACTTGACTGTCTGTTCTTAAAATATGTACTCGTATAAATATAAATTTGGAATATTAGAAATTGAAATAATTGCTTTTTATTATATTCCAAAAAATCGCCGTTTTTTAGGCTGATACTCAAGGTGTGCCTCTTAAAGATTTTTTTTCATAGATTAATTTAATAAACTATTTGGAAACTGAAACTTTTTCGAATATAGTCGAAGCTCAAAGTATTGACAGACATTCGATTCTCATATATTCCGGTTCATTGTTCAGTTGCCGTTGCATTTCACTGCTGGGTGATGTTGTAAGAATAATATGGACAGCTAACTAAATGGAATAAATGTTACATGTATATGCCTATTTACGTACATATATAAGTATTTGCAAACTACCATTCATATTTGTCTGATTCATAAATAAAGAATGCTGCTGCTTCAAATGTCATAGGAATAGTCGGCATACATTTAGTCGACAGTGTAGTGTTCCTATATGCAACTGAATAAACAGTTTATAGATTTATTAAATAATATTCAACATATGCGGTTGTCAATTATACTCATGAAAAGTATTAGAATTCGAGAATCATGAAAAAGCCATGAACGGAAGGCTTCTAACCATGTTTCAAGCATGGACGAAAAAAAGGTTGTTGGAAATAGTAAATTATTGGATAAGCTATTCAAACTCGAGTTTGGGCTGGAGGCATCTACAATTATCACAATATTCACAAAACGCCAAATATTGGTGAAGACTCAAAATAGACGGATCGGCACTCATTGTCTACGTATTGCCTTACTTTCTGTAGTTTTCAAGGTTGTTTTTTTAAATTTTAAAATTAATATTTTCAAAGTAAATTCCGTAGAAAATGATAACACAAACATCTCAATATGGGAAGATACCCTCTATGTCAATAATAATCGCAACTAGTTGTCCTGTGATCTCTTCAAACTTGGAGTAAATGATTCAAGCCACCGAACAAGGGCTTACGGGTTTCACAAAATCAATTTTTTTATTATCTTATTAAAGAAAATTTCAAGTTGATCCGAGTAATAGTTTCGGAGATACAGCCTTAAGAACTTCTGCGCTGGAGCCAGCTAGGCTAAGTGTGCCGTCTTTAAATGCGTTTTTCTCGAAACTGTGTTTAAGAAGTCGGTTCTCGAGAACTCCTCAACCAATCTTCACGAATTTTTTCACTTTAGATGATTCTGTAAGGAGTTATCCTGCCAACGCGGGCGCATCTTTTTCCGAGGGGTCACCGGAAATGGCGTCGCAATGGCCGAGTTTAAAATATTTTTTTTCGAAAAATTTCAGAATTACTTTTTTAATAGTGTATGTTTGTAATTCTAAAAAAAATTGTTGAAAGAACGCTGTATTTTACACGAGGAAACCCAAGTAACCCTTTAAGTCATTCAATTATCAGCATCTCTTGTTTTTTGTAAAATGTTGCCTACATTTAGGAGTGTATCAAGAGATGAGTAAGGGTGAACTTAAAAATGCAATTAGTAATCTATTTTAAAAGAACTCTACTCTTTAAACTTTAAATTTTTAAAACCGTTTGCACTAAACTTTCAAAAGAGAATTGCAACTCAAAAATATACATTGTAATTATTTACATGTACTTTAAAGAGGTACTTTAAGAGAAGTTACAATTAGCTTAAAAATTTGTGATTTTAAACCCAAAACAAAATAAAAATAAATAACAGTATTAAAAATATATGAATAACTTTAGAAGAATACTTTTTCCTTAATATAAATATTGCCTTACCATTTAGTCTGTATTAGGACCCACCAATCGTCAGTTCAAATGCGAGTTAACAAATTCCATTGGTCACACATACAAACATGCTTGTCTACTTTTTATATCGATTCATTTTTTATAATATCAATTACCGTTTAACTGTGTAAATTTTTAAAGTAAATTCCTTAACAAATGATTGAGCATAATAAACTGGAAAAATGTCGATAGTAATAAAGCTGCATAACTCTCACAAACACTCATACCAATACAGTCAAGCTTACATACCGGCGGACATTTATTAATAAATACGAATTACTTGTTTAATTAAAAGGTGGGCGCGGCTGCTGCGATTTAGATTTCAACAAATACAAATCCATTGTCCCTTCTCAGCCAGCAACTTCCGCATATTTGCATATAATTATAGAATTTAATATGAAATTGTATATACAAATACTTATATTTGTGTTGTTGTTGGCCGTATTGCAGATATTTAGCAAAAGTAAATCTGTTAGAAAGCAATGCAGATTATAATTTATATTATTTACCCGCAAATATTTGCAAAAAAAATTTTAAGTGATCGGCTTGCAGTAAGAAAATTTGCTCACTCACAAATACTCTTCACAGTTGACTCGTCAGGATTCGGGTTAAGGATGAGATGAGTTTTATATAATGATTAAAGAACCTTTTTTGTCTGATGACTTCTAACTGTTTAAAAGTCCTAGTGTTGGTATCTGAGAGATATCTAGCAGAAAATCTCAACATCTCTAATGGATTCACTTAACAGATTTTGATTTAGGTTCATAAAAACTGTTTGTCAACGTAGCTGAGGACCCTACATTTATTAAACGCATCATTGCTGGTAAGAAGACGTGAGTTTATTAATACAATCAAACAAATGGCGCACCAAAGATTAGCCAAAATCGATGTAAAAGTTGATCAGTAATCAGTAAGTGATGCTCTTCTTTGATTACTGTGGTGTGTTTCACCATGAATTCGTTCCAAAGGGCCACAGAGGTGAGCAGAAAGTGCCGGGAGTTATCACCAAGATAATGCAGCGTCGCATTATCGCGTGATTGTGATTAATTTTTTTGCTAAACACGAAACATTGAGTCTTCGCTCAGCCACAGCGTCCGCCCGATTTGGCTCCCTTTCTTTTTTCTGTACTGCAAAATCTATTTCAAAGAACGCGTCATGTGCCACTAAAAGTCATTCGCTGAACGTTCTGATGGCCATACCAACCGAGGCTTATAGATAGGTAGATATATAGAAAATTGAAGCTTTGCATTGTTCTATTGTGCCCCTCCAATACGGAGGTCCAGCACTCTGAACAATTCCAGGAGCCTGCTAGGCGCGACTGAGGTAATGTGATCCCAGTCCACGTAAATGTAACCTAGGGCCTTTAGCCTGCTTCTACAAATTGCTGATCAATACGGAATCAGGTGTTTTGGAGTTTCCTGTTTCATGTCGCAAAACCGGCAGTTGCGCAAGAGACTATGCCCATGTTGGGCAAGTGCTTCTTGAGGTGCCTTGTAAAGAGCGCGGCAAGAAGGCGGAATTTGTATCGGGGAAGGTTGATCATTTCCTTAAACCTTGCATGGTTGTACCCTCCCAGAAGTACCTTGCCATGGCGCATTTCTGCTGTCAATGCCGTTCTCTCCCCACTCTCTCCTTCGTGCCGAGCAACTCTTTTATAGTATGGTACCCCTCAGCAATGCATAGTTCTGGCCCCATTATCCTGGACGCTGCCGCAGAGCCGGCTAGTTCGTCGGCCAGCTCATTGTCGACTAGCCCTTTATGCCCCGGCACCCATACTAGGTCTACACGGTTGCAAACTGATAAGCGGTTCAGCCTTATCACACGCTGAGATCGCCTCTAGTGCCACTTGACTATCGCTAAGTATAGCGATACGCTGATTAAGATAATTGCGGTAGAAATTGATTTCTGCACTCTGAGTTATAGCAAAGACTTCGGCTTGAAAGATACTCGGAAGACGTTCCATTGGTATGTATAGCTTGGTATACGGTCCCGCAATGTCTGCTCCAACGCCTTCCGGTGTTTTCGAGCCGTCAATGTACCACTGGTTAGTGCTGCCCCTCAGTAGTAGGTCGAGCGTGGAATAGTTCCACTCCGCCTTACTGCCGAGAGTAGCTCTAAACTTCATTACAAAGTTAACCCTCTTCGTAACGCCGCCCCTTGAAAGAAGGGCCGGTGGCGTGTCTTCCCCTAGGGCCTTCATTTGTTGATATGTCATTATCTTCCCTTTGTCAATCTTGCACAAATTTGTTCTCAGTTTACATTAATATTATACCTAATTGTTTTACTAATTTCTAACCTTTCGCAGACAGCTTTAAATACAATTTCTATTATATTCTTAAGTGAGAAACGTTCATAAAAGTAGTGTGCATGAAATTTTTATAAGCATGAGTACTAAGTACTTTCAAGTACTCATAAATGAAAGTGCACTTCATGCATTTCATGCACTTCAATCATATTATC
This sequence comes from Bactrocera neohumeralis, assembly GCF_024586455.1. Classification (NCBI taxonomy): domain Eukaryota; kingdom Metazoa; phylum Arthropoda; class Insecta; order Diptera; family Tephritidae; genus Bactrocera; species Bactrocera neohumeralis. The sequence goes on from NC_065921.1 coordinate 9,788,505, forward strand.
AACAACCTTAGTACTGAATAGTAAAATTATCATTAGTAATGTAAAACTCAATATCAAATTATGTATTACTTTTATGAAGTGCTGATTTTGTTCGCTTAAGGGTACTTAACGCTCAAAATCGGTACTTTAGCAAATCAACTCAAACTTATTGCGAAATATGAAACATATTACTTAATCATTCCTCATTTTCTTTTTGCAATATCAATAGTAATTACGCCAATTTCAAATATATATGTAAATATAAATCAGATGGTAGGTAAGTGACAACCAGCTGCATTTCGATTAGCAGCTGATCAACGATCTGATTAGCCATTCGCTGCGGCCGACTAGTGTTAAGAGCATCTGCAAACAGCGGAAATTTTCGCAGCACAATTCTGGGCAAATACAAATAACATACAAATCCAAGTAAATATATGCAATTAAATGCATGTGACGGCGCATATATGTACATACATATATGCAAAGTACATACATATGTGCATACATATATAGAATGTTCAATATTTGTATTTTACACCTGCTTATTTAGCATTTAACGCCGACGGCCAATTCGACAGCTACACAAATATGCACATACAAACATAAATTTATGGCATATATGTATGTAAGTATGTATGTAAGTAAATGATTGTAATTGATCTACAACGCAAGGAAACTGCGTAAAATCAATCAATTTTTGCTGTAAAAGTTGTGTGACACTTAAGGTGTGAAATACATATCTTTTGATATTCTTAAATTTGCGTAAAAAGTAAATATTTAATGCTAATTACAGGTTAAGGCTAAAAACTTATTAGAGTGTTAAATAGAGTGGCGATAAATCGATTTTTATACTCGTTCAAGAGTCTGTGGGGTCGAATATATTTTCTTCAGATTACCGTTGAAAACTGAATTTAACGAATGAATCATTCACATTTAGTACACAGGTATATACGATTTGACTATAAAAGAGCATATCAGAAAAGTTTAAGATTTTAACTATTCTTATTAGCTATTAAAAACTCTAGTACTTCAAAGCGCGTCAAAAAAGACAATTTCATAAAATGTTGATGGCACTTTTCTTTAGATTACATGCCATCAAAAACATTAAATCGAAGTTCTAAAACCTTGATTTGAGGGCTAAATGTTGCTTGCAAAGACATGGATATAGTCGAAATAGCAAAATTTTACATAATTGAGGTTATGATTTGCTTCAGCAGCAATAATTCCTTACAAAGTAGACACGCTGTACTCATTTTCACTTTTAAATTTAAAAAATAAATTAAGAGTGATACTAGCTTTATCTCGATTTGTGAAAAAAAACAACAGGTCCGATAAAACAAATTAAATTCCAAAGTTGAAAGTAATAAATCTAATATTTTTGTCAAAACTTTTCTCGCTATTGGTCCATAAAGCGCCGCTAGGATGAAGGAGTGGACAGGAAGGAATGTTGGCAACAACTCCAAGGCATGCGCCATGCCAATTTGCAAATGGGTGGTTACAACCTTAAAAAGCTTAAATATGTAATCAACCGCCCAAGGGACAAATTCAGGCTACTTGTCGCCTTCTACACTGACCATTTGTAAGCTCAAGAAGCACTTACACATATACAAGTATAACGACATGGAGCCTGAATCTCTAAAACACCTGCTAATTGACTGACCGATTTCGACTAAATTTAGTATGTGACATTTTTCTCATATTTCTATGTCCAAGTGTGAAAATGGGAAAAATCGGATTACAACCGCGCCTACTTCCCATATAACACAATTTTCTATTTCACTTGATTCTTTCACTTTTCAGTACACAAATCAAGAAGCAATTAATATAAAAGGATAAAACTTTGCACGCATAATTTCTGTAGTGTGTGCCACCTTACAACCAGAAATTTTACAAATCCAGCAAAAACCGTTCAAGCCGCTAGGAAGCGTATAAGTGAACCCCAGTATCCATAGTTGACTTTGACCGAAAATATGGGTCAATGTGTGAGATATACAATTGAAATTCATAAAAAATCCTTTCCTGACAATAGCGATACTGTGTATCAAAAATGGGTTGAATCGCGTCAATACTTCTCTGACCCCCAATATACCTAATATAAAGATTTTCGAGCTTCCAGCTGACTTTATGCTGCATACATATATCGGCTAATATTTGAGTTATCTCAATGAAAATTACAGAACATTCAAGATCTGTCGCAAAAGAAACAGAAATTTTTAAATATAACTGTTTCTGGTGGCGCCACCTATTGGTGGGTATATGAAATAAAAAGTTTGATCTCTTGTTGACATTTCGTAAAAATTTTAAGACAATTGGATAACTACAATCGATGTTATCGATCAAAAAGTGACAGCAGCTTTTGGTCATCGGTCGTAAAATGCAAAGAGCAAATATTAAATTTTGTTTTAAACTTGGGAAAACGTTTACTGAAACATTTCAAATGATGAAAAAATTTTATGGTGATCAGTGCCTATCCCGCAGTAATGTGCATGAGTGGTATAAGCGATTCTAAGAAGGTCGTAAGGACCTCTGTGACTATCAGAAGTCGGTCGTCTTCAGAAGTCAAAAATAAAGACAATGCTGATTTGTTTTTACGATTCCGAGGGTATTGTACACCGAGAGTTCGTCCCACCTGGCCAAACGATTAATACTGTGTTTTACCTTGGTGTTATGAATGCGCCGTGTCATCGGTCGACGCTTGTCACTGATTTTTTTGACAAAAAACTCCATCACTCACCCTACTCACCTGATCTGGCACCCTGTGATTTTTACCTATTTGGAAAACTTCATTTGCCCATGAAAGGACACTGGTTCCAGGACATTTCAGCTATCCAAAAGGCGACGACCGATATTCTCAAGAGCATTCTGAAAAATGACCTTAAACACTCATTTGAAATGCTAATTGACCGGGCTAAACGCTGTATCGAAGCACAAGGAAACTACTTTGAATAAAAAAATATAACTTTTGAAAAATATTAATATTTTGTTGTTTTTTTTAACAGTCCTGTTTCTTTTGCGACAGACCTTGTATATCGGCCAATATTTGAGTTATCTCTCAATGAAAATTACAAAACATATTTTACTCATAACAGTGTATCTTTGTGCCTAAAATAGATGAATTTGAGCGAAAACTTGGCCTAGCCCCTATATAACTAATATCAGGATTATCGAACATCCTGCTGACTTTACTCTATATGATTGGTCTTACATGTACTGCTTAAAGTATTTCCCTCGCTTTGATTCTTGCAAGTTGCAAGAGTGTAACACCCGAACTTAGCCCATCCTTACTTGTTTGTTATATTTATTTCCTTTTCAATGAGTACCTCCATGCCCCTTTTACCATTTTTAGGCACTTTAGCCGTGGTCTAGTGTGGTATCTGGCACGGATAAAACGAACTTGAAGCTGTATCCAAACAAATACATATATAGAGGTCCGTTTCGAGAAATAATTATTTTTCTTATGAAAAAAAAATCAAATTGCACTAGTAACTAGTAAATAAAATTAACTTTGAGCTTTGAAAAACCGAAATATAGCACAATTACTCGATTCCAGTTAATACTGCACTTTCGTTTAATTCCTGTCTGACTTTCAGAACTGACTATATTCATCATGTTCGTAATATTTACGGTATTTTAAACCGAAATTATTTGCAGCCAATTTAAGTGCAAATTAACTGTGAATTCTCACTACAGAAGAAAGTAATAAAGCTTACCATTTTCAAGTCGTCAAAATAAAATCACAACACACCAGTAATTTCCTATTATCACCTCTTAAATATTGTCGTTGTTGAGGTTAAGACGATTTGGATTGCACAATATTCATCTTTTTAAACACGAATAATTAATTAAACAACATTTGTCGTGTCGATCGGCAACACGAGCGTTTTAAAAATGCATGCATTATGTTCACATGTTCAAATATATCGGTGCATATATTGGTCTATAAATAACAATGGTTGCTGGTTGTTAACCGTAATGCCTAACGAGTACTGCAAGCGAATGAAAGTCGGTCTAAAAATAGCTACACAACTCCGCAATAAGTACAAAATACGGCAATAAGTCGATATAAGTTGATACTAAAATAGCAGTAAAAAAGCGGAGTACAGGCGATGACTGTATGGGTGTGACTGAGTGTGTGTGTGTTTGTGCAGTTGTTAATAGATATTAAACGCTTTAATAACTGCCAACAATTCGTCGAATGTGCACACGTGAGAGCAGAATACATAGATGCTGGGCATTAGCTCCGCATTGCTGCGAGTATTCGATTTTTACAAACATTTGTTCGACTAAAAACCGCAAATCTCAATAGACATATGTATGTATAAAATGCAATACGATTGTGAAATGTGGTTTGTAATGAGATATCCAATCAAATGTGAACTTTTGCATGAAACTACGAGCAGTCCTATATACACCTATATATAGTATATACACCTTCCGTGCATAAATATATTTATAAGACTACATATGTATAGACATATATTATACTAATAAGATTAGAGCGTGTTAAGCCCACTAGCGGCAATTCGCAAATTATCGATAAAAATAAATTGATTTTTTGTGTTTACATATATTTAACCAGAAACAATATTCTTGGGAACAAATGTGTAAGATATAATTGAATATATTTTTCGATCTTAATATAAAGTTTTGCATGTTAAACTGTTCTATTTGAGTTTTTTACAAGGTGATAACATTATTGTGATATATGTAAGCTTGGATTTGAATAAAGGTCAGAGTCTAATAAATTTGTTCAGTAAAGTATGGCATGACAAAACTACAAAAGAGAGGAGGTATGTAGGTTAATATTTTTAACACCTTTCGGCATGGCTCCTTAGTACCTACTCTTTTAAAAATATGAATTAAAGAAAATCAGGGTTGATTTATCAGTAGAGGTCATTTTGACAAAAACATTGTTCACTTCCTTGTGCCACTTTCCATATACTTTGAAGAAGGAAATATTTTTTTATATGTATATTTAAAGCTAAACTACCAGACTAGCTAGATGAAAGCTAATACCGGGATTTTAATTGAGAGCCACTTTGAAATTTTTTTAAATCAGGTAGGATTTCATCATGCATCCAAAGAGCACACTCGTGGATCACACACAGATCTGCTAAGGCGACTGATTTCGATTGGCAGGAAGATTAAACCACTTTAGATAAGCAAAATAGGGTTAAGAGGAAGAAGGAAGAAGATACAGGATTGAAAAATACTTCCCAAAAAAGGAAGGATTGTGATTTTTTAATAGCCGCGTAGTCAACGAATTGTAACTTATGGAAATACTTATTAATAAGAGATTTCTATAATCAGTATGGCTTGATCCTTTCAAAATATAAAAAAAAAAAAATTTTTTACTTTATAGGTTTGTCTTCACATTGTTTTAAATATTTTATTACAAATTTAAAAATCCACTACTTTCGGGATCCCGAAGCTAAAATATTCCAAATCCCGAAATTTCAGGATTTTAAAATGTTAAATATGTAAAAATTTTTACTCAAAATTATTCAACACGTTTTATTAAACCTTTCCGCCCCTTTCGGGATCCCGAAACCAAAAATTTTACAATCCCGAAACTTCTGTTTTCTCAAAATGTTAAACAACCAACTTTTTTTAATTTAAAGGTTTCTGTCAAAACTATTCTAGACCTTTTCTTAAACCTTTTCAAATTCACTACTTTCGGGAGCCCGAAACTAAAACTTTCCAATCCCGAAATATTAAATATGCAAAATTTTTACTTTGAGGGTCAGTTATTATTCTCGATCTTTTCTTAAACCTTTTCAAATTCGCTACTTTCGGGAGCCCGAAACTAAAACTTTCCAATCCCGAAATAATAAATATGCAAATTTTTTACTTTTAAGGTTAGTCTCAAAATTATTCTAGACCTTGTTTTAAGCTTTTTAACACTCACTAATTGCGGGATCCCGAAATTGCAATTTTGCAATCCCGAAATTTCGGTACTCACAAATCTTATTAAAATTACTTGCCCTAGCGCGCACACACAACAAATAAGTAAGCAAATAAATGTGAACACACTTTTGTCGGTTACTTTGTATGAGCAAATAACGGCGGCAAGTTTGTTTTCTAAGTCTTCGGTTTCTCGCATGACAAGCAAATTTATATGCACTCGATATACAACTTCCACACTGTACACACGTATATATGTATGTGTGTGTGATTCGTACATTTGCTATTTTTATAACAATTGATTCTTTATAAATAGTTGAAGTGGCTGTGCTTATTAATGAGGCTAATTCTGTGCACGCTTATTTTTTATGCGACTTCTATGTGTGTGAGAATGTACATATATGAGTGTGTTTGTTGAGTTATTGAAAGGATTAGCAAACTACATCGAAAGAGCTGTCATATTATGTCGGTAGTCAATAATGTATTTCTGTTCGCAGCTTTAAAAGAAAGAGATCTCAATATGATTAGCAAATAATGAGATTATCAGCAGAATAGGAAACAATGGGTCATAGGCTAGCTGTAGACTAGTTTATTCAATTAAGATCATGTTGGATGTTAGAAAGCTTTCTAATGGTGAATTTAGCTTGGCAGCTAAAATAAGTAAGAAATTTATAATTGCAACTGTGCTTTCGATTTTCTTCTATTCGAATAAAAATTTATATTTTTTAAAAAGGTTTTACATTTTGAAAGTTCATGCATATAAGCTGTATCGGAAATTCTTCATTCGTAAAAAAAACCTTTTATTAAAAATTTATTATTACCATATTTGAAAACATTCTGAAAAAGCTATTATTCTCAAAACTTGAAACATTTTTTGAGACTTAAAAACACAGTTTCGTGTTTTTTTATCCACATGAACACAATTGCATTCTGGAATCTTCAAATTAAAGTACTTTTGAAGATAATTTTGAGTTGTTAAATCTATACTATTTGCTGAAACGAAATGAAATGGAATCATTTCTGAAGCGAATGGTGACAGGAGACAAAAAGTGAATCAAATACGACAATAATGTGTGAAAAAGATTATGATCCAAGCTTGGTGAAGCTCAACAAATGGCCGCAAAGCCAGGATTGACGCCTCGAAAGGTTATGCTGAGTGTTTGGTGGGATTGGAAAAGAATCATCCACTATAAGCTGCTCCAGCCTGGTCGAGCTACTGATTCTACATTTTGCTGTCAATAACTGATAAGATAGAAGCAAGAAATCGAAAAAAACGGTCAGAACTGATCAACAGAACGAGCTTCGTCTTCCATCAGGACAACGCTAGGCCACACAAATCTTTGATGGCTCGGCAAAAACTGGGAGAGCTTGGCTGGGAAGTTTTGATGCATCCACAATATAGCCTTGACCTTGCACCATCGGAATACCATTTGTTTCGGTCACTGCAGGGCTCACTTAATGGAGTAAAGTTGGCTTCAAGAGAAACCTGTGAAAATTACTTGTCGCAGTTTTTCGCCGAGAAACCAAAAAAGTTTTGCACTGAGGGAATAATGTCTCCAGCGGAAAAATGGCAAAAGTGGATTACCAAAATGGTATATATTTGGTTCATTAAAGTTCATTATAAATAAAAAAAAATAAGTTGAAGTTTGATTAGAAATACGAATAGACTTTTTCGACTGTCCTATATTTTATTTTTTCATTAAAAAAAATGTAAATTCAGAACCAAGTTCTGTTTGTTTAGTTCTTAATTATATGCTTGAGACTAATTTTTTTTTAATCACGTAGTTTTTGAGTTTAATTTTTTTAATCCGATATGTGTGATTACATTTTTTTTTAATTTTTGTAGGGATTGAATTTGGGATTACAAAAAAAAATATTTATTATTTTAATAATTTTTGGCAACCCTGAACCCAAGTTTATAACTAAAAATAAAATAATATTTTTTAGTTCCTAATTATATACTTGGAATTAAAAATTTTCTTTTTTCTGCCTACTTCGCGTTGTACTATTGAAAAAGAAATCTTAAAAAAAAATAACTTTTCATTCAATTATTGCTAAATTTTTAATTGCGATTTTGTGATTCAAAATAAAGTTTTCTAGTTGAAACAGAATTCAAAATTTAAAGTTTTTAAAATTTTTTAATCAAAGGAATTAGAGATTTTTTTGCAAATTGGAATTGAAAAATCTAATTTTTCATTTAAAATTTTTACACTTAACTAACAAATTACTACTTTTTAATAAAATTTTGTAGTGAAAGCTATATCAATGTGCTCGCGCCTAAAACTATACTACTTTTGTGTATGAACTGATGTACGTCACTTACCATTTTGCTAATGTTGTTGTTGTTTTTTAAGTAAACGACAAGCAAGTGTTGCTCAATGCAAGCTGTAAAGTAAAGAATAAAACACTTGTTTTATTGAAATTCCGATAATTCAATACAGTCAACTTTCTTAAGGTTAAATATATTACCTTTTTGGTTTGTTGACTTGTTTTTTCTTGTGTGTGCTGCACCAAACGTGGTCAGATGTCGCTTACGATGTGTTGACTTAGGAAATTTGCAAGCGGCTTATATACCGTTGACATGCCGCAGGAGCAGGCGCTAATCCTTCGCAATTGCCGCATCACTTCCTCGCACTTCCGACTTTCCGCGGTAGCACAACAAAAAACGAATCCAAAAGAAATAAACGAACACCAAACACACCCACAAGGCAATCGCATAAAGATAATAGCGATGCTAGAAAGGGATGCTACCCTTTTGTGAAGAAAAGTGACATTGCTGACATGTTTGTGTGCATTTGATGAAATGCTGAAAATATGGGAGACGGAAAAAAATGGATTTTTTTATTAATTCAATTAATTATAAAAAAATTGCCGTAGAACAGTATGTCAAGACTTTGGTCCAAAAATGTGCTTGAAAATTCGGTGAATCATTTTTTTTATGGTTAAGTTGATAATTTCAAAATAAATTAATAAATTTGTTGAACAAAAAAAAAATATTTTCAATTCTAAATATAAAAATTCTTAAATCTCTTCTCTTCTATACCTAAGACATAATTAATTATCCTTTTTTTTTTGTTTTAAGTTAAAAGTTTCAAACACCTGGCAACACTCCTCGAAAAATATATTAATCTATGAACTTTTTAAGGCCCTTTAATTTATTAAGGGCATATCGTTTCTTTATATCATCAATTAATAAATAAAAAATTTCCAAACAGGTGGCAAGGTAGCAACTTTTTCTGAGTATTAAACCCGGCCATCCAAAAACAAAAATTATAATAATTTTGCTTTCTATAATCAAGATCTATGTTCTATATTTTTTACCAAAACTACGAATTATTAACCTCCTACTTTCATACTGTTTCCCATTTGGCGAAGATAAAAAGTTGTCAAGCTTTCAAGTGAAACACACAACTATTCTTCAGTGTTTTAGTGTTTCAGTGTCTTACACGGACGCAAACCTAAAAACATACACACAAATATAAGTGATACACTTATTTGTCACAATGTACTTGTGTGCGCTTTTAAAAGATAATAAGTTTTGTTGCTCACTAGATTACTTGTTGGGCTATTAATACGCGGTTAGATCTGCTCCTGATGCTGATTACAAAGCGCGCTCCCAGCAGATGATAAAATACATACGGGTAACCAGGAATTATTTTTTCTTTATGCATACACTCATACGACGGGAAAAAAGTAAGCATAAATTGGCGTGAAATTCGTAACTTTCTTTCTTAGTGCTTGTCTTGCATTGAACTGAATGAGGTTACTAATGTCGTTGATATGTATGTACATATATACTATACATATTTGTATATATGTATATTTTCGAAGCACTTAATATGGGAGTAAAGTGCGATTTAAGATTCAAAGTGATTTTGATTCTCATATTTTTTATATATACCACCTGATCAAATTTGACCCGGACTGGGACCGAATAGAAAACAATTTTATATTTGCAAAGCAACAAATATGGGGGTAATGTGGGCTTTAAGGTTCAAAGAGATTTTGATTATCATATTTTTTTATGTATCATATGATCAAATTTGACCCGGACTGGAACCGAATAGAAAAAACTTGTATATTTGTAAAGCAACAAATATGAGAATAATGTGGGCTTAAAGTTCAAAGAGATTTTGATTATCATATTTTTTGTATGTACCATGTGATCAAAAATGACCTAGACTGGGACCGAATATCAAAAAATTTCTTATATTGGCGTTATCTTATTTATGTTGAAGCTATACGCGACGCGAAACGTGTCTGGAAAAGTGTTTTGTGGAGTCTAATTTTTTACGAACACAAGTATTTGAGTAGGCATTCAGTGAAGGTCGTAAAGTCATCGACAACTTTCCTCATGCGTGGCGTCCATTCACACAACATCGATAAAATTAAAGACGTAGTGCTTGAAAATCATCGTAATGCTAACGGAGAGGTAGCGGAGGTCGAGTAGAGGTCACAGCAGAGATGTTTGACAACGCAGCCTAGGATCCTACACTCATCGAAGAGGTTATTACTGGTGACGAGCCGGGGTTTATAATTATGAAGTCGCAACTGACCAATAACCGAACGAATGGCGCTCAAAAATTAGCCGAAGCCGAAAATACCGAAATTCCCTGAAGGCACGAAAGGCACTGAGGGTCATCCCAGCCGAGGCTTATAAGAAGTGTGTTGGAAAATTGGATCAATCGTAGTATGTGGTAGCTGAAAAGGAGCCCATTTTGAAGGCGATTTTAAAAATTTATAATAAAATGTGTGAATATTGGTTTATTAGCCAATCAAGGTCAAATTTGATAAAAAAAATTTGTAGAAAATACAATTCAGAGTTGATAAGCCGAATCACAAATATTTCTGTGTCATCACGTATATGTATGTATATTTTAATTGATAAAATCGAACTTAAACATAAATATATTGGGTTTTCCTATACGGCACTACAAAAGTAGACCGATAGGGGCAGCCAATGACGGTGTATTTTTTCCCTCTCTTTTGACATTTCTCTTCAGTAATGCTTGCCATTTCATCATGGAAAAATATACGTTCCAACAATGAGTCGAAATTATTAAAATGTACTAAGGAAATTCGGAGCCAGTGGCCCCAACTTTTAGAGCTATTTCTGGGCGATTTAGATTAGTTTAACTTTTTTTATGTGATATTTTATTTGTTTAATGATATTCTTATATGTTAATTAGTAGTAAGTTGCATCATTAATAATACAAAAAATAATACAAATGTTATATTTTTTCAGTGTTTACAAAAATAGTTTTTTTTTTTACAGTAATTAGCCAGACCTCACAAGCAATCACAAGTCGCTTCCAATAATCTGTCAGCAAGGGTTCCATGGATAACAATAATTATGAATTTATTATCATTACACCGCCACTTGATAGTGCAGCGCATAATAACGGTACTTTCATTGATTATAATGACAATTGTAGATATCTACATACATGTGTATATACATATGTATTGTATGTATATATGACAGCATAGCAGATCCTTTAAGAAAACGCCACAAAACAAACAAAGGTCATTCAAATGTTGTCACGCTCATTGCGTCGCCATATGGTCGAAATGGCGTATGAATGGCAAATTGTATTTGATGAATTGTACTAACTACCCTTTCATCACAAGGCGCAACCTGTTGCCACAGCCGCTTTAATGCGACACGAGCGCGCCCGCCAAATAATGACAGCGCCAGTGAGTTTGCGTTCGCCATCTGTGAGTGTGAAGGGCATCTTCTAGTGGTGGCAAGTAATGCAGTTTTCTTAAAGTGCATACATATACATACACAAACGAAGAAACGTAGTTGAAGAAGTTTGGAGACGTAACATGCTTTGTATTGACCTCGCTTTAGTAAATATAACGGAAATTTCATTTGTCAGGAAGAAGTTATGAATATATTCCACATTTACTAGGTTTAGGACTAAGATATCTTTGCGGCTTTATTGTAGGTAGGTCAGGTAGGTGCTAGCTATATTAGGTTCCATGTGAAACCCTTACTAACCTTTCAATTACACTTTGATTTGCTTACTCTTGCGACTTCCATTTAGTTTGTGTAACCATTGTAATTCTTTCAAAAGGAGCCAAAATATTTGAGAACTAAATTTTAGAAATTTGTAACATATTTTTCAGTTCAGGATATATTAACTACTTGAGCACTGAACTTCTCGCTTGTATTTCATCATAAGTGAATAAATGGCCACACATTGACCTAGAGATCCTTTGTAGCGCAGATGGCGTATCAGTTTAATACGAACTATGAATAATCTTACTATTCTGTCCACAGTTAAGTTCGTTGCCGTGAATGGAAAGTAATCGGGCACAAGTTGCGCAAAGTTTTAGAGAACATCAAATAACAGCATTAGACTCAAGGGAGCCGCAGTCGATAGAGACCAGAAAATACGTGGAGGCGACTAGTTGAAGCAGAGTTGCAACGAACAGGCCATTCCTTGAGACAAAACAAGTTCCTATCATTAAATAAATTGAATTATAGTTTGTATATTGAGGTCCTGCATCCCACTTAGGAACTCTGGGAGAATATAGACTTGATAGATATCTAAGCAAGTTCTTGGCAAGAAAGGACCGAAACAGAGGTATTCCAGCAAGATTCGTTTGCTGTTAGAAGAAACTATGTAATGTTAGTCCAGGTACTGTAAAGTAGTACAAAGGAAAGGAGTATCTTGCGCTCAGAAAAATAAATATATCCAGAACATTTAGTCTTTATACAATAGTATGCTCTAAAGCCAAAAAATTTTGATTTTCCGTACTGTCGAGATGAACAATAATGTGGAATGGCGTCGATGACAATGTATTCTTGACAGTTCTGTTGCTTCGGAATAGAGGCGAAACTACCTCGGCTCTCGTTTTTTCAGACATTCAAGGAATTTATCTGGAAATGGAGTTAGATGCTCGAACTGATTTGCCTAGGGATCAATCAAAGTTAACCTAACATAATAAACCAAATATCAAAGTCCATTTACCTATGATTTGGTGGCAGAATCATACAAGTACGAACGCAGGGGTAGGATATCCAGCGTCTATTGAAAATTTAAAAATTCATTACAGCACAATTGGCGGGGGATTTATTGACTAATAAACTTTAGACTAGTAGAACAACAAGCGGCAATAAATGAAAACCATTTGTTTAACGGACTCTAAGGGTGTAAAATTCCAGGCAGAGGATCAAAAATTAAACACCCAATCGTCTATGCGACCAAGAACGTTAACAAAACATAAAGAGTAGGAATCATTAAAACCAATTGACGTAGGTAATAAAATCATGAAAATATTTTAAGGCTCCAGGTTTCTAATGAGGACCTTATCTCTTGCAGAATTAAATAAATTTATTCCCGAGAGAATGCAGAATATTTTCCCAAATATCTCTCAAGTTCTCATCTCTGAACGATGGCATCAAAATCATATGGATGACGTAATTAAAACAATTCCTGACAAAGACGCCACTATTAGAAGAATTTTGGGTCATAGTGGTGGGGTCAGGGATCTAATATAAGTTATGAGTAGCCCTGATAAAATGCCAATTTTAAACTTAAATAGATAATAGGAATTATTACCGGAGCTTCGGCATATATGTATTATATGAAAATTGATATTTCAAAAAACAGTTGCAATTACCTCTCATTTGTACTCTATTAACGCGAAAGCCGTTCAATATCAAATGAAATTTCAGACAAGGCGACTCCCTATCGTGCGACTTCTTCAATATACTTGTGGAGAAACTAATTCGAGCTGAATCGAGACGATACAGTCTTCTATAAAAGTGTATAGTTGCTGGCGTATGACGATGATATTGATATCATTGACCTCAAATTCGCGCCGATAGTTCTGGTATCTCCAAATTGGATAAGGAAGCGAAGCAAATGGGTCTGGTAGTGAACGAGAGCAAGACGAAATATCTCCTGTCATCAAACAAACAGTCGTCGCACTCGCGACTTGGCTCCCACGTCACTGTTGACAGTCATAACTTCGAAGTCGTAGATAATTTTAAAAGCCTCTCTCAACGAACAAAGACCAAACTCTATAAGTCACTCATTATTCCCGTCCTGCTATATGGTGCAGAGACATGGCCGATGACAACATCTGATGAGTCGACGTTACGAGTTTACGATAGAAAGGTACTGCGGAAGAAATATGGTCCTTTGCGCAATAACAACAGCGAAAACCGCAGTCGATGGAACGATGTACGAGATATACGACGACATTGACATAATTCAGCCAGCTAGGTCAAGTCATCCGATTGGATGAAGACACTCCAGCTCTGAAAGTATTCGACTTGGAATCTCCAATAGGCGCCAAACAGCGAAAAGGAAAAACGACTTGCGCGCTGTTGTGAACTCGTCTATAACCGCGGAAGCGGTGTCTTCGTCAATAAAGAAGAAGAATTGAAAAGCTTCGCAGTAATACTTTCAACTTTGGTCGAGTTGAGAAACACAAAATCACTTTTTGGTTACACTAATTTTTTATTTTTTAAAAGCAAAACTTCGAAAAGACTCCTAAAATGCCTAAATTTACAATTTACAATTAGCGCTACTTGCTGATATTCAGTAAGATTTGCATAGAAAATAATTAAAAACATTCAATTATATTAATTTCAGCCATGATGTCCATGATGACCGTGACCGTGACCATGGCCATGACCATGACCACCCCCACCACCGCCACCAACGCCAACTGGAAGGACCACGGGCTTCACAATAATCGGCTTTACAATGACGGGCTTCACCACGACCGGTTTCGATATTATCTTATTTGGTTTGCCGAATGACGGTATGAATTTCGAATGCGCCGCAACCGATGTCAATATAATGGCCACCACCAAAATGCGCAGCAACACAGTCCGGGTCTCTTTACTTTCCATTTTTTGTGCGGCGGCGTCGTTCACCTGCTCCTTTATACAATTAACTACTGAACCTTAGGCGGCAACGAAACTGTTTATATATGACAAAATAAGGAACTCGTAGAACGAAATGAATTAATTAACTGCTTTCAATCATTTTACGCACTTTTTAGGAGATTCGCGGCATTGATTTGTATGCAGTAGAGGCGCCCGTCATAATCTTACGAATTGCGTGTGTCCATTTTATTTATTGCCAAGTTGTAGAAATTATGAAGTCATTGAATGTGATGTCCAGTTTCTTGCGGTATTTACATACGAGTGTTGCGTGTCGGTAAGGTGAGATTGTAGGTTATTTGTATGCAGAAGGGGTTGAAAATAAGCAAAAACCCCAAGTGATGGAGATTTGATAAAGCTTTTTATTAAAAATTCTGAGTGCACATTCAGCGTCTGGCGGCATATAGTAGGTAACTATCCACTATTCAATCATAAAACTGATCAGATGTTACTACAAACAAGCTATCTATTGTACACCCATTTCAAATTTAACCCACATTTCTGGATCCAAGGTCACACCTACTATTTATATGAATTTATTCAAGATCCATAAAGATCGTAGAGATTACTCCATGAGTAAAATGCACAACCAAAGCTTGTCACTTTAAAGAGCTAGCCAATTTTTAAGCTGGCTCAAATGTTTAAAGCAAAATTGAGAATGCCGAAAGCTTACCAAAAATGTTTGATTGTTCGGAATTCCTGTCACGAAAATCTATTTACGTCATTTGTGAAGCGTGCGACACCAACAAACTATGAATTAATAATAGTAGTTTACCCAATAAACCACAACCCATCAAATATTTTGACGTAACCCAACCGTAAACTTCAAATATAGGTTAAAATATAAAATTACTCTTGACACTTCGGTTCTCGAAAAAGAAAAAAATTTGATTTGAAATGATATTTAGATTATAAGCAGCAAGGCCACGCAATTAGCGATAGAGTGCCGATTTTCGAAAGATTCCTTTTTTAAGAATTATTATTTTTATTTCTTGCCTAAATATAAAAATGATAATTTTCTTAGTTAAACTGACATTTTACTATTTTTTTAACAACACAATATGAGCAATATAATTTTGCAATCAACTGACCTGCATTTTTCAAAATCCTATCCTGTTTTCATTCTATTTTGAAACATGCTTCTTCTGGGTTCACAAACCATTTTGAGGTTTTATTCAAATTTAATGAGAAATGTTTATTATCATTCGAAAGAACATTATTTGGCATTTACTTTTTGAAGATTATGTCTTTCAAATGTTGACCGTGGCTACGTCTCAAATGGTCCATCCATTGGGTCCAATTTTCGATGACTCGTTCGAAAATTTCGAATTTGGTGGCCAATCGACCGGCTCAAAACGTGAAATGATCTGCTCACCGAAGTGATCTCTCTATAAAACCATCCAACCAACCAACTCTTGAATCTTTTCAGGTATCTCTTCGTCCCAAATGCGGCAATTTTGCTTGTTTACATACCCGTTGTGCCAGAAATGGGCCTCGTCGCTGTCAAAATTTGGCTGCAACACGTCGGAATCGATGGCACTTGAGAAGGTCAAGTTCCCCGTTCAGTTATTGTACAAGGTGTATTTTGTACGCTTTCAATTTAAGGTCTTGACGTAAAATGCGCCCAGTCGTTCCATACGTCTGTCCAAGTTGCTGCGATTAGCTCCGAATCGACTCTCCACGGTCTTCGTGAACACTCTCAGCTACAACAGCTATATTTTCTTCACTGCGCGCTGAACGTGGTCTATTCGGTCGAATATTATACAATTATGAATGCTGGGTCTCAAGATGGATAATGGTGTTGTGAATAGTACACGCAGTAGGCCGATTATGTTGACCATAAGTTGAGCGATGCGCGCGAAACACATTCTTTACAGAAAGCGAATTTTCGTAATAAAGTTAAACGATTTGTAGACGGTTTTCAGACGTAAGTCTTTTCTTGATGAAAAAATACATAAATACAATACAATGAATGACATAGACATACGAGGGTGGTTCGATTATATATGTAGATCACAAAATGAAAACGAAAAGTTTGAAACCAAGACGATTTATTTCTCAACTAAGTCTCTTTTTAGCTGATACACTCCCTAGCGTCGATAACCACCTCATTTGACTTAAATTTCTGACCAGCGAATAAATTTTCGAGTTTGAAACCAAAAGGATAATTCGTCCAATTTGGTCACGGCGACTGCTACAATTCAATTCTACAATTCGACAACGGATTGCTGTCTCACAATTGAAATTGTTGTCCGGGGTGAGCAAACGCGACACCCAACATTTCAAGCAGAAGACCCAAGCGGTCTTATGAGATGACTACTGCCTCAGCTGTTTAGCACACCTTCAATAAATCATCTGCCAATACAAAAACTTGGACCGTTATCGCCTTATCCTGCATTACAAGCAGTTTCTAGGCACCTGGACGTGGTTCATCAACGTACGAACACATTGAAACTCGTTAATCGAAGGAAAAGTGTTATCATATATAAAAACAGATATCACCAATCGGTTTTGCTAATTTTCCATTTTTATAAAATCCACGGATACAACCGCTTTCACACACGATCAAATCCCCGCCCGATTCCCTGAGTCCAAGACAGAAGTCGCTGTTTATGATGCTGATAACGATAGTAAACTTTTCTTCCGAAGGAATCGTTATCGGACGATGTCACTAAGCATATAGCGGACCGCTCTCGTGGATGGTTTTTTTTTAATTTTGTGCGTAGCCAATACAAATTTGCACAGGCGCTTAATTTGTATTCCCGCCAGTTCGGTGGTATGTTTGAAGGTTTGCGCTCCCAAGTGTCTGAGTCTTGGCCTTCCAAACGCGGGACGGTAAAGAAGTGTTGAGTTGTATCCACCTTTTCTTCTTCCATACACCTTCTGCAGAATGTACGCCAATAGGGCAATGGCCTGTTAAAAGCCCCACAACTAATAATAGGCTAGCCTTACTGAGGGAAAAAAGATCACTAGATCTCTTGCTATAGATCTGGGATCAAAAGGCTTTTGCGACAGTGCATGTACCGATGGTGGCCCAGTGCTTGCCAAGCTCCCGCGAAGCCCAACTATCTAGTAGTAGAACAGAAGAGGATACAGGAGCACTGGTCCTATTTTACTGATAGCAGTTCTTTGGTGAGTGATGCTTTGTCTATTATATACCATTTGATACCGGCTCCTATAAAGACTTTTTGTATCATCTCGGGTGTAAAAAAACTGCAATACTCGGTAGCAACATGTTGCAAAAGTATTAAATTAGTTTCATAAAAGTCACAAGTTTTTTTTTCAAATTATAAAATACATATATAAAATATATATAAATAAAATATATAATATTATATTTATATTTGATTAGAATTGACATCTTATTAGATTTTTTTGCATATTTGTAAATGAAAATTTTTATTTATAGTCAATTTCAGGTCTTGGCAACTCTATGCAAGCAAACAGTTCACAATGACATCTTCATAATGTTTCCAGTTGGAATTTGTTGACAGTTCTGAAATATTTACTATGCGTGATGGTTTATTTTATTTTACGTTATTTGCAAGAAAATTATATCTTAAATGAATATATTCTTGAATTTTTTGCAAAATAACAGAAAATAGTGTTTCCGAAATGAGTATTTGTTCGGGGTAAACAACTGCTATACAAATAAATACTAAACATTTACATGCGACATAACATAATAAGTGTCAGTGCTAATAGCTAAAAGCATTTGTAAATATTCAATACTTATAAGTTGTGTCATAAGAGATTATGTTATGTTGAAATTATTGCGACTAAAAATAACGAATAAAAATTTTGAAGTCGTAAAGGCTATGTAATTAATGAAGTGTTTTTGTTTTGTACATTTTATAATTTTGCAGAATATTCGATGACGAACGGCTAATCGAATTGGTAGAAAGCCATGAGATTCTGTACAACAAACATTGTACTGGGTATAAAGGTGCTGGAGAAAAAACAGAGTCTTGGATTAAAATCGGCGAGGAATTGGGGTTAACTGGTTTGTAGAGTGTGTTTATGTTTATACTTTCAAGAATAATTTTTTAATTTTTTTGGTTGTTATGTAGCCGATGATTGCGCCAAAAGGTGGAAAAGTTTAAGGGAACGGTATTCTAGAGAACTCAAACTAGTTGAAAATAACGACAACTTTGTTGTGGAGTGGCCTTTATTTGCCGCACTTTCATTTTTAAGACCATTTGTAAAACAACGGCAGTAAGCTTATATTAAATTAAAAATTAACAATTAATATATAAAGTATAATTTCAGGGGGCGAAGCACATTGAACGAAGGTAAGCAAGTGTTTATGTCATGTAGAGGACTCTCAAAGTGTAATACTATGAAAATGAAATAACAACAAGAAAAACGAAACTATAATAACCTACTGAAATAGAAGTGATTCCATACAAGGACTTAATATATTATAGTGGTCCGATCTGTCAAATTTCTTGAGATATTATATCGTTGCTTTAAAAAAATTGGAACGAAATTTCGAGAAGATATGTCGTCAAATAAAACAAAATCCATATAGGGACCTGATATTGATTGTTCAGTTGTGTAGTGGTACTATATCGGCGATTCCGTTAAATAAGCAGCTTCTTGGGGAGAAAAGGACGTGCAGAATTTTTTCAGTTCGAAATCTTAAAACTGACTAGTTCACATATATTCAGACAGACGGACGGACATAACTAAATCGCTCTGCTCGTCATGCTGATCATTTACATAAATATATATATTATAGGGCCAATTTCGTGGCAAACTTCAAAATCTTTTTCAGGTTAAAATAATCAATTAATTGACCAATTTATGAATTTCTGCATTATTTTTCAGTGAACGACGAGTTGTTAATCCAACTGGTACGTGATCATGATGTACTTTACCAGAAAAGCTGTTTAGGGCTTACGCCGTCTAGTCAAAAGGCAGACGCCTGGCTTGAAATCTCCGAACAGATGGGTATAACTGGTTAGTTAACAAACTTACCTTATTGTGGCATGAAATAAATTTACACGATTTCTAGCCGAAGGATGTTCTAGCAGATGGAGAAGCTTACGAGAACGTTATACCAGAGAACTAAAGCAAGCGGAAATGCTTTCTGAAAGCAATGATGAGGCAAGTTTATGTGTTCAGTGGCCCTTATTTAATTCGCTATCGTTTTTAAGAGATTCCGTTAAGCCACGACAGTAAGTTTACAGTTATACATATGAATTGTGCTTTTACTAATCAAGTTATATTACAGTACCCGTGACTCTAAGGATTCTGCTATTGTTGCGATTAAAAGGAAGAGACGGAAACTTGTCGGCACAGATCATAATGAGGTTTCAGGCGCATGTAAATCTCCAACCTTAGTATGCAAAAAGGAATTTTGTATAGATACAATGTCAATGCCTCCAGATAATGAGCTATTTGCTCGAACAATTGAAGATTGTAGAGAAAAGATGATAATACCAAATGGTAATCAGGAAAAGTTCTTTGAATCACCAGAAACTTGCAGAGAAAACATAACGACGGTAAAAACTAATGATTCAATAAATTTATTTGGTCAAACAGTGGCTGCAATCATTTCGGAAATGAGTCAAGCGAAACAAGCAAAAGCAATGCGGGTATTGTTCAATGCTTTAATAACAATTAAAACCGAACCAGAAGAATCCTAATACAAATATTTAAAGATAAAATAGTATTAATTTCGTTTAAAACTAATTTTAACCCAACAGAAATGTATATAAAAACGAAGGAAAAATGTCCACTAAGTTTACTTTATGAAATCATAATTTTTATAATCGCTGTAAGCCAAAAATTGTTTTTAAATTGCAATAATTATTGATTTTGAATGAATAAGCATTATTTTTGTTAAGATCTCAACTTTAAGTAAAACTGAACTGAAAACAATAAAGACATGCAAATATATGGTACATACATACATGTTTGGAAATGGATGTGCTCCACTGAATTGAAAATCTTTTATAATGTATGAGTGTTCATCATGGCTGAATGTGCAAAGCGTTAGGAATAAAATTAACTCGAACTTTGTCCATATTTCAAAAGGCGCATTCCTTGAAAAGTTCACATTGTTGTATAAGCTATGGAACATAAGAAAGCATTTAAATATACTTATCTAACTTTAACCAAGTTTTTTGTAGAAAACCTTACCACTTTTGCCTTCGAAGTTTTCAATTGACAAGATTAATTCGGCATCCATCCAATGTCCACCCTGACAAGCTTCTACGGTCTTTAAAATCTAAAGAAATGCTAGAAAACAAACAACCAAGACCTCTTTGGTCTTTGGAAAACTACTTCCATTTGTTTTCTTAAACATGCGTATACGCTTTGCGCCTGTTGTGTTCTGTTTGATGACATATTGAACTTTTACAACATTTAATAAAACGACTACTAAAACTTATTTCACATTTCTCTGGCAGACAAGTCAAGAAAATAAATTCAAGCGGAAGTAAAGAGACGCTAAGAAAATTTGGCGGTTTGCCGGAATTGACATATCACCGTTGATGTCTTAACCCTTTAAATGCTCACTTTAATAATCTTTATGCATTTTAATATAAACAAATAGAGTAAAAATACAATCAGCTCCGTGAACACTGCCAATTGACATATAACAAATCACAATTTTGATGTTTTCTTATTCATGACGTTTGTGAAACATGTGTCAGATTTCAAAGCTCATACCAGAGTTGCCTGAATCATTTTTTTGGCGTTGTAGATATATCGGTCGTTTCCCAAAGAGCGGGTTATTATAATAATGTGATGATGCAACCCTAGTTTTCATTCCAATCAGATTTGAGTAAAATTGTTGGACTTTCACATAGAGTCGGCAGTTGTTTTTACACATCTCTCGCGTTTAGTTGGCAAATTTTAAAATAAGTGAATTAATACAAGGAACGCTGACTTGCGGGAATATATAAGTTTTCTATTATTACATTGCTTACATTTTAATACATTGTGAAAATTTAAAGATATAAAAATAATATAGTGTGGTCTATCAAGGGATATCGCACCTATTTAAGTAGAGAATAAAAATTGTACATAAAACCAAGGTCAGTGAATAGGATACGAAATTGAAAGCAAGATTTCGCTAAAACAGTGCAAATAAAGGAACGTCAAAAGAAATTTATGTTTGAGCCAAATTTTTGCAAAGACCGCTAAAATCCTAGAAACAATACTAATTACGAAATTCCATTGCATAAAATAGTGAAGTAAAATAAATAAATTTGATAACGCAGATCGTAATTGCTGCGGTGTACGTGTGTGTGCGGTTATTAATTTAGACTGTTTGGAATTTTTACAAAAATTCCACGTGAATGTCTTCACAATCGTCGGCTCGTTATTTACCAATAACCAAAATGGACAATCCCGCTTTGTCTGGGTCCAGTGGTGATGTGGAGGCCGATAGTAATTCTGTGGAAGCTAGTCTACCCGCCACCTGTTCGTCGCAGCAATTAATGCCTCCAAATTCAGACACGGATAGCGTTGTTGTTCAACCGCCAACTACCGGCATCACGAGAACACAATGGTTCACAGTGGTGGTGTTGTGCTTTGTGAATTTAATCAACTATATGGATCGCTTTACTATAGCAGGTATGTAAAAATAACAATAAAACAAATAGGGCAGAAATATCACCTCATTAAGTTCGAAAATACGTGACGCTAGTATAGATTGTGTTATATTTATTTTTGCATATCTAACAGGTATTTCATATGAATTTATTTATAAATTTACAATAGTATGTGAGCTAAAAATGCTGACTCAGAAATATGCTAAAAAATACTGATTTAACAAAATCGTAGAAATGACACGTTGGCGGCTAAACATCTTCAACGCGAATAGCACGAGTTCACTGTGTCAAGAGCTTGTACGTTCAGCTTCTGTTGTGCTTTTTGCTTTGGGCGCTTTTGAAGCGGATAAATATATTTTATTTCCATTAAAGTACGGATGTATGCTTCTTTAAACCTCGAGGGCATATCTGCGTTAATTTCCATGATAAAGTCGTTCTCTTTTGTCGTACATACAAATGTTTTTTCTTATATACATATGTACATACATACATATGCAAGTACAAAGATATGTATGGGAATATGAGAGTATATAGCATAAACAGTTTCCTTTCTGAGATATACATATATGTACATACATATAACATTTCCATATATGTACATATGTACATCTCCACTACCGCATAGATAAATATAATTTTTGCTGCAAATTAATGATTAAAAATTTCTCTCTTAGCTGAAATTGATTAAGCATAACCTTTAATAATATTTATTTAATATAAATCGTTAAGTAAAATATACTAAGCAGGTAGATGCATTTTTCTTCCAATTGCGTCACTTGTCTTTGCGCTAACTTATCCTTCCTTCAAGTATTTCTGATAACTAAATAAACTCCTAAAATACGCAAGAACGTTTTGTTTACTTTCGCACGCAATCCAGTGTCACTAGATAAGATTGATTAAATTAAAAACTGCTTTTTAGTACACCTACACTTAACAATTTTGAGGAAATATTAACTTATTACATATACATGTACATGAAAGTAAAGAAGAGTCTGGTTCTTTACTTTCATAATCTTGAAGTGGCATTGAAATTTTGCCGAATGTTATCTGCGACGAACCACTGACGTTAGTTTAGTTATCGGCATTCATTGTGAAATTGAAAGATTTGAATTTTGTGAAGAAGGCGCTATATGCTATGAATAAATGAATTATAAAATTATGAAAAAAAAATTATTAAAATTTTCATCCAAAAATAAAAAAAATTAAATCATATTATTTCCCACACAAGTAAAAATTATTTTGTTCCGTAGGTTGTATTTGATCATACGAATATTAAAATCAAAACAAACAAAAAAATATCTTGTGATGACTACTCTTAAAGTCAATTAAATATTGCGTTAATTTCGCTTGCCTACAGATAAGCAAATAATCAGTTTAGCTAGTAAAATTAGCTTATAAAAGTAGCTGATAAAAAAATGTTCACTAGTTAATATTGTCGATAAGCAAAGCAATGTAAATAACATGGGTAAATGCAATCTATGTATGTACATATTCTCTTTATCTCATTCAAAAATAAGTTTGAGCCACACCCACGTTCAAGGCGGTTAGTATGTATGATTGCATGTACATAGTACATACATACATGTATTAAATTAATATTTTAGAAACAGTGTGTTCCACTGATTTTAAATCTTACAAATATATTTACAAATTGTACATAAGTTCTTTTGCTATACTATATTATTTTTAATAGTGTACAAACATTTTCAACAAGCATACATATGTACATACATATGAACATACATTTGACATAATTACTGCATATCTGCGTATAAACAGTACATTCATGAATGACTATTATACCAGTTTATCAGTGTTTTAGCCACATTGGGCGTACGTAAATACGTGCGTACATATTTGTATAAAGTACATTTAATTTGCGTGAATCATGCCATCAGTGTTGTTTGTATGTATGTATGTACTCTCCATGCTCTGTGTGGGTCAGCATGAAAAAAGAGAAACTTGTTTTTATTATTCACCAATGGATTTTGTTTGTATTTGCTTGCGAAAATGTGGCGTGATTTTACTGTACACATTGGCAATTGTTGTCTTGGCACACAGCTCATCATCGACCGGAATTTTGTTTTCGCATCTCACACATAACATTGAATAATAACGTATTTTTAGTTACACGTGTGCAGCTTCGTCATCATGGTTAACCGTGGATTCACCTATTTTGGCATATTACATTAGTGTAAAACGAAAAATAAACAAAAACCAAATACTGACTATTTGTGATAAAGTTTCGAAAGTATTAATGCTTAAACGAGTAATGGTATTATTTTTAAGTTCTATGGCACTTCCTAAATTTCCAATATTGACCGCCAACTAAATTAAATGTGCAGCACGTGACCGGAAAGTTCTAAGATTCCACAATATACATAGCTATTGATTGTAACGATATCGGTGTATACAGGGAAATGAAAATAGAATTCAGTTACATAGTTTGCATTGAAGAAATGCAGTTAGCATAGCAAATAGACACGCCTCGCCAGAAAGGCGACAAACCGACTGAATTAATATTAAAGTAATATTGATTCATAGATGAATTTGCATAGGCATATACTTGTAGTATGTATGAATATTTAATTAAGCTACTTCCTAACGTACATATGTGTAAAGAGTACTAATATTTGTGATGATTATGGCTTATTATTTGAAAATGATTCTTTAATAACAGACTTTTTGTTATAAGTTTTGTTTATTTTTTCCAATAAAAAATAATTGCTTAAACCGGCTATACTAATATTGTCACGAAGTTTATAATGCTCAGAACGAAACGTCGGAGATCTTATAAAATGTTACGAGCTGAGTAGATTTAGTCATGTCCATCTGTCGTTATATACGCGAATTAGTCCCTCAGTTTTTGAATTGTTGATATGAAATTGTGCACACGTCAGGAGTCAAGAAGCTGATTATTTGTCGAAACTGCCGATATGTGATCACTATACGATATATCTGGCATGCAAACGGAATGATCAAAATGAAGTTCTTGTACGGAAAGTTTTTTATTCGCAAAGGGATTATAACTTCGGTGCAAGCATGCCTTAAAAATCTAAAATCATCCAAACTTCGAAATCAATTTACCAACAATTTTTAAATCCCTTAATGATAAACATTTAATTACATGTCTATAATTTCAGAAAATTGCAATAAAAAATATTATTAACTTATGCACAAATCCAAACAGAATTCAATCAAAACTACTTTAGCTATTAATAATCCTAACTTCCGTTAATTAGATGATAATTTGTTATCAAAACATCACATGAATAAATCGTTTTGTGCTTTTGTTGTAGTTTTATGCCCGTGACATTTTTAGAACACAGCGTTCTTATATTCATATACATATGTATATGTATGTAACTAGATATTTATATATTATATTGTCAATCATACATTTTTTGATCATTTATATCAATATAAAATGATAACACTAATTTTTTGTAATGTGTCAGGTGATCACAACCTTATAAGTATATAGACCAAGGCAAGTTTTAAATTGCATACACATGTACTGTGAATGACTTTGAAACCGGAAGAGCATAAAAAAATTATAAATATGTTTATTTTTTTAAGTTGGATAAGTAAAATAAAGCGTTCACTAACTGAATAGTTTTGTTAGTTTAGTGTATTATTTTCTTGAGATAAGACTATTGCTTTCGAAATTAAATGGTATTTTTCAATTTTAAATATGAAACGGTGTCAGTTGCAAGGTGTTAAATATGTATGTATTTCTATTTTTATTTTAACGTCACATATTTTATTTATTTTTATTTTTGTTATTTATTATTGTAGCTTTCGCCTTCATACGTCATTCCCACACAGTTTGTGCCGGAAAATTTCACGAAAAATATTTTAAAACTCAAACAAAAATATTTATATATTTTTCAAAACACTTGCTGATGTGTGCAAGTATATAAGGCTGTTTACAGCTGTCGTGTCCGTTGAATAAAAAAAACACTGCTCTAAAAATATTTTAAAGTAACTAAGGAAAGCAAAAATATTACTTGCAAATTTTAAAAAACTAAAATTTTAAAATATTACTCTGTAAATCGCTAGCGCAATACACGTGTATGAAATATAATATATCTTTTACAATTCAAGCGCATTGTTTGTTTACAATTAAAAGTTGTTAATTGCGTTAGTAAACATTGTGAGCTTTTACCTTGTACAAGCGTACACACATATCCACATAGCCACGTTTGTACTTGTATTCTCGAACATTTGTTAAAAGTGGCGTGATACTTCGAATATGGCATGAAAATGCAAAAGAAAAAGAGCAATTGCATAAGAAAACTGAAAATGTGGCGCATGAGTGTGGAGACCAATTGTTGTTGAATGCTGCCAAAAATACATGGCATTTGCATTCTGCATTTCAACGCCACGTCATTACATTTCGTACACAAATTAACATACAATTTACAATTGAATTAATTTAGCGATTAATTTTGTAATGTAAATATTTGCATTCTGACCATTTTGCATAAGTATTTACAAGTTTGTTTTTCAATTTCAATTTTTGCATATACATACATATGTACATACATAAATGCATATGTATGTTTGTATGCTCATATTTATTCAAAAATATTCTTCGAAAGGTCCTTGTAACTGGAATACAGAACATAACTTAATGTCAATAAATAAATAAAGGAATCAGTATGTATGTATGTATGTACATATGTGACGACCTTGCCATTTTGCCCGCCAGTGCAAAAAAATCAATGCGAAAATCGTATGTTGTTATACATACATACATACACTTGTTCAAACAGTTCATAAGGCAATGAAAGAAATTGTAATTCAAAAGCTGCCCACTGCAACCGTGGATTTGGCTGGCCAAAATTTAACCGTTTCGAAAATACACGTTATATTTCGCAAACGACGCATTTCGTACATACAAAATTGTATGCAAATAAAAAAAAAACAAGTAAGGAAGGGCTAAGTTCGGGTGTCACCGAACATTTTATACAATGGTAAAGTGATAATCGAGATTTCATTATTCGTCATTTAAATATTTTTCAAATACCGTATTTTTGTAAAGTTTTATTCCGCTATCATCATTGGTTCCTAATGTTTATACTCGTATTATACAGAGAAGGCATCAGATGGAATTCAAAATAGCTTTATATTAGAAGAAGGCGTGGTTGTGAACCGATTTCACCCATATTTCGTACATGTCATCAGGGTGTTAAGAAAACATTATATACCGAATTTCATTGAAATCGGTCTAGTAGTTCCTGAGATATGGTTCTTGGTCCATAAGTGGGCGGCGCCACACCCATTTTCAATTTTTAAAAAAAGCCTGGATGCAGCTTCCTTCTGCCACTTCTTCCGTAAAATTTAGTGTTTCTGACGTTTTTTATGAGTCGGTTAACGCACTTTTAGTGATTTTCAACATAACCTTTGTATGGGAGGTGGGCGTGGTTATTATCCGATTTCTTCCATTTTTGAACTGTATATGGAAATGCCTTAAAAAAACGGCTCTGTAGAGTTTGGTTGACATAGCTATAGTAGTTTCCGAGATATGTACAAAAAACTTAGTAGGGGGCGGGGCCACGCCCACTTTTCCAAAACAATTGGGTCCAAATATGCCCCTCCCTAATGCGATCCTTTGTGCCAAATTTCACTTTAATATCTTTATTTATGGCTTAGTTATGACACTTTATAGGTTTTCGGTTTCCGCCATTTTGTGGGCGTGGCAGTGGGTCGATTTGGCCCATCTTCGAACTTAACCTTCTTATGGAGCCAAGGAATACGTGTACCAAGTTTCGTCATGATATCTCAATTTTTACTCAAGTTACAGCTTGCACGGACGGACAGACGGACGGACAGACAGACATCCGGATTTCGACTCTACTCGTCGCCCTGATCACTTTGGTATATATAACCCTATATCTGACTCTTTTAGTTTTAGGACTTACAAACAACCGTTATGTGAACAAAACTATAATAAAACATTGTTGCGAGAGTATAATAATATATGTATAACACGTTTATATTTTTGGGCATCTACAAAATACTAGTACATGTATATTTTTGCTGCGACTTTTGGCTTCCAATCGATTACATATTAGGTTTAGGAGGAGTTGAACTGAGTTTTCAATAAAAAATAATAAATTATACATTTGTACATATATAGGACATATCGTCATCTAAAATGCAAAATAATATTATTTTTCATAAATTTTCAGAAGAAGAAAAACGCGGTATAAAAAGAAAGTCTTCTTATTGAAAAAAATTAAAATTGGTTGCAACTTGGTTATCAGTTTCTGAGAAGACAACTTTAGCATATAGCTAGCTACCATAAAAACTAAACGAACAAAATAAAATAATTTTTTATTTGACAAGATAACTCCAAGGACCACCGACTTATTCGTTGCAGCCAAAGTTAAAGTTTTTTCTTGTTTTCCAACTCAATTTAACGGTTGCTTCTGCCTTTATGTACTTAAATCAATGCCAAAACGAAAAATTACTCAAATTTCGAATGTCAGCTGCTTTTCATTAATATTCAATACATTATGAAAAACTTTAAAATAAATTTTACTTAATCATTCTTCCGCTAATTTTGATTAAAAATATTATTCAAGTATATATGTACATATCTATATACTACGGATATATGGTATGTCTATATATAAATTTTTTTTATATGCTAGATGTGAAGGCCCTGTTTGGCCACCTCAAGCAGTGTGTTTGCACTCCATTGATATTCTAATGTCATAATTGATATGTAGTTAATGCAATTATCAATCATATAGGATTTGCAGTACTTAGTTATATAAATAGTTAAATAACCAAATGTGTTATAAAGTCTGTGTTTTTGTAATTTTACTTTTTAATTAAGTTTATCTAGCTTTAAAAGCTACACGAGCGCTCAAACACACACTACAATACATATACATACATACATGCTTAATAAAATCATTAACTTGATGTTATATGTAACTTTTAATTATAATATAATTACCGTGACATTTGACTTCCCCATATTTGTAAAAATATTACAATGTAAACTTACAGAAAGCTTTTATAATGATGAAATTACTTAAATAAATACATAATGTATCTTTATATTATCTTTATATAGTTAGCTAAAGTATTACTTAACCTTAAAATAAGCTTTGGTGCCCTTAAAACCAAACTATTAGTTATGGGCGAGGTTGCAAATGTATTAATTGAAAAATTTTGGTTTAAAATTTAGATTTTGAATTCCAATTAAAAATTACAAAAAAAGGAATTAAAAGTTAAATATTTAAATTCAAGCTGTTTGCAATTAATTATTAATGTATTATTTTTATATTTTACCTATTTATATTATTTATATATGTTTGTATTCATACATATATATACATATTTTATATATATTTGTAATAATAAACACCCACTCTCAATATGTTTACGTGATTTAGTACCACCACCTACAATATTCTGACCTTGGTACTCATCTGCGCTCTCAAAAAAAAACATATTTGCATTCATATTCGAATTTCTCCACTCAGCAATTAAATTTGTTCGCACTTTGTACTATGTACTATTGTACAAATGGATTTCAAGAAAGGAAACGTGGCAGAAATAAATAACTTTGCCGTTAAAAAATAGCCGTTTTTCATGTTTCCTTTAGTAGCGACTTTAAACTGTTCGCATTGTTTCGTGTGTTTAACTGTGCTTTATTTCTGTTGTTTATTTCTCTTATTTATATTGGCACTTTTCCAAAAAGAAAAAGTCATCGTAAAGAAAAACGATTTTCGAAAGTTGAACAAGCAAAAATAGCGAACAGTAAAAATAAATAAAATGCATTCAAATTTTGGTGCTATGTTGCTGTAAATATATAGCTACAAATGTGTAAAAAAGTTGCTACAACTGCGTTCTACAAATGTGTATGTGTTTTTGCAACGTATTGTTCTTGCAATATATGTATTTACATAAGTATGCAATATTTGTTGTTGTAGCCACACCCCCACAAATCTCTCAATTAATGATTTTAAGCTCATAAGGTCTGCAGCAAAGGAGGAAAAAGAAGAAATGCATTAATTTCGGCATTCCTCTGGCCTGTGGGTGCAGCGAACGCAAGCAGATTCACGCTTGATTGCTAATACTTATTGATTTAAGATCTTCTTATGCTTGCACATTAATCCATTTAAGTGATTTTATGAAATATAATTTATTTCGACTTATATGGTTTTTCATTTTTTTCGAGGAAATTTCCTTGAATTAATTCAACGCTTTCGTTGCTTACGTATACAAACATACATAAATGTCATTGCATATTTTTTTGTTATGGCAGCAGCTTTTCT
Organism: Bactrocera neohumeralis; assembly: GCF_024586455.1. Classification (NCBI taxonomy): domain Eukaryota; kingdom Metazoa; phylum Arthropoda; class Insecta; order Diptera; family Tephritidae; genus Bactrocera; species Bactrocera neohumeralis. The sequence goes on from NC_065921.1 coordinate 9,819,161, forward strand.
ATGCCCTTCATTTTTTGTTTTTTGGCTCTACACGCACAACTGTTGGTGGCTTTCGGCCATAACCTCTTCACTTCTGCATTCTTCACAGGTGTAAGCAATTTTCTTTCATCACCTTTTGCCCATTCACAAACTGTTGCCTACAGAGCGTATACTCACAGATACATGCTTGCAAATACACATACATATGTATGTATGTATGTACATACGTATGTATGTATGTACATTCATACAATTTATTTCTCTAAAGAAAAAGTTGTAAATTCGGTCAGTTGAAAAATGCATAGCAAAATGTGATAAATTGTTGTTTTTGTATGTGTTTAGGCGCTATGCTTTTAGTATAGAAATACGCTCATACATACATACAATTTATGTAGGTAACTCTGTACATTAAATGCTTACGAAAGTATCCGCTTTGGGTAAACGAACTTTCTCTTTTCCGCCTTTCTTGCGCTTAGTTTTTTTTCTTTCTTATAGTAAATAGTTTTGATTTTTATTGCTCTTTACGGGTTTGTTGACATTTGTTGTGATAGTAAAAAATGTTTTGATTTTGCATTCAAGCGGGGCGCTGTTTTGGTCAACTAGGAGATGCCTGACAAAATTGGTAGGCTCAATTTATGGCTATGATTACTTAAGTCTGCCCAAAAGACCATAAGTACAGTCTTACGAGCTACATTTGTACTTATCGACCTGTCCAAAAAAAGTTACAACGAGAAATTTATTTGTTATAATTTATAAATTTCCAGTATCTGAGTTCAAGTTCAAGCTTGCTTTATTGCAATTTTCTGTATTTTGTTGGCGAACAGTCAACGAACTTATCGATTTTACATTTGTGTGCAATATCTTATAAAGAATAAACAATTGTTGGATTAAAATACTCCTTAAACATTTTGTTTAATATCATATTTTACTGATTACATACATATGTATACTTTGCTTACTAAATCATAAGCAGACATATTTGCATCTGTCAAGGATTTTGTCCGTGCTCAGCACCCACTCATGTCAATCACTCAGTTTTTACAGCAATGTTTATACATGTAAAAGGAATTTGGCAAAGTAAATTTGCTGTGATAATCTGACATAATCTTTTTAGTATTTCCGATTTGTAAACATACATACATATACATATACGTACATAGCTGGTAAATATATGCATACATATGTATATAGTATGATTTTTGTATTTTTTTATTATTATTTTTTTCATATTTTTTTTTGGTAATTTATTTTTTTTATCGTGTATTATAGTAAATTTCTCTCATTTGATTTCGTAAAAATTCAAATATACACACATTAAATATATTCAATTTGATTTGCACAACCTTCTGTTATGCTTAACATGCAAATAACATTATTCGATGCAAATTACAGGGGGCATGTTAGAGCAATTAGTAATCGTCTGTTATTTACAGTTTGTACAAATTAGATTTTAAATAAATTCAATATATTCGAATTTAAATCAAACGCACTAAAAAAACATTTTTATTCGAAAAGTCTGCGCAAATAAAATTACTATGCAATAATTGAGAATAACACGAATTAAAATAAGAAAAAACAGAAGAAAATGCGCAAACAGAAGCGCCAATTTATTCAATGCTACATATTTGACAATGGAAGTTTTTTTCATAATACTATATGCAAAGAATTATTTGCCAGACGTTTTATTTTACATTAATTATTTTGACCGCCAAAGTATTATTGGTACTTTTCCTCGATATTTACTCGCAAATTTTACAGCTGGAAATTTTTAAGGTCGTTTTCAGTAGCCCCGAACTTTGCTTATTCCTATAATGTATTGTTTACACTCGTGAATATTTGCATCTGGTTAAAACTTTTCAAAGTTTCCTTATTTATGCAATTAGTCAATGAAATTTTAGAAATTTCTAAGTGATCGTTTTATTATTTTGGGGAAAACGTAATATTAGTTGTTTATTTTTACAGGTACTTTGTTTAGATTAATTTAATTGCATACAATAATATTGCAATCGAAAATCCTTTGACAGATAGTAATTGAATAGGTTACAATTTTATTTCTATTTTATGTCATTTTCGGATAAACTATGAACCAGCACAATAAAATAACACGTAATAACTTAGTTAAGTGTGTAATTTTTTAGAGTTCAAGTGGCGTCATCATTTCTGAGTCATAGGAAAACTAATTTTTTTACAATAGTATATTGTAGTTATATATGCATTATTTCCACTCATTCTCTATAGGCTACTTTCGTTTTAGGATTCGAACGTGAAAAGATTGAAAAAAATTAAATTAATAATTATCTATATATTTTTAAATTCACAATAAATATAAACTCACACATTACTATAATTTTTTTTTTTTGAAATCTACCGTCTATATAACAATAATTGACAGATATTTTGTTAATTAAACTCCATTAAATGATTCATTTTATCAAAATATAAGTATGTTTATGTTAATGTATATTTGTGGGTTTACATTCTTTCATTTATAATCAAATTAACACATTATCATATCACACATTCATTTCCCATTATCACATGAGAATTAAGTAGATCAATAATCAGGCATCAATCATAAATTATGAATTTAACTTTCAATATACATACATACATACATATAATTATAAATCACATTAGTCTGATGATCTCTGACAAACCACAAACCTACTTAAACATGTGATTGGCATTATCGCCTGACATACAAATAATGCCTTTCACGTACCAAACATACAAACACAAACATGTACATTTATTATATATGTATATTATTACATACGAATGATATGTGAATGATATTTAAATATTCGTATATTATATATGTACATACATATGTAGGTATAAACATATATTTTCTGTCTGGATATTACCAATCGGCACATCAATTTTAAAACGACTATTATTGTTTCCAACCTTCCACCTTTTGTACGCTTGAACCTCATAAAATGTAAAACACTGCAGAAGTCGTGGAGAGTGTGCTGTAAAGTGCGCTAAAGCGATGCAAATACCACTATTTACTCGTTCAGGTGTCTGGCGTTTAAAGTGACGCCCGAGCACCGCCTTCCATTGCCGTGCAATTTGGCGTATATTCACACCCTAAGCCTTCACATACATATGTATGTAAATAGTTTTGAGTAGCCTAGGTGCATGTCATTGACCGAAATGCATCTCTCCCTCTTGCCTTTTCTTTACAAATGCCGCAGTATGTTTTTACGTAAATGCATATCAGTATAAATTTTCAGTAGCCTCCGCTTGGCACCTATTATGTATAGAAACCGTTGAAAAGTGCAATAAGCTGCATTAACCCTACCACGATATACACTAAATTTAAATATGTAAAAATTGTATGTACATATACATATATGTATATCTATTTATTGATATAGATATATTTATTTAAATATAATTACAAAATGTCATGCCTCTTTTTGAAATTGTTGGAGTTACCGCAAAAGTTATAATCTGCAAGTAAACGTTGAAATATGTACATATGTATATACCTAACTTCATGCCGCTATTTCCAGCTAAAAATTCATAATGAGTCCCCACATTTTAATAAGTTCAACGTGGAATAAAACTTGTTCGAATAAATTAATATTTAATTGGTATACAAAAATACAATATTGTCAAAATGAACCGTAAGATGTTTATTGACATCAATTCAAAAATGTTCAGAGACTGGATTTTTTCTCATAATGACATCGAATAATGGATGCAGGGAGTTAAGGGGGAAAGAGAGCTTTTGAATTTAACTTCTATTCTTTAACTTTTATAAAATTAATTGTATTTTCGGAACAATTTGCAGTTATGTATCTATTAATAAAGTCGATCTCAGTTATTTTTTAATAATTTACCTTTGAGATTTCCTTTTTTTTCAAAACTATTCCAAAAAGGAAATTATTACTATTTTTTAAGTATAATGTATTGTAATTTTATTAAATTTGACCCGTAAAATCTCAGTCCGACAGAGTATGTATCTTCATATATTTCTCCGATTTATTTATTTGTTCTCTCACGTTTCACAATTAACCATTGCCCGATCATAAGACCGCCACCAAATCTACAATAGTTAAGTACATGTGTACCTTGTAGTATTGTATCTGTGGCAGCATTCTCCCATTTAGTTCGCCGGTGCCGGCTTCGCAAACTGGTTCTCTTGAGCATATTAGCAGGCTATTTCCCATTTCTGCTTCTTTTCTGATACTAGATTTGTGTGCCAGCTTTTATTTCTGTTTTGCTACTATTACTTCTTTTCGCTATAACTTCATCATTATGTTTGCTTTCCATTGACATTGAACGCAAGTCTTTCTGCTTCTCTACACTTCGATTGCTATACGCTTTCTTATTTTGATATAAAATCCCACCTTAGCCGCTTAGCTACTTCAAAAGCGACGAAACCGTGTGCAAGTCAGTGAGCCAAGACTTCAATTCGTCGCCAAACACAAACACAAACAAATGTGTGCTAAATTCAATTTTGCTAAATGATATTTATTTTATTTTAAAATCATCATTCCTACCCACAACTTCGACTGCAATAACGCAATCTTCTCGTTTATGAATGCTTACGTGTTGACGCGCATACCAATTCTACGTATGCACATACATATGTACCTATTTGCATACGCATGCATATATGCATGTCTCTAGAGTGCCACCTAGCTTTACCAACAACGGCCCCCAACCAATTCGTTTTTAGCGGTTGATTTTTTTTCTGCTTGCCGAGTTCACTGCTTTTGGCTTGCTTTGCCTACGTAGACATCGTTCGTCCGTCAGCGTTGTTTGCCATTACGTCACTTATTCATTGCTGGCTAATACCGGCGAGCGCAAGCGCTGATTGGTTGAAAAAATCGTACGATAAATTTCTCATAAAAAGACCCAGATAACAACGAAAATAATTAAATACAGAAATTAAAAAAAAAACAAACGCGAATATGCGAGTAGTAGCAAAAGCGCTAAAAACTTGCGTTGAAGTGCGCTAATGGCAAGAATAGCGGGAAAGTTGCGGGGCAGTGCGCCTGCTTAGGTTTGTTGGCTTATTGGGGTTTTTTTTTTTTGAGTGCAGTCGTTGCGGCCACGTCGTGTGCTGAAGGCGGTTGGCAATTATGGGCAAGCAGTTTGGCGTTGGTTGTCTGTTGTCTGACTCAGCGTTTGCACTCGCAAACTTGTTCATAAAACATGCGCTGCAGCGAACTAGTTCTGCAACTCATTGTGTGTTTTAGATATTTAAGTATGTACTATATTTATACTCGTAATGTATGTAGGTATATACATATGTATGTCACTTGCTATTTTTGCTACTCTTCCGTTTACTTGTTGCGTTTTGCGATGACAGCCAAGTTCTCTCGACCATGCGCCACGCTACGCTTTCATTAACTCTCCTAGACGCTTTGGTTTGTGTTTGTGTTTGTTTTTATACTACTTTACTATGTTGTGCTGCTTACATACATACATACATATACTCGTATATACATATACATATGTACATAGGTAGAATGTAGCTAAATGTATGCAAACATTGAATACTTAACCTGAGTAAGTGATTTTTATCGTGATTTCAGGTAAACAAATGTATGTATGTATTAGTGTATGTATTAATTAACTACCGCAAACTTTACATTTTTATATTCGCTACGATGGGTGTTTGAGGGAGCGCAAGCACGCAAGCAGCGGAATGTGCCTCTGCGTTTTTTTTTTTTATTTTTATTTGTTAGAATACATAGTATTATTTTTTGCTGTGAGTGGGCGCCACATTACACATGCTAAATAGCCTATCATATTGTCATTCATGTGATCTATTATCAAGGTTGTGCTGACACATTGATAAGTGACGCTTTTAGCACCCAACTTATTAAATTTGGACGCCACTCGCACACTCCGCTGCCAGTGTGAATATAATGAAGTAATAAATATATGAATGAGTTCTATGACAGGTAAAAGCATTTGAAATCAGTTGTTAGTTGCTAACTCAAAAGTTGACTATTAAAATTTACTGAAAACAGTTTTATTGTCTCTCTCTCTATCTAATGGAATCAGTCTATTGTCAGATATCTGAAAGAATATTTTCGTAGACTTCTGCTAAATTCTTTGTAGAATGAGTGATGTTGGATAAACAATTTTCTATTTTTTTAGATTTTTATTCTAAATAAATGACAAATAATCATAAATATAAAATTGTGTACTATTTAAAAGAAATCTATAAATATTTTCTCTTTGATAAGCAAAGCACGCACTTCCGTATAAGGTGCGGTGTTTCAAAGTTAAACTAATGGATGACTAATTCGAAAACAATTACTAAATATGTAGATACATATGTCCATTACATAGGCACATATTAAGCGGAGTTTGAAATACCTATATCTGATCAAATTTGAACCGGACAACCAAAAAATTATTTTTTCACATATTTTAATATAAATCTTTATTACCACTTTCAAAACAGCATACTGATACCTGCATCCCGAGGCTTAATCCAATTCTCTATACATTGATTTTGATGTTGAGATCCTCTGTGATCACTTTGATGTCAACACGACGATTTCCAATCCCTAACTTTTTCGATGTTATCTTCATTAACAGAGAGAGAAATAGATGAACGACTCAATTCCCACGATAGCTGGTTCTACGTACCGGAATTGACCCGAATTTTAATCGGGCCAAGGGCTGTTTTTTCGGTTATCTGACCCTGTTTGGAAAAAAATGAACGACTCAGATGAGGGAAGTTTTCGATGGCTTCACGTCCTTCAGTGAAGGATTTTACTACCCAAATATTTGTGTTCGTGATTAATTGGAGTCCCCAAAACACTTCAGTAACAGTTTCAAAATTCCAAGCATACATATGTATGTACATATTAGAAGCATTTTTGTAGAAATTCTTTGTACAGTAGAGGTCCGCTAATCCGGACATGGCCTAATCCGGATTCCACTGTAATCCGGACAGGGTTAAAAAACTCAAAATTTCTATTATGTCTCTTGTAATCCGGACCGACATTCTCTATCCGTATTCTCTAATCCGAATCACATGTTTATTATTCACTACATTCGCTTTTATGCTTTATTGGTTTAAGTTTTTTTTGTTTTTTGGAACATGTGTATTATTTGTTATAACAAACAAACAGAAATTTACAAATATTTTTTCATAATACATAGTTCTAATATGTCTTTGGTAGTCCGGATTTTCTTATATTCCGGATAGGGGCCGGTTTTAATTGATCCGGATTAGCGAGCCTCTACTGTACTTGAGTTTATTCAATTCTACGAAACTTTTTTTGTAATCAAAAGTATGCTCTTCAGCGGTTTTCAGATATATTAATAAATATCAATGCAAATGCAATTAGTCACGCCCAGCGGCCAGCTTGCAGCAATCCGCATAAAGTTATTGAAACAAAATAAAAGTATTTGACCGCATAAATCAAATCATCTAAGGTTAAATGCACGCAAAAGATGAACAAAAAGCGAAACTTAGCTGCAAGCAAAGCTTAAGCCATCAGCAAATGTACTTCATTATATTTTATTTTTTCTTCGCTCAAATGAATACTTTAACTAGAAATTAATGTACGGACGCTTAAACTAGTTTTACTTAATTAAGCTTAAATAGTTTTGTATTGCGGAATGAAAATGATTTGCCAATGAATAACTAACTGACCGTTTCCGAAGCAAGTGAACCGCTTTTTGCTGAAACACCACTCAGAAAATGATGATGACTAAATGCGCATGAGATTGATAATAATTGATTGCCGCGTGCAACCTTGAACGTCAACAGGGGCCCTGCAGTTTGATGTCGCCACCGAATGGCAGTTGTTGTTTTTATAAAGCTTTCTCAAAGCGAAAAACCATTCGGTTGCCGGCGCTATTGACTCTTGCCAATGCACTGCATACAATGACAGTGTTCGAAGATACTTAAAACTTTGCTTGCACAATATTGCAACGATTTCTTATTAAAGTAAAAATTATAAGAATTTAAATGTAAATCAAACGGCAGGCTATGCCTCAATTATTACTGGATTTATGAGTGTATTGTTTGTAGAATTCCCAAAAATTTTCACGCTTTAACAAAATGCATTATGTTCTAAGTTTTTTCATTCCATTAGCACTCTAGTTAATGGAAAATTGTGTAACTTTCTTCAAATAGCGCCACTTCTGCGAATATCACACGATAAAGAAATTCAAGTGTCAATTAAGTTTCCATTAAAGGTTCGCAAGTCAGATACTCGTATCATTACACACTCGCGAGAAGTACACAACATTGTCTTCTACTTATTCATTTTTTTCTGATTAAAACTCACATACATATAAACAGCGCGATTGCAATAACGTCAACTGCTGGATGTGTTAATTAAATATGATCATTGTAATTATCATTACGGTGTGGTCATGTTATGTGCTAAGATTAGAGTCGTCGGGCACGCGGCTCCAAAGCTTGAATGGCATTTATTCATTTATCGATGAAGCGTAAGCTGCACACAGCATTTTAGCATATCTTAATGCAATTGAAAAATGCTGTTTTGAAAAGAGTTGCTAACCGATATGCGAATGTAGATGTTTTAGACATTTGAGATATCCAAAATGTATATGAACCCTAAGTGAGTGACCTTCTTGACCATCCTTCAATAATTTGTATGCATTACGCACCCTATTGCTGTTTGAAAACTTATAACAGGTGATCCAAGTAGGAGTATTTTTTTAATAGCCTGTTATGTTATTTTTGTGCAGTATTGTCTGACATTTCATGGAATCATCGTTCCATTTTTCTTCAAAAATAATGCGGGTGAGAACGTAACCATCAATGGCGACCATTTTTGCGCCATGATAACCGCCTATTTGATGCCTGTCATTGAAGCTCGTGATCTCGGCGACATTTGGTTTCAACAAGACGACGCCACTTCCCACACATCACATCTATCAATGGATTTATAGAGAGAGCTCTTCGGTGAGCAAATATCACGTTTTAGGCCGCTCGATTGGTCACCAAGATCGTGTGATATCACACCGTTAGACTGTTTCCTGTGTGGATATGTAAAGTCTAAGGTCTATGCAGTCAATCCAGTTTCAATTAAAGCCTTGGAGAGTGTCATTCGCCAGTTACCAGTTGAATTCTCGAACGAGTCATCAAAAATTATACCCAAAAGATGGACAAAGAATCTTCTTTCTAGAGATAATAAACATTCCCCATTCAATCTGAAGTTTCTTTGTTTTTTCTATAAAAAAGTAGAGAAACTCAAAATGGATTACCCTTTAAAAACAAGAAAGAAAGTTCACTTCAGCGGCATCGAAACTATAATCCCCTTAACAATTCTATTTCTAAGAGCATAAAAGTGTATAAATCTTTATCTTGAGTCAGTTTTGAATGACAGCTATATACTATAGTGATCTGATTTGAACAATTTGTTCAGAGATTGAATCATTGCCTTGGAAAATAATGCATTAAATTTCATAAAGATAATTGCCAAATAAAAACCAATTTCATATAAAGACTTGATTTTGACCGACCAGTTTCTATGGCAGCTACATATATACATATGTATATCGTATAGCGGTCAGTTCTTGAGAAGAAAAGAGCGTGTGCGAATTTTATCGATATTTCAAAAACACAGACTAGTAGGAGGCGTTTATACCGACAGACAGACGGGCATATCTAAATCGACACTATATATCATACTTATAAAAACTTCGTGGCAAACTTAATATACCGAGTTCAAGGTGTAAAAATAGGAATAAATACTAAAGTTTAGTTGAGATAATGTCTCCAATTTAAATATCATACGAATTTGTATTTTAGATTTCATTAATTAATATTTATTTTTAAAGAAAATAACCTTCCTTTTAAAAAATGATTTTCAAAAATAAATTTTCTAACCTATATTTTTCTTTTTATGAATATTTCAGGTGTTTTAACAGATATTCAAGCAGATTTTAAAATTGGTGACGATGATGGCGGTCTGCTGCAGACCGCTTTTGTGCTCTCATATATGGTTTGTGCGCCACTTTTCGGTTATCTCGGCGATCGTTATTCGCGTCGTTGGATTATGGCAATCGGTGTTCTGTTATGGTCGACAACAACGTTGCTTGGCTCATTTATGGGCGGCTTCGGTGGTTTCATCACATTCCGCGCGTTAGTGGGTATCGGCGAAGCCTCGTATAGTACCATAGCGCCCACGATTATCTCCGATTTGTTCATACACGATTTGCGTTCGAAAATGTTGGCGTTATTCTATTTCGCGATTCCTGTTGGTTCAGGATTTGGGTAAGACTTGTAGTAATATACAATATTCTTTAGCAAAATATTTGTTTGAATTGTAGTTAGCGTCGCTTATGTTTATGTCGTTGTTTTTATAATCTGTTTGTATTTAATTATAGCCTATGTCTACTTATCAATTGTGTTTGTTATTATATTATAAATTTGCACAACTTCGCTAAAATTAGTTCTGATAACCTTAGTCTACGCACATTCTAGTATTTATGGCACTGGATCCGGTAATCTCATTGCTGCACTTCTAGACTTGTTAGCGATCACAATAACATTGAAAAGTTTGATAAGGATTTTATAAATATTTTTATAGTAATATTACTAACTCAGTCTTAAACATATATGAGCGGATTTATGTACTTTAGTATATTTCTTTCTGTTGAGTCATTCACCCCTAGCTGACTTTTCAAACTAAAGTTCAAAAGCGTCGATCGCGTGATTTCAGCAAAATTATGCAGTGGAAACCGTAGTTAACATATTGATTACGATTCATAACAGAATTCCGATCAAACGGCCGATCGCGTGCTTTCTCATGCACTCCCATGGCAATAAAAAAAATTAATTGTCTAAAACAAGGCAGGTCAAAGAGGCGTTGGCTTGCTTCAATTGAATTAAATTTTTGGAATTTTTATGATGAACACGCTTAAATGTCATCGGTAAATATTAACGTAATAAATTTAAACAGTGGAAATCAATACTAAACAGACGAGCCTTCACCAGCATAGCAGTTTTCCCCTGCATACCAGAGGGTTGTTTATGGGTTTCTTAAATTACTCTGCATGTTAAAGTGTTAGAGTGAGGAAGGGGGAATACAGTGACAAAAATAATAACGCCGTTATTTTTAATAATTTTAAGGAAAAATAAAGTTTTTAAAATGTGTATAAAAAGAAGAGACATATTTTGTACTGTAGACTCTAGTTAGAATAACGTGATCAGCCGATTCTGTATATACGCGATAGTACCTCAGTTTTTTAGATATCAACTGAAACTTTTCACACATCCTTTTTCCCACAAAGAGATACTCATTTGTCAGAACCGGTTATACCAAACTGACCGATAAAAATCAAATTCTTTTATGAAAAACTTTTTTATGTGACAAGATATCTTCACGAAATTTGGCACGAATTATTGTATAAGGCAAGAATACAATCTCCGAAAATATTTTTCAGATCGGACCACTATACCATACAGCGGCCATACAAACTGAACGATCAAAAAAAGTTTTTGTATGAATAACTTTTTTATTCGACAAGATAACTTCACGAAATTCGGAAAGAACTATTGTTCTGGGTAATGGTACAATCTGTGAACAAATTGTTCAGATCGGATCACTATGCCGTACAAACTGAAAGATTAAAATCAAGTTCTTATATGAAAAACTTTTTTATGACAAGATATCTTCACGTAATTTGGCACGGATTGTTGTCCAAGGTAAAGATACATTTTCCGAACGTATTGTTCAGTTCGGACCACTATAGCATATAGCTGCCGTACAAACTGGACGATAAAAATAATGTTCTTGTATGGAAAACTTTTTTATGTGACAATTTTTATTTTTTTTTGTGGCGTCTCTTGAATGTACTATAATAGTAAAATTTGAAGTTAATTTACTTTTCTAGGTTTTTGAACAGCAGTTTTTTTATGATAGTAAACACCAGCGTTTCACCAATCACGGCATCCTTTCATATGTATGCATGTTCCACTCAAGGAGGCTCCACTGTAGCTTTATCGCACCAATTGCTTGCAACTTATTTCCATAGTATAACTTTCTAAATTGCACGCGTTCAAAAGGTTAATTAATAATAGAAATTTTATTAGTGACATTGTCAATTCAAATCTAAATCAATTACTTTATTTTCTTTCACATCAAATACGCACATAAGTACATGTATTTATGGGCTACAGTCAATAAGTGCAACGAATTCGTCGCTTAACATCATTCAATTTCGTCATGTCACTTCCATAGAGGTCATAACGTAAAAGTTATAAGCGATAAGTGCGTTCCCCCAAAGAAAGTCACGAAAGGAACCTCCCCTAAAACAGTTCGAGGCGAGCGTCGCGTTGTTAGCGTGTGAACTATGCGCATTTAAGTTGTTCTTGTAATAATTAGTAGTGTACGCATTGTTTAATTAAGCCTGGCATAAATTAAAAAATTACATGAATAGGCTGGGGCCCCTCAATTTGTAGTCAATCAATTAAGTATACTTTGTTATTGATTGATTTCTATTCAAACCATTACGTAAAAGTTGACAATTAGCGCTAATTTACTTTTTTTTTAATCAGAATAGTATACTTCCAGGGAACTCTTAATGTGCTTCCATTTATTCTAAACCTTTTCCTCTATTAAAATAATTAGTCAATTATAGTTATCTTTATTATTATTTATCTTAGTTTATTTCTATATTTATGCATTATTTATGAAATATATTAAATTATTTTCTAAAGTATGCATGCTAATCTGCATTTTCTCTATTTACGCAGTTACATTGTCGGCTCGGAGACTGCCCGCTTGGCCAATAACTGGCGTTGGGCGCTGCGTGTTACACCCATCCTGGGCATTGTGGCCGTTGTGCTGATTATATTGATCAAAGAGCCAGAGCGTGGCGAGAGCGAAGGCTCACCACATTTGGAACCCACCAGCTACACAGAGGATATTAAGGACTTGGTGAAGAATCATTCGTTTATGCTTTCGACAGCTGGTTTCACTTGCGTTGCCTTCGTAACCGGTGCGCTCGCCTGGTGGGGACCTAAATTCATTTACCTAGGCATCAAAATGCAGCCAGGCAACGAGGAGCTGTCGCTGAATGAGTGAGTATAATAGAAATGAAAAAATATGTAGATATTTATACATACTTATGTATATACTAGAAGAACATAAATTTTTGGCTTCCCCAAAAAATTTCGATTTCTATGTATTTATACGCTGTGTAAATATGTACATCAACATGTCTACGCACAAAAATTTAATTTACAAAAATTCTAGCATATAGTATTTAAAAATTTAAAAACACACATAAATCCTATTCATAAAATCAACTAGCGTATCGTACAAGTTTGGCATCATCGCCATGATAGCCGGATTGATTGGTGTGCCAGTGGGCTCGTTTCTGGCGCAACGTCTACGACCACAACACGAAAGCTGTGATCCATACATTTGTGCCTTCGGTCTGCTCATATCAGCGCCTATGGTCTACTTGTCGCTGGTGACACCACAAACCACAACCTCGTTCTGCTTCTTGTTCGTCTTTTTGGCGCAGGTGACGCTGAATCTATGCTGGTCCATAGTGGCGGATATTTTGTTGGTAAGAAAAAGAATAAGAAAGAAAATCAATGAATGAATGCGGGCGTAGTGCAATCATCAGCAAATGCGTGAAAATATGCAAAACAAAAGCAAAAACAATGATAAAAAAACAACACCACCACTGTCTGCTCCCTCAAACACACACACTGAGCGCGCAACAATAACAACGAATGAGCAAAGAGCTTGTACGATCGCTAAACGCAACAATATTTAAGAATTTCAGCTGTTCGAGTTTTCATATAAAAGTTTTTTATTATATTTTTTTTTGTTGTTATTGCAATTTTTTATACTTAACACGAGTTTTCTTGTTTAAACGCTTTCAACGTTCTTACTAAATTTTGTTCTTTCTATTTTCTTTGTTTTTTCCTCATACATTTTTGTACTAAAAAAAATTCAACTTTAAAAACGCATCTTAAAAAACCCGTAATGCTTACCTGTTCGAAAAAATAAAAAATTGAACAGCGTTTCGTTACGTTTTGGCGTTATTACAATGGTAGCTGGTCTAATTGGCGTGCCGCTCGGTCCAATAGTGTCACGTGCGGTTGCCAGTTACAAGAACAACGCCGATCCCTTGGTATGCGCCTATGGATTATTCTTTAGCTCATTTTTCCTTGCTGCCGCGATGCTGTTTGTCACAAAATACGTCGTTATGTCGTATATTTTAATGTTCATCGGTCAATTATTTTTGAATCTAAATTGGGCACTAGTGGCTGATATTTTACTGGTAAGAGAAATGCAAAAAGTAACTGTTCTAAAAAAAGTACACATGTTTTGTTGTGGTGGTTTTTGTTGTAATCTACTACAGTCATACAAATTTACATGCTTACATAACAAATGTAAACGTTTTATAAATTACATACATACATAAATGCTTTCATAGATAAAATATTGTAGTAAATACATAAGTATCCATATAGTTAGTACATTTGTAAATACTCATTATACATAAGTATATTCATTATCAATTATTTTATAATCTATTATTTAAAGTGTACATAAGTTATTTTTTCATTTTTTTTTGTGAGCGAACGGCAAAAGAAAGCTCCGACTTAGCATGACGAGCTAGGTCGATTTAGCCATGTCCTCCTTTTTGTCTGTCTGTGTGTATATACGCGAAATACCAGCTAGTTTTTGAGATATCAATCTGAAATTTTCTTCCCAAGAAGCTGCACATTTGTGGAAACTGACAATATCGGATCACTATAGCATATACATAGCTGCCTTATAAACTGAACGATGTGAATCTTCACGAAATTCGACACGGATGATTATCCAAGAAAAGTATATAATCTCTGAATAAATTGTCCAAATCGGACCATTATATCATATAGCCATCATACAAGCTGAACGATCAAAATCAAGTCCTTGTATGGAAAACTTTTTTATTTGACAAGGTATCTTAAGGAAAGTTGGCATGAATTATTTTATAAGGAAATGCTACAATCTCCGAACAAATTGTCCAAATCGGACCATTATATCATATAGCCATCATACAACCTGAACGATCAAAATCAAATCCTTGTATGGAAAACTTTTTTATTTGACAAGGTATCTTAAGGAAAGTTGGCATGAATTATTTTATAAGGAAATGCTACAATCTCCGAACAAATTGTCCAAATCGGACCATTATAGCATATAGCCATCATACAACCTGAACGATCAAAATCAAATCCTTGTATAGAAAACTTTTTTATTTGACAAGATATCTTAACGAAAGTTGGCATGAATTATTTTATAAGGCAATGCTACCATCTCCGAACAAATTGTTCAAATTGGACCACTATAGTATATAGCTACCTTACAAACTGAACGATCAAAATCAAGTTCTTTTATGGAAAACTTTTTTATTTGACTCGATATCTTCACATCTATCACGAAACTTGGTATAGAAAGGTATAATCTCTATATAAATTGTTCAGAGCAGTAGCATTTTTTTTTTGTAATTTTCTGCATTTTAATCAACTATGTAGATACTCGAAAATATAGCAGAATTGATTATGTTACTTTACATGCGTTTTGTTGTTGTCGCAAGTATTCTTTTGCCGCTCATTTAAATAATTATGTTTTAGAACGCTTCTTACGATATTATTTAAAAATCATAGTTTAGACGAGGATTTTTGCTATAAGCTAAACTATACAGAAACAATTTTTTCTTCATTTATTATCTTAAATTTAGAATATTTAACTAACTCATGGAGTAATTTTATTTTAGCTTATATAATTGTATAATATTTATACAATGTCCTGTAATGCTATTTTTAAATCCTTCATTTGTCACCCTTAATTTCTTCGCTAAAAAACTTCTTTCTGTATGCTTAAAATTATTTTTTTTTATATGCCTTGTTCTTAAGAAACTTTTGCCATTCTTCACTTCATTTTAATTAAACACATTTATCAGTATTAAATAACGAAATATACGAATGCATATTATTCGCTTTTATTACCGCACAGTGAAGCACTCACGCACCCAGCAAGCTTGGCCCAGTCCTCGCCCACATGACGCGAGAAAGTTTTCTGTCCCTTTTCACTATATGTATGTATGTATGTGCAATAATAAAGTTTTGCAATTTATTTATATGCCAAAATGCACCACTTATCTGCTTTGCAACCGCGTGACAACAACAAAAAACGTTTAACAGTAACTCTACACTCATACACACATACACACGTATTATAAAATACTCCCCTCGGCACTTGTGCTTTCAGTTCGCCGACTCGAATATTTGTAATTTGCTGGCCCTCGAAACAAAATGTAGAAAAAAACATAATAAATGCAATAATGTCGAGAGAAATTACACCCCATGGAGTTGACATATTGCATTTACACTCATTCCTTTACATATATACATTTGTATAGTATATATTTATGAGACTCACTGACTTCCAGCCTTTATATTATACATCACGTGCTCTATTTTGGCGCCAACTCCCCCCATTAAGCTCATCGACTTTCTTTGCATTTTTTCCTTTTTTGTTTGTGGTTGCACACCCTTCCTGGTAGCAGTTGGATGCGTGTGTGTGTAGGTGGAACCTTTGGTGCATTGGTAATCCTCATATTTTACGTATGCACGTGCTGTTCCCTCATATTAAAGGCTCTTCTGCTATAATTAAAGTACCCTGCTTAGCATATACATACATAAATACAAACGCGTTAAATATAGAAGCACATATTTTGTTAGCTCGATAAATCTTATTAGCGCTGGAGTGTGGAATCCCCACTTTCTTTACTCTCTAGAGAAATGGTTTGTCACTTCAACAGCACATTTAAGAAAATTGACAGCAGAAGTAATATTACTTCAGTCTTATCTATCATAAATCTTGTAGACTTTTAGCTTAGCAGGTATTTTAAGCTTTGAAAAAAAAGAGATTAAACACGTTTTTAGATGAGTACATACATCTTTTTTTACCCTGAACAAGTTAGAAAGTTTGTCACAAAGTTTGTAGAACCTACAATAGCAGGAAACGTCGAAGGAACTGTAAAGTGAACATATATCATATAAATGATCAGCGTTACGAGCTGAATCAATTTAGTCATCTCCATCTGTTGGACTGTCTTACATAGGCAAACTAGTCCTACAGTAACCTTTATTCGACTTGAAGGTTCTATGGCTAAAACTTCCCCGTTTTTGACATTTTTTAAGTTCCAAACAAATCGATGCCGAACATTTTTAACCGAACTCTGCCATTAACACCTTATTTCTTAACAATTTTATGAAAAACTTTAAACATATTATTTAGTTTTAGCAATACTTTTTACATTGCAAACTAATTTTTTAAACACAAAAACCATTTTTAATTGATTTAAGAAAGATAAAAAAATGTAAACTCTTTGATAATCATAAAATCGATCATTTTACTCAAGTTGATTCCTATTTGCAATTAATTCAAAATATTTTTATATACATACTTTTGCATGTATGTATTTAATCACACTGTCAAAAATCTCGCTAGGAACGCGGAACATCGGTTTCTTCCAACTAATATTATGACAATCTTCTTTGTAAAAAATATGCCAAAAAAAAGTTCGTTAGTTCTAATATTTCTTTGCGTCATCTAAAACGCTTATAATATAAATACACATAGCTCTCAATCTTATCTATGCGTGTAGTTCCTTTTTTCTATCTCCATACTAATTACCATTAGTTATCTCTTCGGCTGTCTAATTTTATCACGATCAGATGTTTTATGTCATCCAATCCAACTCACGCATACGCGCACATACACTCGTTATACAAATGCATATCTGCTAAATATATCTCTACATATGATCAGCTAGAAATAGGAAGAATATCGCATGTTATCTTGATGTACGAGTGCCAATTATTATCTAATGAGCTGTTTGGTTGAAAATTATATTGTCAAATAGCAAATAGGAAAGAAAGACCTTTTAGCTGTATATTTATTGCTAAGCCAAGCACAAAATCTGTTGCTATATTTTATAAAAGCTATTTTTTATCACCATTTTTTTAATGAAGTTAGTGCCTTTTTTCACCTTCCGCTTTTTTTCTTAAACACAAGTTCTAAGTTTAAATATAATATACGCATACATACATATATACAATATATATACACATACACACATTTGTATATTTATTCTTTATCTTTTCATATAAATTTCTTCAACTACTTTAACTCTTTACGCAATGAACTATTTAACAGATAATTTAAAAAATGCGTGAGTTGAAACGTATGTGTGTATTTACATATGTAGGAAGGTATTATATATAATTACTTATCACCTTCACGAACTTGAACGTGCTTACGTATTATTAATAACAATTTTTTATCATTGGTTTCATAAGTTATTTACCAGGTTTTGCTTCAATTTCGTCAGCAGATTTATTTGACAGTAACTATGACTTCGGCATATTCCCTTATACGCTAGTATGTGGTTTATTATGTTTGACACGAAGTTTGTAACATGCAAAAGAAAACCTAGGAGACCCTATATAATATTTTTTATAAATTATCAGCATGACGAGTTAAGTCGATTTAGCTTGTTCTTCTGTATATATATGTAGGAATTAATCCTCAGTTTTTGAGATATCGATTGAAGGATATGTAATTTTCTGTCAATAACGAACCACTATATATAATATTTCTGAACACTCAAAAATAAGGAAAACTTTTTATTTAAAAAGATATCTTTACGAAATTTATATTGATTGTTTCCCAAGACACCTACTATATCCAAATATTTTTCTGATTAGACCACTATGCAAATAACTAAGCTGAACGATTAAAATCATAAAAATCTGTTTATGTTGTTATTGTTGTTGTTGTTGTAACAGAGAATTCTGCCCAATTAACATATAAAAATCCGCGTCTGTTCGAATTACGTAGACCCGACTGTCGAAAGAATTACCTAATGCTTGAGGAATGCAGCTTTGAAGGATATGTAATCTCTTATTCTATATAATACTTCTGAAAACATTGTTACTGCTATAGACATTTCTTTTTGCTGACTTAATAATAGTTTAAGCTGCTGCTGTCTTAATATTATATATGTTTTTTTGTTATTAGATAATTATTTCATAGTTATGAAGTAATTTGAATTACATATGGGGCCATAGATCACTAAGTAATTACTTGAAGTGGTCTAATGGGATTCAACCTTAGTACTTTCCAGCTATTATAAGCGCACATTAGCTTATTTTTAATATAATTGCTTTAATAGTGCAAATATTATTAAATATTTTAAAAGAGTTTTAGTTTCGACGTCAACTACAATATTGTTCCTTTCATATATGCATAAATAAATAAGTGTTTACATATGTTTGTTAGGTGCATACACCTCGCTATTGAAACAATTAAAGACTCGTGGATCAAAATTGTCTATAATGCCTACAATGTTTGAAAATTAGCAAGCTGGGTTAGTGTGGATATAGAAAATTTACTTAATTATTGTTTCATTCACAAATTTTTGATGTATTATACTATATATTATGATGACTCTTTAATCTTTCAATAGCGATGTATATGGTTTGTATAATTTTAAGTAATAACATTATTATAAATACTATTTTCTTTAATTTATAAAACGTTTACATTTGCACAACAAACCTGTACACACAAGCACACTCTTACTCTAAAACGCTTTTGATGCACGCATATCATATTAATTTTAATACAACACAAATTCCCTTTGGCCCATAAGCCCGAAGAAAGCAAAAAAAGCAAAACAACTCGTTAGTAATTTCATTACAAAAAAAAAAACTAAAATAAATTTTTTCAAATTGTTGCGCTGTCCTGGTATGTGCAACTCATATCGCTTCTAATGCCTAAAATTATGCAATGTCAATTGATAAGGAACGCGCATTGCAACAACAGCACACAGTGGTGGCTTCGTTTAATTCTCAAAAAATTTGCTGCGCCACGCTCTTAATTTGCTGCTGGTTGAATTATAGCCTTCGCTTTCATAACGTATGTGATTGGTATATAAACTTTTTCAATAATGCATTATCCTGTACACAAACCAGATGCAAGTGCATGTGTTTCGATTTTTTGCTTTCTTTACGCGTTTATGGCCCCATCTGTGTGTAGCTTTTTGCAGTTGTGGTTAATTTCAGTGTTTCCTGTTCGCTCAAAAATCCTACCAAGCACAAAAATAATACTTTTTACGATTTTGTTTTGCTCGCTTAATTCGCATAGAACATGCAAATGCGAAGGCTTTACTAATTTGAGATAAATAACATAATTTTGCACAGTAGAATATTTTATTTATTTTGATTCAGCACATACCTTTTCGTTGTATTTATTATGTAGAATGATTTAATATAAATAAGTAGCAACAATTTTTCAATTTCTTAATGTTTTCTTCACCTTTGCAGTATGTTGTCGTGCCGACACGTCGTTCCACCGCCGAAGCCTTCCAAATTCTGGTCTCGCATGCATTAGGTGATGCTGGCAGTCCCTACTTCGTTGGCTTGGTAATTATTAATATAGAAATGTGTCTTTATTTAATTAAATATTAAAATTTTAGAAACAAGTTTTCTTATTTTGAAAACAAATTAACATATTCTTACAATTCCTTTCAGCTCTCTGAAGGAATCAAGCGACATTTGCGATCCACTAGCACTCAAACTAGTGAATTCAGTTTGGGTATACCTAGCATGTCACTGACTTTGGAAGACAGTAGTCAAAATATTACCGGTACCTTATTGTCGAGTAACGCCACGGCAGAAAGCTCGAATCTCTTAACGCAGGTCGCCAGAGTGGTGAGTGAAAATGTCACAGCGCTGGTAGCGAATGCCACAAGCTTATTACAGCAAAATGCCACCGATTTCGTCAGTGAATTACGTGACGAGAAAATATTCGAAATCGACTTGGAGGTGAGGGCTGAAAATTATTGCATGAATTTGTTTTTCATTTTCTCATACACTTAATTTGGTATTTTTAGGATACCGATATCAACAGTTTCAAAGCGCTGCAATATTCACTCTTTTCCACAAGTTTTATTGAAGTTTTGGGTGCCGTTTTCTTCTTTTTAACTGCCATCTACATATTGAAGGATAAACGTCGAGCGACGCGTTCCACACTTGGTGAGTTTAAAATCTTTAAATACACCGCAATTTGTGTTTTGTAACAAAATATTTAATTTCTAAGTTAAAATGCGCTTTTAAATATTTCAACTGTTGAACTGTACAAATTAAAAAAAAAAACTTTTTATTTATTTTTGTTTATATATTTTGTTGTTATTTTTTTTAGTTAACGAATTAAACGATGTTAGCAATACAGCTAATAAAAATAAACAATTCGATTTCGAAGATTCCGAATGTATCGTCCTTTGTACTGATATTTCGCGAATACAACGTGCTTAAGGGGAAACAAAATTAATAGCAAAAGTTCATTTGCTCAAAAAAATATTCAGATTTGCCATTATTGGGTTTAATCGTGAGTTTGGTTTACCTTTTTTGTTTTGTTTTTGTTGTTTGTCCTTATTGCATTCGCATTTGCAATCACTTGTTGAGCGAAAATCAGTGTTTAATGCTTCCAGCTATCATGCGTGCTAATTTTGTTATAATGACCGCTTCTTAAAATTCTACATTTTTTTTCTATATTTTTTTAATATTGATTTATATTATTTAAAATGTATATATTTTTTTTTTGTATATTTATTTAAATTTTATTTTTTTATTTTTTATTATATTTCTGTTCTATTTTATATTAATTAATTATTAATATTAAGACTTAATATTTAAAATGTCTACATTTTTTTGGTAAAATTATTCTTTTTATTTGTTTTTATATATTTTTTCATTGTTTTATTTTTACGTATTAATATATTTTATATTTACATAATTTTTTGATATTTTTATAAACGTTTTTTTGTTTTCATAATTTTTTTACATCCTTTGGAATTTTTATTTTTTTATTATTGAAATTTATTAAATTTTTTAAAAATATACATACATATATAACTTTTACATATAAACTTTTCTTTCATTTACAATTATTTACATTTTTTATAATGTTCTTTAAATTGATTGATATTTTTATTTATTTTAAATTTTATTTTTTTATAATTATTTGTTTTTTTTTTGCTCTTTTATTACATATTGATTTCGTTTGTTTTAATTATGTATGTATATTTTTACATAACTACTCTTTTGTTTCATTAATTTTTTTGTAATGTTCTTTGAAATTAGTAATTTTTTATTTATTTTTTTTTAATTCTTATTTATTTATCATTTTTTTAATTTTTTACTTATTTTTTATTTATTTTATTTTAATTTCTTATTTATTTTTTAAATTTTTTTATGTTTTATTTATATATTTTTTGAAAAACTTTTCAATAACCTATTTTTTCTTTTATTTTTTTTGTTTTAATTTTTTAAATTAAATTTTATACCTTTGCTTTAATTTTTTTTAATATTTTATTAATTTTTTGTTCTAATTTTTTTAATTAAATTTTATTCTTTTATAATTATTTTTATTTTTAACTTTTATTTATTTTTTGTTATTTTATTTATTTATTTTTTTTTTTGTTTGTTAATTTTCATTTTTTAATATTTTTCCTTTTTAATATTTTATTTTATTTTTTTGTTTTAAATTTTATAGTTATTTTTATTTAATTTCAATTTTAATTTACTTTTAATTTTTTTTAGTTTTTATTTATTTGATTTTAATTAGTTTTTTTTTATCTTTATTTATTTATTTTTATTTATTAAATTTTTTTTAAATTTTTATTTATATTTTTTTTTTTAATTTTTATTTATTTTTTTATTTTTATTTATTTTTTTATTTTTATTTTTTTTTTTTTTATTTTTTTTTTTTTTTTTTTTTTTTTTTTTTATTTATTTTTTTTTTTTTTTTTTTTTTTTTTTTATTTTTTTATTTTTATTTTTATTTTTTTATTATTATTTATTTTTTTATTATTATTTATTGCTTTTTTGTGTTTTTTTGGTCTAATCGTTATCTATGTCCGCCCTTATTCTAAAAAAGATTTTTCAAAAGATATTCGCCTTAACATGTCCATTTGTCGTTCTATTGTGTTCTAAAAAAATGACCTATGTACTTTTTTTAATATCTCGCAATAACAATAATTTGAAAATATTTATTTTTCCATTTTAGGCAGTCAAGCAGCTGAGCAGTGAAGTGCACTTCCATTAAATTATGCTAATGAATAATTGATATGCCAGTCAACCGATCAGCCAGCCTATCAACCCACAAGCAATCGACATATAACAACCACATAACCCGCCTAAGCGGCCGATGTGTTGCGCAGAAGGCAAACATACATACATATGACTGAAATATTAGTTTTAACTAATTATTTTGTAGTAGTAATGATTATCATAGAATCATGTGTGCCTCAAGAAGTGGGTGTGTTCCTATTAGAAACGTGTAAATGGATTATAATGCAAACATCTAATCATTCAACATCAAACATACATATTGACATGCATGTATATACAACAAATAAACATTGATCATTCTCATTTAGCAAACACCATTCATAGTTAAGATGATTCCTATTGTGTATTTATTTGTATTATGATTTTGATATTGTCAAAATGTATAAGTTTGTTAAATGCGCCACATAAAAGCATAACTCATATCACATATACATATGTAAGTGTGTGCATGTTCAGTGGGTGCATGGGCATAGATGAGTGCTGCGCGGTTATGAGTGTGGAAATTGCATATGCTTGTGTATGTGGTCGAAAGCTCAGTGATAGAAATCATAAGAATTACAATAACAAAAAGCAAACACCAATTTTTTTGTGCAAATACAAACTGTAAATTTTGCTGAATAGTATTTAGTAATTTTAATTTTTTGTTTATTACAATTTTTTACTCACGAAACCACTCATTGCCCTGTGCGGTGCACATGCTAATTTAACCGCTAACTCAACATTTTAAAAAGTTTAATATTTATGACATGCATATGTACATACATATATATATGTGTATGTGTATATATATGTTATTATTTTTTTAAATTTTAAATATGTCTACGCAGACAGCAAGCATTGTATAAAGAGGAGTATAGGTACTAAATGCACATTAGGTATATAAATTAGTTAGCATTACAATAATTAGATAAAAACTAATTTCTAAATAAACTAGTGGAATAAGCAGTGAAGTAAGCAGCGGGTGTGCATTACAACAATTTCTCTAGTATTTTTACTCTAACTGAAAACTTCCAACTTATCTGAAAACAAAATTGTATATGAAAAGCTAAAATTCTTTCGAAAATTTTTAATTCCAAAAAAACTGAAAAGTTATGTCTCATTTATTGTATGTTAACTGCCTTTTCCAACTATCTTGCTTAAATGACTTACTTTGCCTGCCGTTTATAAATTGTTGTATATGTATATGCATACCCCTTCGCTACCGTAATGAATCTGTTAGTTTTACCAAATTTCGCAATGGAGCAGAATTCATGAAATAAGACTGTTTTAGGATTTGTTATATATACATTATATATAAATTTAAAATAACTTGATTACAAATATATTGTATTGAATTAAGCTTGTACGCATACTAAGTAAATACATAAATATTCTTATACATATTAAGTATTTATGTATGTATAGCATAATTTTTGGGTTTATTGAATGCTTATAAAGAATAAAAATAAAATATATTAAACAAAATTAATTTGTTTCATTTCATTTATTTTTTTTTATTCGGTTTTATAGGAGATATGCGATATAGGTGTCCAATCGGACCGATTTCGATAAATGATCAATAGAATATCAAAATGCACCTATGTATTAAACCTCTTTCGGATATCTCAAAAACTGACGAACTAATTTTTAGAAACTCTAAAAAATTTCGCCGTATGGCCTACTCAGTCCGAAATAGCACCCGTTGGCAAGAGTTATTCTGCGTTTCGAGGCTAACATTGTTGTTGCTGTTAATACTGGTTCCAATATAGACGAAATTATCTACGACTTCGAAGTTATGACTGTCAACAGTGATGTGGGATCAAAGTCGCGAGTGCGACAACTGTTTGTTTGATGACAGGAAATATTTCGTCTTGCCTTCGTTCACTACCAGACCCATTTGCTTCGCTTCCTTATCCAATTTGGAGAAAGCAGAAGAAACAGCGAGGTTGTCGACGCCTATGATATCGTTGCCGTCGGCGTACGCCAGCATTCGTACACTCTTGTAGAAGATTGTACCTTCTCAGCTCGAACTATTTTCTTTAACAGTAGGGAGACGTCTTGTTTGAAACCTCGTTTGATATCGAACGGCTCAGAGAGGTCTTTCCCGATCCCGACGGAGCTTTTGGTATTGCCGAACGTCAGTTTGCACAGCCATTAGTATTTGCGGGATAGCGGGGTTTAGCGACATATCCTGCTATATGGTGCAGAGACATGGACGATGACAACATCTGGGGAGTCGGCGTTACGAGTTTTCGAGAGAAAGGTTCTGCGGAAGATTTATATTAACATAGTTCAGCGATTTAAGAGACATCGGTTACACTGGCTAGGTCATATCGTTCGAATGGGTGAAACACTCCAGCTCTAAAAGTATTTGAAGCAGTACCCCCCGCTGAAACGAAGAAGAACTCCCCTCCTTTGGAAAGATCTGGTGTAAAACGAACTGGCTACACTTGGAATCTCCAATTTGCTCTGAACAGGGAAAAGGAAGAATGATGTCATAAACTCGTCTATAACCGTGTAAGCGGTGTCTATGCCAAAAAAGAAGAAGAAGACATCAGTAATTCGTATCTCGTGTTGTATAAATGCGATCGGGTTCCACTACATCACGTTAAAAAGGTAAGACTTTATTTTAAAAACACTTTCTACACGGTTTTATGATTGTTTGACTCAGAATTGTTTAAATTTGTGTCAAAGACGGATTTTAGCAAAGATAAAATACAGTTTTTCTTCGCTAAATGCGAAAACTCAAGCCAAACGCCGAAAAAATTTGAATACTGTTTATGGCTCCGCTACAACCAATCACTAAATATCGACAAAATAATAGAAACCGTCAAGCCCAACCTTCATGTAAGCTCTATTTTAACTACCCAAGAGCTAAACATTGCACAAAAACCACTTTGGAACCATTTAAATAAGGCTGAATGCAAAAAGCAGCTCGTTATAAAGACGATAATGGTGAACGCAAAAGAATTCATGGACAGAATTTACATTTGCGAATCGCTGCTGCATCGCAAGAAAATCGATCCATTTCTAAACCCGATGATTGCTGATGATGAAAGGTACGTCACTGACGGCAAGGTCAAGATAACACTTTCGCGGTGAGCTACCGCAACCTGTGAACAAACCAGGTTTGATAGTCAGGACTGGCTTACCGCGTGTTTGGTGGGATTGGCAGGGAATCGTCTACTATGAACTGCTCCTCTACGCCCAAGCTCTCTCAATTTGAACTTAACTGTCAAAATTGAACCGTCTTTTGAAAGCAATAGCCCCGAAGCAGTCAGCCTTGGCCAATAGGAGCGGAATTGTGTTTAATAACGGCAACGCCCGACCACACACGTTGATAGTGCTTCGTAGAAGCTCCCGTAGCTAAGTTGAGTTGTTCTTATGCATCTATCTTTGGACCAAGCGACAAGTGATTACTAGCGTAGTTCAAGTAAAAATTCAAGTTCAATAACGGATTTTATTTGTTATTGTGTACATTTTGTGTACAATTTTTCTATTTTTTATCACCTTTGCCATCGCATTTGCTTTTACTACCTGATTTTCCTTTCACAAACTTCATTAGTGCATCGCTGGTGAAGCTCTTCGGTCGTTCAATGGGTATTTGTAGGGCCCGATGCCAGGTTATGGATGATAACACACCAATTGCGCGTGAAACCCCAAACAGCACCGTATAGTATTCCATTTCCTTCAGGCCGTAGTAGCGCAACAAGACACCGGAATGGGCATCCACATTTGCCCAGGGATTTTTAATTTTCTGCATTGATTGCAGAATGGGTGGCACCACTTTGTAAATTGTCTTCACCAACAGATAGGTTTCGTATTTCGGCAAATACCTTTCGCCGAATGCTTGCAGCGCCATATAGCGTGGATCAGTCTTACGCAAAACCGCATGTCCGTAGCCGGGTATCACATGGCCTGATTTCAACGTTTTCTGTACATATTCTTTGACTTTGTCCTCCGGTGGATTTTTACTACCCAATTCTTTTTGCATTTTTCCAATCCAATCTAATACTTCTTGATTGGCCAACCCATGTAGTGGACCGGCTAAGCCGCTTAGACCAGCTCCAAATGCAAGAAACGGATCACTTAATGCCGACGCCACTAAGTGGGTGGTATGTGATGAAACATTGCCCGAATCGTGATCGCTATGTAAGAACAGATATAGACGTAAAAGTTCGTAGAAGAATGGATCGTCGAAGCCTAGCATGCGGCCATAGTTGGCCGACCAATCCAGCTTCTTATCGATCTCATCGCAGCCCTTGCCGTCAAGATAGATGTTTCGATAAATTCGCGCCGCTATATTTGGCAATTTGGCAAGTAGGGTTATGCCGTCTTCCAGCGAATATTTCCAGAATTCAGCACGCTTTACGCCGGAATGGTAGGCTTTTAAGAATTTACTATCTTTGTTGAGCGACGTGACGGCCATTGACAACTGTGACATTGGATGCAGATCTTTTGGTAAATTATCCAACATTTTTTTAACATAATCCGGCAGTGCGGCCTTTGCATTCCATTCGTCGGTCACCATTTTTGTCTGTTCTGCAGTGGGTATATTACCTGTCAGTAATAACCAAAAGATGCCCTCTGGCAAGGGTTCGTCGCCACACTCAGCCTTTGGCATTTGTTTTTGACATTCTGGTATGCTGAAACCTCGGAAACGTATACCTTCATTGGGATCCAGTAACGAAGTTTCGCAAAGTAATGCTGGTATACCACGCATACCACCGTAAATTTGTGATATCTTAACTTCGCCTAATTTGGTGTTACCATGCTCTTTGACAAACTTCTTGAGTCGTTCTTGTTCGGATTTGATTTTCTCGGCGAGAACTGAACGAAGATCTGCTTTACCGCCTTTGCCACCCTTCGTATCGCATTTACTGCTGTTCCACCGCATACATATTTTGCTCACATTTGGTGCCAAGGACTTGACGCACTGATGCGACGAACCTCTAAAGAAAATCATTGCCTTTAAATGTCTGTATTTTTAATTTTTTCCAAAAGTTGTAAATTTTTGTTTATTTTAAGAAATGAAAACGAATAAATAAATTTATAATATTTATTTTTTTTTTTTTGAAAGAATGAATAACATAAGATACAAAGCATATATTAATTTACCTTATAAACTACCTATATGATATATGGTATTAAAAAAGGCATGTTTTAGGTACCTTCTTCTTCTTCTTTAATGGCATAGACACCGCTTACGTGGTTATAGCCGAGTTAACAACAGCGCGCCAATCATTTCTTGTTTTACTAATTTGGCGTAATTTGAGACACCAAGTGCAGCCAGGTGCTTCTCCACCTGATCTTTCCAACGGAGTGGAGGTCTTCCTTTTCCTCTGCTTCCCCCGGCGTGTACTGCGTCGAATACTTTCAGAGCTGGAGTGTTTTCATCTAATATGGACGACATGACCTACCCAATGCAGCCGCTGTCTCTTAAATCGCTGCACTATGTCAATGTCGTCATATAACTCGTACAGCTCATCGTTCCATCGAATGCGATATTCGTCGTTTACCATGCGCAAAAGACCATAAGACCTTTCTCTCGAAAACTCGTAACGTCGATTCATCAGTCGTTGTCATCGTCCATGCGTCTGCACCATATAGCAGGACGGGAATAATGAGTGACTTATAGATTTTGGTTTTTGTTCGTCGAGAGAGCACTTTACTTTTTAATTGCCTACTAAGTCCAAAGTAGCACCTTTTGGCAAGAGTTATTCTACGTTGGATTTTCAGGCTGGTTGTTGGTGGTGTTGATACTGGTTCCAAGATAGACGAAATTGTTTACGACTTCAAGGTTATGACTGTCAACAGTGACGTGAGAGCCAAGTCGAACGTCTGTTCCATCGTCATCGATTGGAGAATCGGGTTCGCCTTCTCCTAGCGTTATGCTTTCACTGCCATTCAGAAGTGTTCTGTCCATAATTCTAGTATGCCCTGGGTATCGGTTACTAGATCACCTCCTTGGGTTCTACAAGAGTATGCTCCGGTCTTGAAACCTTCTGTTAGTCACCGCATTTTTTCTTAGAATTTTCGAGCATTATCCTTGAGGGCCAGCTTGTCAAGCTGAGTAAAACACGCTCTGTAATTTTCATTGAAATAACTTAAATATTGGGCGATATATGCAGCATAAAGTCACCCGGAAGTTCAAAAATCTGTATATTAGGTACATATATAGGGGCTCGGAGAAATATTGACCCCGATTCAACCCATTTTTGAAACACAGAGATGCTATTTTTAGGAAAGGATTCTCTCTGAATCCCATACATTATCCGATATTTTCGGTCCAAAGTCAACTATAGATGCTAGCGTCCACATAATTTATACTTAGAGTCTTAAACAGTTTTGGTTGGCCTTGGACAATTCTTGGTCATAAGGTGGCATTACCTTAATAGAACTATTAGTGAAAAAATTGTACTAGAAAGTGAAAGAATTAAGTGGAATTTGAAACTTGCTATATGGGAAGTAGGCGTGGTTGTAGTCCGAGTTCGTCCATTTTCACACTGTGGTATAGGAATATAAGAAGAATGTCATGTATTAAATATAATCGGTAGGTCGGGTCTGGAGAAATGTGATTTCACCAAAAAGTGGGCAGTGCCACGCCCATCGTCCAATTTTGACCGCAGCCCCTTTAAAGCCTTCTCATACCATCTTGGAAGAAAAATTTAATGTCTCTGGTTATTACATATTAGTTATTGATTTATCGAACTTTTAGTAGTATTGAACTGTACCGTTATATGGGGAGTAGACGGGGTTATATCCGATTTCATCCATTTTTACAGTGTCGATGGGGGAATTAAAGGAATTTGTCCAGAGGGATTCAAGTTTTATTTATATCTTAATTTGGTGCTTAGTTATGGCACTTTATGTTTTCGATTAATGGTGTTTTGTGGGCGTGGCAGGACAGACGGACAGACAAACAGTCACCCGGATTTCAACTCGTTTCGTCATCCTGATCATTTATATATATACATATGTATGTATATTAAAACAAAATCTTACTGCCTAACACACAAGACACGAAAATATCAATTTTATTTGTTGCTTACAGATCGTTCACCAAAAAGGCCGGTTCGGGTATGGAACACAGAGAATCAAAGAAGAACGATTTTTCTTGTGACTTTAAGTCCGTCTGCAATCGTATCGGTATTTTAAAATTTTCCAAAATGATAAACACAACGCAAAGGTCGGTGTTACTTTTAATAACGAGATCACACGTGACAGATTTAAAATTCAAATTGGAACACAGCATGCGATGTCACCACCCACTTGCAGTTGACTTCATCTCTGCCAATCGTTATCGCCGCTTGCTATGATGTAAGAAATAGCATCGCTTTGAGCCCCTCAAAACAGTTTCTTCTGAAATTTCAACGCGATCGGTACTGTCTAAAGACCATCGGACTATCAATTCTCGCTTGTTAATTGTTGTTTGCTCCCCAGCTTTCGAATCTTGCTGTTACATTTGCGAATTTTTGCTTGCGCTTGCCTTTTATTATTAGACGATTGACAATTCTCATAATCGCGGCTTATCGCAGGCTCCACGGCGGACAATAACAAGCAATTACACAACAAGACGGCAAATTTGCATAAATAAATATTTTATATACATAGTCTCGTTTGCGGAAGCTGCTCTTCGGCCGGAAAATGCTGTCACAAGTTATCGTTACAATCATCGCTATAACAGTTATATTGATGTCGATGCTCAGTCACGCTGCACCGGTGCTTGGTACATACATATTTATTTACATACAAGTATACTTTTAAATGCAAATACCATATAAGTATATATAATAATATACATATATAAGTACATAGACTGGTACCAAAAGATTTGGGTGTGTGATTTTAACGGGTTTTTCAGTAAGAGTGCTACAAAAGTTATTTTTTTTTAATAAAACAAAAGCGTGATATCAATGAACATGGCCACCACAGGCACGCTTGCAGAAATCCAGACTCTGAACCCAATGTTCGATGGTTTTCAAACATAAATCGGCCGATACAGCTGCAACTTCACGTTCGATATTCGTACGAAGTTCATCAATTGTCGATGGATTGTTGGCATATTCCATAGACTTGACGTAGCCCCACAGAAAATAGTCTAACGGCATCAAATCACACGACAGTGAGGCGCCAATTGACTGCGCCATTTCGTGAGATAACACGTTCATCAAACTTGGTCAATAAATTGATTGTGACAATCGCTGTATGGCTTGTGGCGCCGTCTTGTTGGTACCACATATTGTCCAAGTCCATATCATCCAATTCGAACCAAAAGTATTCGGTTATCATTGAGCGGTAGCGATTTCCATTCTCAGTAACGTGCCGGTCTTGATCATCGCGGAAGAAGTACGACCCAATGACGCCGCCAGCTCATAAACCGCACCAAACCGTAATTTTTTCTTGATGCGATGGTGACTCATGGAGTAAGTGTGGATTGCTTCCTAAACAATAACGCATAATTTGCTTATTGACGAAGCCATTCAGCAGAAATGAGCTTCATCGTTGAAGATGATTTTTCGATGAAAATCCGGGGTGGTCAAGCGACTTCAGTTCTTGCGTCAATTTGATCTTGTAAGGATGTAGGCCAAGATCTTTTCGGAAAATTCGCCACAGCGACGTTACGGAGATGTCCAACGCTTGAGAACGACGTTACTGATTTGGGACTTCTTCAATTGATGCGCTAGCAGCAGCAACATTCTCGACACTACCGGCACTTCTTTATATCATTGGCACGTGAACATTTTATACTAGAATTTTTCCACTAGACGCTCTGTGGTTGATCTGACAGGATGATTATGACGACCATAAATTGAACGAAGCGCTCTTAAAGCCCTGCCCCTATCGGTCTATTTTTGTAGTGACCCTATTGAAAAACTCGTTACTTTCGTGAGTCATTCTTTGAAACTTCGCATGAAAATTACAAATAATGTAAAACATTCTCATAGGAACTTGCCGAGAGCCCAAATCGTCAATAGTGTCTCTGATATAAGAGATTTTTTTTAAGATTTTCAAGACATTCGTTATATATTTTCGGATGTATCGGTTATTGGAGTATTTATGAATGAAATTACTCCGAAATTTTCCAGAGTCGACACTCCTGGTCTTTCTCTCCGGCAAATAGTTACAGAATTATGAGCATATTTATAAGAATTTTTTAATTTAGTGTCGTCGGCTCCCAAAATTTTATCGTTGTTTTCAGAACATTTCTCCGAAACTGAATATATTTGTTAGGTAATGATCGAAGGCATACGATTTTGGATAATAATGTAAGTATTTTCTCAGAAAACGTGTTTTTTAGAAAGCCACTATTCTGTTGAAAATCAAATTTTTGACTAGTCCTTGGATCATTCCTGTTTCCATAGCAATATTAAATATGTTTGGTTTTTGGATTTGATATAAGTTTAAATCTTTCTGACCGCCAGACACATATTTTCGGTAATCCTTCAGGAGATTTGAATACGCGATCAATAAAATCCAAGTTTTTTCAAAATGAGTGGCAAGATTTTGTTTCGGCAACTTTTGAAACCACAACCCATAGCAAAGTAAAGCCCACAACCCACATTCACTTTGCTATGGGTTGTGGGTTCAATAGTTTCCGAAACAAAGGACACATGATTTCTGGGCTGCGAACTTAATTTCTGCGTCCATTTTTTCCTTTTATTATTTATTTATTTAATTATCTTTTGTTATTTTTTAGGGTATCAAACCATTTTCGAAGACGATACCCGCAGTCAAGGCCGCCCCAAGCCGATTTTCGTGCATTGTGACGAAATAGGAAATCACTTGAATTGTATGCTCTATTGTAAGAGCAGGGGCTACAATACCGGAAGTTGTGGTGGCGATTTTACGTGTAACTGTTTTTAGCTTTAATTATTCGAACTTATTTATTTTTGTATAGTTAATTAATATTATGCTAAGGATCTTTGTAAATTTGTTCTAAATACATTTGTAATAACAAAAAATATTATTCAACTTTATTTGAATAATTTTTTTAAGAAAATAGTATACTTTGAATTAAATGAGTTCTTTTTCTATAAACGATCTTTTTAGCCAAAACTGTTTGGTCAAATATTTCGTGTAACGGTTATTTATTTCATAGGAATGTTAATAGTGAACGTTAACGTTTCACAAAAGAATATATTATGTAAGAGAGAAGCATAAAACGGGGTAATACGAAGAGCTTCACAAGCTGGCTGACAGGGGTAATGCACGAAAATTCTACGAAAAGATGTGGCGACTAACTGAAGATTTCAAGACATTCAAGTACGGATCATACTTTTGTAGAACTTGCAGAGGTGACCTAGTGACTGATGTCCAGAGCATACTGAAACTATGGTGGGAAACCTTCCCCAGCCTGTGGCATGGCAGTGAAAGCATAATACCAGGATATGGTGAGCCCGATTCCCCAATCAATGACGATGGAGTGGACGTTCCATTGCCGACCAGTTCGAATAGCAATTACCCGTCTGAAGAACAACAAAGCGGCGGAGGCCGATGGATTGCCAGCCGAGCTATACAAATACGGCGTCGAAGAACTGATATGGAGCATGCATCAGCTTCTTTGTAAAATATGGTCGGACGAAAGCATACCCGACGATTGGAATTTAAATGTGCTTTACGAAAGCCACAAAAAGAGAGATCCCACAATGTGCGTCAGCTACAGTGGGATAAGCCTGCTCAACATCACATATAAGGATCTATCGGGCAAATTGTGTGAAAAATTAAAGCCCACCGTCAACAAACTGTTTGAACCACTGTGTATCAGTGTGGCTTTAGGCCTGGAAAATCAACAACTGACCAGTTATTGACCATGCGCCAGATCTTTGAAAAGACCCGTGAAAAGAGGATCGACACACACCACCTCTTCGTCGATTTCAAAGTTGCTTTCGACAGCACGAAAAGGAGCTGCCTTTATGCCGCGATGTCTGAATTTGGTATCCCCGCAAAACTAAAACGGCTGTGTAAACTGACGTTGAGAAATACTAAAAGCACCGTCTGGATTGGGAAGAACGTCACCGAGGTTCAAGACATGGCGACTGCCTATCGTGCGACTTCTTCAATATATTCCTGGAGAAAATAATTTGAGATGCAGATTTGAAAAGAGAAGATACAATCTTTTTGTACATTGAAGATATTTATCATTGGCCTAAATAACCGCTCCGTTAGTTCTGCTTTCTAAAGACTGGATAAGGAAGCGAAGCAAATGGGTCTGGTAGTGAACGAAGGCGACAATGCTCCTACGTCACTGTTGACAGTCATAACTTCGAAGTCGTAGATAATTTCGTCTATCTTGGAACCAGCATTAACACCAACAACAATGTCAGCCTCGAAATCCAACGCAGAATAACTCTTGCCAAGAGGTGCAACTTTGGACTTCTCAATTGCCTGGAGATGTAAAGTCCTCTCGACGAACAAAACCAAAATTCTACAAGTCATTCATCATCATTGTTGCAGATGATGAGTTAGCATTACGAGTTTTCAAGAGAAAGGTTCTGCGGAAGATATATGGTCATTTTCACATTGGCAACGAAGAATATCGCATTCGATGGAACGATGAGCTGTACGAGTTATACGACGACATTGACATAGTTCAGACAATCAAGAGACAGCGGCTACGCTGGCTAGGTCATATCGAGTTATATTCACGAAATTTGGCGTCGATTATTACCTAAAGCAGTATGTCTGCAGTAATGCGATCTCCGTAAATATTGTTCAAACCAGATCACTATAGTATATACATAGCTGTCTTGTAAACTGATGGATCGGAATCAAGTTCTTGTAAGAATTTTAGAACTCGTGAAGGGTATTTCTCTTTGGTGCAACCGAAATAAACGTTTTTTCTGGTTTTTTGTTTTTTTTTTTTTTTTAATTTCGCACGCACTAGGGAGAAACAATTGGACTAAATAAAATTGACCATCACTTCGCATGGAACTATAATTTTTGGTTGCGAGCTAATCGTAAAAGACCGCCTTGGTCTCCACATGACATTTCTGATAGCATGGATCTTAAGGTAATATGTTTAATTCAGTGCGCAAATGATTCTCAAAGGTCTACTACTCTAGGAGAAGTAGTTAAGAAAGAATAAACACAAACCACAAACTTCTGCAGTTTTCTTATTTAATTTAATTTAGCTTACTGCATTAAATTTATTAAAAATTATGCTTTTATCCACAATAGTTACAGTTACATTATTGTTTAGCATATTTCTTTATACATATACAAATCGGTTTGTATGTATGTATATAATGTAAATATAGGTATATATTTATAATTGCATAGAACCGCTAAAACCGAAAGAACTTAGCCCTAATACGTATGTATATGTAAGAATAATTCAAAAATTACTAACACATGTATGTTTTTTTGCTTAATTAATAAACAATTAAAATCATAAAAATATTTATTTATGCTTGTGTAACTGACCAAACAAATTATGTGGAAAGACTTTTAAATGTAAAATCTTTTAGACACATTGGTTCAAAGCATAAAATAGGCGACTGGAAAAGCACTCAAGAATATTTTAAAAAATATATGCATAACATATATGTATGTATATATTTAACGGCTTTTTGTTAACATTACAAATTAGAGGAATCACTTTCCATTTTAGAATAACATTTTAGAAATAAATATAATTATTTTCACTTCGCAACGTTAACAAACAATATAAATATTTTGGCTGATACAACTAAAAAAAATATATTTTAAGCAAATTTAAAAAATGATGTTGGAGGAAAATTATAGTTAGTGCATACTATGTATGTAATTATATATTGGTTCTGTCTGTTATTACCCAAATTATATTTTTTTTTTTGCAAACGCCTCCTTAAGTTGCAGTTTTTGCCTTAAAAAATTATGCATTGTTCATCATCATCCAGCTCTTTATTTTCAATTTGAATCGTGCCTAAATCATTTTACTTTTCCCATACATTTTACTTGCGATTTTTTGATATTCTTCAGTAAAATTTTAACTAATAAAATTAAAGCATGATATACGATATTTCTGCTCTACATAAAGGGTGATTTTATCTAAAAATATGCCTTTGAAAGCTATACAGAGTTGAAGTTATGCATCAAATATTATCTATTCACATAGTACACCATGTCGTATGAGCAACACAAAGTGTATAAATCACCTGTATGCTCAAAACACTGGATGTATAATTTTAACTGCATATAACTTTTGAAGGTGTGTTTTATAAAAAAAAATTTATAATAACTTTTTTTGTAGAGCGATTTTTTTTAATAAAATACCATATTGTTAAGCTGCTCACTTATTTAATGCAAAACATAAAATGTCCTTGTTACATATCATGGGAAAACCAGAAATATGAATTAAAAAAGCATTATTTTTAATGTACATATGGAAAATAAAGAACTTTTTTTGGTTACATTGGATCAATTCTTTATGCGCAAAACCAGATAAGGGAAAAACTTCAGTTGGCGTTTGAAAAAAAATAACTCAACTTTGAAAATAACCCTAATATAAATATCGTCACCTAAACCGCTCATATTGGAACAAAATTTGAGTTTTGGTTATAAAATGCTTATATCTGACAGCGGAAGCTGGAAATTTAATGCTAAATATATGTAATATGATGTAGCGAATAGCAAGCAATAAAAAACTCAATCGATTTTTTGACGATACGTTGTTTTGCATTTTAGGTGACGATATTTATGTATATACATACATTGTATACAATACTCCTATATGCTAACCAATTTCAATAAGCAACTAAGAAAACATACTAAATAATAACTATTCATTTATAAATTTCCTGCTTAACCTAATTTCTTATATCAGCTACCACATTTCCATGCCATATATTCCTTATTTATCGCAATTCCCGTAACAAATTTCGTTACTTTTCACAATTCTTAACAAACAAAAAAAATGTATATAAAGAAAAAATAAATATGCGCTCTAAATAAATTTCAAATCGCACAACAAACGTAATTTTGTTTCTAAATATTATGTTTTATTTTCCGATTATTAAATACATTTAATATAT
This sequence comes from Bactrocera neohumeralis, assembly GCF_024586455.1. Classification (NCBI taxonomy): domain Eukaryota; kingdom Metazoa; phylum Arthropoda; class Insecta; order Diptera; family Tephritidae; genus Bactrocera; species Bactrocera neohumeralis. Next base: position 9,856,313 of record NC_065921.1, read on the forward strand.
ATTTTTTTTAAATAAATTAAAACAATGAAGCTTTCGTTGTAGTCACCACACCTTTCATAAAACCAAAGCATTTATTTAAGTTATTAAAAAAAAGTGACAACAAAAACAATAAAAATTAAAACGCACGCTTTCATATCAAACACGAAGCACGAAAGTTTTAAAATTTTAAATTACAAAACAAACAAAAAATAATAAAAATAAAAGAAGAATGCATGTGGAATTGGAAACTTACTTAGGCATTAAAATGTTTATAATTTATTATTATTTTATTATTTATTAATTCCCTATGTACAGACAATAACACAATTGCATTGCTATATACGCGTACTGCAGCAGCTGCTGGCTAGAATGTTTCACACTTTTTACTTTTTACTCAATATTTTAACATCGTTATCTCGTCTACTTAATTATGCATTCGTTTGTTTCTATAATATTGCCTTCATCAGTCAAATGCGCCCCACATGCTGCGTTAGTGCTCATCAATATGAATGAGACTTATGCCATCTTCCCCTCGCTCTCGCACTACACAACTTTATCGGAAAGATTATCTATTTAACTTTGAACAATGCAACGGGAAATAAGGTGTTACAAATATATGTATTCGCATAGTACCACAGCTGTTTATTATTGATCTCTTCGCTACTTCGCTACTTAGGCACGCAACAAACAAAGTTGAATTTCGTTCACGTTTTCAGCTAATTTGCTCTGGCGATATGCCGGTTGTGTTTTGAACACGCTTTTTGAAATCGCATTTCTGTATATTTGTTTGTAAGTATGTATATTAAAAACCCCGTTGTAGTTACGAGGCGTTCTACTCCGCTGCGTTGTTTTAAGTTTGTAACTAATATATTTTTATTTCAATTGTTGCTGTTTGCTGTTTACGCTATGCAAAGGCGTCGTTTACTCTTCGCTTCTCCGTGCTTATAGACTACACATTTTTAGTACGATTTCTTGCTTTCTAAGTTGTTTAAGATATATTATATATATGTATATATATGTATATTTAGGTATATTGTTAGTTTTCTCTTTTTTCGTTTATAATCTAAAGTTAATTGTAATTATTTATTTTCGTATTTGCTTGTGGATCATATGCGTACTTATAACTGTAAATTCCTTATTCGTATATCAATCAACCACATAATAGGTAGTAAGTAGTTAATTGTTTAGCGAATTTATTGTTTGTTTATATGTATAATATATTTATATTTATAAGTAATTGATTACATTCATGCGCTTTTACGCTTTTACATGTAAGATAAGAAATCGCTTTTTGTATTTGTTATCTTCCTTTCATCATTTGTGGCTAATTTCTTTAAATTATTGTATCTATGTATGCATGTATATGGTAATCAATTAATCCGTTTAATTTCCACTTATAATATACTATTTAACCTGAGTCCGTATATGTTGCAAAAATTCATAATACGATAAACTAGATTCACTACGATCATCGACTAATTTCTCAATAAACTGTGGCTTGGCCGTACTTGTATCCCTGGAATGATAAGAAAAAAAGCAAATTAAGTTTTGATGACATAATAGAAAATGTGTAGGAAAATATGTTTTAATTTAAAAAGAATAAAAATAAATTTTTTGTTGTTATAGAGGCAGAATTTTGTCGTATTAACAGTCCGGATAAAAAATCCGGTTCCGTTGCGGTTACGTAGACCTGACTGTCATGGGAACGGAAGAAAAATGGTAATTTCGGCTGCACAGAAGCTATACCCTTCCCAGTTGCACTTAATAGTATATAAGGCTACAAAAATACCGTTATGTTGATTGCAATGGGTTAGTTAAATGTCAGCTATATGCTACATATATTTCACAATCATCGGTACATCGGGTAAAATAAAAAAAGTTTTATATACAAGAACTTGATGTAGATCGTTACGTTTGTATATCAGCGATATGCTATAGCGATACGATCTGAAAAAAATTCTTCGAAGATTGCATTATTGTCTTATACAACAACCCATGCCGAATTTCGTGAAGATAACTCTTCAAATGAAGTAATTTTCCCTACAAGCTCTTGATTCCGATTGTTCGGTTTAAATGATTGCTATATGCTATAGTGGTCCGATAGCGGCCGTTCCGACAAATTAGCGGCTTCTTGGTGAGAAATCTCAAAAATAGAAATCGATATCTCAAAAACTGAGAGACTAGTTCACGTATTTACAGACAGAAGAACAGTCGGACTGACGGACATGGCTAAAACCATGTCAAAACAGGTCAAAAATCAAGGTTATATTGACAGTTTTTTTCGATTTTCGAGGTGTGGTGCACTCTGAATTCTTTCCGACCGACCAAACTGTCAACAAGGAATACTATTTGAGTGTTATGCGCCCTTTGCACGAAGCTATTCATAAAAAGATGACTTAATTATGGGCGGTTAACTCTAGATTTTAGCCCCATGAAAATGCACCGTCGCATACTGCATTGAATCTTTGTAAAGTTTATCGCACAAGTGTATTGGTGCCAAGGGGATTGCTTTCAGGTGGCTATTGCTATTTTGACAGCCTAGTCGACAGTCTTGGGCCGAATAAATATCCCAGTTCGGAAAACTGGACTACACTGCTCATAAGTAAGCAGAATACCATTTGATCAAATTTGACCCGAATGACTTTTAATGACTTCAATGGGCTGATAGCATATTTCTTGAAATGGATTATTCAGTTTCAAAAACATAAAAAAGTTACAGGGAGCGAAATCTGGCGAATACAGTGGCTAAGCGAAAACTCTCTTTTCGTGTCTAGCCAAAAAGTCAGTGACGATCATGCTAGAATGCGATTCTGTGGAACGAAGCGAAATAAAAGAAAACGATAAGCATCACCCTTCGCTAGATTGTTCGACAGATTCAACGATTCATAAACCAACGTCTCGTCACCAGTATTGATGATCTCGATAAATATAGGGGAACGTTGTAAAGATTGTTTTTTGCAACCTCTACTCGAAGTCGTTTTTGCAAACGTTTCAAGTGCTTTGCTACGAGTATACTATTGACATGCTTCATACCAAAACATTAATCAAAATATGTTGAGTCGATATAAGGCAAGTTTTCAATGACTTTGCTACATTCACTGAAAGCTTGTGCCACTCAAATTCACGTGTTCGCGATAAAATAAAAATTTCAAAACAGTTCTGCTACATTTTTAATGATTCTTTAGCCACGATTATATTAGGTTGGAAAATATCTGCTTCCGTCTTTTTGTCTTTTGAATTTCGCGGCTATGTATAAAGCGCTACAGAGCTCGTCAAATTTCGCTGTTATGCTCTTTATTCAAGGCTTTATAAAAAGTGGTACAGTGATCGGATTTAGTTCGAATATGCGCCGTTTCGTTCGATAATCGATAAACGGCTACTTCATAATATACCCCTCTAGCGGATTTGCCTTTAACGAAGGAAAACCTTAAAAAAGCGCGAATTTCGGCGTTAGTTAACTTCGAGTCAAATTTGATCAGATAAGGCATAATTGCACTTATTTAGTCACTTCGTATCGTACTATAGATTGAGTTGCATTGGCCCCATGTTTTGATACCAAACGAGGACGTAAAAAGTTATATTTGTCGTTATAAATTATAATATTCAACCCAACTGTATGTATTCAACAAAATTGTTTGCAAACGATGTTAAAATTGTTATAATAACTAATTATCTGTATTGCTGGTAACCTTCTATTTACAGCAACAAATTTCGCATAGACTTCAATTTAATCACAAAAAGTAATAAGCAGCTTACCTTATAATCTGTACCATTGGCGGATACGGTTTGTCATCATTCAGACGCAATATAAATCGTTTTAATATATCGTTGGCCGGACTAGTCACATTCGGCAAGCCATACAAATAGTCGGGCAATTCTGCGGTAGCTTTAACACCTATTAAATATAATTAAGAATCAAAGTTAATCACACAAGTAAACACAATAAAATGAGAATTGATAAGAAATCAGATATAAGTAAACGCAAAACATACCAAATACACCTTCCAGCACATTGACGGGCACGTTAAGGCCAACATAGATGATAATTAGATTACCGCAATCCAACAAAAATATTGAACGCGAATCCAAGCTGTGAAAATGTAAACAAAAATATATAGTAATGCGGTTTATAATGTCGGTGTGTTTGTGTGCACTTACAATTCAGCCGATAGCTGCAAACGCGGCAATTCCGGTAAATCTTCCTCCTCGTCATCTTCTAAAGCATTCGCATTCGGATAGAACAGTGCGTCGATTAAATAAAATTCTGGATAAATGAATTTCATCAACTGATCCAATGGCAAAGTTTTCATGCAATCCATCGCATATACGCGATCATCTAGACGGGTGCTGGTGCCGACGCGGAAAGCCGGCTGTGCAAATATAAAAATAAGGAAGCGAAAAGCAAAAGCAACTTGTATAAACAAAACATTCTTTACATTCAGACTTGCGCTTCAATCAACGTGTCACTTACGTGCTTGAGTAACGCCGATATATATAATGGCATCAGTGCCAAACTGCGCGGCGCAATCAATTGACCACTCTGGCCGGAGGGTAGATTTTGTGCAATTTTAAATGCATTAAATATATCTACAGTTGCGTTGATGAATGCCTCGCGCGCATCGGCAACATTCGACGTCAGCGACCGATCAACTGCCATTTTCGAAAGCAAACCAATTATGGCTTCCGTATCGGCGGCATGCATAACTTCGGGCAGTGAGCCGGTTACGGGTAAGCACATTGTATGGACACGTATGCGACGTTCACCCTCACTGTTCGTGTACAGCAGCGCTGCTTGGAAGCAGACCGTTTTCGCTTCACTCAACGACTCCTCGTACGAAATCTGAACGTGTAACATACAAATAAACTCAAAAATATGTAAAGTATGTAGGTAAGTTAAAGGTAACTAACCTGCATGCCATAGCCGGCATCTGGATTGACATTCGGCAATGAAAGTAAATCGGTTGAACGTACGAAGAAATTGCCATGGAATGTGTGCACCTGTAGGCCACGCGTACAGCGTATACGCATCACTGCTTCAAAGCCTATCTTGCGCACCAGATAGCGTTTGAAGCATTGCCTCACTGAGTCCACAATTTGCGGCTTCGTTTTCTGATAGAGCGGGAAGTGATGTACGCAGCCGCCACTATATTTGCTGATGCCCGCTGAAAAGGTGGATGAAAGAATTGATTGCTTCATAAACGGTTTTTTTTTATATTTTGTTAGCAATAATTGTCTAATTACAAGCCCTTTTTTAGGTTATCACAAAAAACACATTAAATTTGTAAAATGCAAGAAAATAAAATCCAACTAGTTAATCGAAATCATTACTTACATATCGTTGCCATATCACTATACTGTTGATTCAGTAAAAACAAATCCACTGCAATTTGGTAGCCCGAACATTCCAAGGCAAAGCGCTTATAGAAATCTGTTGCTGGATTTAGATGAGCCACATCCTTGGCGGATCGATTATTGGGATCTTCCCGCGGTTCCAGCGAACCGGGTCCTTTATTAGGAAGGCACGTTTGGAAAACAGTCACACGACCGCCCGATGCTTGCTATTGAAGGTAAGAAAATACAAAATTTAACATAATGAATAATAAACTTACAATGTATTGAGCGGGTTGGCTCTAGGAATATACCAAACAAATTTAATATTCAAAACTCTGAATATGATTTTCGTTATTTTTTAATACAGGTTCAAGTTTTTTGTTGAAAAATGAAGTGAAACGAAAATGATGTTATAAATGGATTGTCTTCAAGGTTCCATATTAAAAATTTCCAAAATATATTTTTCTGTAAAATTTGAAAACTCTGAAACCCAAAATTCAACTTTTTCAAAAACTCTGCATTTTAGTAAAAAATAAAAAATAAAAAGAAAAAAAAGCAATAAAGCTTTTCAATATCTCATTTGTTTAGCTAACTCCCAAAAACAGATGTTACACTTTGGTATATTATCAACCTAAACTTACCATCAGCTTATAAGCAACCTGCAGAGCAGAGCCGAGTGCTGAACCCGGATCGTGTGTGTCGGCAAAACGCTTAGGCAGTTGTGTTAGTAAATCTTTTACTAATTCCTTGCACTCCTTCAAATTGACCAACAGATTGTCAGGTCGCGGCAGAAATGGATCTTTAATTAAAAATATGCATTTATGAATTAAAATTTTAACACCAAAATAAAAGAAAAAAAAACAATTACTAACCATCTATATCGAGCAACGTCAGTTCGTGTGGCTGATTATAGCCCTCGGCCATGCTGTAGAAATGCACGTGACTGTTGTATGCAATAAAGCCGATTTGTGTGCGTGCATCACCCGGCATATCGTCCAAATGCTTACTCAGTGTGGCGCAAATATTCTCCAGATAACCGCTTTGTTGGGCAATAATGGAAACATCGAACAGGAACAAATAGATGGCGGGTTGCGGTGGGCGTAACTAAAAGTTTAGTTCAATAATAAGATTGAAGAAGGCATATAATTTGAAGCAATTATTGCTCACCATATACTCAGAAGGCGCAATAAATTCAATAGTGCTCGAACGCACTTCCGGACGACGCATTACATCACCATATGTTTTCGTTGCTGGATCATATTGAAAATCTTCGGGCACTAAAATGATGTTAAATAATGCAATAATTAACTTTGAATAACGGCATTCGTGAATAATGGGCACTTACATTCATTGACCCGATAGCAAAGATTACATTTCCACATTTTACTGTCGACGAAATATACAAAGGGATTTATGTACGTGCGACACAAACGACAGCGCACAATGTTGGGACACTGAATTACTGGTAAACTCTGCAAATGAAAATACATGTTGTTTATATAGCGCTAAGTAGCGAATTTGAATTTCATAAATAGAGATAAAAAAATTAAAAAATATTAACAAATTAAAATAGCATGAAGGGGAAACTAGAGTTCTAAATTAACTATTATTATTTTTATACTCTGAACAGGGTATAATAAGTTTGATACGACGTGTGTAACACCCAGAAGAAACGTCAGAAATTGGCCACGACAGTAGGACGTTGCCCCGACAGTAGAGCCGTCCGGCCAAGGACTGTCAACTCGGCAGAATTCTGCCGCTACAACAACAACAACTAACGTCGGAAGCCCTATAAAATATTTACATATAGTACTATATAAATTATCATCGTGATGAGCTGAGTAGATTTCACTTGTGTGTATATACTGAACAATGAAAATGAAGTTCTTGTATGGATAACTTTTTGTTAGACAATATATCTTCACGAGATTTGGCATGGAACATTGTCTATGACAATCTCCGAAGAAATGGGTCGGATCGAACTACTATAGCTTATAGTTGCCATACAAACTGATAGATCGAAATCTAGTCCTAGTATGGAAAAGTTTTTTATTTGACAAGATATCTTCACAAAATTTGGCACATATTATTGTCCAAGGCAAGGCTACAATCCAAACAGATATTGTTAGAATCGGGCAACTATTGCTTATAGTTCCCATACGAACTGATCGATCAAAATCTAGTGCTTGTATGGAAAACTTTTTTATTTGACAAGATATCTTCACGAAATTCAGCATAGATTATAGTGCAAGTTAATCCTACAATCTCCGAGCATATTGTTCAGATCAGAAAATTATAGCATATAGCTGTGAAACTGACCTATCAAAATGTAGATAAAAATCTTTTCATACACTATTATGCTTTAACATTTCTCCATATAATTTCATAATATTGGTGCTAGCTCTATTCTATACCAGACTATTTCGATACAACTATGATAAATTTACTGTTACTCCATTATTATAGGGTTTATTAACTGATTTAATTTATTTTTAGAGATCGGTAATTCTATTTTAAGGCCATTTTAGTAGTTTTACAAAATACCGTTACTTAAACTCGAACAAGGCAAGCATTAAATTATTTTCCATTTACTTACATTAATATCACGGAATGGATGTATCAAAATGCCCAATGGCAAACGAGACTTTTGTAGCAAGGCATTGCTTTCTGGTATTTTGGCAATAGTACTACGCATTATGCTGTGTGAAAAATAAAATAAATTAACAATTTTCTTCATTACCACTTTACCATGTAACGAACTTACTTTGGATTGCAATTAATCGATTCGTGGAATTGATTGTTGAGTACAATGCGGGGAGGTGTTACAGTGGCAGGCGACAAAATATGACGATTTTGCGTTAAATCAATTGTATCTTGACCCCATAGCCGACTGAAACCCGCCTGTGTGACACTCATTTGCTGATTATATGCGCCACCGCTTGGTATAGGAAAGTTTTGTTGTTGCTGCTGCTGATGGTGCTGTTGTTGGGGCTGAGGGAATTGCTGCTGATGCACTGGCTGCGGTTGCTGCATATAAGGCTGTGATTGATATTGTAATGGTGCAGTGCTAGGCTGTCCATTGAATAGACCCGGCTGTGGCTGATACACTGGCGCATAGGGCTGTTGTGGCTGCTGTTGCGGTGTAGTCGCTAGCGTTGGTGGCGGTCCAGAAGGATACATCGGTTTTCGTAAAGTCGACGTTTGTTGTTGGGTATTGTTATTCAACTGATTTTGTTGCAGCGCTGTTGCGGCAGCACTTGTGGGCGGTAGTGGTGACTGCATGCCACCAATTGCAGTGCTTGGCGCGTAATTGGCATTCGTAAGAGTCGCTGCCTGTGGCGGCTGTGGATGTGCACTTGGTGGCGCATTTGCCAAAATAGGCTGCGAACGCGATGTTCCGAACATAGCCGCACTGCTGGCTGGTAGTTGCGACGTTGGTGGCTGTGGCTGTGCACCCGCTGTAGAGTTCAAAGTTTGCGTTGGTGTTGTTTGGCTGAACGATGTATTCGTGTATGGTGTTGGCGGCTGCAAGGGTTTGCCGCCAGCATAAGGGGCAGTCGAGTGCGGTGGCGGAACGTTAGCTTGCGAAGTTGGTGGCTGCGCTGACAAAGGTGTGGGTGCATTCATGGCATTCGTACGGAAATTGGCCTATATAAATATTTAGAATAATATTTATAAAATATGAATAAAGTAAGTAAATAATTTCTGCGCACCTGGTAATTGCTTGGGAACGGCGTTTGCTGTTGCTGCGTCTGATTTGGCGGTAACGACGGTTGAAGTTGTTGCTGCATATTCGTTGGAGGTGGCATGTTCGCCGGCGCTGCGCCATTGGTGCGATTAATACTTAAGTTTTGCATACTGCCCGACAAAGCTGTAGCGCTTGCTGACGAGTATTGTGGATTACTTGCAGTCACATTGCCACTAGGCGCTTGACTGAGTGGCGGTTTGGCGTTATAGCCGCCAAACTGTGCTTGCTGCGCCAGTGAAGGTGATGCTGTGCGCGACGAGTTCGTACTCAAATCACCGCTACCGCCTCCACCATTGGTCAAGGGCATAGCTCCCTGTGGGCCATTCATGCCAGGCGGTCGCATATGTGGCGGCAAATTACTAGCTGCTGCTTGCGCTGTTGCTGATGGTGGTCTCGTTGGTCCATTAAGTGCTGCTGATGACGCTGAATTTGACGTTGGTGGCAAAAATTTACTCATATTACTTTGCAATGTTGGAACCGGCTGCGACAATAATTGCTGTTGTTGTGGTTGTTTCTGTTGAAGTATTTGTTGTTGTTGCTGCTGAATTTGCTGTTGATGGTTTGCAGAGAATGGTGATGGTGGTGCGCCGGCAACTCCTTGGGCTGTTTGCTGCTGCTGTTGTGTGGCTGGTAAGCCATTCACCAAATTTGTTTGCCCCATGGGCGGAGGGCCGTAATTAGTATTCGCATAGCCAGACATTTTCATGTAGCTTTGCTTAATTCATAGAAATGAAAACACCTGTTGATGAGAGACGAAAAATTGTAATTAGGAAATATAATATATATACCTATATATATAACAAGCAGCATCAACCATTAGCACGCGCCAATTTTCACGCCCGGTTTCTTAGATATCACAACTCAGCGTTTGTCAGCACAAATTTTTAAGTAATTTTCAAACACTTAAAGTGTTATCAAAGATAATTGAATACAATATATACGAACGCAACTCTTATCTTAGTGTACGAAAAACAGTAAATGCCAACTTTAATTGCACGAGAAGCAGACGTAAAGGTTATCTATGTTTTAATTGGCCTTGCGGAAGTTTAAGTAAAAGGTCCAGTAAAGTGATATATAAATTATTTCTAAAAAACTGATAAAGGTTTGTTTTTGTTATAACAATTTACATAGTGACAAAAATACTTAAAAAGCAATGTTTTAGTATTATGATTATGATAAAAAAATTTAATTTAGCAAAAAAAGGGATAAATGTATTGAATGCAAATAGTAAGTAAAAGACTAATTTTCCGTTGACATGGCAGTGGGATCAACGTTACCAGAAGAAACCAGATTTTTATCCGACAAAGTACTGAAAACTCGACAGCATTCTTCAAAATCATTTATTATATTTAATAAAAATTTGTCCGAAAAATAGTTCAGATTGGATAAATATTACTGCCATAAAAACTGGCCAATCAATATTCAGATAAACATTTGTCGCGAAAAATTTTTCTATTTTTCGAGCAGCACAATTTCATATTTTTAACATATACTTAAAATGAATAGAATGAACGTATAATTGTGTATTTTAAGATAAGGTTAATACTGTTTAAAACTTAATATTCAACCCAATTTTATGATATTTGTTCTAAAAGATACAAATAAGTACACTTTTAATTGTAATTCGCTTCCAACTTTTTAATATTTTATGTCTATGCAATTCCAAGATAACATATCATATTTTAATTTCCCATTATCTTAAACAAATCATTATACATTGTAATTCATATTTTAGTCACGAAGAATAAGTGGAAATGAAACATGAAAAAATAATATAAAATATAAGCTATCTGTTAGGTAGAAAAACAATTATTAAATAAATTATAAAAAGCATGTCGTCAAAAACGATTACGTATTAAAAAGTGAGTCTTAACCTTGACCTTAACCCAGCAATAGCTGGTATAAAAATATACTTTCCGCAGTGCTTATATGTTATGCATACATAATTTTCGAATCATCATTGTTTCCATTATCTAAGCCAAAAATTTTACTATAAGATTTGTTGTTTTCGCCGTAAATACAAATCGACAAATTTGTCTGTATATGTTGGTGGATGTAGGTATGTTTTGTTTTTAATATATGTATCAACGTACATGAATATGAAGGAATTAAATATTAAGAAAATCGTTGAAAAGCAAATAGCCACACACATAAACGTATGTACATTCATAAATATTCATATTGCATGAATTAGTAAGCAAAATTCAACAAAAGCGTTTAATTGTTCCTTTATACAAAGTATTGCATTCCGATGCACAAAACATCCCTTCCTGCATTTTTAATTACACGCAATATGAATCAATTAAACGATTGAGAAGTTGTTAGAAACTTTATGGGAAAATTATTCGTAAAATTAATTAATTTCTAAGTGAAAATATTCTTTATTTTAGGAACGCTGCTGATTTCGAAAAATTATGGATTTGCTTTGAGCCAGTAGCTTGAAAAAATTTTCGAAATGCATTACAATGAAAACGTTTTAGTCATTAAAAAAATCGTCCGGGCATGTAAATATGTTATAGATGGTTCTATGTAAACTTTAACTCTATAATTTGGGTTATCAGTAGGGTGCGCCACACCAATTTAATGTTGACATGTCACGCACAAATGCCTCCACTATTGCGACCACCGACGCAATTGTTTACTTTTATACAGTTGTAAGAATATATATGTACATACGTCTGCCAATACACAGTATTACACATAGTAGTTACATATAATTAAATATGTCCGTAAATCTGTAAATAAAAGCTTTTAATTCGCATGACAACTGGTAATACACACATTTACAAGTTTAACCGAGTTTTGAACGTTGGACCTTCAATTAGAAATGTGCCAGACGATTTCTCTTTGTTGTTGTTGTTTTTGCTACGATACCTTCAATTTCATTAAATGTAGACAAGTTAAACTTTACTTCCGGAATCCAAAACCGTTAAATTGTAAAACACATATTTCGTCACGTAAAGTTAAGAATTTTTTTTTTTCGAAAGATAATATCCGGTAAGTTGTACGTGTAAGGAACAAATTCAAATTGTTTATGTTTATTTTGCATCGGAGAAATATTTATGGCACGTCGAATGTACATACATATATATGTACATACAATAAAAATTTCACTAAAAAATGTTGATCAAGATAAACCAAAATGATATTGAATTTGATAAGAACGTGTCTACCTATACCTACGCAATCAGTTAAGACATTATGAGAAGCAGAAATTATGCGTGTGCCAATTTATCGTAAAGGTATGTATACACAACCGGTTGAGAGTATTTTACTGAAGTGACGACAGCATAGTTGTGACGTATTTCGGGAAATCTCTTATCTATACTTCCAGAGAAGCTGTTGCAACGATTGGTTAAATGACGTATTGCACGTTTTGACAGCTGCTTTCCGCGTGTACTTTACTATCCTATCTAGCGCACGTTTGCTGTTAACTTGCACATCTCCATTGTTGATTTACTAACCCCACAGTGGCGACGAATGGCGAATATGTAGAAGCAAAAATGCAAAATCACTAACGCGAAAAGCACGAAACCTAGTCAAAAGAAAGCTATGAATTTAGACAAGTTTTCGCCTTTCTTCGCGTGTACGTATTAAATGGCCCACTACTGACGACTACAGCAACCAGCTGAGTGGAAGAGACGTTCACACAAAATCGAAGGGACGAGAGCAACGCCAGTGTTAGATTTTCATTCCAATAAGAATAATTTGTATATGTGAAAGCGTTTATATACCGAAATTTCGATATGATTTTTAAAAAGGACGATGTGATACGTCAATTTAATCTTTGTTACTTGGGTCAATGTTCGCTATGTCCAATCATCATGGGTACATTTGGGCGTTGTATTAAATTGCGATATGTAATTATTGACTACATCTGTATTATTACGTGCACTTCAATACACTCTTCAATTGAATTTTCACAGCACATCTGAAATTATCTCCGAAACTAAGAAAGCGTGCACATTTAACTAATGTTAAAAGTATATCTAATTATTGACCATATAATAAGTCGATGATACTTTTGCAAATTTTTCGAGGCACTTACACTTTTCTTTGCTGCTTTTGTTCAGCGAAATTTTTATCACCAACTTTGGGGGCAATAGCAAAGAAACTAAAAATTTCAGCAAACACGCACACACGTTGATTATAACTATTTCAAGGAAATTGTTAACGCAAATCTTGCTTTTAATCACACGGTTTAAAAGATATATCTAATTTTATAGAGTTAATTAAACCCCAATTTAATTTATTGGCACCACAAAATTAGCCCGACAAATTTTCATTGAACTGCAAAGACGAGCAAAAGCGAAAAATAATGCAATACGAACAGCAGAAACAATTGGGCTACACATTTTTTAGCAAAACTTGACGTGGCCTTTAGTGATGCCACATTGCTTACAAATTACATATGCAATATAAGCAAATTATTTGTACAACAGTTATATGAAATATGAATTTTTATTTATTTAGTTATTAAAAATTTACATTATTTGTTTTATATGTTTTATTTGTGATAAAATGACAAAAAAATACCGATCACCTTAAACTGATTTTGAGCGACATCTATCAGTCGATAGCAGTTATACTGGGGTTTTCAATAGGGATGCTGCAAAAATAAACCGATAGGGAAAGTTTTTTTTTCGATTGCCCAGAAGCTACACACTGCACAAAGACCGTTTAAAACCATCAAGGACTGAATTTTCAGCTTAATCTTATACTATTGACAACTGAACCACTACAAGAAGTTATTCACATAGAAGCGGTCAACTTTAGCCAATGGGACAGAATTTGTCTTCCATTAAGAGGCACACATACATTCAACATAGCGATCATTATTAATAATTGTTTACTTAATACAGTGAGTAGTTCATTGTAAAAGCTTTGTAAGCATGAATTAACGGACCCAACGGACCCAACGGACCAGTTACTTGATTAAAATTTTCAATACGTTGTTGCGACTGACATTTGTATGCCTTACAATTATCCCCATTCGCGGTTTCAACTTTTTGTGGTGTTGCCCAAAGTTGAGAGTATTTCTTAACTCAACATTACAAGTAGACGAATTTCAAAATATAATAATATTGAAAAAAGCCACCATTTATATTTTCATCAAAGCCATAGTAAATAAAATACACATATTCTACTATCATCGATTTATTGATTTTGAATTTCTTGGTGATTTATTTTGTGGTGTTAGAGCAGTTTTAACAAGGTTTCATTGCTTAGACTATGTTTATTTTCGAAAGAATGTATGATGTATAATTTCTTCACTTAAAATTATTATTATTTTCAAATTTTATTTGAATCTCTTATTTTTTATGTTCAAATGTAATTATCAATATATGTATTAAATAATGACATTGTATAAATGCCGCTAACCGATTTTATTACAATACTTTGTGTGGCTGATTTGACTCAATTCATATATAAACTTGCGTGCATGTTTATCAGTATGTATGTGTGTACCTACAAATGCACATATGTATATATTTAGTTCAAGTAAATTAGTTTTTGCGCAAAACATTAAATAATCAATATTGTGCATGATTAAAATTTGATCTTAGAAAACGTTTTTGTTTTAACACCCGTTTTATGTTTCGTATTGTGCTGATTGTTCTTAATATTGGAGTTGAATACCGTTCATACAGTTGCTGCTTGATTAAATGCTATTTACTTTACTTTCACTATATTGTTTTTGTTTAAAATGCTGTGGGTGCAGTGTGTGTTTTTTAATATTTGTTACATTGTTTTATAATTGAATAAAAAAGCTTTCATTTTAAGAAGATGTTTGCTTCACTATGTAAATAACCAGGATTTATGTATGTAGGTATGTAATTATATATGTATATACGTAAACATACCTTATATACATACTGTGCTTTTATAAACTTTTTAAAATAGAAATAATTTATTTGTTTTATTTAAAAATAAATAAAATACTTTGCGAAACCATAAATATATTGTTATGTATTCACATGTGTGCTACACCAAACATCTCCAATGCACTTGCATTTTGTTTACTTTGGAGATTAAATATATAAATATAAATTCCAAAATACTTTTTATAATAATTACATACATGCAGTAGGAAGCGTTGATGAGGAAGAGAAATGCAAGTATTCCGTGTATATAATTTATATCATAGATTATTAAATAGTAGTCTTCAAAAATAGAGCCTTTGGCATAGTGAAAGATGTAATTTGCACATAAAAAAATATATATTTATGATTCATGATTTTTTAATAAAAAAAGTGGTATTAAAAAATTCGACTTTGTATACGCCAGAAACCATTTTAGTTAAAAAAAAATATTTCTTTATTTGGTAAATTGAGTTTACATGCTTTTAATGCATTTAATTGTGTACGAAATGGCTTTTGATTGAAAAAGTAAATGAAAGGCAGCAAATGCAAATTAAGTTTACCAAAACTGTTGGACTTAAAAGAAATTATTAATTTTTATTTTACTGAGGTTTGAATTTTATGAGACTTTTTTCTTCTACTACTAAATTACCATACAACGGTTTAATATTGTATATGTTATTACTAAATTACTAAAAACTACAAGTCTGACTGCAAATCGTTGTTCTAGCGCTAGTGCATGTGCGACACTACGACTCTCTCAACTTTATTATATACTTATTACTTATAAACTAATGTGCGACATTAAGTTTTTTAATAATACAATATATGTATATATTGATGAGTGTATATTAAAAAAATTCACAATATACTGTTGATTATTTAAAATAATTTGTATTGGTGCAGATGACGGTATATTTCATATTTTTGTGCCATCTATTTGTATTATGTAAAATGTATGTATTATGCGAGCACATGCGTACAGGTGGAAACCAAAAGTTTGGTGTGGACGAGTGTCAAGAAATTGGCGTTGGCAAAGAATGTTAACTATTTCAGAAAAATTGAAAAGTAAGCCTCGAAATTTGTTACGCAAATAAGTACCTATATTAAGGGGTATAACTAGTTTGAAATTAAAAAAAAAATAAAAAAAAATAAAAAAAAATAAAAAAAAATAAAAAAAAATAATAATAAATAAATAGAAAAAAAAATAAATAAAATAAAATAAAAAAAAATTAAATATAATAAAAAAATAAAAATAAATAAAAAATAAAAAACTTTATATTCATAGTTCCATAAGTTGTACCTTTAAAAATAACATACTAAAATTTTAAATCGATATCCGAAATATATTTTGAGTTACGGCTTTCTAAATTATAGCCGCTAAGTTCAAGAAGTGTCATCAGTTTACCTTTAAACGCGTTTTTCTCAAAAAAGCACATTATTCGAATTTGGTTGAGTGATTACCCGGAGACGAATAATCCAATCAATACAAAATTTTTTCTGCACATTTTTTGTATATCGTACTCCATACAATACCTACCATTTTTAGCAAGCCAAAAAAATTATAAAAAAAATTTAAAAAAAAATTATAAAAAAAAAATTAAAAAAAAATTATAAAAAAAATTATTAAAAAAATTAAAAAAAAAATTAAAAAAAATAAAAAAATGTAGAAAAAATTATAAAAAACATTTAAAAAAATTATAAAAACATCATTAAAGAAAAAAATATAAAAAAAGTGTATTCAAAACAAAAAAGTAATGCAAAATAGTGCCTTATAAATTTCTCCTATACGCATTTTTACCGCCGACACATTTATAACTTCGCATTTATACATTTCTGTGAGTATATATGTATATATAAGTGTCTATATGTACGTATGTATGTAAGTAAATGGTCACAACACTAAAAAATACGCGTAAAATGCTAAAATGCTTAATCGTTCGCTACGAAATCTTTGCAAATCTACTTCACACGTGCTTACTGCATAGTGCCGAAACATATATTCTTGAATATCAGCACTTCTATGCATATATAATTGTGTGTTTAGAGAAATAATAAACTAGTCATTATATATGTATGTATGTATTATTTTCGCGTTTTTTCTTTAACAATTTCAACAATTTGCATTTGCCAACATTTTTCCCTAAGTTAAAATTTTATCTCTTTCCTCGACACTCGTGTGTTTAAACCTTCATCAAATCAAATTGAATTTGCCAATTCCCTAACTGACAAGAGTACCCAACCCGGCGGCAATGGACGCACAGCTCGCATCCTTTTAGAGTGTGCAGTACTCGGTTAGTATCGGTATCGACTTCAACAACTCATTGATATTGTTCTCCTCCAGATGCGTCACCAATTTGCCGGAAGTGCGCAGTAGATTATTAAAGTTTTGCAAATTTTCCACAATCTCCTTTGTCATTGTGTCCGATGATTTACGTATTAATTCCGCCAATTTCTTACCAACTTCATATTTAATATAAATCTCGGCCAGATTCACATCATCACTCTTGGCGGCAGCGCTATTCGTCAAATACACGACAGACAATATACATAAGGCAATTAGCGCTTCGTTTTGCATGACTAAATGTTGCGATGTCAACATGTTGATCATAGCCTCGACGGTGCCTTCAATGGCGATGAACGCTTGCAAGCTGCTGCGATCGTAATCCTCCGGCGGCAGCTTGTCGGCGAAATGTTCAACCGGTGCATCGCCTTTGCGTGGCAAGGCGTAGGCGATGCGACCCAAATAGGCGTGCTTGATTAGCCAAGCCATTAGCCTCAGCGATTCGCCTGTGACGCCAGCATAGTCGGAAGATTTGCTCCAGTGTACAAGTTGTTCGATAAGTGTCTTATTGCGTAGCAGTTCCAGTGCCAATTTTTCTGCAACATTAATAAATAGCAAAAATCATGTAAATACATATGTATTTAAGTATAAGTATATATTATATGACAAACCTTGACCATCTACTGTCATGCGCAAAGTACCCAACAGCTTGAAGACGACCGGCGGCTGATGTATCTCCAGCATTGGCAGTATGGTTTCTACAAGTCCAGCTTGTATGACAGCATTTTTGTTTGGCTTCGGTATGACAAGATTACGCAATGCGCTCAGCAGTGCATGCTGCAGACGCACATCGTCTTTTACGCCATTATTTTTGGCCAAGACATCGAGTAATTTGTTCATAATCTTATTTTCCACCATATAAATGCAATGACTGTCTGTGCGCGCGAAATTGCCCAGCGCAAGCACACCGGTGGTGAGCAGATCGATATCCTCCGAGTCGAGCCAGTCCTCCATGCTCTTTAGCAGTGGCGTCGAGTAAAGATAATGCATAGATTCGTCTAGAAGTGTATGAAGCAATAATAAATATACAATTTAATAATTATGCGTTTAATATAATACGCTGCGTGATACAAAAAGTAAGGTTAGGTATAAGGGTGATTTCATTATTGAAGAAAATATAGCAGCCGTAGCTCAGAGTGTATACGAACACCATGGAGAGCCGTTCCCAGCAACTCGAACTGAGGTATGGAATGACTTGGTACATTTTACCTCGAGTTCTCCGAGCTCCGCTCTATGAGCTCTTGAAAAGTTCCAAGAATATTCGACGTTTTCGAGCCAATTTTTTTTTCTGCTATGAGGACCATTTCTGGCTCAATGGGTATGTAAATAAAAAATATTGTCGCATTTGGGATGAAAAGCAACCTAAAGAGGTTCAAGAGCCGACATTTCATCCAGAAAAACAACGGTCTCCTTTGTGGACCGGTGAAATTATAGGTCCATACTTCTTCAAAAATGATGCTGGTGAGAAGGTAACCGTCAATGGCGATCGTTATCGCGCCAAGATTTGATGCCTCAAATTAATTTCACGTTTTGGGTCGGTCGATTGGCCACCAAGATCGTGTGATATCGCACCGTTAGACTTTTTCGTGTCGGGATATGTAAAGTCTTAAGCCTATGAGGACAATCTCACGTCGAGGCCTTGGAGCAAAGTTACCAGTCGAAATGCTCGAACGAGTCATCGAAAATTGGACTCAACGGATGGATCATCTGAGACCTAGCCACGGCCAATATTTGAAAGAGATAATCTTCAAAAACTAAATGCAAAATAATGTTCTTTCGAATGATAATAAAAATTCGTCATCAAATTTGAAGTTTGTGTTTTTTCTTAAAAAAAATTAGGGAACCTCGAAATGGATCACCCTTTATAACAATATGATCTAGATTTCAAAGTCACTTACCTCCCGTGAGTATTAATACAATCAATTCGCATGCCAGCTTCATGAGCGCACGCGCCTCACTGGTACTCGCCAAAGTCTTATATTTCTCAAGCAGATTATAGATCGTCTCACAGAGGCCATCCTTTGCCAGCAGCAATTTCACATCATCATTTTCCGCCTGATAATGCAACAATTCAAGGCACATTTCCGCTAAATCGGGATTTGTGGAGGCAGCCAAAATATGCGACAACTGTATGTTGAGATTCGCATCGAAATTCAAATCGGGCGCATTTTCCGTTAGTATGCTCAACAGCGGTAGAGTATTCAATAGCAGATCCTCACGCTCCTCAACATTACCCATGCCGATTGTAATGATCTGTTGTAGCTTTTGCATAATTTCCAACTCCAGGGCACGTTTAGCCAAACCCTCGCCACCCAGTAAATAATTCGAAAGCAAACCGCCGCGCACTTTAATAAACTGCAATGCGTTCTCCGTGTCGTCGACTTGCGTTATGTCGAGCAGACGCACGAGCACCTCATCGCCATGCAACTCGAGTATGAGATCGCGCGCCTCATCGTTCAAGTAGCAGATATTGCCGAGCGCTCGGCATATTTGTATGGGCAACTCCAAATTCGCATCGGCCGGCAGCTCGCGCAGACATTGCAGAAACACTTCGATAATGTCACGTTTTGTGAATTTCTTGCGTTGCACTTCGGATTTTGTGATTTCGGCAATGCATTTGGCTGCCTCTTTGCGTATGTTCAATTCCTCTGATTGTGCCAAGGCCATAAAGAGATCGGCCAATTCATGTTTGTCGAAGAGTTTGGGATCTTTCGTAGCGGATATTTGGGTGAGTAGGCTGTTGGTGTTGCTATTGCTTTCGCTGGTCGTGTTCTCCGCACTCACCGAGGTCGATTTCAGTTTCTCTATTAAATCATCGATTTCACCTGAGTTTGGGGGAAAAAAGTGTGTAAAAAGCGAAAATTAGTAAATGCCAATAAATTAATGTATTAAATTGGATAGAACCTCTTATTATTTTCAAAAATGTAAATATGTACATATATTTGTCTAAAGCTTATGGTAAGGTTGCATGCAATCCTCATTGCATGCCTCGGCGAAGCGGCAATAAATCTAATTATTCAAAATAACTTAGTTGACCTAGTTTTTTGGAGACATCAAAATCATAAAAATTACATTTGCTCGAAAATTGCATGCCTCTAAGCTACATACACATACACATAGTATATTTATTTACGTTTATTTCATTTGCAATCACACTGCATAGTTCCAACACACGAATTTTCTACCTCCACTTGTTTGTTGTTTTTATTGTAACTGCATGAAGCATTATGCAAGTAGTTCTGCAGCACTGTCATGGTGTGAAAGTCTTCAGAAGGATATACCATCTGATCAAATTTGACCCGGACTGGTGCATTTAAACTGCACGCGCATGCACCATCCTTAAAAAAAACAAACTCCAACATTGGTCCAACCTTCGTTTATGTATGTGTGAAGCTTAGTTTTTATATACACATTTTTATATTTATTTATTTATATTGATTGGCACGAAAAATTTGTCTAGAGTTTCTATGGTAAAAATCATGGAAAAAATCGAAAAACGAGTTTGCTTGAAATTTTAAGTTTTCAAAGAAATCACGACTACGATATCATTGAAGTTCGTGAAGTCATCGAAAACTTGCCTCATGCGAATGATTTATCCACCTCTGCTACTGACAGTAACATTGAAAACATTAAAGAAACAGACATGGAAATCAACGTGTTGGTATCAGGGAGATGGATTATGGACCGACTCTACACATTCTATCCGTTAGTTAATGTTTTGGGTATGGGGCATCAAATGCATCATTACTGGCGACGAGACATGGGTTTATATATCTAGCTGATATGGCTTCAAAGATGTGTCGAGACCGAAAGAACCCAAAATTCGCTTGACATGCTTGTATTGCCGCAGAAGCCGATTTTGAAGGTGGTAATAAGGATTTGTCTGCCGTTCCCACAAGAATCGGGTGTTCATAACCGGAACGTACGCGGTTTTTAACCGTTATTAATTTAAATACAATTGAACTTGCAGAACACGAATTTCTTTAAAATTTTGTAGGTGACAGACGGCAGCTTTGAGAGTTTGAAACTCTCGTAAATAGTTGATTATCATTTTTATAATATTTTCAATGAAAATGGATAGAAGATAAACATTGCGGTTGTTAGCCGACCAATTTTTACAAAACCATTTTTTATTACAACATATCAACATGTCACTTTTAAAACTGCATAACATAAAACTTCTTGTTTTATTATTGAAAATTTAAAAAACAGCTGTCAGTTGCTGTTTTTCATTCACAATAGATTAAAATTAGCCATTTTTAACAATGTTGCCAACGAAAATGCAGGTAACTCTCTAAAATGTTGAGGATTAAATGGGAGTTATCTTCACCAACTCCTGAATTAATCCAGATTAATGTATTTAATCCGGATTAACACCGCCGTGATTCGAGTTAGGGAAAGTTTAACTGGTTATAATTTATTTCTTGGCAAATATGTAACAAATGCCACACAAGCGTGTTTTCCAACAGTATTTTCATCGCTCAAAATAGTTTGCCATATTCAGTCTCCGTTTATTTCCTTCTACTTACTTATATACCATTTGCAAATATGTGTTCAGCAATTTAATGTTAATTTTGCAATGGAAAGTTTTTGTTGTCTAATCCCCTAATTAAGTCCTTAAAATCATTTCTAAAGTTCAACGAGTCATTAAAACTGCGATAAGCAGTAAGTAAAGACAACACAATTCAACCCCAAATGGAAGCAGATCTCTGATGTCTGTGTGTGTGCGGCCTGTAGAGCACGCACATATGAATAAGAGTTAATCCGTGTCCGCCAGAAGGATGCATTCCTTGACTGCTTGGCCGAATTTGTTTACATTATTTTACATCATCAGCATGAAGCTGCTGTGATGTGCTCTTCCACAAGTATGTGCGACAAGTTTGTCCAAACAAAAAAGTACAAATATACTAACACATATTCACATACACACATGCATTCACACACACATACATTTATATGCATGTGTGAATATATGTGGGTATATTCCCTTGCTACACCCGAGTTATGTCGATATGTATGATAAGTGTCCGTGTATGGCCATGCCACACCAACGGCTTGAGCTGACTCACAAATTGTGCCACCAACACAAACAACAACAGCGACAGAGGCAGCGGTAGGAGCAGCAGTCTCATTTGTATTTCATTTGTGCGCATTGACGCCTCGCAGCTCATCTGCTGCTGGTTTGCATTTGCCCGCCCGCCCATTATCACATTCACATACATATACACAGTTCCACTCATACACACCAATACACATGATGGAAAAACGGCAAATTGTTGGTTTGTGCCTGCTGAAATGTCCTCGTTCATCCGACTGCATACAAATTTCCTGCTTAAGTATGGCCAAACGACTTGAGTGTGCTGCGCCAGTGTTGACAAACGGAGCGGAGTAAATGTCGTTTGTCTACCAACACACAAACACACACACACACATGCATGTGGGTAAATGTGGGGGTGTTTAGAAGTGCGAATGGTTTCCCAGTGAAAAATTTTAGTAAATTAAAAAAGTGTGATTTATTTTTGATTAAGGGATCGTCTCAGTGCGACCCTCCGAAAAGTCACTGATTTTCTCTTAAAGCAAAGTTGTAAAATTTATATGTACTCGTATATGCATTGTGTATGTAAAACAAGCAGGAAGCCTAAGTTCGATAAATAATCTCAATTCCACGACAGGAATCAAGCTCTTTTTCCAAATATTCGCTGCTAAGACCCTGAGTCTCGTCTTAATAGGATAAATACTAGGGTAGCTCAAAAAGAGCGAATACTTTCTTTTTTCGTTTGGTAATCTGAAAAATAGGTTCTTAGACACCTCTAAGAAAGTCTCTCTAAGTATGAGCTTTTAATTGTAATTCGAAAGTCTTCGGTATTATAGTTTCTTTCTTATTCTTCCTCTTCTTTAATTGAATAGACACCGCTACATGGTCATAGCCGAGTAAATAACAGCGCGCCGTTTCTTCTTTTCGCAATTTGGCGCCAGTTCGAGATAGAAAGTGCAACCAGGCCCTTCTCCACCTGATTTCTCCAACGGAATGGAGGTTTTCCTCTTTCTCTGCTTCCCCCGACGTGTATTGCGTGGAGTTTTTTCATTCATATGGACAACATGACCTAGCCAGCATAGCCTCTGTCTCATAATTCGCTGAGCTACATATGTATGTCAATGTCGTTGTATAATTCGTTCAGCTTATCATACCATCAACTTCGATATTCGCCGTGGCCAATGCGCAAAGGTACATACATCTTCCGCAGAACCTTTCTCTCCAGAACTGGTACCGTCGGCTCATCAGATGTTGTCATCGTCCATGACTCTGCACCATATAGCAGGACGGGGATGATGAGTGACTTATAGAACTTGGCCTTTGTTCATCGAGAGAGCACTTCTCAATTGCCTACTCAGTTCGAAGTAGCACCTGTTGGCAAGAGTTATTCTGCGTAGGATTTCGAGGCTGACATTGTTGTTGGTGTTAATACTAGTTCTGGTTTTTTTCTTATTATCAGATAGAAAAAATGAAAATCTCAATTCCAACTACTTGAAAAAATATATCGTTCACATTTTCACCCACGACTTTGAAGGTTTCTTAAACTAACGTAAATTTTGTAAATTCATGTTTTCGAAAGTTGTTGATTACAAAACTGCTTCTTTTAAACTAAACTATACTATTATAATAGATGTTGGTTCTTTACCAAATTTCTTGAAAATGTATTGTCTAATAAAAGAAAACTTTTTCCTAACAGGACTAGATTTCAATCGATGAGTTTACATGACCACTGTACTCTTGAGCTCTAGCATTGGATATACTATAGATCTCCCGTGAGCTTGGCAATCGCTGGTAAACAAATTTGTGCGGCTCCGATAAGCTTCTGACCCAAAGTGGAACAGAAGAGGTCCTCTGAAGAACTTGCGCTTAGCAAGGTTCATCTCGCCGCCATGGTTTCTGATTAGACTATGTCCATTAGGTTCAGATGTAGTAACGACTGCAAAACTGTATATATATATGAGCGAAGTGGAATCATTTAGACTTTCTTCTCTACTGTCCAGCTTTTGCCAGACTGAGATTGAAACATCTGGATAGACAGCTGCGGCGAACTTGGCGTAGTTGCTGGGTTGATATTAGCCGCCTTAACTGACTTGTGATAGACTAAAAGGTTTCGTCGATCAATAAGGGTCATGTGATCCATATTTAGGAGTTTTGGGAATCACAAACGATCATCGTTCTCAGCTGTCCAAGTGGGATCCTTTGTCACATTTGGTGCGAGGATCGAATCCACGACATAACCTAACCTTTGTAGCTATATACTATAGTAGTCCAATGGCGGAGGTTCAACAAGCAACTTCTTGGGAAAGAAAGAGTTTATGTAATATTTCAGATGGTTATCACAAAAACTGGGGGACTTGTTCGACATAAATGGCTCAATAAGTATATACATACATACTTTATAGGACCTCCGACGTTACTTTCTCACTGTTACAAACTTCTTGGAAAGCTTTATGTACCCTTTTCAAAACCAAGCGAGTTTGTCTAAGTAGAAATTTTTATGCTAACTACACCAGTTTACACATACAAAGCAACACACACGGCGGAGTGATTCGGATTCGTGCACTGTTGGGTTTGTAAATTTAACTTTGTTTACTTAATGCACGCTGTGCGGCTACGTGAAACGCCTGGAGATTTCCAGCAAGCAAAGCAGAATAAATATAAAAAAATATGTAAAAAATAAAGTAAGCAAAGATAGAGCAGGAGCTGAAAGCAGAAAGTCAATTGCTGCACTTTATTTACACGACGCATCCGTAATATTTTCGAGTCAGTCGCTGGCGAAGTGGAGCGGCAGTCCTGCTTTTATTTATACCTCTACATGTATGTATGTATGCGTGTGTGTGTGTGTATGTAATTGCATATGTACATATTAAGATAAATATCTAAGTTAGTGCACTGTTACATTTCGAGTCCAATTCTTCATATTCTTTCATGCTTTGCTGTTTTTCTAGTTCATAGCAGCGCTCACACTAGTTTCATTCCCTGCTTTTGTTTACTTCATCTTCTGTATTTTTTTAGTTTAATCTAGAATACTATACATTGCCGCCACTGCACGTCCCATTTTTATTTCCTTTCCAAGTCATTTGCCTCATTTTCATACATAATCTCTTTCCTCTTGCTTTTATTGGGATCTCTCATGTCGAACTGCCATATTGCTTGAACTTTTATTTAAACACATTTAATATGGAGTCCTGTTGCAAATACACGCACGCAAAAGCTTGCACAGACACACACACACACATATAAACACACACGTGGCGCTAATGTGGTCTATCCTGGTTGTCAACCCTATTAGGCCAACTGAAAGGGTGATCCACTCACTTTGTGTCAACGAATTGCTGCGCTGTGGGATTAGAAGTGTCGGACTTAATGGTTATTTTCCTTTTCCATTTCCATTCCCAATGTTGTTTTTCTCTTTATGTTCTGCAATTGTCCTTGGTTTCTCGCTATCAAACCATCATTAGGACCCTCTAATAGACGCCAATGGTCGTGGTGTTGGCACAAAGGTAAATATAAATATACAATTGTATGCAATATTGTATGTTTGTGTGTGTATGTGTGTGCGTGTGTAAATGAACTGAGTCATTTGTAGAGAACTGTGACCGGTTGCGTTGCAAGGCGTGATGGCGTTAAATTTATTAAAAAGCTAGAAGCAGACAAAAAACGATTTACCCTTTTATTACACAATTGCTTGGTCCCTTTGTCCATTGTGCCCAAAAAGAAAATGTAATAAAGGCAAACATGCGCCTCTTTACCCCCCTGTTGCTTTTGTTCCAATACTCGATGGATGTCCATTGGCAAAATCGTTCCGCATTTCACTTTTGCATTTTTTTGTAAGTCAATTTTCCACTCTTTATTTTTGTTTTTAGGTCGCCTATTCGTTTGCATTTGCAACGTTTTGTTATTCTTTCGTCTCGTTACCTCCGGCTGCCTGTGAAAACAATGCGGGCAAATGTCAATTTCGCGCCCAGTCGCCGCTGTTGTTTAGTAACCTCCGAGGCTATTTTCGTAAGTCTACAAGCGTTTTGGTACACACTTTGATATTGAAATTTGAAAATCTGTAGTATCAATTTCAGTGAGCTCGAGTTCTTGCTTAAATTGCAAATGCTGTGGTGACTTTAAATCTCAATTAATTTGTTGCGAGGATGTTAGATATTCCATAAACCACTGACTTGCCAATCAGTCCAGAACGAGCGTGAAGAAAAAAGATGTGACATCTGATCGATGGAATGCTGTCGTTTCTGCGACTTTGTCTTCTCCTTGATTGTTGTGCAATCGCAAAAACGTGTCAGTCATCGGAACGAATTATCCGAAAGGGAGACCAAATTTCGTGTACGTACAGTTTTATCAAAAACAAAAGTCCACGAGTGGCATAAAGCCTTCAAAGACGGTCGAGAGATTGTTGAAGACAGACCTTGTTCTGGACGACCTTTGATTGATGAAAATATTAAAGAAGGCAAGAATTTGGTGCTGGAAAATCGTCAGGCAAGGAAGCTGGACATCTCTCGCGAGGCCTTTCGAATGATTTTGGTGGATATTTTGGGTATGAAGCTGAATTTAAAAAAAAGGGTAGGATTGTGACCGAATTTGAAACCAAAAACGCAACGATTACTATCGATCAACCACTGTTTTCACCAGATTTGGCACCGTGGAACCTGTTTTCAGTCGATCGAAGAAATAAAACAAAATTGCCTGAAGGAGCCGAAGGCCATCCCAAAAGGTGCTTATGAAAAGTTTTTCGAGGACTGGTAAATCGTTGGCATCTGGTGGGGATTACTTTGAAGGCGACAAAATAAATAATAAATGATGAATAATTAAATATTTTTCGTTTTTTTTATGATAATGTATGTTTCCGGGTATTTTTTTGTTATAATGTATTTTAATACAATCCTTTTTATTGTCTTCTGATTAGGATCCTTTTGAGTCAATACCAGCAAGCAAGTTGGATTAAGTTCCCATGCACTTGTTTAAAGCCGCGTTTGGACGGCCTTCATCGAATGACTTTTAATGGCTTATGACCTCATGCCTCGTTCCCTGAAGGCGATTTTTCAGTTTCGAGAACAAAAAAGTCAATACGATGGCTGAGCGTTTACTCCCGTTACGTGTTTGTCAAAAAAGTTAAATCAAATTTTTCTAGAATCTGACGGCTCATTATCGTGGTGAAAGATCAATTCATTACTGACCGTTTGGCCCTGTAGAACGAGTTCATGGGGTACCACAACACGGTAATCAAATTTTTTTTATCTTTACAGTGGTCTACCATCTCATTTTTGAAGAACTATTCGCCAGATTTTTATACCCTGAATAGGGTATACTCGTATTAAGTTTGTCACGAAGTTTGTAACACCCAGAAGGAAGTGTCGGAGATCCTGTAAAGTATACATATGTATATATAAATAATCAGTATCTTGGACAGAGTCGATTTAGCCATGTCCGTCTGTCTGTATGTCCGTCTGTATATATACGAACTATTCCCTCAGTTTTTAAGATATCGCTTTGAAATTTTGCAAACGTCATTTTCTCTTCAAGAAGCTGCTCATTTGTCGGAACGGCCGATATCGGACCACTATAACATATAGCTGCCATACAAACTGAACGATCGGAATCAAATGCTTGTATGGAAAACTTTCACATTTGACAAGATATATTCACGAAATTCGGTATAGATTATTTTCTAAGGCAACATTATAATACAATATAGTCTCAGATTGTTCAGATCGGATTACCATAGCATATATGTAGCTTCCATACAAACTGAACACATAGTTACTAAAAGAAATGCACCTGTGAAGGGTTTATTAGCTTCGGTGCAGCCAAAGTTAACGTTTTTTTATTGTTTTCACAAAGCCACCAGTGACGGAGATATTCTCGTCACCAGTGACGATTTGTTCGCTGAATGTAGGCTATTCAGCTACGCTGTGAAGAATTTCTTTTGCGATCTCTACTCGGCATCGCTTTTCTGCTTTAGGTGTGAGTCTAACATTGACAAACTTCATGCCCAAAACATTAACCAAAATGTGTTGAGTCGTTTCATAAGAGATGTTGACAACCTCTGCTATTTACCTCACGTTATCACGATTTTAAAGCTTTGTTTCTTTAACTATTTTGATGTTATCATAATTAACATAACATTGTGGATGGATGATCTTAAATTGAAAGTGTACAAAATATAGCTTGTGCAAAAACTGAAGCCGCTCGACCTTACCAAGCGACACCGCTTCACTCTATGGACTCTTGAAAAATTCCAAGAAGATCCGACAATTTCGAGCCAAATTCTGCGTTGAGGCCCATTTCTGGCTCAATGGGTATGTAAACAAGCAAAATTACCGCATTTGGGACGAAGAGCAAACTGAAGAGATTCAAGAGCTGCCATTTCATCTAGAAAAACAACGAGTTTGTGTGGTGGAATTATCGGTCTTTATTTCTTCAAAAATGATGTCGGCGACATTTAGTTTCAACAAGACGATACCACTTCGCACACATCGTATCAATCAATGGATTTATTGAGAGAACACTTCGGTGAATTTCATGTTTTGAGCCGGTCGATTGGCCATCAAGATCATGTGATATCACTCCGTCAGACTTTTTCCTGTGGGGATGTGTATAGTCTAAAATTTATGTGGACAATCCCGCTTCGTTTCAGTTCTTAGAGCAAAACATCAGCGTGTCATTCCCCAGTTACAATTGGAAATGTTAGAACGAGTAATCGAAAACTAGACTCAACGGATAGACCATCTGAGACGTAGCCGCGGCCAACATTTGAAAGAGATAATCTTCAAAAAATAAATGCTAAAGAATGTTCTTTCGAATGTTAATCAAAATTCGCCATTAAATTTTAAGTTTCGGTGTTCTTTTTAAGTAAGGAACCACGAAATGGATCATGTTTTATATACTTTTTTCTTTGTTATATTAGGCAATATTCTTTTAATTGAGTCCATTAAATGATTATGCATTGGATTAGGAAAAATTATCAGTTTTAAGAAATCATTTAAAGCCAAATCTTTTGTGATATTTTTCGTATATTCAAAGACTGTCGCAAAGTAAATGTAAAGGAGAAAGAGGAAAGTAGAACCGACCAAACATTGAGAGCATTTAAATATATAATAGTAGGTCCACATTCACCGCTTAAGCAATTACTGAAAAAAGTAATACACCGTTTTTGCAACTACTTTGAAAGAAGTTTAAGTATTTCATTTATTTATTGCAATTAACTTCTCAAAATTACACCAATTTATCGATTTGACACTTACTATATATTAATACTTTGACTTTGAGTCTCGTAAACGACAATTTGTGTTTCATAGATTGCTTTAACGATACCGAGTAAACGAACTACGCTTTCCTGTCTGATTGACGAATAAATTTTGAAGAGGATGTTTTATGAATACATAACAATTTAGAGCTTAATAAACAGCTATTCAAGTCTTCGATAATTATTTGCTTTATTTATATGTTTCTATAATTAAATTGATATACATGAATGTATGTATATATACGCATTGGTTACCAGGCTTAAGCCAATGCTGTAAATATGACACACAATAATTTTTATGAGCACACATGCATTAATAGTTCGGTCGCATTCAGAATCAAAAAGCGTAACTTCATCAACTCCAATAATTCTAATTCGAGTAATTATGCGCGATTGCCGCACGTTGCCATTACAATTCCATACTCCATACTCTCGCTGGCGTCAGCAACTGCACAAACACTTAGTAAAGCGAATAGCGTGTTATGCCAATTTTCGATAGCTTCTCACATGATGGCATTTTCAGTGCTTGCGCCTGTGCGAACTTCATGCTGCTGCCGTAACTGCGTGCACGTGCCATCATGCCTTCACCTGCGTGCCGATGTGTGGCGCAATCATCAAGTCGCCGCAACCACCACAACGTATCAACCAAGCCAGCAACACAGGCGAAAGTTGCAAATCCGGTGATTGCGGAAGTGAGGTTAAAGTTGGTCGCCGTGGTAAGTGGATGACGAAGGGTGTTAGTCAACACGGGCAGGCGATAACCGAGAAGTAGAGGGAAAGTTTGTTGTTCTTTTTATTGCTATTGGTCTGTGTTGGTCATAAATATTTATGATTACTTACGGTAGCTGCGTTCGCGATAACAGTTCTGTTTCATCGTATAGATGAAATCCTCCTCGACGGAATTCTCTAAACGTCCCAATGAGCCCTGATAATCGCCGCTGAAGCTTGTCTTCACATAATACGGCACGGAGAGGTGTTGCGTCTCACGTTGCACGGGATATTTGCTGTTAGCGTGCATGCACATGTGTGTTTGTATGTACGGTTGCAGAAGTGGTTGTTTTCATTTTATTTTTAAGCGACGGAGAAAATTGTGGTTAGTCGAATTTTACTTGCTTATAGTGGCAAAAGATACATGTAAACGTATGAATGAATGAATGAAGAAAAAACAACAACAAAAACGCATTAAATACAATGGCAAGGGTAGGGAATTTGAGCGGCATACACACGCACATCCCTACCACCGCATGTGCCCAGGTTAAACAGAAGGCAAAATGGAATATTCAAGAGCGCGGGAAAGCCTCGTTACTGAAATGAGCGCGACAGGTGACAGCTGGCCAGCGGCTTAGTGGTGGCATTAATTTTAAATTCCGCTTTTTTTCGTATTTTTCATCTGCCTCAGCTGGCCTTGCTTCAGGCGAGAATGCATCGGTGTGCAGATTTCACAAATCCATTTATAGACCGTGTTTACTTTCACAACAAAATCCCGCGCAAACAAGAACTTGAATGCCTCCGCTTACAGGGTGGGTAGTTGCAGCAACATTATTCCATAATCTGAGATATGTATGAATGGTATTTATTTCAACGAGAATTATTTGGCTCCAATATCGAGCATTAAGGAATAGGGTCAGGTTAGGTTCTGACGATCACCATATCCTGGTGGGTTTAATGAAGTTACCATGAGTCATTTTTAAATAATCTGAAATTACTTAGGTTTACATCCGTTGGTATTAGGGAGAATGTGTTTCGTGCGCTTCGCTCAACTTATGGTCAACATAATCGGCCTTCTGAGCGTAGTATTCGCAATACTGTCACCCATCTTGAGACCCGGCATTCGTATTTGGATAATATTCGACCAAAAAGACCACGTTGAGCACGCAGTGAAGAAAACATAGCAGTCATAGCTAAGAGTGAACACGAAGACCGTGAAGAGTCGATTCGGCACCGTTCGCTGCAACTTGGACTGACGTATGGAACGACCTGGCGCATTTTATATCGAGATCTTAATTTGAAAGCGTACAAAATACAGCTTGTACAAGAACTTAAGCCGCTCGACTTTCCCAAGCGACATTGCTTCGTTCTATGGGCTCTTGAAAAGCTGAAAGAAGATCCCACGTTTTCGAGCCAGTGAGCGAGTGAGCGTTATTCAGCGATGAGGCCAATTTCTGGCTCAATGGGTATGTAAATAAGCAAACTTGCCGCATTTGCGACGAAGAACAACTTGAAGAGATTCAAGAGCTGCCATTTCATCCAGAAAAAACAACGATTTAGTGGGGTTTGTGGGCCGGTGGAATCATCGGTTCATATTTCTTCAAAAATAATGCCGGCGAGAACATAACCGTCAATGGCGACCGTTATCGCCCCATGATAACCGGCGATATGATGCCTGAAATTGGAGCACGTGATCTCGACGACATTTGGTTTCAATTAGACAGCGCCACTTCCCACATATCGCATCAATCTATGGATCTATTGAGAGAACACTTGGGTGAGAAGATAATTTCACGTTTTGGGCCAGTCGATTGGCCACCAAGATAGTGTGCTATCACACCATTAAACCTTTTACTGTGTGAATATGTAAACCCTAAAGTCTATGCGGACAATACCATTTGGACTGCAGTTACCAGTCGAAATTCTCGATCGAGTCATTGAAAGTTGGACTCAACGATGGACCATCTGAGGCATAGCCGCGGCAAACATTTGAATCGAAACAAATATATAATTTTGACAGGAGATAGGTGCTTTTTGCCCGGATATAAATCAGGTGGCTTAGTAAAGGTGAAATAATTTATAGAACTTTGCTTTTTTATCGACTATTTTGCATTCTATTTAAGCTTGGACACTCAGAGCAAATAAATGTAGAAATAATATGCAGAAATAAACCAAACACAGAAGATATAAAAAAAGCAACAAAATCAATACACAAACGCAAAATAAGAAATTGAATAAAACAACGGGAAACACAAAACTCACCTCGACTGCACCAAACTGTAAAATGGATCTGATGTAAGGAATGACGAAAACATCGAAATCAAAATCAACACCAAAATCAAACCAAACGCCAAGCTTGGTTGTTGACTACGCTCCTGTGGTTGACGCTGATTAGCCGGCTGATAGGGGCGCCTTTGCGATGGGCGTGCATGTGGCGGAAAGTTGCCAAAGAATATATTGAATAACTCTTCTGCAGTGATATCATCGCCGAAGGCCGATTCAAAAGTGCTGCCAGCATGGAAATAAGCGCCGTTGTTGTAGTGTTCGTGCTGATGGTTGGCACCCAAATTCGTGCTGCTGGCGTGTGTCGTCAATGTATTTGCGCCGGATGCATCGTATTCCTTGCGACGCCGCTCATCGGTAAGCACTGCCACTGCATTGGCTAGCAGTTTGAAAGCCTCGGCAGCGCCGGGCGCCTGATTCTTGTCCGGATGCAGTTGCAATGCGAGCCGCTTGTAGGCGCGCTTAATGTCCGAATCGGTAGCGGTGCGCGACACATTCAAAACCTGATAGAAATTCTTGCATTTATTTATGCGCTTCACCAAATCGAGTTGGTCCCTGGTGTAGCCATGCGCAGCACTTGCTTCGCTTTTGTTATTGCTGTTGTTATGCGAATTTTGACCACGCTGACGCAAGCGTGTGGGTGAATCACTGCCGTTAGCTGCATTAGCAGTGGCACCATATCCCGAGGTGGTAGCCCCTTCGGCGCTTTGCTGTTGTGTTGCCGTAGCGCTGGCGTTTAATTTGGTTAGCAGCTCTTGTAGCTCGTCTGCCTGCGAATCGGGGTAGAGCTCCTTTGCCTTTCTAAGCAGTTTAATGGCATTATCATAGTTGCCGGTGTTGATTTCACGCAAAGCAACGTTGATGTAACGTTGTGCTTCTTCTTGCGGCGCATCCATACGCGTTGTCTTTGCTGTTGTTGCACTCGGTGGCGTGTTAATTCCGTCAGCAGCTTGTTTGAAGAATAACACAAATTGTTGGCGCTTTATTGTTTTCAGAATTTATTTTCGTAATTATCTTTTTTTTTGTAATTTCAGTTTTTTTTTAGGTAAAAGTTCCGAATTGCGTAGGAAAATGTCTGAGTGAAAGTGTGTGTGAGTGTGAGTTAATTTGAAAATTACTTCTAGCGTAGTAAACAGTTATACTGGACATTTACATAAGCGTTCCAGTTCCACAAAAGTTTTCTTTACGGATATTCAGCAGCAAAGCTTTAAATTTAATCCAAAATCAGATTGTATTTAAAACAAAATTTGTTGGCAAATCCCGAAAATTCTTTACAAATTATATAACTAACTGTACTATCGTTTTTTAGCACACACACACATACATAAACTTGTGTAAATCGGACACAATCGGTTCCTTGTAATTGCCTTTATTTCTCCTTTGTTCCAATTCAATTTAAACCAATTTGATTTGCGACTCCAATTCGCCAATACTATTCGTTTACACAGGTTTAGGTTAGAATTTGTCTTCCATTCATCTACATACACCAATACACCGACATTTAACGAATTAACGAAAATATAATCAAACACTACACGTGAAGGAGAATCGCAATGGACAAAGATGACATTTGTACACACGAAAATATTAATAATGATTTGTTAGGTGTCGAAAAAATTTCAAAAGAATTCAATATTTGATTAAAGTTGCGTAGCATTTGTGAGGCTTGAATTGCTGTAAGGGTTACACAAGCGGAGGTTGATGAACAAGCAATGTTCATTTCTATTAAGCAAAATGTACTATTCTATTTAGGATCAATTAAGGAAGTAAACAGTTTGATGATGTGATTATTTTATGTTGTAGAAATCCCAACGGAAACCATTGAGATGCCAAAACTCATTGATCCCTCATGTATCGACAAAGCGCCTTGAGCCTATGATAAATTTCTTGAAGCGGTTAATATCATTTCAAGCCGATTCAAAGGGTTCACGGAAGGTCTGATAGATAAGATCTGTCTAACAGACTACTCTGCTGAGTAGTCGAGGATAATGTGACCAGATGTCTCCACATCGTCTTCCTTCCCAGAATTTGGACAATTGGCGTAACTATTAAAACCAAAAAGCCTTTGATTCCTTAGCCCATCCGTTCAGGAGGACCTCAAACAAAAATGTGCCTGGCGATGAGGAAGAGTTTTGTGCTTAAAATTGTCTCAAATACAAAAATAAAATTCAATATTACTATAATGTTCGAAGGACTAGTCAAAATTTTGAATTTAGAGAAAATGACGGCTTATAAAACAGTCGTTTTTTGTGTTAATTTTACATTTCAGAGTGGCTTAAAAAATCGAAATTGTATAAATACGTTTTTCTTCTTTCATATCGGGTCATATCGTCCGAATGGACGAAAACACTCCAGCTCTGAGAGTATTCCACGTTGTACCCGCCGAGGCAAGCAGAGGAAGAGGAAGACCTCCACTCCGTTGGAAGAACCAGGTGGAGAGGGATCTGGCTACACTTGGAATCTCAAATCGGCGTCAAACAGCGAAAAGGAAGAACGACTATCGCGCTGTTATAAACTCGGCTATAACCGCGTAAGCGGAGTCTACGCCAATAAAGAGATCCTTCCTTACCCGTTTCAATCTAAAAATCTAAAAAGTGTTTCGAAAAAAAAACGTGTAAAGTTATGAGAGCCGAGGAGATAGATGAATCTAAGCATAGAGGGAGGGTTGGTGGAGGAATATACTGTCGGCAACTTTCCATCAGCTCCAGTTTTAGGCTTCTTGACCACTGCAGCGTCTTTCAAGTGGAGGTGACTGCCATAGAAGTAACAGTAGATCTACTGCTTCGGAGCGCAGCCTCTTTCAAAGTGGCGACTATCGACGCCGATAGTAGGGCTGCGATATTAGCCTTGAATTCGATGACTGTGCCTCAAAACTAGTGTAGTGTGGTGTCTCTAGCATCGAGTTATTTTATGATTAGGCTGGTTTGGGTGCCTGGCCACCCAACTGCAATGCTGTCGAGCTTGCTAGAACTGGCACTGCAGTCTCAATAAACGCTGAGTGGAAACAGGTAGGAGCTCCTCTTTGGCTTCCTGTGGTTCACTACAGGACTATTGGGCCGCAGATTACATCAGCAAGCGCTGTTCCTGGTAGCTGTGCAGTCTCCAGGCTCTTCTGGTCCAAGGTAAATATCAGAATGTCCCTGAACCTCTTCGCTCTCTGGAGAGTACACCTTTCAGTGATTGTATGAGTCCTGACTGGACACTGTCCGATCGGGATTCATGCAGTAAGATTGAATATCTTACCGGAATATGAGATAAAACCATCTCAATACTCCCTCCTCATATGCCGCGCTTTTGCCAGATCTAGGCAAAACACCTTGGGCACAACACACTTCAGACATGCACTGACCGCCATTCATAGTGGAGTCATTAACAGGTTTTTTGTTTGGCATCTCAAAGTACATAGCGGTCTTAGTGTAATCCCGGCAATGTTGTGGGTTCAGTCACTTAACCTAACTCAACTTATGGGAGCGGATTACACTAAGCTAAACAATTTTTGAAAAAAGAAAAATTTTCAGAGAATATTATCCAATATATGTATGTTACATTCGATATACATAAATGCAAAGCAAAATATCGATTTTTTGAAATTCACTAGTGGATATAAGCCATTCAATGAATTGTGTTCATACATATGTATATTAGGGTGTGCCATTTTGAGGCAACCTTTTTTTTTAACTGAAAAACAGGCTCAAAACTTTCGAAATGTGTAAAAAAAGTCACTTAAAAGATGAGCTCTTAATATTAATACTATTAAGTCTAGTTTTCTCGTAAAATAATCGATTTTTCGAATGTCAAAAATCGATTCTTAATCGACTTCGACTACTCAAGATCGATTGCGATGTATACATATGTATGTATACTTGTATAGAAATAATGATAATTTTGGGTTTATAGTTTGTAGAATACTTGATATTTTGTACTTATGTACTTTTTTGAGATTTTGATGCTTTTCATGCATTTGACAATATTTAGCCATTTACAACTTACTCTCGAAATCATAAATAAAATTGTTTGTGAAATTCCACGACAATTTTCCAAATGATTTAAGTACAATTTGGCTGCGCCTTTATGACTGACTAACGAACTGAGGGAAATTCCAATTAAAATTAAAAAAAAAATGCAATAAGACCAATTCATTTAATTGCATACAATAACAGCAATGACAACTTCAAATGAAAAGTAAAATTATGTTAAGCAGTGCAAATGCAAGGAAGTAAGGAAAGGCTAAAGCCGTTCGGCATGGCAAATGCTTTAAGCAGGCATATGCAAAATGTTTACAAATAGTTACATTACATTATACATTAGATCAAATTTGACCCGGACTGATTCATATAAACTGCGTGCAAACCGCTTCGAAACATTTTTTTTCTAAATTAGTAAAACATTTTTTTTATGTACGTGTGAATAAAGTTAAAAAACAGTGTTTGAAAATCTTAGTGTTTGCATCTAGCATCTCTTATGGATCCACTCAATGCATTTTGGTTAATGTTTTGGGTATAAAGCGTGTGATTACTAGACTCGTATCAAAAGACCTGAACCTTTTGCCAAACTGAAGTCGAGTAGACGTTTCATTATTGATGTCGAGACCAGGGTTTAGGAATATGACGTCTAAACTGTTCAATAACACAGTACAACAGCTAATCTGGGGGGTGAGAAATTCCAAGTCAGGGTGATGGTACTAGGTCAGTATAGTAAACCCCCGAAACTTGAAAAAAAAAACAAAAGCATCCCTTCTTCTTCTTCATTGGCGCAGACACCGTTTACGCCGTTATAGCCGAGATTAAAAGAGCGCGCCAGTCGTTTCTTCTTTTTGTTACGTGGCGCCAGTTGGATATTCCAAGCGAAGGCAAGTCCTTCTCCACCTGGTTCTTCCAACGGAGTGGAGGTCTTCCTCTTACTCTGCTTCCCCCGGCGGGATCTTCTTCTTCTTAATTGGCGTAGACACCGCTTACGCGATTATAGCCGAGTTAACAACAGCGCGCCAGTCGTTTCTTCTTTTCGCTGCGTGGCGCCAATTGAATACTCTCAGATGAAGTGTTTTCGTCCATTCGAACGACATGACCTAGCCAGCGTAGCCGCTGTCTTTTAATTCGCTGAACTATGTCAATGTCGTCGTATATCTCGTACAGCTCATCGTTCCATCGAATGCGGTATTCGCCGTTACCAATGCGCAAAGAATCATAAATCTTCCGCAGAAACTTTCTCTCGAAAACTCGTAACGTCGACTCATCAGATGTTGCCATCATCCATCCCTTTGCTTCATATAGCAGGACGAGAATGAGGGCCTTACAGAGTCTGGTCTTTGCTCAACGAGAGAGGACTATACTTCCTCACAAAAGCATCCCTGCAGAGGCAATAACAAGTGTATGGAATATTGTTTGCATTGGCTCGGGAATCTCTTTGAAAGCCGATAATAAATATTTGCATTAAAATCTCTGAAAACGTTTTCTGTTTTCTATGTCAGTCCGGTTCAAATTTGATCAGATGGTAGTTAATTATTTAAAAAAGTTGAAAAAAATAATTTTACGCGAAGTTGGCTGCGGATGTTTGAACAAGAGCAAAGTGGCTGTAATTTTTCAAAGTCGCTTATTTTTAATGAAGCTCTCGGCACTCATTAAAATATGCGAGTGTCTGTTGCTGATTTTATTATTTCACAATAATTCGTTGTTACTATTAACAACTACTGACGAGCGAACAAATTTATAATACCCTTGCACGACGTCTGATACCCATGTAAAAATTACGGTGAAAACCAAAAATAATACCAACAAAAAAAGGAAACAAAAAAGTTCAGTAACTTTAATCCAACAAGGTGCCCCACTAAATTTATATAGCTCATTTATAGCACATAGCGTGCAGCAGAAATAAAAAAGACAACATAAACCTCACAAACAAAAACAAAAAATATGTTAAATTTTGGTATGCAAGTGAGCATTTCCACCAGCAACACAAACGACGGGGTTGAATGGGGAAGCACATGCCAGGGTGTATGATGTAAAAAATCTTATTAGCAATAAAAAACAACTTGCGGCAATTCATAAGCAACAACGTTAAGCAGTTACGACGCCGGCCAACATTGAATGGACTGAGCGAACAAAGGCACCAACAATTGTTCGGCGGCTGGAACTGCGCGCACTGCCAGTCAGTCAGCCAGTTAAGCTATTTAATAAGAGAACAAATAAAGCATGGCAGCTAAAGGGCGATCTAATTTAACCCTCCGTTCTGCCGTACGCCTAACAGTAGGCAACGAAAAGTGAGCAGCAGCGGCGGCGGCACAATTACTGCGATGCCACATAAATTTCTGAAGTGAATTTCAGCTAATCTAAGTAATCTGCGTGAAATGAATAAACCCCAAGCACACACACACACACACGCAGACACCAAGGAAAGATGATGGGGAGCAAAAACAAGCACAAATACAAAAGTAGCACAGTTTCTTCGAGAAACCCTTGCAGGTTACACAATGCATAAAGTTTGCTATTATGCCGTGAATAGTTTCTTCTTTTTTTGTTAGCTTGCTGGCTTGCTTACTTGACTGGCGGATGTATAGTCATAGATATTTCTTATCAGCAGCAAGTACAAATAAGCCACCACCGCGTTGGTGGCGAAAGGAAGCCGGCTTTATCATAAACTGCTAGTTGGCAATTGTTGCAGAATCCACATTGCGTAAGCAGAATACATATATGTATGTAAGTATATACAAGCTTACACTATAATGGTTAAGAAAAGTGCTGAAAAGGCGTTGAAAGCGTTAACTGGCAATCGTCCTTGCGCGGTGTAGGAACAGTGAATCATTCACGTAGTCGAAATAAATATATCAACTGATCAAATTTGACCCGGACTGCTTTTATAAACAAAAACTCGGATATATATATATAAATGATCCTGAGTCTGTTTATATATACCAAATTTTTATTAAATCTAGTGAAAACCCTCATCTTCATCCTAATTATTTTCTAAGGCAAAATGTAACATAGATCAACTATAGCATCTTCACACACTTGTTATACATACTGTAAATCTCGACGTTTTTCACGAAATTTGGTATGATACTCTCAGCAACAAAGTTGCTATAGGAACGATCGTATTATAGTGGTTCTTCACGAAATTTGACACATAACGGTTGTTTGTAAGTTCTAAAACTAAAAGATGAGTTAGATATTAGGGTTATATATATTCCAAATGTGATCAGGATGACAGTTGTCAGGTGACGAGTTGAAAGTCCGAGATGCCATTGTTATCCGTTCGTCCGTCGTTCAAAAGCTGTAACAAACAAGTATTGAGTAAAAATTGAGATATCATGATGAAACTTGCGTACACGTGTTTGATTGATTTCTTGGTCTCCATAGAATAAAGGCAAAAATGCATCTCAAGCCGTTACATCCTACAGTAAAGGTCAATGTTTGGTGTGCTCTGTGAGCAGAGGGAATCGTTGATGCATATTTCATTTCATTTAAAAAATTTACGATTTAAGCTGTGTACCGAAATGATTTACTATTGCCATAATATTGTCAGTTATAGCCATGATTATGCATATTTCTTCAAAAACGAAGCCGGCCATAATATTACAGTTAAAGCCATGATTAATGATTTTTTCGTCTGAATTGCAGGATGTTGATGCGGACTACCTTTGATTCCAACAAGATCAATTTATCGAAGATCGTGTGATTTAACCGCTGCACTATTTTTTGTGGAGTTGTGTAAATCCCTTGTCTAGACAAACCCGAGACGACTGACTTTCATTCCCGTGACAGTCCGGTAAGCGGTATGGACCCGGTTTTTATCCGGCCAAGGACGGACAACTCGGCAGAATTCTGCCGTTGCAACAACAACAACTTACACTTTGGAAGAGAATATTCGGCGCGTTAAAGCTAACACGCATGCCCCAATTGCTGCAAAAAATGGTCGAAAATTGAGCCTCTCGGCTAGAATTTATTGGAGCCAGCCATGGCGGTCATTTGCCGGAAATCAATTTAAAAACATAATAGCCATCTCATATATTTATATTAAAAGTAAATTCTTTACCATAACTTAACAATCATTTGCGTTTTATTTCCTCTTAAAAACCACAAAACTAAATAACAAAACCGCATTTTTAACTTCTTGCAGGTCTTTTAAAATATTTTATAATCTTTTAAAGAACTCGCAAGGATAGAGTTCTTGTTCGCTTTGTACACTCCTTACACCACATTCTCCTCAGCTTAGTGTGTGAAAAAACCCGAGTTCTTCGTCGCACTTGTGTTGGTGGTTAGTGTTGACAGCCGCTGTCAAACTCTCTGTAGGCATGCTGTGCCGCACAACACATAGCCACACAAAGGACCAATTAAAAGGTGGTAAGCGATGGCGGGGGGTTTCGACTTGCGCGGCATCACTTGGTTATTGAGCACAGCTGTTACTGTTGCTTACCGAAAGCTAAGCGCAATGAGACTCTTTGGCGCGCACAGTGTATGTATGCTCAGAGCATAAACATATTGAATGCGTACACATAAATGGCGTATCACTTACGGCTTCACATAGATGACACACACAAGGGTGCTCCATCAGCAACACCACCACCCCCAACCGTAGCTTCATACATTGCCATTGGCGTTACTTGGTTTTTTATGAGGATGCTTTCTCACATACCACTACATACATATGTACTTATGTACATATGGCAAGGAGCTCAACCGTAAGCTTCACATCAAATGCGGCGTCAGGCATCTGATTGCGTGCTGCGTTGGGGAGCGGTGCGTCAACTTCACGTGGAGACACATCTGTACCTGTGTGTATGTATATACATATGTACGCATGTGTATGTGCCTCGAATAGGCTATGCGTCTATTATGTAACATAGTTTATGAATGGCAGTGCTTACAAGGATGTCGATGTTGGTGCTGCTACTAAGGGCTGTTCACTGACTATTGTGTGTTCGCTTGCTGCTGATGCTGCCTGCTTGATCCTCAAGGCGTCGAGAAAAAATGTAGAGGATGTGTTGTTGATGTAAAGCATAAGTTGTTATGTTATTTGTGGGCATGTAGGAAGCAAGCTGCTGAAACTCGGCATTGATTTTGTTGTTGATACATACCACAGGCATTTATGTATGCAAAAACATCCATACCTATGTATATATAAATGTTTGTGCCTAGATATGTTTGCCTGTATATATGTACATTGAATTGTTGTGATTGCTGTTGCCACTCTTGTCCTTGTTGTAATTTTTCCATTTTACATTTTGTTGATTTTCATTTCACCCCCGAACATACCATTTTTATTCCCGTTTTTTATTGACATCACAGAAATGCATCCATATGTGTGTACAGACACGTGTGAGGATACTTGAAGCGGCAAGCCACTACAGACATTGCACTTTTGCATTTGCATTTCTGCACAAGTAGCCGTACACATGCATACATAAGTGCACACATACATACATATACATATGTGAATTCGCTTTTTCCCTGTGCTACATGTAGGCTTGTCAACATTTGCTACAAAAATTGAATTTGAACTTTATTTTGAGTTTTCATTCACCTTCTACATAAAACTGAAATCCCATTTCAGAGTAATAACACACAAATAAAAGCTTAGAATTTATATCGCAAGTTTTTTGGGGAATTCAGAGTCAATAATAAAGTCAGAGTAGAGTTTCATTGTAATGTATAGATAAATGTTAAGCTTTATGAATAATATTTATTTCTTGAACAAGGTATTATATATTGTACTAAGTTTTCCAAAAAATATACAGGGCACCTTTATTTAGTATATTTATAAATAAACAGTTTGACGAGCTAATTTGATTTAGCTACATACATATGTATCTCCGTTCGTCTGTCTGTACACAGATAGCAATCTGAAATTTTGCGCTCGTCATTTTCTCTCCAAGAAGCTGCTCATATTTCAGAAACGCCGATATCCGATCACTACGGTTTAGTGTGTACTGCCACAAAAAATTACTGATTTTGTAAGCAAAACTTATATATTTGATAAAAAGTTCCAGAACTTTGGTAAGAATCATCGTTTTTGTTGTTTTAACGACATAAAATATCCCAAAAGTAATTTCGAGGAATAAGAAATGCAACTCTGAATGGTTACAGCTTCGGCACAGCTGAAGTTTTTTTTTACTTCTTTTAATTTCTTTCAACAATTTGAAAATTGTACCAGAAAAAATAAGTACTTATAGAAACTAACATAAAAGTGCACGTATATTTTCGGAATATGGCGTGAAGAATATCGACCAAACACATTAAGTATGCATAAAATTCAAACTAACACACATATTTACTTATATTAATCTTATACATAACGATATTCAAGTAATTTTTTAAATTTTTATAGTTCTTTTTACATCACTGAACTTTGAAAGTAATTTTTAAAACGCAAACAGAAAACTTTCTTTATTCTATTTTCTTATAACAGTTTGACTTCGAAATTCCAAAACGCAAACGTGCATCATTTATTACTTGTCATGAATTTTAAGAAGCCTGAAGTATATTTTTTAGTTGGTAAACGTATCACTGATGACTCTTTTTGCGACATAATTGTACTACGAGAAAGAAGTGATTTGATTCCAGTACTTATAATATAGCGATATTTCAGAGATGGTAAGTAAAAGTATTTATGAAAAAATTAATATTATATAATCAAATATTTTACACTATAACACTAGAACGGGATAAGATGACTACGATGAGATTATGCAGTTAACTTAAAATCTAGCTACGTGCGCAATACGTGGTCAACTCTATTTAATGATTTGATGTAAATTTGAAAAAAAATTCAAACAGAATAGAGATTGAATGCGTCACAATTTAGCACAGAAACAAGTGTGGGAAATTGCGATGGATTCAATATCAGCCGAGGCAAATAGTCAGTCTATAAAGGAGTAAATCACTTTAAGATATGAACTTAATCATGGATTTTATGTACATACAAGTATATCAACGCAACCAACTTTACCTGCTGATTACTTTTTTTATATTTCCAAAGCTTCATATTAGGCAAATGTCATTTTATAATTTTATTTGGATTATTTCAGAATTATTCAGAATATTCTTTTAAGGTATTAATAAATCTTCAAAACTAAAGGCTAAAACTACTCACATACAAATATTACATTATGCTTTCACAAATGAACTACATTTGTTTAATGAGCACGACTTATTGTGCGATGGATTTATCGTGCGCGGTGTAAGGGAATGATAACAATGAGTTAGATAGGAAAATTGCAGCACTCTTACAATATGCGTTCATGTTTACGGTGGAGATAGAGGATAAACAGTGGTAAATATTGATTTTTCACACCAGAGTAAAAAAGCGCAAATGCAGATCTCTTTTAATTAATGTAATTAATGCCAAGAAGTGCAGCACTTGGGACACCTGACGGAACCGGAACACATGCTCATATTTTTAATATGTGTGAAAGTGTGTAAGTTAAATAACGTGTTTAAATTACTTTAAAGCAAAATGCTCTTGCCTACAAATGCAACAGCAAAAGAAGCTAAAGGTACTTCAAAAAAATAAATACGACTAAAGTAAATAAACATAATTCAACTAGCAATGAAGTACAAATGCTCCTGAATGCTGTTAATGTTGCATGTATAGATGTAGCTACATATGAGATACAATGGACTGGTGAGTATAAAAACCTCATTGAAGCAACCATTTGAAATTTGCTTTTGTTTATTTTGTGTAAGATAAACACAACTGCAGCAAGCGCAGTCTCTGCAGTCAATTATATCCATTTTTTCACATAATCATTTAGGTTCAAGCTATTCATGAAGTTATCTAGCAAACAGCACTAATAGCTAGGCAAGCTAGACGCTGTTAAGCATTTCCAATTATGTTGAAATTTATGAAAATGCATTCTAAAAATTCTTTACTTGCTGCAATACTTACTCGCCATGTTATTTGTCTGGTTGCTTTCCTGGTTGATGTTTTGCTATTTGGTGTTACTCCTTTGCTTGCCGCTGCGGGTCTACCAATATACACACAAATATATCTTCCGTTGGTTTTCTTATTGGTCACGATATTGATATAGAAGTATTTGAATTTCCGCTATGGTTTTAAATTAATTTTATTTTGTGGAAACATTAATTTTTCTTTTTGTTTATTACACGACTTTTGTCTCATGCAACTATCAATTTATTCGCTAGCCGACAGAAAACAACGATGTAAGATATTTTATTCACAACTAAATCGCTTATTCTTTATCGAATATCACTCCTTTTGTATCACATTTACTTTATGCTTAGATTTTACAGCTTTTTATTAACTTATTGTATTTTAATTTAATAAATACATAAATCGTCATGCACATTAAAC
Organism: Bactrocera neohumeralis; assembly: GCF_024586455.1. Taxonomy (NCBI): domain Eukaryota; kingdom Metazoa; phylum Arthropoda; class Insecta; order Diptera; family Tephritidae; genus Bactrocera; species Bactrocera neohumeralis. The sequence continues at coordinate 9,901,157 of NC_065921.1, forward strand.
ACCAGCACTTTTTACTTCTTTCCTGCAACACAAACGATAGAACATTGATTTGTCTCCCTCTTTTTGTCTGGCCAAAATACCTTCGAGCAGTGTTGCCTTAATCTTATATTTGGGACGGCACCCGTTACATAAACATAACTTCATATTATGTGATTAACATTTAATAAAAACTTAAAACTAATAGTTTAATATGAATAATTCCAATGTATGATCATATCTATGTTATTATAAGATATAAAGAAAATAAATCTATTTACTATTCTAAAGAATTATTTGTGTTGCGTTACTTAAAGAAACAGCATTGTTTCAACAGCAAGTGCTGCCCAATTTTCGAAAAAAAAATTGCGTGCAACGTTCATAAATTTTAGCTAAAAACGTAATTTCTTTATAATATGTGTGATATATTTTAATAATTCAGTTTATTAAATAATTATCTAATGCAAATATTGTGGTTTCTTATTATTTTTATAACCCGATTTACCGGTCAGAACTAATTACATATTCCGAAAAATGGTAAATATTTCCAATTTGTTTTATACCGTTGGGCAACTTTGCAGGGGCCAGCTGATCTGCGTTTTCCATCGAAAACGAAAATATTTTTTATTTGTGGTTTTTATGAATAATTTTAAAAATAGGTTTATTTAATAAATATAACCGTAAGAAGGACGAGAAGATGACAGAGAAGAAATTTAATTCTAAAATGCCATCTGCTTCGGCCTCAGCTGTTAATAATAGCAATAATAATAATAACGCAGCTGCCGCCAAGGCTGAAAGGGAGGAGCGCCTCAGATCAGCGCTCAAGGCATTCGTCCTTAAGGAACGACAACGTAAAAAAGAAGGTACGAGTCTACTTGAAGTATTTTGATTTAAAATAAATCATTTGTTTCATTATTATTTATTGTATAGAATATGATGCAAAAGAAGAAGAGGAACGTCTGCGAAAGGAGCGTGATGAACTTGATCATCAGAATGATGTCTCACTTGAAGATACACGTGACAAAATTGCCAAACTTGACCAACAAATTAAGGATTTGCATAATCAGAAGCAGCAGTTATTTTTACAGTTAAAGAAAGTATTAAACGAAGATGAAAACCGTAAAAAACAACAAAAAGATAACGAATTATTCGCAATGCAAGCTTTGCAAGCACAACAAGTAAATGTTGCACCGCTGCCACCACAAGTTTTTATACCACCCGTTCGTATGCAGCACCACCCAATACCCATTATACCCAAGGTACTGAAATACCGGCAAACTATTTGTTAATAATTTATTATGCTCTTTAACAGCCTGTAGCAAATCAACCGGTCAAACGAACGCGAAGTCCATCACCTCCGTCGCACCAAACTTACTATAAAAATGCGGCCTATCCTCAACCGAGTAAGTAAATTTAATTCGTTTAAAATCTAAGTAAATCATATTTTGCAGTATACATATGTATATACAGAGCCGATATCAGTGCAAGTGTAAAAATAAAGAAGTCTTTATTAAAACCAATGTAATGGTAATAAGTGAAGTAAAAATGGAATTAATTTTTTAAGCACGATTCAGACAGCAATAATATATTTTTTAACACACAATACAAAAACATTTTTACTTTGCAGAAATCGATGATGGTCGTCGTGGCGCTGAATATTCCCGAGTTGCATGGAGTAGTAAGAATTTATTTTATTTCAATAATTTTTTTTTAACTAAAAATTTTTCCGTAAAATATTTAGAACCACCTGCACAGTATCAAGGACCCGGTGCATTATTCTATCCCGCAACAGGTAATGCACCACCACCACAACCAGATGGACGCGGTCCAGCTATAATATATCCATATGGCCTACCAATACGACAGGGCTTCCACCTAGATCTGCAGTCAGCACCCTCTGCACCTGTGTCAAAATCAGATCAGGCACCATCGAAACCAGCACAAGTCTATCATATTAGTTTGGATGCACCACCCATATCACAATCTGGGCCAGTTTCATCTGTACCGCCAGGTGTGCAATCGCAAAAACCACAAGTTACAATGGAGAAAATCAATGATCGTTATCATCCTGATGTAAAGCACGACGGACCACCAAGTCATGGACCACCGCATCAATTGCCAGAAGGTGTTGTGTACACACCAATGATGCCTGGCATGACGCTACATCCCAACATTATGCAAATTAGTAGCAATCCAGGGCAGGTTAGTTATTACAGTTTACAATTTTAGTAAAAAATATTGAATTAAATGTTAATATCTATAAATATTTTGCCATTGTTAGAATCCCAAATCAGGGTCAAGTATAACCCAGGGCTATGCAACTGGCCGTGGTGCTGCTGCCGCACACGAGCATATGGCGCGTCAACCGCAAATAATGCAAGGCCAACCGGGACAGCCACCACAACAACAAATAAATTATACCAGACGTATGTACTAAATGGAAAATGATACGCTTAAAATAAGTAAATCTTAGTTATGCATAAGTGTACAAGTAAATGTAACAATTTTTACAATATTCAAAAGATTATTTGAAACACAAGATGAATAAAAATACATATGTATGAGTACATATACATAAGCTTGCAAAAATGAATTATAGTATCTGTTAATATTTTTTTCAAAATTATATATTTAGGTTGAATTGCATTACAGCCATAGAGTGGAGAAATGTCAGCTGGTGAAGAGTTTAATCACAAAATACTTTTAAAAAATATACGTATGTATATGCATACTTTTCATATGTCGAATCGACTTAAATGAAACTCGTGTTTTTTATTTAGCCAATTAATTATATGTTTTTATATGCATGCAACTGTTTGCTCAGTGAGCATTTAAATCAATTTAGCATTGAACTTGTCTTGATGTAAAGCTGAAATGTAATATTGTATATACATACATAAAGGGTAGAGAAATCGGCAGATGATTCATACAGTATACAATCGTTAATGACTTGCTGACAAATTAATGACAACAAATGAAGCAAGAAAAACGCTAACTTCAGCTGCGCATAAGCGTTCATACACTCCACAGTTGCATTTCTTAAAACATAAAAAGCTATAAAACGATTTTTTATCTTGATTTTGAACGACACTTTGTATGACAGCTATATGCTATAGTGATCCGATTTTAGGAATTTGTGTGTGTAGCGTTGCCCTAGACAATAATATATGCCAAAATTGAAATGCAAAAATTTTTCATTCAAGAACATGATTCATTGTTTGGTTTGTATGACAGCTATGTACATATGTATATGCTATATTGGTCCGATATCGACAAATTAGCAGCTGCTTGGTGTGAAAGAACGTGTGCCAAATTTCATTTAAATATCTCACAAGAGTGTGACTAGTATAGACAGACAGACATGGAGATGAGTAGACGATTCAGCTTGTTACAATGATCATTTATATATATGTATGTATGTATGTATATACTTCATAGCGTCTCCGAAGTTTCCTTCTGGGTGTTATAAACATCGTGTCAAACTAATGTAACCTGCTCACAGTATAAAAATGCCATATATACGATCATTTTCGCTATATATGTACAATGTACATATATGTATATGCCCGTATTCCTTTTGGATTTGCGTCATGTTCATCGAATATCAAGATTTCGCCGAAAAAAACTTTCAAAAATACAAGTTATTAACTAACATTTTTCGTTGTCCTACTTCCGTTGGATTTTGGCTATGTTGAACTATAAATTTAAGTGTAAAAATTTGTGATAAGAATAAATGAAATGCTTCCACGTTTACAATTTTTGTTAATAAGGAATTTCATTCATTTATATGTACATACATATGTATTCATATAAGCAAACTGATTATCAACCACCCCTTGATATATAGACCTGATATATGCGCGCATGTATATGGTAGTATATTCTCAATTTCCATGTCACGTATACGCAGTGCTGACTACAGAAGTTCACTGGCCAATTCCAATTTCACAAGAGAAACTTAGTGCGGTGGTTGGTGGAGAACACGTTTCAACTATAAAATACTTAAATAAACACGTTTTCCATATATGTAAGTAATTGCAAGCAGATGAAGCAGAGCACACTACGATTTTTAAATACATTAGAGCATAAATTCTCTAGCGTATAATGAGTGGTTCCAAAAAGAAACGAACGGGTGTTCAGTTTTCATTGAGCGCCCTATTCAAAGGCAGTGAGATGCATAGTTTGCTTTGTTACTAAGTAAAAATAGAATTTTCGAAAAATATGTTTTGACTTTAACAATTGAATTGTTCCCGGCCTATCACAGTAAACACATTTTTTTGACAAAATTCGTTTTTTTTTTTAACAGAGTTTTCTTCAATAGCAATTCTTCAATCTTTCGATACTATTTTTATAGTACGTTTTGGCATTTACTTTGAAATAGGCTTCAGATTCGGCGATCACCTCTTCATTCGACGAAAATTTCTTCCCAGCAAACATTCTTGTGAGATCTGATAACAGGGGGGTCGTGGGGGTCAGATATGGAGGATAGAGGATACGATGGATACGGAAGCAATTCGAAGCCCATTTCATGAATTTTTGCCTTCTTTTCACTAATTTGCGACACGGTGCATTGCCTTTTTCTTCATACGCGGCCGTTTTTCGGCGATTTCGCTATGTAATGCTGTTGATGGTCCTCACTTTTTCAAGGTAGTCAATAAAAGTATGCGCATTCCAAAATAGTGATGCCATAACCTTGCCAGCCGACTGCTGCGTTTTTCCACGCCTTGGAGCGGGTTCATCGTGTGCAGTCCACTTGGATCATAGTCGATTGGACTTTCGAGTAAAATAATGGAGCCATGTTTCATCCATTGTCACATATCGAGACAAAAACTCGGGTATATTACGTTTCAACATCTGCAAACACTGCTTCGAATCATCAACCAAAACTCGTCATCAAGCCAAGTTTTTGCTTCAACTGTATTTTTCCCTTCAAAAAACAACAAAACACGCAAAATTTCTTTTTATTCTTTTTTTTTACAATAACAAAAGTTGCTTCACTCAAAATGGTATAATTCAGAAACAAATGATCTGACAGCTGTCAAAATTTATATACGCGCCTTTCGAAGCTCTAAAATAGGGCTGTAGTTCTAGTACTCATCTAAATATGTCTCAGGCCGAGGACTTTTTAATTGACATGTTAAGGTTAAAAATTAACTTACAAAATTTCTCGGTATTTAAAAAAAATAATCTATTTATTATTTAATTCGATTTGGGATTATTTTTCGAGGTAGGTATTCAAATCAGTAACATATATTTTAACTGTTCCTTGCTGAAAATATTTTTATAGATTTAGAGATAAAAGATATTTCATCGCCATGGCTATACAGCCTATTCCGAAGACAAAAATGTACGCTTTCCTACTTACACAAATCTAATTTAGTGATCTCTTTCTTTACAATTTTTTATTGTTAGAGTATTCGTTTGTTCGGTTGGTCGAAAGTGGATCTTAAAAGGATTTTGGGATCACCAATAAATTTTCACTGAAGATTGGTTAGTAATTTTTGAGCCTCTCGTTAACTTAAGCAACGTTTTTTGTGAGATTTGATTATCAGTCAACCATTTCACAGTTGTTTTTAATGGATTACTTTGTTAAACTCCATAAATTGGACTGTAGACAGTCCTCTGCTAGGAATTGGCGGTGCTATGGAATGGACTCAGAGTTTTGGCCGTTCGAGAACGAAAAACGAAGAAAACTAATAAAATCAAGAACAATAAAACGTTAACTTCGGCTGCACTGAAGCTATAATACCCTTCACAGTTGCATTTCTTATAGCATTAGAGGGTATAAACAGATCTTTATCTTGATTTTGATAGGTCAGTTTTTATGGCAACTATACGCTATAATAGTTCGATGTAAACAATTTGTTCGGAGATTGTACCGATGCTTTAGATAAAAATCCATGCCGAGTTCTGGAAATTATCATTTAAAAAATATTTTCATGCAAGACCTTAATTTTGATCGTTCATTTTGTATGGCAGCTATATGGTTGAATAACGTCGCTTCCAAAAAAAGCAAAATACTGGGTAGTCGAAAAAGTCTTTTCGTATTTCTAATCAAACTTCAACTTATTTTTTATATTTATATATTAATGACAAAATAAACAAGTATATACTATTTTGGTCGACCACTTTTTGCCATTTTTCCGCTAGAGACATTGTTCCATATTAGATCGCTAACTCAAAAACTGAGGGACTAGCGTATACACAGACGGTCAGAGACACGGGTAATTGACTCATCTAGTCACGCTGTTCTTTTATATGTATATGTACATATACATATAAATTTTATAGGATCTCCGACATTTCCTTGCGGGTGTTACAAACTTCGTGGCATAATTTAGCCCGTACAGGGTATACAAATTAATGCAATCAAGAACAATGAATATTAAACAAGAATTGGAAAAAATAAAACAAATAACAATCAAGTAAATAGGTTAAGTAAATAAAGGCCTCAAAATCGATTTGAGAGCATGCAGTTGAGATTTCTCATATAAAACTCACTTTTTAAGCCATTTGTATTTGATCTCATTGTGGGAGCGACCAAGAAACAATAATAATTAAAAACCGGTTATAAGAGTTGACCGAAAAGCAACAAATTTCAAACGACTACAAGCTCGTGATTTGTAAGCGTATTATTAAAAGCACGCGCATACTACGTATTTACTTAAGTACTTACATGCATATGTATATACATATTTACAAACTTAAAAAACGTAAATATATAATTTTATTTGCACGCACATACATACATATGTACATACCAATGTCGACATGTACATATATACAAAGTACATAAGCTCGAAGTTGCTGTGGCGCGCTTTTCCGGTGTAAGCAGCTTTTCCGTCACCAGACACGTACACACTGCCAATTGCTTATATATGTATGTATCTATGTAAATAATGATATATGTATGTATGTATATGTTATAAATACAGGTTTATTGGATATTTTGCCTGTTTACTTGGCGTACGATCGAACGTGTGCATTTGTTTTCATTTTATGCAATCGGTCACAGTCAGTCAGCAGCACACTGGGCAAAACAAATAACAACAATAAGCGAGTTAACAACCGTTGCGCGACTGGAAAAATAATCAAAACAAAAGCGAAAACACTATTTGACAATGCATTTTTTAGAAATAAAAAGTGGTTTAGTGTTGTTATTGCATATAACTGAATATATGTACATACACATTTGTGTATGTATGTATTTATGTTGAGTTAAAAACTAAACAAAATGTTGCTTATGCGGGCGTGGTAGCATATTTTGAATTTAGTATGCTTTATATTATATACAAATATATGCTGTTGTATGCATGTATGTATGTATGTATGTACATATACTATGTATGTTTAAATGCGCGTACATTTGTTTGTTTGTATATTTGTGTGTTTTTTGTGACACTTTCACTTATTAACGAGCTATTTTTATGTTTTCCATTATATTATACACGTGCGGATACATACATATGTATGTACATACATAAGTACATACATAATGCATTTATAACAAGATTTTGCAGATGCAATTTTTTATATTTTTATATTTGTTTACAAAAACATATTTTACCACATTAATTTAGATAATATAAAATATTATATATACATGTATGTATGTATATTTCAATATTAAAAATATACATATGTAAGTACTCTTAAATAAACTTATCAATTCAAAATTTTAATAGACATAATGGTATTAATTGTTGGTAAAGGCAAATGATAACCTTTCCACCTTCTTATGGGCCTTGAGTTCGTTCGTCTCTGATGACTGTAAATTAAATGCACTCAAGACAAATAAGATGTACTATCAGCGAGAACCAAAAAATGTATGTAATATGACTGTAAATATACATAAGTATATAATAAATGTTTTGATTCTAAAAAAATTTTAAGAAATAATTTTTATAAAATAAAAGGGGGTAGTTGTATTTTTTAAATGACTTGAAGGGTATTTAATTTGTGAGACAACCCATTTGTACTCTTACCGATCAGTCGAAGGTTTCTAGGTCAACCGTTAATAAAAATTTAGTGTTTTTTCTCTCCGTAAAATTTTAAATTATAATATTTTATTTGCTTGTGTACTCTGAAATCTATATGTCGCCACGTGTCAGTTGTTACCAACATTTTTTAAGCAATTTGAGAATTGCGAGATATAAAGTTTCCTTAACCAAGCCACGTCAACTGGAAAATTGAATGTCTGAAAATTAAATATATGTACATACATACATATGTATGTACTAGGAATATTACTTTTGAAAGCATCTATCTCTCGATAGCGGTACTACTCATTTTTATAACATTTTCCTATTGTCATTTTGATCATTATATGCATAATTGTGTTTTATTTTGTTCTCCATCGACATAACTGACATTAGACTAGGTTTCGTTGCGGCAAACAAAAACGCTTCCTAAATAGTTATATACATACATACATACTATATATACCTACATATGTATGTACATATACAGATATTCGCTATAACCGCAAATATGTATAGATTCTCGCTGGTAGTACAAGTCTCCGTTATTAATCAAATTATTTGATTCTTTGCTGTACAAAATAGACGTACGTACATATACATATGTATGTATATACACATACAAATACATATGTACATATGTATAGACAATCTAAGAAAAAAGCAATAAAATTGTCCTTCACCCAGATCGAAGAGATCAGCATTAGTGCATGCAGTAAAGCTTTTGAACTTTACAGAATCATTATGCTCAAGGTAAACGCATGCAATCTAACGTTGCTGGTGGCAACAACATAATGAAATGTTTGTGCAGCTTTAGAATAAAATAAAAATTTGTGCTGTATTAGAATAAAAAGTTGTTATTTACTCTTTCAACAAATAAAGTAGTTTTTAGGTTATGCCATTGCCAATTGACAGATGGTTTTTTATGACAAGCTTTTTCTTATGAAAAATATGTTCTTAGATTTGTTGTTGTTTGTGGTTTGTATTTATAAACTGAATTTATGCAAAAATATACATGCACTTACATACTTATTTGATGAATAATTATTTATGACAAACAATTTTATATAGAATAAGAAAAAACGTAAGCTTCGGCTATACGGAGCTATTATACCCCTCATAGAAGCATTTCTTATAACATAAGAGGGTATAAAAATATCTTTATTGTGATTTTGAGCGGTCAGACATTTAATACTATTGAAGCATGTGTATTAATGAATGGCAGGCGAAAAATATTTATATTTTTATGAGTCAAACGATCGTTTTAATTACTGGCAATATAGACTGACTAGAGCTATTTTACCCCACAATCAAATAAACCAATATCTACAGTTTTTCATATGAATTACAACAATAGTATGATATAATGTAAAAATTTTGTATTTAAAATATTTTTTCCACGCAGTCACAATGGAAATAGAAGAGGAATCAGCAGACGTAGAGATGATTTATTATTGTGCGTATAGTTGTTCGCATTATGGCGCGTCAAAGACAAACTCATAACAACAATAAAAGCAAAAAAACATGGAATAATATAACTTACTATATTAACAATATGTGCTAATGCCGAATAGGCAATCAGCAACAACAACAAAAGCAACAGGCGGTTGTTTTGGCACGAAATCACACAGCTGAGCCAGAGAACTTAACTCCGAGGCGGCTGCTTGCCTGTTCGCATGGCGTTTATTCGGCTACCTCTGTTAGCTGGCTGTTAGCTGCTTGGTTGACTCACTAACTGACTACGGCGCTGTCACCGTTCACGTTTTGGAGCATCGCCACAAATCCACAGTACTTGGAGATTTCAGTCTAAAATAACGACCGAACTGGTGAACAACCGCTGCGGATACAAATTTTAATTCAATAAAAGTACTGTACTAACGGAAATATAGAAAATTTCTGTTGAACGAAATTTGAAATTTTTTGAATTCGCTTACGTAGGTACGTCGTTATTCTGTGTTTTCGTGAAAATGGTTTTATTTTAATTTATTTATCAACAAGTGGTTACCTGTGATTGTGAGGGCTGGCTATACTGTTTAAGTATTTAAATAAAAATTTTTGTTATTACGAAAATATAAAGCAAAACAAGAAACAAATTTAAAAATAAAAAAAATGTATATGAAATAGTGGCAACTTGAAGTAAAATACAAATAAATATGTATAGCAATGTTGTGAAAGAGAAGAGATGAGAAAATTTGTCCCGCTTTGGGCGATGCGTTTGTTTTTATCATGGTGATCCAATGCTGCTGTGTCTTGTTTTTATGGTAGCTCGTACTCCATCCTCAAATGTGTTGAAAGCACGATAAGCAATATTGTGATCAACGAACGACAAAACGACGAGGTGTGATGTGTTTCTACAGTTTCTTTGCGATTCAGTCATCTATTTTGTGTTCGCTGAGATTTAGTAGCAATTCAAAAATTTACGAAAAAATACGATTTTGAGCGAACTTAATTTGTTTTGAATGAAATTCAAAATACGCACCGCCACAAAAATACGATTGAATATAAGATAATATTGTCGAGAAGGCTTTTAAGTGTACGTAAAAATTATATGATGTCATCGATAATTTGGAATGAAAAAGTTACACAACATTTAAATTAGATTTGGTTTATGCAAATAATTTAAATTCAAAATCGATTTCTATGTTGTACAGTGTTTAATGAACACTTTTGGCATTTTAGGCAATAATCACACACACACATACGGATATAAACAAAACGATTCCGTGTAACTCCAAACGATAACTTCGTATCATACCGTACCGAAGTGGAAGTATATTTGCGTACGTGCCGAAAGTGATAATCAAAAAGTAATTTCAAGCAACAACACCGTCAGCGTACTAAATAAAATTAGTATTAAACACAGCTCTGGAAATCAAAACAAAGCAGAAGCTACATTAAACATAGCGCTGTAGCTAATCTGGGCGTCAACAGCTGGCAAGTGCATTTTTCAACCACAAATTCATAAAGAAGTTATTAAGTTTTACCGGCTCTTAAAATGGCGACAAACAGTTTAACATCGTATATAGTTTCCAAATACGAAGGTTTATGCAATTATATGGAGCAAGACACAATTGGCACGCAAGCTGCTATATATGGTACATCCGGTCTAATGCTACTGATTGCATATATTAAACGCAAACCGGCATATTTGGTGCGTCCTTTCAAAAAACCTTCGCACATCCCAGAGAAGTTGATAAATGAACGCATTATGCATACTGGACTAATACGTGATATAAAAATGAAAGATCAGGATACCATATTGCTCATCAGCCACAGACCGCTAATACCGATATTCGCCAGCAAGGATAGAGTATTGCCCGTTAAGTTGCCCGGCATTAAAGTGAATGGTAATGGTGTATCTTGGTTGCAATCATGCATAGTTGGTCGTCGTGCTACTTTCTTACCACTGGCAAAAAGTAAAAGTGATGATTTTGTTGTGAGTCAACTGTGTTTAGTGCACCCGCCCAAAGGTGGACGTCTAATCGACATATCCGAAACCTTATTGAAATTATGTTTTGCACGCTTTGCGCCCGACGAGGCTGCCGCTGTGAAGCGTAATGCCAAATATTATGATCATCTAAAGAAAGTGGAAGCGAGCGCATTGACAAAACAATCCTGGATGTATTGGTTAGCTAAACATCCATCACTGTGGAGTATGCTGCTTGATGCAAAGGCCAAAATATTTTCGCGAAAATCTTTACTGCCGGAACTAGTACGCTAAGGAGCCGTAAATATTACCAAACGTTTGCTGTGTGCTAAACAGCGTTTGGATCTTACATAACGAACTTTACTTCAAACTCTGTGAGGAAAGTCTGCGACTTTTATGACATTTTGATAGCGTGCTTCTGCATAGAAAACAATACGTTTTTAGTACTTAGAAATTTTAAGTGCCTACTTTTATGAATGCTTGCATTTGTTTTGCAATTTTTGTTTAATGAATTTAAATTTTTGACATTGTATATACATTGCTCCACTCACAATCTGGCGCCACTTTAATGTCAATAAATACTGTTTATAAAACGGTAGAAATTATTATTGAAATTCTGGTTTCATTTTTAATTATCCGTATTATGTTGTCTTTTTTCTGCAGCTGTAACTATAACTTAAAAGTTCGCACAATGAGTTGTGGCATCTCTTTGGTTAAATACCTTTTGTTCTTGTTTAATTTGCTATGTTCGGTAAGTCTTTTTTTATCTCTTGAATCTCTAGATTGGCTGGTATATACAATATTGGGAGATTATTATTAAATTTTTAGTTTTTAAATTAAATAGAAATATTTTTTAGAAATATGCAAGTTGCATCCGAATTATTATAATTAATAATTATTAGCGCACAAAATGATTGCAAAATTATGAGATCATCAATTTCTCGATTTGACATAATTTATATTATTCAGTTGTATTTTTTTGCCAGTTTACATTCGACACTGAATTTGGATGCACGAACCTGACCAATTAGCATACTTATTTGGAAGGTTGCGCCTTTTAATTTATACTTCAATTGTAGAAATAGGTGCATATATTCGCATACAAAAAGATCGGTATGTGTTTTTAATTTATATTTAAAGTTTCGTGTATGTATACAGTGTTCTTATTGGACTTATACCTGGATGTTGTGTTCTTATTAGATTTAAATCTAACTTTATTAAGAAATAATCCAAGCATTCTTTTTGTTTTTGATTTAAAGGCGATTCTTTGTTAATATCTTATATAAAATTCAACAATGATTTTAATTGTGTATAGATTTTATGGAAGCTTTTTCTTATGTACATATGTGTATACATACATAAGTAAAATTGTTAATAATATTTTCACAGATCTAGGTATGTATGTATATTTCGAATTGTATAATCACTTTATAATTTAGTAGAGCCATAACTTTGTAAAAAAATATTTTCAAAATTAATTGCTGTGTATATAACACAGTTACGAATATACATTTATATATGTATGTGTTAGTAATACAAAGTTGTTTGTAGTGATATACATATATGTAAATATTTATGTGTATGTACATATATACAAAATCAAGCCCTAAGCCAGTTGAATTTGAAAACAATTAAGAATGTAGAAAATTTTTTAGCTGCAAAGCGCAAATCTAAGTTCTATGAACCGGTTCATATACATACAAATTGTCATGTACTATGTACATATGTATTTTTATAAAAGGGGTTCAGCTTCAAAAGCATAGATTTGTTTATATACAAACATTTTTAACACATTCAACACATGTACATATGTATGTATGTACATATTTATGTCAAATTCTGAAAAACTGGTTTTCAAAAAACTTGTAAATTTTTGTTGAGCTTGAAGCAAATTTAAGGTGTAGAAAACACATGCAACAAAGATGGCTTAGAAGAAATATTTGAAAACAAGTTTACTTTCAATCCAACGGTAAACGTCATCGTTTTATAAATAACGCATATTGTTTCACTATTGTATAGAGACGTAATAGATCTTATACATATGTATATGTACGTATGTATTATATAAGTAAATATTAAATATATACCTTAGAGTATATTTATATGAGAAAATAAGTAATTTTATTTGTATTCGCTGACTGAAAATGCAAATATATACACATTTTTTATTAGCTTCGCTTGCGAATACAAATTATTGACTTAGTCGCGGCAATTTACAGTTTGAAGCTTCTTATAAGCGTGACAAATTTTCTTTTCGAAAAATATAAAAACAGACGAGTTTTCAGAACGAAATTATTAAGTTTTTTCTACAAATTTGTGTGGTCCTAAAGCTGATATTAAGCGGTTTAGAAAATTATGTGACTTGTCGTTTCTTAAAAACGGTGCTTCCAGGTATAAGTAGAGTAGTTTTTTGATTAAGCATAATTTCTGATTAATCCATACGAAGAATTCTACAACTTTCTTTATGCTATATAGAAATATTGTATGTAATATTAAAATGATTAGGCATGAGTGGATGATTGAAAATAAATTAATTTATTCATGAATCCAATGTGAGTAATTCAGGCTATTTACGGATATCCAGAGAACTTGAACTTTCAATTAAATTAACGGTAAATTATGCGATTTCTCAATTTTGTGCAGACCACATTCATGTGTATATAAGTACATACGTTCATACATTTATTTAAATATGTACTCGCGTCAAGCTTTTTTCGAAAAATTTTGTCAATTAACTAACAACTCACGCCTGCGTTTGCCACAGTTTCGTTCCATACACATGAGACTTAATTGCAATTATTAATAATTACACTTGGGTCAATACGAAAGTCAAGTAAATAATTTAATAGCTATTGTACTGGGTGTGTATAAACATATGTATGTATAACTAGGCTAGACATAACAAAGGTATATTTGTATGTATGTAGATGAATATCTACTAACAGTCTTGGCTTAGCGCTGATAAATTTTTGTAGATATGGTACGCATATACATATGTACATACGATTTTTAAAATGTGTTTCTAATTTGTGCTAAAGCTAAGCTTCATTTTGTGCTGAGTGAAAAATGAAAGAAGCAACGATTATGTTTGCAGCATATACACATAAGTATATGAGTACATACATATATTTGTACGTGCTTTTCAAGAAGTCTATAGTTTAAGGTCAGACTGAGTTAAGTAATACAGTTAATTTTTTGTGAAAATTGAATTGGTTTTGCTCGAAGTACACTTTTACTCAATAGATGAATTATGCATGGACGTACACATGTATGTATATTATACGTGTATATGTGGGTAAATAGCACATTGAGTAAGGTTATGTAATAAGTTTCTATATTTTTGTATATACGTCACTAATTGTTGAAAATATTATTAGTATTTAAGAGTTATAACTATTTCTTAATATTTACTATTTTTTCTTTGTTTTTTCTATATTTTATGTAAGTACATTTTCATATATGTACATTATATGTATTTGTATACATTTTTTTTCTTTAAAGTTATATTGTTAGCTATATTATTATTTTTTATGAGACTCTGTTGTTTAGAGTTTAGTCACATTATTTACTTACTAATGTTATTGATGTTGTTGTAAATTTCTATATAAATATGTATAATGTATTCTAATTGCGTTGAGAAACCTCTAGAAATTGTTGTTTACATTGAATACATACTGGGAAAATGAGCTATTTCTAATAGTGAAGTCAATCATTAGAAAAATAATTAAAATTTGCACGAAAACCGTCAGTAATAAATAAAATATATAATATAAAGTTATAGGTATTATATTGCCAATAAGCATGTATTATTTTCAGGGTTGTAAATAATGCATTCAAAAATAATTTAATTACCATTTGAATTAATTTATTTTTAAATTTTTAATCGCGAAATAATCTTTATTAAAACCTTTATTAAAAATAATTTTTGAATTTCTAATCACACATATCGGATTGAAAAAAATGAAAAAAATTAATATTTAATCCTAAATGCCATATTGAGAAGTAAAACTTGAACTTTCAATTAAATTAATGATAAATTATGCGATTTCTCAATTTTGTGCCTGTGTAATTTGCGTTTTTTGCTTGTGATTACTTTGAGTTAAAAAAACTTTTTAAAGTTCTAATCCCAAATATCGGGTTAAACACATTTTTAATCTCAAATACTGGATTGAAAAAAAATAATACCAAAAAATTAAGATTTTTATCTTTAAAACCTAATTAAAGAATTATAATAAATTGTTCTAAAATTTCGATTTTCTCGCATTTCCGTACTTAGTGATCTACCATTTTGGTTATCTTTTGTAAAAGGCCTAAAACATTTATTTATTTTAGTTTTTTTTGTTTTATTTACAATAAATTGAATTGCTTTAATTATATTATAGTGTTTTAGTTAGAAATATGAAAATCTTTCCTTTTTTAACACTTTTTATTTCAGCTTTTAATTTGAAAAATAATTTATTTGCTACTAAAATGTTTAAGTTAAAAAATCTTTTCTAAACTTTTAATCCAAGATGTTTGAAATTAAATATTTAATTTTTAACTTTTAATAAAATAATTTTTAAATTTAATTTAATTTTTAATATTAAATAAAAATAATAATTTTAAAAATTTAAATTAAAATCGAAAATCTTTATTAAAAATAACTTTTGAAAAAATTTAATTTTTAAAATTTTACTTTAATTAATTAATCAAATTAATTATCAATTAAAATTAAAGTAATTTAAAAATTAATTTACAAAAAATTTAAAAGTTAAATAAATAAACCAATTATTTTTCAAATTAATTTTAAAATTTAAAATTTAGTTTTTAATCTCAAAATCCGAATGAAATCTTTAATTTTTAATCCAAATATTTTGAATAATTTAATATTTTACATATTATATTATAATAGTATACGAAATGTGTGACTTATAACTATATAACTTATACTTTTAAGTAGAAATGTCAATAAATTATTATATTTTTTTATCAAAATTACAATTAAATATATATATGTATATAGATATGCGGCATATTGCTGATCGTCTTTGGCATCCTGCTCTTCAGCAATATACACAATATCGATGACATAGCGGAGGCAGTGCAAACGCAGCAAGTGCCTATTACAATGATCGTTTTGGGTTCGGTGATATTGCTGATCTCCTTCTTCGGTTGCTGTGGCGCGATACGCGAGTCGTATTGCATGTCGATGACGGTAACAAAAACTATCTAAATAATGTTTTTTATTTTCAAAATCTCTAAATT
Organism: Bactrocera neohumeralis; assembly: GCF_024586455.1. Taxonomy (NCBI): domain Eukaryota; kingdom Metazoa; phylum Arthropoda; class Insecta; order Diptera; family Tephritidae; genus Bactrocera; species Bactrocera neohumeralis. Next base: position 9,917,783 of record NC_065921.1, read on the forward strand.
CTCTGTATTCTCTACTTTAGTACTCTGTGCTGCTCTTCGTGCTAATGATCGGACAACTCGCCCTGGTTATTTACATGTGGGTGCAAAAGGACCGATATCTGGTAATGATGGGCGATGTCGTCGAAAAGGCATGGGCGCGTAGAACTCATAAATCGGACTACATGGATGCCATACAAATTAGTGTAAGCAGCTTTTTATATATTATATCGGGTGATTTTTTGAGAGCTTGATAACTTTTTTAAAAAAAAAAAAACGCATAAAATTTGCAAAATCTCATCGGTTCTTTATTTGAAACGTTAGATTGGTTCATGACATTTACTTTTTGAAGATAATTTCATTTAAATGTTGACCGCGGCTACATGCCACACAGCTCGCGATTCTATGGCCATTTTGAGGGAAAACTTCGGAGAACAATTCATCTCAAGAAATGGACCCGTAAGTTGGCCACCAAGATCATGCGATTTAACGCCTTTAGACTATTTTTTGTGGGGCTACGTCAAGTCTAAAGTCTACAGAAATAAGCCAGCAACTATTCCAGCTTTGGAAGACAACATTTCCGAAGAAATTCGGGCTATTCCGGCCGAAATGCTCGAAAAAGTTGCCCAAAATTGGACTTTCCGAATGGACCACCTAAGACGCAGCCGCGGTCAACATTTAAATGTCAAAAAGTAAATGTCATGAACCAATCTAACGTTTCAAATAAAGAACCGATGAGATTTTGCAAATTTTATGCGTTTTTTTTTAAAAAAAAGTTATCAAGCTCTTAAAAAATCACCCGATATATGTATATAGTATATAATTGATTAAAATTTTATGAAATTCTAGATGGAGTGCTGTGGTAAGAACTCATACATTGACTACTCATTCCAAGGCTACTTTCCACCATCGTGCTGCAAGGACAATCGCTGCAGCATTGAGAACGTCTATCGTCGTGGCTGTAAGCAGGCATTCGTCGATTTCTGGGATAAGAACAGTGATGTTATCAAATATGCGGGTCTGGTTGTCGCAGCTATTGAGGTGAGTTTTCAATATCGAAGTAAAAAAATATGTATACCGTGTATTACTACAGCTGCTACAATGAAATAACAGGTTAGGTTAGGTCGTAGGGTTGATACAAAACTGACTTGTCTTATTTGTAAACTTCTAAAAGTGGATCACCAGATCCTCAAAAATCGACAAAGCGCTTTGAGCATAACACAAATATATTAAGGTTGTTAATATCAATCCCAGTAACTTCGCTAGATTAGCGAAAGATGTGTCTACCGAGGTATTTTAATCTCAGTCTGGCAAAAGCCAAGTAATAGAGGGAAAAGACAATTCCATTTCGCTTTCGCCCATAAAGCTTTAATTAAAAGCGTCCTAAAAAATATTTAGGCGATGGACAAATTGTAGTTATAACCCCTACAATTACGCTGACATTGACTTTGTTAAGAGCCAGTAGTTCAGTGGACCACGTACGGTTCACTCTGAGCTAGAAGCATCTCGCAGACCAGCGCTTGCTAAGTTCGTCGGAGGTCCAAAGGTATAACGCCAAAAGAGTTTGGAAAACCGTCTCACTTCCATTCGGCTAAAATTGGAGAAAGGGTAGCCTTCCTAGCCAGCTCATCGGCTTTACAGTTTCCGGGGATTCCGTTGTGACCGTACAACCATACAAGTCTAATAAGTTATGGTAGAAGCTTGAAGCTATTGCTAATGAGGTCATGCACTGCTAACTAGTTTTTAGAGCGGAGTCATCGGGCTCAACCCCAGTATAGCTGCTCGGCTATCAAAAAGAATGCATATCTTTCTGAAGGAAGCTTCGGAACGGTACATCTACTGCTACCTTGGTGGCAACCACCTCCATTTGAAAGACGATATAGTGGTTTGGTAGTCTGAAACTAGAGCTGATGGAGGCTTTCCGACAGAAGACTTCACCATCTGCTCCCCATCCATCTTAACTTCGATTCATCCATGAAAGAAGATCACTGCCCCGCTTCTCCAGCGGCTTTGCCTGTCTATAAATCTCTCGCAGGTTTGTGAGCTGAGAAGAAACGGTCAGGAGAAAGTTCTGTGATTTTGTGTTCTAGATTTTATGGAATGTAAATGAAGCAGTATAGAATTTTAGTGTGTCACTGTCCGAGACCCCTCATATACCCAGCTTCTCTATGTCTAATAACAAACTTTGCTGCCAAACCCTACCAACTATGTCTACATTGAGTGCCATTTTTGGGGTTTTTGTTATGGTATCATAGATGCCGATGAGGGTAGCTTTAGCTGCTTAACTAGATTGGTTTTTAGAACATCCTCTGACAGACAACGGCCTCATAAAACATTGTACTGTTTCATAACACCAGAACACCACTTTTGGTGAGAGACTCTATCACTTCCCATTTACTCGTCTACAACAGTATAAGGCGACCGTTGCTTTCCTCACTCTCTGCTCTATATTTGGCTGCCATGAGAGCTTCCTACCAAGGGCCCTATCAACCGGTTGAAGAATAGAGGAGGAGAGTAACCTCAGGGATTGCTAGTAAAAAAAATATAGTTCAGTTTTATTTGGACTTATGGCTAATCCACTTCTCGCTGCCCACTTGGTAACCACATTTAGATACCCTTGGGTTAGATCGTAAACGCTATTCAGGAATTTTCCTTTTACCAAGGGAACTACATCGGAAGTGTAAGCAAATATCTCGCAGACTCTAGAGCAAAGGGGAAAGAACGCTACCTTGCGGGGTGCCCGTATTTACTTTCTGAATTGTCCTTCTTCTACAGAACAAATATGTATCTCTTAAAAATTTTACTTTCGAACTGTACTGTATATTCTTATCAGTTGTGCAAAATTATTAAAAATTATTAATTTTAATAAAAATATACTAATTCCATATTAAAAATGTTTACTTTCAGTTTGTTGGCTTCATCTTCGCCTGTTGCTTAGCGAATAATATTCGAAATTACAGACGTCGCTCGGCCTATTGAGTGTTTTGAGTATCTGTTACTGCAACATAATCTCAAATTAATTTTGCAAATATGTATGTATTTATAAAGAGAAACAATAGCGGTAATGTTTATACATAAATTAGTTATATGTATAATCCAACGAAACTGGCAACAAATGTACAATAAAAGTCGAAATTTTTAAACCCGCACACCGTTGCAATTACAAGAGTATACTTACCTTATATATTTATTGTAAGTGTTTTAATAATTATGATACAAATAGCGTTTAAAACTATCAACTATTGAAGAATTTAAAATAAAATTTGTAATTACTAACAAACTTCACAAAAACAATGAGCTTTTTTCTTGGATTCAACTACCATAGATAACTGAGTGCATTAAACCTTATTTCTCCTCCGAATCTCATTTGCTCAGATATTTATTCGTTTTCCATATCAGCAAAAATATCTCAGCATTAAGCGTCCTGTCTGAAATGAGAAGGTAATCTGGAGGAGGAGGGCTGTTTAAGGAGCGACAGTGAATTTATTATAAATACTATTGGAGAATAACATATTCGGCTTCGCTTCGGATCTTAGTATATTTCGAAATATAATTGTTTTGATTTATTTTTTTTTTTCTATTAGGCTTGTAACTTTTGCGACAATAGAATGGCATGTGCCATAGAAAATCTGCGTTAATCGTAGCTGTACACTACACACAAAAGTAAAAATATTGTAGCATACATTTAGGCACGATTCAAGCATTTTTCTGTTTTATTTGGATGAATAGATGAAGCCACGACATCATATATGTTTATGGATGTATGTATATATTCCTGCTTAAGAGGTTATATCTACTTGAAAAAAAAAATTAGATTCAGTGAAAAAAATTTCTTCGAAACGTGTGGACCGATCGACTTGAAATATTCGCACGACCTTCTTAGAAATACTTGTTAGGTCATGATCGAAGATATATTTACATTTTTAGCTCATCAGTTTTACAGTTTCCTGCGATTCCTCTGTGGCCTGGCACCCTAACCGGTCTTATCACAATGGCATTCGATGATGTTAAGAGCGAGTCCAGCCCTGAACGCACTGTAAATAAGTTCAAGCCTAATATCGCCGCTCTGCTATCTGAGTGGCTGGTCACTTCTCTAAAGGAGGCTGTACTCCGGAGCAGTAAATCTACTGCTACCTTAATGGCTGCAACTCTCCATAAAATAAAAGTTTAAATTTCATTTGTTCCTTTCACTCTATAATATTTAATTCAGGCACCAATGAAAATATCGGCAAAACTTTCTGCAAATAGTGTTGGCCTCTCAACTGAAAATCGTCGAAATCGCAACATAACTTTTCAAGACTTCAGATGCCGAATATATAGACCACAGTACCTATGATTGAATTTACCGAAAATTTTGTTCAATCTGTGAGATATGTAGATGAAATTCAGAGCGTGTCTAGGGATTTTCATTAAAATATGGACTCTATAAGTATTGGCAAGTAGAGTGTAATTTCGAGGCAGCGGAAATGGTTATTTATGCCGCCTATTACAATGCTCCATTACCCTAAAAATTCGTATATTTGTTTATACTTCGTCCTGCCATAAGTTTTGTAACAAATTCAAGCCTTTTATAAATTAAACAACATTTTTCAATAAAGTTAAATGATGTTCAAAATTTTATTCGAAATAGTCACCTTATGCTTTCCCACAAGCCCTAAATTGATTCGTCCACTGATTAATAGAGATCATCTCCAATAAGCCTTTATAATGATCTGATCGAGATATTCATTTTCCTTGACAAAATTTTCAGTTTTCTAAGAGGATTTCTTCGAATGCATTCGAAAGCAATTTTTAGGGGTGAATTGGTTCAAAGCACTTCTCTGCATCAGCTGTAGACGTTTGAGAAAAACGATCAATAGCCTTCATAAATTTCACTTGCGCTTTTTTTACACTTATGGTGTAACATGGGTTCATGGATTTAAGAAAATCGATTTTTTTATTGTCTTATTAAACACCGCTAAAATAATGTCTTAAATTTTCAAGTTAATCCGAGTAATAATTTCGAAGATACAGCCTTGAGAACCTATGCGCTCCATTCTTGTGCGTGTTTTTCTCGAAACTGTGTTTTTGAAGTCGGTTGGCAAGACTTCTCGTGGACTACTCTACCGATCTTCATGAAATTTTACAAAGTTCTTGGCATACAATTCTTAGAGACTTGTATGGAAAATGTATGGCAAAAATCCAACTTTCAGTTTTTTCTCTTCGTACAAGTTCTAAGTTACGGTTTTAACTAAAACACGCATTTTCACTTTAGATGATCTTGAAAGGAGTCAGCGGATCTTTTTTCCGAGGGGTCGCCGGAAATGGCGTCGCAATGGCCGAGTGCAGAAACTGTCAAAAACTGTAAAATTAATCATTATCAATTGATAACTAAATTCGGCTAAATCAATTTGGCACTTGAATTTTCCCAAAATAGTGAAATAAATTAGACAAACTGTTAAATTTGATAAGGAAATAATAAAACAATACAAATACCTTTCCAACTTAGTACAAAAAATAAATAACTTTTCTTAGAAATTCATCAATAAATTTTATCGCTAAGCAAAAATTGATTATTTCGCCATACATACACATTAGAGCGGATCGATATTTTACTATAAAATCGCCTATGCGAGGAATGTTCTACTGATCATACTGAACAGCTTTGCTTCAGAGACTACGAATCCAAAACTGTAAGGGAGTTAGTTTATATATATTTTCGATCTCGCCGATTCCGACAAATGTTCAATAGTAAATTTTATTGGAATATCTCAAACTGCGAACTAATTTTTAGAATCTCAAAAAAACTTCGACATACATATAACAGGACAAGGGGATGAGTGACTTGTAGAATTTGGTTTTTGTTTGTCGAGAAAGGACTTTACTTCTCAGTTGCCTACTCAATCCGAAGTAACACCTGTTGGCAAGAGTTATTCTGCATTGGATTTCGAGGCTAACGTTGTTGTTGGTGTTAATACTGGTTCCAAGATAGACGAAATTATCTACGACTTCGAAGTTATGACAGTCAACAGTGACGTAGGAGCGAAGTCGAGAGTGCGACGACTGTTTTTTTGATGACAGGAGATATTTCGTCTGGAGAAAGCAGAACTAATGGCGCGATTGTTGAAGCCAATGATGTCGTTGTTATTGGCGTCCACCAGCAGTTGAACACTCTTGTAGAAGATTGTACCTCTATTAAGCTTTGCAGCTTGAATTTTTTTTCCAGAAGTAGTTTAGTCACACGATAGGTAATCGCCTTGTTTGAAACTTCCTTTGGTATTGAAGGGCTCAGAGAGGTCCTTTTTGATCCTGACGGAGATTTTGGTATTTCTCATCATCAGTTTACGCAGCCGTATTAGTTTTGCGGGTATACCAAATTCAGATGAAGCGACATATCCTACTATATTGTGCAGTAGAAGTTTTCGAGAGAAAGGTTCTGCGGAAGAGTTATGATCCTTTGCGCGTTGGCAACAGCGAATATGCCAGTTAATGGCTGTACGAGATATACGACGATATTAACATAGTTCAGCGATTTAAGAGACAGCGGTAACACTGGCTAAGTCATGTCGTCCGAATGGATGAAAACACTTCAGCTCCAGAATTTATCGGTAGAACATACGCGATTTTTTCGTTTCTTTGGCTGCCTATAAATCGACCCGCTCTAGTAAAATATACGGAGCAGTTCTCAAACAAAATAAAGGTGCAACATTTATGAATCACGTCCAATCTCATCGCGCTGTTAATTATAGAAACTTAGTAGCATATACGCGCTTACTCATACATATGTACATATTTGCTCTTCATAATACATATTCGATATGTGTAGATTTATAATTCATAACTTTGCAACCGGAGAATGCGTCACAACTTTTCATACGGTGTCCATTGAACCGCCAATAAACACGTAAGTTATATTGAACCACTCGCATATATGGTATACAGGTATATGGTACTTGAACACAATTGATGTGTGTATGTATATTAGGGTGTGCAATTTTCAGGTAACTTTCTTTCACTTTTTTTCAACCAAAAACAGGCTAAAAACTTGCAATAAATAAAAAAAAAACAAGTTAGGAAGGGCTAAGTTCCGGCCGAACCGAACATTCCATACCCTTACACTATTTCCAATATTTATTGTAAAAAAAAAATAATTGAAAAATCATCCTTGCCGGGGATTGACGCTCTATAAAAATGCCCAGACATATTTTCTTTATACCGTGAACTATTTTGAATATCCAAATGTATGAATTTTTTTTTGAAAACTTAACTATTGTCAACGCCTAATACTAATGTTGAGAGATTGACTTTTAACATCTCATTTTTTACCCTCGTGTAAGTTTTTAGCCTGTTTTTTAGATGAAAAAATAAAGCTGCTTAAAAATTACCCACCCTAGTATGTAAAGTATAAAGATCATATTGGGTATTCCAAAGGGGGATTTTTTGCCCCTAAGGACTTCTGTACTGAATTTGTCATTCTTCTTTTTAAAGCTGGAGACAACAACACATTTCTAATTCAACAACAAAGCCAGTGATCGCAAACGATCGTGCGCACTAGTACCACACGATATATGAGTACATACATACATATGCTACAAGTATATCGAGTACATATGCATATAGTATATAGAGTGAGTCATAACACTTCATTATCACTGCATTATCGTTTACTTTTCTGCGACAACAACCTCTTGATAGTACAGGCATTAACACACCTTTCTCGTTTACTTCATAAACATTGAGTTAAAAATACAATGTACCGATACTTGCGTCAACTAATGCATGGGAACACGCTGGCAAAAAAGAGCAGTGTGATAATATAACCTGTAAAAGTAAATACTCAAGTATATGGAACCTTGCCGAACTAGTTTAAGTACATTTAAACACATTTTTGGTACAATCGAACTTTATCATTACAACTCCTTGGCTCTGTGAAGGTCGTTAAGGGGCGCATTTGGTGTAGAACAAAAAGAAAATCGCCTACCCCCGCGGGTACTGCTTCAAATACTCTCAGGGCTGGAGTGTTTTCATCCATTCGGACGACATGACCTAGCCTGCGTAGTCGCTGTCTCTTAATCCGCTGAACTATGTCAATGTCGCCGTATAACTTGTACATCGTGCCATCGAATGCGGTATTCGCCTTTGTCTATGCGCAGAGGACCATAAATCTTCTGCAGAACCTTTCTCTAGAAAACTCGTTACGCCGACTCATCAGATGTTGGTATCGTCCATGCCTCTGTCACATGTACATATGTAGGAGGAGGGGATTAAGAGTGACTTATAGAGTTTGGTCTTTGTCCGTTGAGAGAGGACTTTACTTCTCAATTGCCTGCTCAGTCCAAAGTAGCAAAAGTTATTCTGAGTTGGATTTCGAGATTGACATTGTTGTTGGTGTTAAAACTGGTTTCAATATAGACGAAATTATCTAGAACTTCAAAGTTATTACTGTGAACAGTGATGTGGGAGCCTAGACGTGCGATGACTGTTTTTTTTTTGATGACAGGAGATATTTCTTTTTGCCCACGTTCACTACCAGACCCATTAGTTTTGCGAGGATACCAGATTCAGACATAGCGGCATAAATCCTCCTTTTCGTGCTGTCGAAAGCAGCTTTAAAAATGGACGAAGGGGGGAAGTTTGTCGATCCTCTTTTCACGGTTTGTTGTTTTTTTTTGTGACTTAGAGTAGGAGGAAGCATCGAAAGTGGGATACTTTAATCCGCTAAACCTAGCCACTGAACAATCTGTTGTAAATGTCTCAATCTTTCCGCACATAAGTGCAGTCAAATGTTCAACCGTGAGACTACCTCCAAGTGTGGTTTTCAGCTTTTCCCTCATATATGAAAACCGAGGGCAATGATAGAGTACGTGTTCGGAGTCTTCTATACAATCTGTACACGTCGGACAATATGGACTGAAGTCATGACGATATTTGTATAGGTAGCTTCTAAAGCATCCATGGACGGTGGAAATCCAATCCTCATGTTGTCTATCTATCCACGGAATCAATCTGTGAGACCACCGTCCTTTGGACGAAGTTGGCCACCATCGCTGCTACATTGGAATAATTTTGATTTTCTCCTCTCTTTTTGCTGCGTTAGAAGTCTCTAATTAGTTATATATTCGCGCGAGTTTTCCTTCCTGGATGTCAATCGGTGCCATACTGGCTAAGTCAATGGGCGCCATACTGGCATACTGGTCTGCCTCTTTTCACGGGTCTTTTACAAGATTTGACGCATGGTGCATATCTGGTCAGTTGTTGATTTTCCAGGCCTGAAGCCATACTGATAAGGTCCAATCAGTTTGTTGACGGTGGACTTTAATCTTTCACACAATACGCTCGATAGAACCTTATACATTTTTTTTTAGGTATCATCCACTTACGACACCGGCGTCACTGTAGATTTGTTTAGCCTCGCTTTCACGCTAATTATTGTGAAGAGTTATAATTGAAAAGAGAAAAAATTGAAAGTTTGTTCACGATATGCTAATTTAAGGCGGAGGAACTTTGCGCGAACATATAGTAGAACTTAAAAAAGTATGATTTTTATGGAAGAAACTACATCAACATCTAACCGGAAGAAATATTTAAAATTGACTTCATAATCGTCCTTTCAGTGGTTTATATGAAAATTGGTAAGAAACTAAATTACCTGGCGAGTGCATATATTTCAAAATAAGCTAATTGCTTTAACTAATCTTACTTCAGAATCTCTTCCGGTATCCTAAATTTACCATTAATTATTACTACAACTACACATACGGCAACTTTTTATTGCTCATAATAAAGATATTGCGACCTCTCCCAAAATATTATGTGAAATTATATAACTACTTATCGGAGGCTATAGCAATAGAGCTTGAATAACATATTAGAAATAGATAAGGCAAATTAGTTATTTCAATGGAAGACTTTTAAGATTTCAAGTGCCTTGTAACCGCTTGCAATTGGGTTTTTTGGTTATCATAAATAAACAAAATATATTGGGACTGATAACAAAAGTTTATATTGATAATATTAAATTAAAATTAACTCCATTTGGTACTCGCAAGAAGTGATTTTTAATAATAGCGATAAATGAAAATCTTACAAAAAAGAGAGAGGAATAATGACACAGTACCGGTTTCGGAGTAATATTTTGAGAAAGACCTTACTTAAAAAAATTGTTTTGAAAACAATTTTCATCATTGATAGGAAGTCGACAGTTTATTCTGGAAAAAAATTTTGAATACCCTGTTCAGGGAATAAAAAGCGAAAATGTAAGCGTTCTATTGAACAGAAGGAAGTTTGGAGTGTCATCAACAAGGCTAAATCATCCAAGTCCATAGGCCCAGGTGTAATAAAAATGTTGATGCTAAAAGATCTAGGCTCGAAAGGAGTAAGCTACAATACCAAGGTCTTTAACCTTAAATCAAAAGCCACCCTGTGAGAGGACAATCCTCGTAGCGTTGGAATAGTCAAAAGCTTTTGACACAGTTAATCATACAACGCTTCTTGAGGACAGAGAGCAATCCACGCTACCTCCAGCGCTGAAAAAGTGGACCACGAGCGAGCTGGCAACCACCCGTACTGCTTCGTTTTCCAAACTTTAAATTAAGAAGATTAAACAGCGGATTCCGCAGAACGGTGTTCTCTCTCCGTAACTGTTTAACCTCTATAGTTCGAAACTCCCTCAACTACCAGAGAGAATTTCCATCACCTCGTCCGCTGATGACTGCATGATATTGACGTTGGTTAATGGAATCGATTGGATGTGCTTCTTCTTTTTTATTCTTCTCTGCAAGGCACTGAACACTTTCCCCAAATAAATCCACAGAGACCATATTTACGAACTGAACGAAGGAGTACAGACTGGATTTTAACATCACTGTTTATGACGTTAAAATTCCGACTGTCAATAACCTTACAATTTTAGATCTTACATTCGGCAGCGTGTGCTCCTTCATTCCTCATACGACCGCGATAACTGTCAAAGTCCAGAGCCGCGCAATAAAATCATGAAGTCGCTAGGCTGCAGCTCATGGAAAAAAGACAAAAAACTGTTGCTGGCAACATACAAGACAAAGGTGAAACGCAGACGAAGAAGCTTCAGACGTGTCAAAATACTGCACACGGGACTATTACAGGATGTTTCTTGATCTCTCCTGTTGAACATTTGCACAGCAAGGCCCGCATGTTTCCGGTTAAGGAACATAATGAGTTTCTTTGCAAACAGTTTCTGCTGAGATGTTTTCGCAGAAACCATCCTTGCAGCTGTCTGCTTGATGCGGGGCCGCCTCCTAGGAACATTAAAAGGCCTTTCCTTGATAACGTCGACGACATAGATTAGTATGTCGACTAGATTTTGAACGCAACTAACTTTAGACACGCACCCCCACCGACTTTGTCTCTGTGAATGGCGTAATTGCCAAGAGAGTCACTCTACACATGCGCAACTTCGTTTTGGATATTGTAGCATGTTAAACTCCAACTTATCCAGAAACGACCTCGACATATAGTATATACTATGACCAGCGTGCCCTTCATGTCTCTAAACACTTTTTTGCATGTCCAGCGAAGCCCTCCGACCCCGTTTCTTGGGCCTACCGTTAGATGACTTCGATGACAACCAATGTTAGATAACCGCTACAACAACAACAGAACTGATATGAAATTTATTATAAGTATTATTTAGATTCTTCCACTTTCTTTTTATCACGTTTTGTCTTATCAGTTTTTATGAATAAAAAGTAAAAAAAGTAATGATACTAAGGGAATTTACATATGAATAGATGTCATCCATTTCCGGAAACAAGCCACAAATTGTTATACGTAATGAGACGGAAAGGAAGGAAGTCGTCAAAATTAAGATTAGGTGTATGATTCAATTTCGCCTATTTTCGGTGGTTATCTTAATATAATGTTCCCAACATATGTTCCATCTAGGCACTATGGGAAAATATATACCTTGATGTAATATCATTACATTTTTTTCACATTTATTCTGTGGAGCGTATTTCGTTTCATTACGATCTCATTATGAGCAATCTTAGTTTTCCTTTCATATATTTTCTTGATAAAAACATACAACGAAGGCAACAAATTATTTGTCATACTGATACAAGCATAATACTTGGTCCATAAATTACTGATAAAATATACATACATATGTATGTATGTAGCTATGTAGTACTTTCAAGATAATTACAATATCTCTCGTTTATTACCAATACGAGAGCGCAAAAGACTTATCAGCAGTTAGCCCGTCTGACAGTTTTGGCCTATATGTAACCAGTCTGTGCATACCTAATGTAGAGTACCCACGCTGGAGCTGGAGCAAGTGACATTTAAAAGAACACAACAACCGCTCTGGTGTGATTAATTCGACAAGAGAACTCGACGCGTTTAGAACATTTGCAGCGACGTTGCAAGGAAGAAACGCGATACACAAGTGTTAAACGAAAAATTAAAAAATAAATAATTTTATAATATTTTAAGTGAACAACGAGACTAGTAAAAGAGGCATTCCAAAATGAATTTCTTTGCATCGATTGTTAAATATTTAATCTATATCGCCAATATAGTATTTTTGGTGAGTTGAGAATGTGTAATAGAAAAAACAACAAAAAAAAATTATTTAAAAATGCAGTTGTGTAAAAAATTTACAAATATTAAGTCAACGTGTTCAGTTTATTACCTGAAATTATTTCCGTTAGGAATTTGTTAATTTTTTACATTTACAAGTATTTATTTGCTTTGTGCAAGTGTCCGTGTATTTTCGTATTTGTAGGTGGGAAAACATGACATGAAAGTGTTTTTAACTTAATGACTTTAATACGCGCGATTCTGGAGCCATTTTTGCTCCCCCATATAATTACAGTGTAATTAACTTAAGTAAAAATATGCATACCGTGTAACATTTCTGAACTTGAACTTTATTATTACATTGTCCAACGTGAAAAGGATTTTAAAAATGCCTCAGTGTAAAATAAAACATGTTGTTTTTTTGTTTTTTGTCATAATAAATGTGGTCTCTAATTCCTCAATCCTTGGAAAGTAACTCAAAAAAATAAATTCAAAAAATAATTCCCTAAAAATCTGACTTTGAATCGAAGTTGAAAAATAATTTTCAAATATTAAATTAAAAATAAATTATATAATAATTAAAAGAAATAAAAATAATTACTTCTCATTACGCATAACGTCTCAAAGTCATATGAGAGCAAAGCAGCTATCGAAGTGTTTACTCATTACTGAGATGTTATCAACAGTCATAGATTATTTTCTTGCCTGAAACTGGGCACAAATTTTAGTTTTGCAATTAACAATGTACATACTTTATTCATTATTTACTTTAAGAAGTGTTTATTGTGAGAAAATACTCTTTTTCAATCAAGATAAATTATTAGTAAAAAAACTCTATTTCCTCTCTCTATTATTTTTCCATAAAGTGTAGAACTGGAAAGTTGATTTTCATAAGATTCTCTAGAGGCAAACTTTTCACTAGCAAAATCAGTGGAAAGTAAATCCCCCCCCAACCAAACTTTTAAAGCTTTTGAAGAGGCACTATCGATGGGTCTGTCCTGTCGTTGTCCTAATCGAATACAATTCCTCTTCTATCCACCGCAGCCGCTTCTGTACGATTGCTTCTGACGGTCTTCAGACGGTCCAATTGTTGACAGTACAGATCTGAATCAAGAGTTTGGCCGTAGAGAAGCTACCCAATGTAGAGGATTCTCTACCATTGACACCATTAAAAATATAGCAAAACCCCCCTAACCGTAAATCCTGGCTTGCTCACCATTTACGTCAGCTCACATGTATTTGACTGTGATAGTTTTCAGTTAAGGCTGTTGCCAGTGATCTATTTTTCTTCATCCATAACCAACCGCTTCAGAAATACCTCGATTTTGTTGCTTAAGATGATTTCCGTACAGAACTACGGCTCATGAGCTTTGACAATTTGGCTTCTAGAGTGTGGTATTATTGCGCGTGAGTGTTACAGTATCAGGACCATAAACTCTAAAAGACTAAGCACATTTTCAGCCAACTGACTTTAGTTTTAGCATTTATGGAATAAAAACCGTAAAACATTTCTTTTTTTTCTGCTTCCTATATTGGAGATATTCTCCTGACAAAAATTTACTTGTGAAAATAACAGCAAAACTGTCCATTTGAAACCAATACAAGAAAGCATGTTATAACTGTTGATATTCTATATTTATTTGTTCTTAAAAAATATATAATAATAGTTGTTTGTTCGATTTATCACTCTCCAAGTTTTAATGAGTTTACTATAGCTTTTATAACATTATTCAATTATTTAGGAATCTCTATAAGTTAGTACTCATTCGAGGCTGTTTTCTACTTTTCATTAAGGGTGTTTTTTTATGTGGCGGGTCCCAAAACCAGCGTACAACCCTGGGGAGGGATAGGATATTTCGCCTTCTCACTTTGACTCGCCTTCAAACTGATGTTAGGATACTTGGTCTTATACCGGAAGTCGTGAGCCACTTGAGCCATATGTAAAAGAATAGTTTCTGGCCACTCACAGGTGAATGGTGCTCAGAGAACTTTCCGCACTTGCGTGAACACATGGCACTGTTGGAAAAACTTGAAATATAGAAGATGTGGTTATCAGTACTGTGTGCCAAAATAGGCTACCTAACTTAGAAGAAGAACATAATTTGTCTGCAAAGCTCATTTCATCCTGTAATTTCAGTTGAAGAACAATTAATAATTTGAAGCAGCATTACTGCTTTGCGGAACCGGGATTCGCTCCAAACTACCAACTAAACTTAAAAAGTAGTATCTATAGTATTCCGTAGGCGATTGCAAACATCCGACTAAGTTTCCGTCGTAAAAAGTTTGTCATACGTTAAAATCTAACAGATGTTTGAAGAACGATACTCTCTGCAGTATAACTATATCGAACTGCAATAATATCCATCAACATTTTTCGTACAATTTCCCTATATCTTTTACACTCATTTGTCGGCATTTAAGTGTCTATTATAATTGGCATGGAGTTAATAATAGCCCACTCAGCCCAGACCACTCAGAATATCGGTGAACACCTCTGCTGCCGATTCGATAAAATTCAAATGTTTTTGCGAGCAGGAAATGTTTGACATATGTACACTAAAATAAATAGTGTTGGCAGAGATTAGATATGGAAACTGATTTGTAAGTAGATGCAGGGTATTATAGAAATATGAACATATGTAAGTTGTACAAAATGGCGTTGGTAACTGCGTAATTTAAGCGTGTAATTTACATGCGGCAATTCATTTTGTATGTATGTATGTATGTACATATCTCTCTTGTGCTAGTGCCGCGAAAATCCCCTTTATAATAGGTTAAATCTAAGTTTTAATGACCTTGAAGCACGAGAGTAAGTCATGACTAAATTTACTGGTATTTTTGTACAGGAAAGTACTTTGGCCTCGGTCGGTCAGGGGTTCGGACCTAGATGATTTAAATTTCAAAGAACTCACAAAAAAAAAATCCGATCAAATTTGACCCGGACTGACAAAAATATATTTATTTACACTGACATATGTGCAATATATACATATTTTTGACAATGGTCATCTGTCTACTAATCATTATATATATGTACGAACAAACATTAATTTGCAAAGACTACTATATGGTATAGAGAACAAAAAAAATTTTATTCATCGAAAATCGCTTTATTGTTTTTAAAATATTCTCCATTAAGATCTATATACTTTTGCACACCAATTTTCGTAGCACTGTTGCCACTCTGATTGAGGTATCTCCAAAACATACTTTTTGAACGTATCAAGCGCTTCTTCAGATGACGAAAAACCTTGACATCTTAGTTTATTTTTTACGAACGGAAATAAAAATAAGTATTTCGATGCCAAGTCAGGACTATACGGAGGATGACTCATCAAATCGATGTTTCGAGTGTTTAAAATTGCAGTTGTTTCAGTCGATTTTCGATCTTCGAGACCACGCTCATCGTGGAGTGGTGTGATCCGTCGTCGGTTGGTTAACCTGATTTCTTGGGAGACAGCTGGCATACAAATGACTATGTACCACACAGATTTAACTGGTTCGCGTTATTCTAGTGATAATGTTGAGATAAGTCCAGTTGTTTCAAGAATTTCGCATTTTGTTAACACTTCTCACGACCAAGCGGCACGTGCCTCTTTTTTGTGCGATCGTCAAATTGTACAAATATTTTTTACACTCAAATGTGGATGCAATATTGAATCTATGCTGGTCCTATTAATTCCTGTAGTTGTCTCTTTATCACGATAAGTCACATGACGATTGGACACTGTGCACAGCATCAATAGTTTTCGAAGCAACGACTGGTTTTGGACGACCTCCACGAAATTTCTCTTGGAGTGATCTGCCACCTCGATTGAATTCAACAGACCATGGCTAAAAACTGGTCTTTGATGAAGCTTCATCGCTAAAAATTTATTTCAGTTCATCGATGAACTCTTGATGAGTTAGTCCACGCAAAAAGTTGTAAAAAATAATGTTCGTGACTCAATTCCATATTTTGACCAAGATGAATATTTCAAGTTACTGTAAACAACATACACAACGCTCGTATGTCAAATAGTTTTGAGTTGTCAGTCACCATATTGCAACACTAGGATTGCCAAGTGCCGAAATATAAAAAATAGCCTACGTAACTCTTAGTTAAATATAACCTATAAATAGGAGTGCAGCTCCCACAATAACAAAGATTAGAAAGATTTAAGATACAAACTAATTGATATCATATAAATGTTCATACTATATTCTTATGTGCTTCATTATTTCTTTATTCATAGGTATGTGGCGTACTCATCATCGTCCTCGGCTCATTTATGGTGGGCAATCTTGGCGATATCTCGTCATTCGATGAGGCTATTAACGTTGATACACTGCCCATCCTAATAATTATACTGGGTTGTATAATATTTGTGATATCATTCGTTGGCTGCTGCGGAGCGATACGCGAGAATTCTTGTTTAATGACTACGGTAGGTTATAATATTATATAGACATACAATATAATCTTAGATAGATGTCAAAATTATTAACCCTTTTCTGTCTCCCACAGTACGCCGTCTTCATGTTCATTCTGTTCGTTCTGCAAGTGGTTTTAGTGGTTTGGGTATTTATAAAGCGTGACGAGTTCTTGAAAACTATGACAGATCTGGTTAGCACAGCATGGAATGAGAATGATTCCGCTAAAGGTTTCCCAATGGACGCGTTACAGCTTAGCGTAAGCATGCTATACTATAATTCTTACTTTTTACTAAAAGAAGTTTCTAATCGTTTAATTCTTCTCTTCAAAAATAGTTCAAGTGCTGCGGCAAAACTAGTTATAACGATTATATAAGTGCCGGCAAGGATGTGCCAGTTTCATGCTGTGGCTCGCTCGACGCTACGGTGTGCACCGCAGATGTATACCAGACTAAGCCGGGCTGTACTGCTGAATTCGTTGGATTCTGGCAGACAAATACGAATATTATTCGTTTCGCGGGCATTGCTGTTGCGGCCATTGAATTGGCGGTATTCACAATAGCTTGTTGTCTGGCGAGCAGCATGCGCAGATCGCGCAGACAATAAGTGGACCAAATAGAATGAGAGTGTGTGTCGAGCATGCGGTTTTGTAAATAAAGTACAGAAATATACATTGAATTCATTTTATTTGAAGTACAAATAATAATTGTGAATCGTGTATGTATGTATTAAAGAATGTAGAAGGCATTGCATAGGTTAAGTAAACTTAGTTAGTTATTTTATATTGTTAATCAATTATTATAAATATTTTTAATATTTGTTGATGCATTTTATTTATTATGAATACATATAATTAAAAAAATTAAAGTTAGAATTGTGTTCTTCATCGCTTTACTTATTGAAAATGAGTCTAAATCGCCGAAAATTATGTACCTGTAGGATCATACCGACTTGAACCATGTGCTCCACGCTGACCTCGAAATTGTTTCATATGATTGAGGAAGCTTTAGTCGCAAATTAGGACCAATATATAATGGTTAATCCAACCGATTCTGGTATTTTCGAGCGCTTTATCAAAATTGTACGACTCTCATCTGGAAAAAATCATTCAGCGGACAGGCGTTTGGGCTCAGCTGTCATGAAAAATTGGTCTTATTACATCTGATCAATTATGACTCGGACTGACAAAAAATAAACTTTCATTTATTTTAATCAGAATCTTTGTTATCGCCTTCAAAATAGCCTCCTGAGCCAATACAAGCTTAACAAAGCTAAATTCAAAAATGCACGATACCATTAATAATGTCTATAAGAGATGTTGTGATCTTTCTGATCCCAAGACGACGATTTCCAAGCACTGTTTCTTGAACTTAAATTTCACGTTTTGGTCCGGTCGATTGGCCACTAAGATCGTGTGATATAACAACTTTAGACTTTTTGCCAAAGAATGATCTTTCGACTGTTAATAAATATTCCCCATTAAATTTAAAATTTCTGGTTTTTTCTTTAAAAAAAGTAGGGAACCTCGAAACCTTTTTTAAACAACGGTGGCTACTCACAAATAAAGGCCGATTATTTCATTATATTTTTTTATCTTCTCGATTTTTTTCTCGAGATAATATTTAGATAATTTCAATTAAATCGACTGAGTTGTCACGACAATTATTAAAAAATGATTTGTGTTTTGATAAATCTGTTTAGAGGAAAACATTTAAATATCTAAATTATCGAAATATGTAAAAATTGTTATTTTTTTTGTTTTTTATCCAAAGCTCCACGCTGATTTTTCTTGATTTTTTCACTTTTCGATCTAAGTAGTGTGTACTTGTCAAGGAATTAAAACATTATATAGAATCTTTCTCAGCCAACATGATCTTGCGTTTGTTGTGGGCAAGTACGAATTCGTCTAAGCTGTGCCGAACAGTAATGTAACGGGTGTCCCAATATTAACGCAAGATTTAAATTTTCCGCAATTTCCAAATCTCTTCACAGCTGACGAAGTTAAAAGATTATTCCGACCACATAAATAGCGGCAAATTTAAATCTTGCGTTAATTTTGGGACTCCCTGTATTTAAATTCAATCTTTCATTAATTTTAGGATACCCTTTAATACCAAAAAGCAAAAAACTTGCTATTAAAATTATGTATAATATGTAGTGGTCATAATCAAGGTTTTACTGTGTTCCTCATTTATTATCGATAGGCCAAAATACTTTGAGCCCTGCATAATATTTGAATTGCAAAAATTGTATGAGTATATAGTATACATATTTATACACATTTTTACATGGTTACGTGGTATGATAGATACCCCTGTGTCATATTTATCTAGTCGATTAATGCACAAAAAAATAATCAAAGATAAGTAAGGAGTGATTTTTCGATATTTTATATATGCTTGGAGCCACAACAAAAAAAAATATTATAATTAGTTTTGTTAAAAAGCAAATATTCGGCCTAGAGTTCAGTCATTCGAACGAAAGTTACGCGAACAAACGAAATTGATTTTCGAAAGCAAACTAATTAAACATTTCTTTAAATTGCGAAAAGTTGTACAATATAAATTTATAATAAAATTTATAATAATAATAAATTAAATAATAATAAATTAATTAATAATAAATTAATTAATAATAAATTACATACATTAAGATACAAAATAAAATAATCGATTAAAAACAAAAAATATAGAAAAATGGGTTGGTGCGAATTTCTTGTAAAATGGCTACTATATTTTTTTAACCTGCTCGCAGTGGTAAGCTGATTATATTCTTGTAGTTACATATGTATATGTGATGTGAAAATATTTGGAAATCATTAAAAAAAAGTCCTGCTGAAGTAATGCGCTTCAATTGCAAGATGTGTGAAATAAAATATTTTGGAAACAGATAATGTTGAGAACGAAAGGGCTACGGACTGCTTTTTGGATTACTGCGCTTCGTGTAGATCGTTAGAGGTTCTTGATAAGGACTAGTTATATTGCCTTTTACTTGCATGTGCTTACTTTTTTGTTTCTTTTTTTATAAGTATGGTGCTAAACATGTTATTAAGAGGGCTAATGACGTTTGAAAATTAAAAAAAATTCTCATAGTGCTGATGACAGTTAAATTCTTAAAATATAAAAGAAAACGTGTTTGAAGATCAGAAGTACATTTTGAGTTTATGCAGTGGAGCTTGGACAGTTTTTTTCTCTCAGAACACTTAGGCTCCAGAGTTGTTAACAAATAACTGAATTTAGACGAAACATCAGCTTAAGTCCTTTGTGAGTTCTTGATATCTAAACGATAGATGGAGAGGAGTCTTCTGCTATTAAAGTAATATAAGAGCAATCAGATCATAAGATCTTGGTCATAATTATAATCAGAATGACTGTCATGTCATTAGAATGTCAACGTCATGTTTGGTATGCGAGCCAACGTCAGCTAAGTGGGAATGAATGACGGTTATGCTGTTAGTTTAAAGTGAATCTTAGAGAACCTAGAGCCGCTTGATGTTGTTGGGAATCAAACGAGATGTGGCGTGAGCACTACTGCTCTATACTTTTAAAAAGAACACAATAATTAAAGTCAAACGTCACTTTTTTTAGGCGGTTACCGTAGGTATGCTCCTTAAAAGCGTCAGCGTAGGGTAATCAGCACAGATAATATATTTTTTTTTTACTTTACGCCTATGTCTTTTCTTATATAATACTTTGTGAACAAGACACATGTCTGTCGAAAAAATTCCAATCAAGTTGAAAACTTTTGAGTTCACGCCTAAAAATTAAAAAAAAAAAATCTAGTTAGAAATCTCAGTCTTCAAATTTCACTATACCTTGCCTTGCAAAATTGTATATATATATGTATGTATAATATATACATAGCTTATATTTGCTATACGTATGTATGTTTGTTTGTATATTAGCCAATTCTGTTTGTGTTAAAATAGACGCCTTGAGTTATCAGTTCTGTTCGGAGTTGCGATAACAATATGGATGACTGTAATTACTTTTGACACATCATTTACACTTTTCCTGATTGAAATAGATATTCGCCATAAATATCATATACATATTCTATGCATGTATGTATGTAGTATGCGCTGGGTACGACTTCGGAACGGAATGATTCATTCCGTTTTAAGTACACTCATTTATTTAAATGAATATCAATGTTCGATAATCAAGGAATTCACTTGAACTAATTAACGAACTAACAGTTGTAAGCATCTAAAATGCGGTTTTAGCGCTATAAATCTATTAATAATAGCAAAATATTACCACTTCATGATAAATCACAAGTTAAATCTAGGTTAGGTTAGGTTAAATTTGTTGGCTGTCACGCCATTCGTAGCCCTACTGGTTCTTTGTTATACCAGAAATGGAGTTCAGTTTAATTCAGGACGTCAACGCTTTTTGCGAACCTTGAGAGCGATTTAATATCTATTATTGATATTTACTTCACCTAGTTCCTTAAACTGCGAAACTCCTGTATTTCTAAGACGGGTTCTAGATAAGACCGGACAGTAGCAAAGGTGATGTTTTAACGTCTCGCTAGTGTCTACTTCTCTGCACTTCCAGCATGTGTAATCGTTACTAATGCCCTTCCGACTCGCATGTGATGCCAGTAAGTTGTGATCTATCACGAGACCAATAGTCGTCCGCAGTCTTTTCGAGATCGTGTGGGTATAAAGCATTCCCGTTTTCCTTCCTTTTACACATGATCTTGGCGATCCTACATTTGCTTCAACCATTTCAGCTCATCCTGAACGACCTGTCCGTCCATTCGGAAATATAACTGTATATTGTTTTTAGCGACTTGCGTATTTCCTGTACTGGTTTGATAGCCAGACGGATGACACTTTTGGCGGTCTCAGTAGCTATTTACTGCATATTTTCAACAATTACCCTGTAGTTTCTTTTAGCTCTCCTACTCTAGATATTCGATTGGCCTTAACTGGATTTCATAATTTTGGATTTATCTTGAAATTTTAGGTAGGTAGGTAAGTAGGTAGGAACGCAGCCCTGTTGTATTTCGGGCTCAATTAGCACTAGCTGTGTCATTTTGGTGCACTATTCGTAAACCTATGTTATTGCTATCACGTTTCACCTTCTCTTTCAAACCATTTTGTGGCTTCGATGAAGCTACTAATGTCCAATATGCTTTTTGTATACATCCATTCAAGGTTTGGCGCTGGATGAATTCCAAGTGTTCGGTGTCGGATCTGGGATAGGGCTGGATATTCACAGAGAAAGTGGTAAATTGTTACCTTATTCCCTACTAGTTTGCAGCCTTGGTAGATGTTGTTGTAGGGCATACCAATTTTGGACGCATGTTCTCCAAATGGCCACTGCCACTTATTAAATAGGTCCAGGAAAAGTATCTACAGATACTTTAGTTCTTTTCTTGTCATATATTGGCCATATCTGTTTAGTTATATTGCATTTTGTTATATTCTTCCATCTGTTATTTGCTAATTGTTGAAATTGTATATTGAGCTCTCTCCTGATCGATCCGGGCTTGGTATCAACTCTGCCTCGGATCCGTTTAGGAAAGCTCCTGCCTTTGCCAGCTCGTCTGCTTTTCCGTCGCCGAAAATGTTCCTATGGCCGGGAACACAGATCAAGCTTGGAGCTTGTCTCTGGTTTTGTAATTTTAGTCCTTAGACAAATGAATTACTACATTACCCCTAGGTTTTGATAATATCCCGAAATTATATCAGACAGCTAAAGTTTTTTATATTTTACTGAATTTTTTGTCTCTTTCTTATATTGAATATTTCTATCAGATTTCGATTTCTAAAACATTAGAGACTTTCTTATTTGAACTATATATGTATGTATATTTTTTTAAAAATAATTTTTTAGATAGTTGGCATCCTACTGATCATACTCGGCAGTCTTGTTCTGGATGGCATGGGTGATCTAAAATCGGACAGTAATATGGATTATACCAATGTCGTACCCATTATTGTTATAGTACTGGGTGGTGTCATATTTATTGTGTCCTTCTTCGGCTGCTGCGGCGCACTTAGGGAGATCAATTGGTGTATCCTATTGGTAAGTTTGAAAACATTTTTTTTTATTTTTACATACTCCGGTAATAAATAACAATATTTTGTCTTCCAACTTCTGCAGTACTCGCTTTTCATGTTCATACTGATGTGTCTGCAGATTGCACTTGTCGTTTGGTCTTTTGTGGAGAAGACAGATTTCCTCAACTCTATGAATAACATTGTTCATAATGCGTTTGAGAATAGAAATGATGATGCTGACAACCCTATGAACATACTACAGATTACAGTAAGTCGCGAATATGTTCGGGAAAAATGTAAAATTTTTTAATCATCTTTTTATGCTTTCTCCCTATGAAATGTAGTTCAGCTGCTGTGGCTACAATAATTACACCGATTACACCAGCACCGTGCCACCGTCTTGCTGTGGTTTTGTGGAGACGGATGCTCCGTGTCCAGCGGTCATTTATGATACCAAACCGGGTTGCGAATCGGTGTTTTATAACTTCTGGTCCGATAATTTAGGTTATGTGCGAATTGGTGGCATTGTGGTGGTTGCTATAGAATTCTTGGCATTGATATCAGGTTGTGGTTTGGCGGGATGCGTACGAAAAGCGGAACGTAGAAATATGGCTTAGAGAATTGGCTCTACATCAATAGTTAATTATTTATTTTAAATGTTTCGTTGTTTGTAAAATAGAAATTTGTTTTAAGCGCAGAATATTTTAGGTTTTTTGGAAATAAAGTTTTATTTATAATACATATGCTATTAATATATTTATAATTAGTTAAATAAATTATACACAAATCGGCTGAGATATATATATGTATGTATATGTCTATAGCCAGAGGGCAATTAAGGCAATAATGTCACTTCGCACTACGTCAGAGAATGTCCTTAGAAGCAGCGAGGCAGTAGATGGGATGGTACTGGGTTCAAGGTCACAAAGGAGTTCGGAGCAACGAAATAGCTGATGAGGTTGCCAAAGTACCATTCGTATTTTTACCGAACCAGAACAGGAAATACGGATGTCACAAAAAAAAAACAATGTACAATGAAATTTCCGAAAGGGCTGACACATGGATCTAGCCGAGACGGAATGGCAGAATCGCCAAAACAATATGTAAGAATCCCGAAGGAAAACAACTTTTTACTCACATGGTTTCGAAAGAACTGCTGGACGATTGCAGTTCTAATGACTGGTTACAACTTACTGGCATCACATGCGAGTCGGATGGTCATTAGTAACGACGATACGAGAAGTGCAAGGAAGTAGGAACGGGAGAGACGCTGGAACACCTCCTAAGCTTCTGTCTAGAATTATCTAGAACTCAGCTTTAATATCTAGGAGCTTCCTAGTCCAAGAGACAAGATAAAGTATCAAAATTAGATATCACATCGCTCTTAAGGTTCGCAAAAGTCTTGACAACCTGTATGACGAAAACTTGCGCTTAAATTAAACTGTACCTCCATCTGGCATTACTAAGGACCAGCAGATCCCGGTATGGCGTGGCAGTCAGGCCATATAACCAAACCTAACCTATATAAAACCGATGAAATCTCAAAATATTGGGTCTATAACTATTTTCGCCAAGCGATGGCGTAGCTTGTTTATTACTATTTTTCCAAAATTCCGAACATTCGATGACAAGCCACTGTCCTGTTGCGTCTTTTTCAGTAAATGCCATTACTTTGAATCCTAAACAACAATAAAAATAAAGTAAGAGTGCTATAAATCTGCAAATAAATGCGCCATAATCCATATCTCGGGACCTACACGACCGTTTTCAACTAAATTCGACCTCTTCACTAATGTCGAATAATTTTTCTCCGATTTCTTATAATTTCCGATTTTCTTATAATTCTGAAATTAAGTTTAGGATCCAATTTTTCATAGAAAAGATAAAATAATAAGTTAAAGGAGACTCTTGTGGACTATATGTATACATATATTGAGAAAACTTGGTAAAGAAGCCTGGTTGATTATAGTGCTCTTAAGCTCAAAATTATCGAGTACTACGAAGCTTAAAATCCAATGAGAAGTAACGAATTTCCGAATACCACTGCGCACTTCATATTCAACTGTTTTTATCTCCCAAAAATATACTACACATTTTTGTACAACAACCTTTCCACTGGAAGAAGCCTTAATGGGCTTATAGCGATAAGGCCTTGTGGCCTGGAAAAATTGTGCACTATATAAAATATACTATTAGATAGCGAATGGCAGTAATACGGGTGAGGTCTGCTGGAAAACGTGCATAGCAATAACGCATTACCGTTAAAAACAAATAAAGGAGATAAAGAGGAGGAAGGAAAAAAAGTTAATTACACGAAAATATGGATTGCGGTGGTGTTTTAGTTAAATATATACTTTTCATATTCAACATACTCTTCGTAGTAAGTAAAGACAAGAAAATATAACCTCAAAATGAGTAATATAAACAAGTGAAATATGAGTGGAATTTCGTCGGTTAATTTTAGACGGAATTTTAAATGAAAAAAGCCAAGTTGTGAGAACTGATATCACAAGGTACTGATAATAGCATTTTTTTGCATCAGACGAGCACTCAATAACGGTTTAGATAGCTAGACAACGGGTTAGTCATTGAAATTTAATTTGCAGTTCTCAAATATTGAGTCACGGTGCGCGAACACAGCTTGCAAATTAGTTGCAGCCCATTTAGTAAGTTAATTTATTTTTTGTATTAGGTGATTACACGAAAACGAAACGATAAAAGGAAGAGAATAATTAATATTTAAGTTTCACACTTAAGCACAAGCTTTCAAACATGTGTCTTTGGCAAACAATATCACAAAGCAGAAGCCTTTTATCTACATGAAATAAAGCTGATTCGCTTTATCGATAGTAAAACGCTTCTATCTTATCATAAATGCCGACAAATTTACACAAAAATTAATTGAAACTATTTTTTTTCGGAGTTGAGGCTTTTTGGATTTTTTTTGTGTTTTGTTTATACAGGTATAAAACGAAAAAACGTTAATTGCACCGAAGTTATGATATAAAAATTAGCTACTCATGTGTTGAGTATAAGTAAATACGTTTACTTTTAACTTGTTGTTGCTAATATAAATAATATTCTTGTATAGAAGTGACATATAAATCCATTTGCACTTCTTCGTGATAGCGCTATCAATAAACTCATAATAGAACTTAAAATTTTGCTTTGACCACCCTGTATTGCTGCAATTTTTCTTCTACTTGTAGCAAATAACGACAGCGTCTACGCTTTCACCATAAAATAATTGAGAAATAATACTTATGTCATGATCTGGTAGATATTGTTACTGTTGTTTGATACATTTCTCATTGAAAGAAATTGCGTTAGTTTTTCTCAATAAAATAAATCTAAAATTTTGGAAGGTTATTTATGCCTTGCGAGGTTATATCCACGTATGATGTTCAAACTATTTTCTTTTGAATTTGCATATTTAAAATGTACATAAACATATTAGAGAATATTTTATGTATATATGTATTATATTTTAATATATTTAAAAAAATTCACAAGAAACGCGTGTTTTCTGCCTTGCAAGTGGATATAAACCTTTAAGTGTCGTGCAAATCGAATTTCGTTCAAACTAAATTTACTCCTTTACTCAATTAACATTTACAAAAACAATATGATTTTGTATTTATAATAGTTAATAATATATGTACATCTCTACAGGTATGCGGTATATTGCTAATTGTCTTCGGCTCTATATTAGTGTCACACATACAGCAAGTGGGTAGCTTTGCGCAAACGTTTGAAGCTAACAGCGTTCCCATAGCAATTCTTATACTGGGATGTGTGATATTCATAATTTCGTTTTTGGGTTGCTGTGGCGCAATACGCGAGGACACATGTTGCACAATGACGGTAGGTCACTTAGTAATTATGTGCATATGTACATATACATGAACAAATATGTATATATGTATCTACTAATATATTAATTTAAATTAATATTATTACTTACACAACAATTCGCACATCTTCATCTTGTAGTACTCCGTCATTATGCTCGTCCTCTTGCTGGTTCAGATTGCTCTGGTGATACTTGTTTGGACACAACGTGCCAAGTTCCTCAATTATGTAGATCAAATTGTGGAAACAATTTGGAAGCAGCACAAAACAGATCAGAAAGTAATGGACGCTTTACAATTGACGGTAAGTTTCTCACTAATCGGTTAGCGCTTAACCACAACTACATTAGCAATGTACATATATTAATAATATTTATTTCACTTAGTTTAATTGTTGTGGCGTGAATGGCTCAACTGATTACACCTTAAATCTCGAGTCGATCCCAAATTCCTGTTGTGGCACAAACGCCGTATCTTGTAGTGTGTTAGATGCTTTGAAGAAACCTGGTTGCGAAGAAGCTTTCCATTCATTTTGGGATAAAAGCATAAATATTGTGCGTTATGCTGGCCTCGGTGTAGCAGCTATTGAAGTGAGTCGTTTAAAAGCACTTTACGCTATTAATTTACTTACTTAACTTAAACCGTAAATTTATATTACGTATTTTCAGTTAGTTGCATTTATTTTCGCCTGCTGCTTAGCGAATCAAGTGCGCAACAACATAAGGAGAGCAAACTACTGATTTCAAAATGGAGGTCATGTGAAATGATGTGTTTACAAGTTTTAGCATTCCAACGATTATAGTTTGCTTGTCACCAATATTAGTAGCAAATATTTTATATATAAGAAATAACTATTTAACTTTTATAAAAAGTTTACGAAATCGATGTATGTTATAAAATGATTTGAATTCAAAACGATTAAATAAAACTTAACAATTTGGTGTGGAAACGGAAGCAGCGCCGAAACTAAACTCTTTGAGTATTTTTGACACTTTATTTAGATTCCACAAAGACAAATTAGGGCAGCACTGTAAAAAAAACAGTTCTGCTGTAAAGTTGTTGCCAGTTGTAAAAGATACTTTAATAGCACAAATTGGTAGGGCTTTCTGGTAAATAATGTAAATAATATATGATGTAATCCATAGTTAATGTAACAAAATTATTAACAAATTTGTAAATATATGTTTGAAATTAAAACTAAGGGGATGACATGGGTCCTTGTTCTCCATATACACTTGTTTGGAATTCGATGTATTAAAATTATTCGATATTATTCTTTTTCTATTTTAATAATGTCATTAAATCACTCTTTCCTTAAAGTGAATGAGAATAATATTTCTTTGAAGTATAAAATTAAATATATAGTGGAGTTTGAATTTTTATGCTAATTATTTAATTAGAGCAAGATTGGTAGAAGTAGTGGAGGCAAGCCTAGATTTACCAGTACTTACCATCACGCGTACAATGTGCAACTTGGCAGTACTCGTATTTTTTTGTTTTTGCCTCCACAATAGCATAGACATGTTGTTGGTTGGCAGCACATTGGCATTAAAATTTTGAAGGCGGTGTACATCGGTCGAGTTTACTGTTGGTTCGCGCGGTATATCGTGTGCTGCTGTTTAAATATTTTACCAAATTGAATTGAAAAGGCAACAATAGTTGTGATAAAAGGTATAATTAGTGAATAAATTTATGTTTGAATAAATAAATGTAAATAATGCATATTTGAAATTTTATATATGTATATACTGTTCAAGTGTGTAGTGGCTGTAACATATCTTTATTTCGTGAATAAAGCTTAAAGTGGTGGGGGACTGGGCGAAAATACTGCTCAGGATGCTGGGATCTCCCACCCTATCATATTGTGGAACTGCGACGCTAAAGATAAATTAAGATAATTTAGATAATAATTAAATCAAGATAGATTTATTCCTGGCGACGCAATTAAAACAATATGCGTAAAAATGCTAAAGTATATTCAATAAAACTTTATTTTAATTATTGCGATATTATTTATTTAACAAAATGTGCACGATAGTAAATTTAAAGACTAGTTATGCATATTAACTGAAAAAATAAATACAAAGAGGGAATGCTAGATGTGCCAAATCACGTAGGTACTCTGTATATGAGACAAAGGACAAAGGCAAAACAAATAAGAGGGCATACATGCGCCTTTATTAACAAACAAGTGTCAATGAACGCATGAGAAGATGTGGTGCATCACCGTGTGAAATGATGTAAGTGAGAGACAGCACAAGGCCACAATAATTGGAGAGGAGAAAATGTATATATCTGTACATACTATGTTTGCAAGTAAATACTCAGTGGTAGCATTGGACCTTTAGCTGCGCATATTCATGTGCATATTAAGTGATTACCAGTGACCCATAATTACTTGAAGGTCGCCAATATATTTAATAATATTAATGGCACGGTAAACAAATATGCAATTATGTAAATATTCAAAAATCTACCAAAGGAAGATCAACAAAAACTAATGAAATCTTCAGAGCTTTTTTTGTTTATAAGTATTTACCAATTCGAATAGG
Organism: Bactrocera neohumeralis; assembly: GCF_024586455.1. Taxonomy (NCBI): domain Eukaryota; kingdom Metazoa; phylum Arthropoda; class Insecta; order Diptera; family Tephritidae; genus Bactrocera; species Bactrocera neohumeralis. Next base: position 9,947,128 of record NC_065921.1, read on the forward strand.
CTACATACATACATGTAATATGTGCTTATCGTACCTACAAATTAATATAGTTCAATTGTGCGGCAGCAAGTTATACCGGTTTGCGAATATGAATAAAGAGTGAGGCTATAATATACCCATGTGTATATAATCGTTTTTATGGTTGATACGGAATGTTTTGCAACATGCATCTGTAATATTATAACATTACCGGTATATAATAATGCATGTGGAGTGATGTAACTTAATCTGCATCGACATGGACTTAAAAATATTTCAAAATAATAATCTGAAATGATCAGCAGTAATCTGCTCTGTATTTAATTATATAGTATGATGAATCATCGGTAGAATGAAAATAATCTATTGGAAGTTATAAGTGTACTTCCTTTTAGTTGCAGCTGGAGATAAAAAGGTTTTAAAATAACTATTATTTTGTTAGGTTGGAATCTGAGTCAGCATTAAGTAAACAAGAACCCAGACGGACAGTTTCTATATATCAACCAGTAGCCGCGAAATTGCTTACAAATGTGATATGTTTTGAGTTTAACTATTATATAAAATCTCAACTTGAGAAAGCCAGCTAAGATATTATAAATATTAAATTATTAGCTCATGCTGTGATATTTCATATTAAGCCAATTGTATTGAAGCTCTACTGAATTATTATTAAGCACTTCCGTATGTTGGTACAAAAACAAGCCTTTGCATACACATCTAAATATATGTATGTATGTGTTATTATATATTCTTATTTTTTATAAGGATTTGCAAAAGTGACTTCAAATAATTTTTAATACTTGTTCTCTATTTCAGATTGAATTTTATACGTTTGTTTCGACGAAAGATATAACGATAAAGTTACCACAATGGATTGTGGCACATCAACGGCTAAATATGTGCTGTTTGCATTCAACACTGTAGTTGTGGTAAGTACTTGTGTAAATATAATACATGAATTTATAGTAACGAAGCAGAGAAATGAATAGAATTGTTTCATATCTTTTTAACAAGAAATTGACAGACACGGTTATATCTTAATGACAACTACTTTTTGAGCTGACACGACATATAAAGTAAAATAATATTCTACGTTCAATTTTGAAAATTAGAAATAATAATTAAGCATAATTTGATTATACCTATGGTTCTTTAAATAATATTTTTTTTGTGCATTATTGTGCTTGCTTTTGATATCCTGAACAGGGTACAATAAGTTTGTCGCTATGTTTGTAACACCAAGAATATGTATTATTTCGATAAGCAAAGCCGAATTTTAAGCAAAAATCGCAAAAAAATTAGTTTGCCGGAACTCATAAACATACATATTCACATTATAATAATAGCAGCTGATAACTTGTTTAATGCCGACTTCATTTTTTGTGTTGTTGCTACGTTTACTACATTGCCTTCCCATGCCAACACGATTGTGAAGACAAACCGGCTCAGTTTTGAATGGAATATTTAAGTATGTGTAAGTGTATGTTTACAAATATAATCATACATATGTATGTATAAGTATGTACATAGATATAATAGACCTAAAAACAGTAGCGCTTCGTTGATATTTTTGTTGTTGACTTAAAAATTCAGCCCAGTTGTTTGTGCGAACGTTTCAAGAAGAAATTCGTCAAATCTACCAAAATACATAAGATTTTTCGGTAATACCCAAATATTTTTTTACTATGGTGACATCATCAGCAGCCATCAGCTCGGAGCCAGATATTGAATAAACCTAGTAGATAAATACTCATTACATACTTTTATGTGCATAAGCTTGTAGAAAACTGCGTAGAAGAGCGTGCATAAAATATAAAATTGCGATAAAATTATGTGCAGATAATGAGAGTAAATGCTGGAGTCAGTTTACCATAATAAGGAAAGGAAACATACATATATTAAATGAAATAGACGTTACAAACTTTCTACGAAGAATTTTTTCTGTGATCTTCATAAACATTGCATTGGTTTTAGAAAAAATCATATTAAAATTGCACTTTGCACTTTGCGACTTTTCATTATTAACACATATGTATGGATTTTTCTCATGAAAATGCAAATAAGTTCAAATCGGAATGAGTGCTTTTCAATTTAAATTCTATTAGCGCGTTAAGTGACAGATTTGTCAACAAAAGCATTCCTGTAAGTAAGAAAGTGATTAATTTTCGCTGATAATTGCGTTTCACGTGATCGGAACATATTATTTTATTATAATTCAACTTTTCTACGGAAAATGTCGATTTGAACAGATTGATAGTGAGCAATGCATCTATATATAACTATAATGAACTATAATAATAAAATACATACATACTTACATATATACATTTGACCGCATAAGTATGCGTACAGCACTAGAAAATGTGAACTGTGATTTGGTGGCTAGATGATTAGAATTTTTTTGTTTTAAATAATTTCTGTAGGGAAATACAATTCATGCTAAATCGTAAGATGAATATTTACCCGGTCTTATAAAGGAAACTATATCTGATTGCTCAGTTTTTACGGCAGCTATGGCATTTATAGTGGTCCGATATCGATGGTTCCGACAAATGAGCAGTTCTTTGGAGAGAAACTGGAGTGAAAGAGGACCGGGGCAAATTTTCAGATCTATATCTCTAAAACTGAGGGGTTAGATCGCGTATATACAGACAGACAGACAAACTTAATATAACCTGTACTGGGTATAATTATAAATAACAAACGTAAAATATTTTTTCTAAATGTAACAAAGTAAAGTGAAAAAACCTACTAAAAGTTGCTAGCTCAACTCTTTTTTTGAATAGTGGAATGAGATAATTGAAAATGAAAATTACTATTAAGCATTGTGGGAACTAAACAAAAAAGCCAACAGTGAAGTGCAAAGTAAAAATATTATTGCAAAAAAATAATAAAACAAGCGGCAAAAGAAAAAAGAACAACAGAATTTAGAGACTTTTTAATTATTTGTAAAAACGTTGGCACAAGTGTATTGGGGCCAACGGAGATTACCTTGAGGGGGCCGTCAAAGATTTTGAAAAATAAATTACGAATTTTAGAATTATGAACAAAGTCTTACTATTTTTTGCTTATAATAGTAGTTGTTTGACTCAACGCCTTTTGCCAATTGCCAATGCCGAATTTGATATATTCTCATGCTGTTTCGCAAATGTTTTTATGTATGTATGAATGTATAGTATGTGTATGCGTAGACTAAATTGCAAACCATGCAAACATTATATAAATCTGAAAATCTTGTTTACTTGGAACGATTCAATTACGCGCGTAATAAATGAAGGAAGTACATCCATATATACAAATACACATGAATACATCCATACATACACACACATATTATTGAGGGTCTTATATCGCTTTATACACGTACTGCTAACAAAAAGCATAGAATAAATAAAAGCTTATGTAGAACGCTTCAGGGGCAGTACTAAAGTTACTGCAATGCACTCAAAGATAAAAAATCCACGTTATATATTATATTTTTACATCTGTATTTAATAATAATTGCATGTGAAAGTCACGAATATGAGAGCACAAGTAATTTTTGTATGCTATACATATGTATGTATGTATGTATGAATGTATACTTATGACGCACTCGAAGCGAACAATACAATCAATTTAACAATTATTCTCCTACTTCCATCTTCCATATACTTACATACACCATTATTTATGAATACATATACGCTCGTTACAAAGTGCTCGGAGAAAAGCTACAATTGTCAGATTGGCTAATCCACATTATTATGGATGTACTATATTGTACAGGGCGCTTAGCTTGTATGTAAAATCAAGTTAGAAGGCGGCAGTGTAGTTGCTCGATCATTTTTATGTGGATTTTTATATACAGCTTTACTATAGATATGTATTAAAAAGCTGCACACTTTGACTTACACCTTGTTTGAAGTCAATTGTTTGTTAAACTTAATACTGGTATATTTTCAAACCTCACAAATGAACAACAAACTATTCTATAACGCTTTGATATTTCATGTATGCCAATCTATTAGATTTATGCCAGTTGCTTGTTCCATGTATGGCGGTATAATCACTTGCTAGTTACCTTTCAGCATATCGAGCAAACTATACCGGAGGCTCAAACGAATGGGCGGCTCTGGAGGTGCGCAATATAGCTATGATTCTTTCTTAGAGAAGAAATTCTGATTGATAATTGATTTTTTTTTAAGAAAATTTTATAATTTAATCTGTCATTGCAACCATTCACAATAGTAAATGTGAGCTAAAATATACAAAACAAAAATTGGCAGCATTGAAGATAGAAGTTATACCACTTTAATGAGGTATTCGGATAATATTCGCTTGATCAGTTCAACTCGAAAACTTTGTTGTTGCTTTCACGTGGACAAGAGAGCAAATCATTCGAAGACGGCTGGTATAAATGGATTATTCTTTAAATACATATGTATATTCGCTTACTATTTCATCACGACACAGAATCAGTGCCCATGAACCGGGCATCTTCCATGTGGAAGGGCACAATATCAGAGGCAATCATTTATTTTTTTTCCTACTCACTGCTAGTCGTCACCTCCCCCCTCTCATTGTCAGCTTAACCAGGCAATCGCGGTTTACGATTATTCATTGTTGCTTTAGTTCGTCATTTGTATATTTATTTACCCATTTATTTATTTGTGGAATAAAGATGTGTTGTTTGGTATACTTACACCATATGGGCTTTTTTATGAGTACCTAAATCTACAAAGTTATATGTATGTATGTTTGTATATTAATTACGATGATGATACATATATTATACATACATACATATACTATAATTGGCCTTATTTCTTGCTTTTCCTTTTAGAAGCTTGTACTCATTAATATTGGTGGATGAGTTTATTTTAAAAATAAATACAAATGTTAAGAAAAGCTATTTCTAATTTCATGGGAAGCTAATCGCTTTTACTCTCATATGTGTTTGCATGTGTATCTCGTTAATTGGTTACCGGCTAATTGTGGAGATAATTAATAACTACCTAATGACAAAAACTAGTTTTAAAGGGTTTTTAAATAGTTAAAAAACAACTGCCATTTTTTAAATATTCTAACGAAAACAGCAATTTTCAGTCGATAATGCTTTAACACCAAATAATCGGGTTTCATTTACGCACAGAAATTGCTCACTATTTATACTAAATATATTTTTCCGTTCAGCTTCTCATAAGCAAACAGTTAGCTCCATTAATTGCGAATCCACTAATCAGGAAAATGACTTTAATTCCGTTTCCGTTCGCTGTGAAATTAAATGTTTTGATTTCAAGAAATACTTCAAACTGATCAAAATCTCCAAATTGCTTTAACTTCATTTAAGCAATTAACGGTCATTACCAAAAAAAGTGTAAAGTAAATATTTGAGTAGTTAGAAATCTAAAAGAACCGCTATTTCAATGACTTTTAATGCGAAGGCATTGGATTAATTCTAAACACGACTCAATGTGTTCAATGTGGTTTTGTCAGATAAACTGCGGTCACTCCTTCGAGTACTTGAAAACCGATTAGACTTTGACTTACATAAACAAGCGGTCACTTTTAATCATTAATATGGTAGGTTTTGTAGTTGTTTCTTTGTAATGGATGAAGCGCTACGGTTTTTTATGTTTAAATGTGGTTTTGATAAAAAAGTACTTAAACTGCGAATTATTGCCCTAACTAGTTTTGTATTGGTTCAATTTGGTGTTAAAAAATGTAATGTTTTTTCTTTTAAAAGTTAGAATTAAATTTTTTAATTTGTTAATTACTCACTGATTTTACACCCAAGCCCTATCCTTGCTAACCTTAATGAATCCTGTGTTGAACACTGAGATTCAACAGATTGTTTAGTGCCTTAACTTGCGGAAATTATAACCGATGAATTAAAACAGCAAAATAAAAGAATGACTTAATTTTGACCGGTCAGTTTATTAGATTATATGCAAAATAAATAAGTTTTCCATACCAGAATATGATTTTGATTGTTCGGTTTGTATGGTAGCTATGCCAACAGGTGCTACTACGAATCAAGAGACAGTGGCTGTCCGATGGAAGAGAACATCTCAGCTTTGAAGGTTTGCGACTCAGAACCCGTCGGCGGATGCAGGGGAAGAAGAAGACCATCACTCTGTTCGAGAGATCAGGTGGAGAAGGACCTGGCTTCGCTGGAATCTCGAATTGCGGCGAAATAGCGAAAAGAAGAAGCGACTGGCACGCTGTTGTTAACTCGGTTATAAACGCGTTAGCGGTGTCTACGGCAGTAAAGAAGTCCAATCTGAACAATTTCTTCACATATCATATCGGTTCGATGCCGAATTTGGTGAAGAGCTTTCTATACAAGGAATTGAATTTGATCTTCAGCAGCTGCTTGGGGAAAAGAGAACGTGTACAAAATTTCAGATCGATATCTGAAAAACTAAGGGACTATTTGCATATATACAGACTGACGGACAGTGACTCAGCTCGTCACGCTGATTATATTATACATACATATGTATATAAAACGAACTGCAAGTAAATATAAATACGGTTTGTTACTATTTACCCCTTAAATTTAGAATATACATAAGCAAGTACAGATGTACATTAATAGCGGCTGCTGTGTATCCAATGCAGTGTTCTACATAAAATTTGGGGCAATAAAGAAGCCGCTGGTTCAGTGCACCTTAACAAAAGCGAGCGTGAGCGCTTCTCGATCGATTTTCGCTGAAAAAAGAGCAAACAAATTACAGGAACTTTATTAGTGTATTTAGAAAATAAATTTTATGAGAGTATTTAAAATCTTATCCTTATAAAATTTAAGCTATTTAATCTAGAACATATCGAATGAAAGTGATTAGATAATTTCTGAGATGAATTCCACAATTAAATTTTGGTTGTGTACCCTCCTTTCCCCGCGCTTTAAACGGCTTCCACTTTTTTGATATTTTTGTGGTTTTTGTGGTTTTTGATGGCTATAGCCATCCAGTATGTTTTGAATGAGTTTGTGTTGTAGTCTCTTTAAGGTCGCGTGAAATTCGGAAGAAGCCTTATATGATGACTAATGCAGCTGACGCCCATAATGTGCCCAAATTCATTCATACATTCATAGCTGGTGATTTATTGCCGCCATTCATAAAAGTGGAGCGAGAACCGTCTCCCAATTACGCTATAAAGTAAAGTAAGGGTATCAAAAGGCTACTCCGTCATATGGTATACTGCAAATGAATGAACGTGAGCTAAATTAGTCTGAGATTAAAAGCAGTCAGTTTCATTCAAAAAGTTTACTAGGTAAATTATTGAGAATAATTGAATTGGAGAACGTGGCGAAAAGTTATAGTTGAGGTTAAGTTTGTGCATTCGCTAGAACTTTTAATAAGCTTGAAGTATTTCGTAAATATAAAAATTATATTGGCAGAACTGAAATATTTTCTGCATAGCGGACTTCAACTGGTCAGTCGGAGCTGGTTAAAGAGTATAGACATGATAACGCTGATGAGCTTGCAAGAAAAGGCACCCATACCCAAATCCCTTGACGTCGTACACTCTGGCGCTGGACTCGCACGTGCTCAGTAATCATTGGTCAGCAAACAACACCCGTGGGGTTGTGAAAGCCTCCTGGTCCATGGTGCAACGCAAAAGGTCCATGTAGTAGTTTCATGCTCTTAGCAAGGTTAACATGGCCGCAACTATAGGTGTCCTAACACTGTTCCATTGGCAATCAGGCGATGAGGCTAAAGATTTTAGAGGACACTCTCTGGCAAAGTTGCAGGGAGGAAGGTTAGGTGGAAACATCTAGACACTCTCTCCTTCACTGTCCAGCTTACGACAGACTAAGGGTGAATAATATTGGTTGCCATACTTTTCACGAGCCCTACATATAGAATGAAGTAGATATTGGCCAGTTCAATAATTTGTGGCTGGGTCTAGGCGCTTTATAGATATACGACAGTCATTTTGATCCCCACTTAGGAATTCTGGGAATCACAACGGACAAGTGTCTCTAGCAATCCAACTGTGATTATTCGTGGTCTCATGAATATCAGCCTTTTACCTAAGCTTCCATAATGAAAAATGGTCTGATGCAATCAAATCAGATGATTAGATGAACTAGGCTGACTTTTTTCTTGATTCGTTCGCAAAAAGTTCCATCGAAGATCTGTTTGATTTAATTGATTTTGATATGGTCAGTCAAAAAGATTAGTTATAGCGCTCGCTATTATCGCCAACATTGTCTTACAGAGATAGCATTTCTTTTGGATGCTCGGGAACCTTGAGGACTCTTTCGGAAACGCACTACAAACACCGAAATTTGTTAGCGGAAAGCTTCTCATCTAAAAAAGCACCCTGTATTTGAGTAATTGCAATCAATGCTAGACATGCAGTCTTAATAATTCAATCTGGCAACACTGTAGACCCGAATAATAAAGGCATAAACGCTTGACTGCCGACGAGCAACAATGACTGCCGCAGCATCAGCAAAAACAAGTGTGTGTATATGTACATATGTATGCACATTGGTGGAGGGCATAAACACCATAATTCAAAAGTAATGTGTTGACGTTGTTTCGCGCTTTGCTGGCGATCACAGCGGCAATTGCCAAAAAAGGGGGATAGAAGCAAAAAAATATCGGGCACAAAAAGGCTTCAGACAAACTTAACTGTCTGGAACTCCGCGTACATGTCGGTTTTAATATTTTCTTGTTTTTGTTATGGCGCATTATTTCGTCCTTTCCGCATACATTGCTACGCTGTGACGTCATTCTACTGAATGCCCAAACCTCTTGCCATTAGCTATTCTCCCAAAGCTCGCTAAATGTATTTCTATAAAAAAGGAATTATGGGACAACAAAAATGTAAATAACGCAAAAAGTGGGTAAGAGAGATACGTGAAAAAACGCTTGATGTGAGTTCTAACCATGGAATGAAAAAATACCAAACCGAACCCAATGGTGGCTGGTCAATGTTTTTAAAAGCAAACGGCTGATGTCAGTCTTTGGCGCCAAAAACGCTGATGGCAACAGAAGATTTGGCAATCACATCACGCGGATTTAGATATACTTATGGACTTATATATAAGTATATACAAATATATACAAATACATACAGACATATGTAGGTATATATATAACCATATATCCATATGTATGTATGTGCAGTCAACAAAAGCGTCGTTGGCGGCAAACGAAGGCGTCATTTTACCCAGCTATGTATATAAATATGGGGAATTGGTTGTTGTTAGTAGTATTGTTTTCCCATATACATACATATATCTTATGTTTTGCTGCTTTTGCCGCCATTGTTTCAATTACACTTGAGCGTAATTTGTAAACATTTTGGGTATGCGATAAATGTCTCCCAAAGCACGCTCGAGAAACCCTAGGAAGCATTGGCGTCGTCGAATTTCCATTCAATGTTGTCATCATTTCCCCCACCTACTCTCTGAGGACAAAATGCATAGTTGCGCAAAATAATAGTAATTTATTATACTTATGCGGGAAATGTTGCTATATATGTATGTACATATGTATGTTTGTATGTAATATTTATTTTAACGATTAAGTAAGCCGCGTCTGATCTCATTGGAGAGACCGAAAGTAATACGAGTTCAAAGCAGGAACGAAAATTAGGTCTTCTAATTACTAAATGTCCTCGAGTTAACGAAATGCGACTGTTTGGAGCGTCCAAAGAATAGATCGAGAAGGTATAAAAACTTTCTAAAAAATCTCGCACCTAAGAAATTAAAGTACATAAATGTTTTACATGTTAGTAATGAACTCTTAATGCTGAAGAACCTTTGAAATTTCCACACAAGAATGCGTCAAAAAAGAAAACGGGAATGGCGATCATTGAAAGTTGCTTTGCTGGTTGTTGCAGCGACATACATACATACTTAAAACATTCCTGAAGTAATTTGGAGGAGTGCTGCCAAGTTTACAGTCGTTGATCATACACAATTCCGTGTTTAGTTCAGTTAAGTAGGTCCGAGTGTCGTGGGAACAATTTTTATGTTCGTCGCACAAAAGAGCCTTTAACAGATTGAGCTTGTTTCTATTTTCACCAGGTAATAATATACCAAACTATAAATCGTAATAAATATTTTCAACTGCCGAAACACTGAAATTTCTTAATATTTGCCAAGACCTATTTTTAAGCAACCATTTGCTTGTGTTAGATAACTCTGGCTAATTAAAGTGTTCGAACAACTTTTTTGTTGGATTCGATTATCTTTAAAGACACCCATGCGTTCGACTCAGAATTTATTGTTCTTTGTTGTTCCAGTTGTATGATTGCTTTCCGGGCTCATACATTTGCTATAAATTCACGATTCATCACATCTCGCGAAGCCATACGTGTTTCGAATCACCGCTATCGTATTTTGTTAACATTTCTCTCGACCAATCGACTTGAGCCTTATTTTGAGTGTAGAGAACAATGTGTGGGATTCAACGTGAACAAATATTTTTTACAGTCGAATGTCCATGCCCAATGTTGAATGTATGTATGCTGGTCCCACTAATATCCATAGTTATCTCAATCTCACGATAGGTCACAGAACGAACTTGCAATATCAGTTTGTTCACAGCATCAGCAGTTTCCGGAACAACAACTGATTTTGGACGACCTTTCCAAAATTCTTCCTTTACGACCTCGATTTCACCAAACCATCGATAAACACGGTTCCTTGATGGAGCTTCATCGTCAAAAATGGAATTAAATTCATCTATGCACTCTTGATGAGTTATCTACGTCGAAAGTTGTAAAAATAATCGCGCGAAAATGTTCGAAATTTTTGGTCGAGAAGAATATTTTAAGTTACTGTAGACAGTACAAATAGCACTCGTATCTCAAAAAGTTTTGAGTATGCATACAACAGGTGCATCATAGCTATATGCTATAGTATTCCGCTCTAAACAGTATTCATGGAGATTGTACCTTTGCCTCGGAGAAAAATGCACGCAAAATTTTATGAAGATATCTTCTAAAACAAAAAAGTTTGTCATGCAAGAACTTGATTTGGATCGGTCTGTTTGCATGACAGCAATGTATGCTATACAGCTCGTCTCCCTAATTGTTTATAAACATACATACGTACACATGTACATATACACTCTTTAAATTTCCGACTTTTCCTTTTTCAGTGTTACAAACTTTATAGCTCTGTTAAGTCGTTGCAAGAAGGGCGAACTAGGTCTTACCATATACGAAAACCAAGACGAGTGAAGCCAAGCTGAGAGATATGCCTATAAGCTCGCTGCCAGCCAGTGTGATAAAACTAGCAAGAGATAATAGCCGAAAGGCAGATATACAGTATGTTGACACCAAAAAATGTGATTGTCAACGAAAGTGTCAGTGATGGTAGCACAGAAATAACATCAACAACAGCAACAAGCATAATCACACCAGCATGCGGCTGTCGTGCAAGAATCTACTGCTGTCTGTCCCCCCTAAAGTAGGTCATAACTTGACTTGTCACTATGATGAAGCAAACACACACTCATTTGCATGTCCATAGCTATACGCTAAAGCGGCAACATCCTTCCGTTTCGAGTAGTTGTTGCACACTAAACATTTGCTTTGTTGATTTGGCAGCTTGTGGCTTCGAAAAAAGTGAAAATAAAACAAAATATATAGAGCGGGCATCCTTCGGCATCTTATATGTGTGTGAATCTGCTTTTAGTACAACAACTTTTTGCAGCTACTGTCAGAGTGTGTGCTATTGGCTTGCGGCATGATGAAACGGCGAGTGACAGTGGCATCACGTCATCATCTCAATACACAAATACAACAACAAAAAGCCAAAAAGGAAGTGAAAGTGTTCAGTGAGACGATTTTATAAGGATTCAGATGTTGTATGCGACGATGAATCAGACAATAGCGGAGCGAGTTTTTTCATATAGACAGTCTATCATAATGGGATGTGCGCATATTCTTCTAGGAAATATGTACATTATATAAGATTATATAGAGTGAATACTGTCAAGCAACAACCAACGCATATCTTTGGTCGATTCTGCACAGGATGCTAGCGCTTAACGTTGGTGCAAAAGGTTATTTGCAGCTTAGAAAGTGGGTCTATGAAGTAATGTGAGACATGTCTATTATATAAATCCAATCTTGAGTTAATTTTGGGACACTCTTTAAATATATGTAGTGATATATGATCCTTACAGTATGTCCGTCAATCGTCGCTGACTTGTTGGCATATACCATAGACTTGACGTAGCCCCACAGGCAATAGTCTAACGGTTTCAAATCGCTTGACCAATTGACTGGGCCATTTCGAGAGATAACGCGTTCACCAAACTTGGTTTTCAATAAATCGCTTGTAACATTCGCTGTGTGGCTTGTGGCGCCGTCCTGTTGGAACCACATATTGGCCAAGCCGATATCTTCCAATTCGGACCAAAAATATTCGGTTGCCAATGAGCGGCAGTGATTCCCATTCACAGTAACGTGCCGGTCTTGATCATCACGGAAGAAGTACGGCTCAATGACGCTGTCGGCTCATAAACCGCCCAAACCATAACTTTTTAGGGATGCAATGGAGACTCATGGAATACCTGTGGATTGCTGCCTGACCAATAACGTATATTTTGCTTATTGACGAAGCTATTCAGCCAGAAATATGCCTCATCGCTGAATCGCATTTTCAAGTTATTGGTCAGACCAATTCACGAACATACGACGATTCATGGTGGTCAAGCGGCTACAGTTCTTGCGTCAATTTGATCTTGTAAGGATGTAGGTCAAGATCTTTTCGCAAAATTTGTCACAATGGCGTCACGGAGATGCCCAACGCTTGAGAATGACGTGTGAGTGACCGATTTGGGTCTTTCTCAATTGATGCGCTAGCGGCAGCAATATTCTCGACACTTCGAGCACTTCTTTGTCTCACTGGCACGGGAACATTTTGTACTATGTTTGTGGATTAAAATTTTTCCATTAGACGTTCTGACAGAAAGATTATGATGACCATAAATTGGACGTAGTGCTCTTAAAGTTGAGGCCACTGACTCCATATTTCGGTAGTAAATTTTAATAATTTCGACTCCTTGTTGGATCGTATACCTCTCCATGATGAAATGGCAAACCATACTGAAGAGAAATGTCAAAAGAGCTATGAAAAGATATGGCGTCGTTTGCTGTCCCTATCAGTCTACTTTTGTAGCGTCCGTATTGAAGAGCCCGTTATTTCGCTCACAGAACTCGATTGCTTAGTGTCAACTATTGCATAAAAAAACACATTTCGTTTGACTGCTAAATTTGACACATCGTTTTGTAATTTTTGCAATAAAATATTTTTTTTTTTTTGCGCTCAGTTTCATGTCTCCACCAAGGTGAGAGTTAAAGGTGTGACTTTTCAAATAAACCTTCAACGATTTTTTTTATTTTGTTTTATTTTTTAGTTTTAAAACCTTTAAGTTTTTATGAAAACTTAAACTTACTCATCAGCTTACCTAACCCCCCGCCGGTGTTGCAACGAGCTTCGAGTTCACAACGCCAAGCGTCAAGCGTTTTAGTTAAACTATCTCTCTAGCGAGAGCATACTATGTGTTCATGTGCATGTGTGTGTGTGTTTGTGTGTGTGGCAATTAAGAGACGCCTATTAACATTTGTTTAATTAATCTCAAAGCGTTCATTTACACTTCTGCAAAGCGTTGGCGTGTCGGCAGAGTTAGCGACAGCGGCGCTGCATGAATTAAATACACTTAGTTGGCGCTGCACAAACAATCATTGGCACGTCAACTTACATGTAAGTATGTAAATACATACATACATATATATACATACGTATACATTTATGAGCGCTGATGAAAGATAGATGCTTTGACCGCAGGTGGCTTCTGCGTGCGGTGGGGCAGACCAATGTGTGTGGGTGTTTGTGTGCGTGTGTGAAATCATGACTATATTTCCGTAAAGTTACAAATGTCGTTGAAGTTTATACATATGTAAGTAAATGTAAATATATACATAATGTAGATATGTGTATTATTACATATTAACATGCATTCGTCGCGCCAGTTGTGCTTGGCACACTCATTTACCTACAAAACTGCTCGCTAACGAATTGTGAGCGATGCCAGTTACTAGCTGTAATTAAATAAATTTGTGTGTTGCACGAGAACAACAACAAAGTGAGTGCGTGAGTGTGTTTTGATGGCGCTATGTCATTGGGGTTTAAACACATTCCATAGTGGGCACAGCCGCGACGGCAACGGCGACGGCGACTGCAAACGCAACGGTGACGTTGCATGGCGCAAATGTGGCATATTTGGAGCCAAGGCGGGCGGTTACGTTAAACTAAAATACGCACACATATACAAAAACATTTGTATTACAACTGCAATCTGCACATACTATATAACGCTAGAGGGGGGGATATGCGTTAAATTTCCCATTCAGAAAAATGTTTATAAAAAATGCTAGAGCTTGGTGCGAGTAATAGTTTGACAGATACAGCCTTGAGAAGTTCCGGATTAACTGCGCACTTAATGCGCAAATTTGTAGGTGACAGACGGCAGCTTTTTCGATTGAAACTATTTGAAAAAAAAGTCTCATTGTCACTTTTTATAATATTTTCAATGAAAATTGATAGAAGATAAACATTTTGTAAAACCATTTTTTATTACAAAAGCATATCAAAAATTTTTAAAACTGCATCATAACATGATTTGATATTATATTGAGTTTTTTGTCAGGGTTGCCTGTTTTCATTCCAAGTTCTATTTTTAACAATGTTTTAAAATCTCAAAACTCCTAAAATTTTGTTATTTTTTTCAGCAACTTAGTTGAACCTGAATTAAAAAATATGCAGTTAATCTGGTTTAACGCGCCGACGCAATCTTTTTCGGAGATCAGCCTTGGGAACTTGTGCGCTCGAGGCTAGCTAGGAGGATTTTTTTCGATTACAACTATTTAAAAAAAAAGTCGCGAAATTTTCACTGAAATTTTAATTTTTTTTTGTAAAAATGTCTGCCAAAAATCCGATTTTCAGTTTTTTCACTTCGTACAAGTTCTAAGTTAAGGTTTTAACTAAAACATGTATTTTTTCACTCTAGTTGATCCTGTAAAGAGTTATCCTGCCAACGCGGACGCATCTTTCTTCCGAGGGGTCACCAGAGTGGCCGAGATTAAAATATTTTTTCTTTCCAAAAATTTCACAATTTCTTTGTTAATTCTAGTAAAATATTTTATTTTTTATAGAAGATGAAAATTAGTTTAAAAAAAGTTCAATTTTATCCATAATTACGGTTTTTGATCAGATCACAAAACTGGTAAGGCTTTGATTGGTTCATTTGTCTTAAGATTTTGTCAATTGAGTTTCCGAATTCATAGAAAACATTTAAAACATCGGACGTCTAACTAAAATAGTTTCTCGAAGCAAATGCTTCATTTTTTCATTGGAAGACAGCTTCAAACTTAAGAATCCAACGGTTTGTGGAACTATTTTTGTGTCTCAAGTGGGATCCTATGTGCTAGAGCTCTTCGACATGGCATTTTCCATGGTATTTTGAAAGCGTTGCCAGATTGGAAGAATACCAAAGAACAAAACACTTTCTCTTGATTTTTTAATTTTTGTTCTCTTTTTGTATTACGAAGTTTTATTAATTTTAATTCCGTCCGCGGTATTAAGAATATATTTGGAAGGGATTTCTGCTTGATAATATGCTTCGTTTTCCATCCCGATCATTGCAGTCTGTTGTCAAATGAGAGTAAGAAAGGATTTTATGCGTTCGTATACCAATTTGTAGAGTCAGAAATTCTATACGATTTGCTGGTTGAATCAAACACAGCATTATTGTTATTGTTCTTATGAAAGAGAGATCTAATTTGTCGCAGATTCCATAGAAAGAAGTCAAAATCTCATTTTGATGTTCCTCGGTATGCTGGAGCTGCCCTTAACGAGTGATATTCCTTAATGGTCAATTGCGGCGTTTATTAGTTGTACAGCATTCCTTTCTTCGTTTTTTTTTTGCGCCAACCAGCAATATTCATATGTATGCGTACGTATGTATGCCTTAGTTTTCCCAAGGTCTTATCATTTAATTGTTGCTGTATTTTGTTGCTAGTTTCTAGTTTTCGCTCCACAAATTAACATACTCGTAGTTTATTACACCCGGCCGGTGCATTAGTTTAGGCGGTTGGTTTACTTCATTTCAATTTCAACATTCTCGAATTCGTTATTACCCACTGGTGGCACTTTTTTATGCTGACCTCATTACTCCCGGCTATACGGAAGGTGGGGAGGGTAGGCGTTGTTCTAGCAAGCAAAATTATAACACTTTGCATTTTTCATTTGGTCCGTTGCGACGCGCCAACAATGGCGGGTATGAGTAATCAAAGAGCGATATGTACATACATACGTACATATGTAAACGTATTTATGTAGGTATGAATGTATGTACATGGATACGTAGCTTCGTAGCGAGTACATGAAAAGCTTGCAGCTTGTTGCTTCACAAGGCAGCGTGACTGGTGTCAATCTGCCTGATCGGTGGCAAGTACGTGTGAATGTATACACATACACATAAATCTACACACAGTAGCACGCACTCAATTATACCTTAAGTGCGTTGTTTCTTTATCATTTTAGAATTGTGCTTTAATGTTGTTGTATTTTTAGATATATACATATGTACGTGTACTTCTATCTTTCGTGTATTTTTTACACTTATTATGCTGGCATTATGCTTCTGGCTTTGCGTGCGCAAAGTTCATTAGCACTAAATACACTAGTTGTTGGTTGTTTGTGAAAGTACAAAAAATATAAGCTAAAAAAAATTATAACCTCAAAAAAAATGTAACCTAAAAAAGAAAAAAAAAATTATGTAACCAGCTGTGCACAATCATTATGTTATAACTCTGCATTTATCTTTTTCTTACTTGCCGCTATGCCACCCAAGCGTCTGCGGTTCACTTCAAATGACACCTCAAAGTTCGCATTTCTTTCACAGTCCCACAGACGCCAGTCGCCAACCGAAAAGACCAAGTGAAGTCAATCGGGTCTGCTGGCTTTTCAACTTTTCCGTGAAGCGCTGAAGTATGACTCCCATTAGGCAACTAATTTTCTCCATTTCTGTTACTTCTCATTTATTCATTTATTTGTATTATTTTCTTCTAACTTTTTTAGCACCGTGGAGTCTGTATACATGTGTATGTATGTATGTATGTAAATGATCAGCGTGACTGGCTGAGACGATATATCCGTCTGCATATAATTAGTTTTTGAAAAATCGAAAATTTTGCATGCTCCAAGCAACCGATATAGCTGCCATATAAACCTTAAAGTTCCAATTCATGTTTTTGTATGTAAAACTTTTTCATTTATGAAGGGTATTAACTTTTTTCTGGTTTTTTTCCAACTTGTGTTCGTTAGTTTTTTCCTACTTAAGCGGACCTAATGAATTGGTTATGCCTTTTTTTTACTTTCGGTATTAACTTGTTGGTTAACTATTTGTTATTTCACAGGAAAAATATTAAATAACAAATTTCTTTAGGTCTACATGATCACGATTTGTAATTTGAGCTGTTTTTTCCGCAATTTTGAAAATCTTATATAGTATATCACTCAAGCACGTTCTTGCTGAATCGGCATGAACATATGAAATTCTTATTAAACATCATAGCGCATTAGATCTAATGATGTAATTATCATGTTATGACTGGAAAGCATGCCCGATAATTGGTATTTAAGTGTGCTCTGTCCAATCCACAAAAAGGGAAACCCCACAGTCTGCGCCAACTACCGTGGGATCAGCCTCCTCAACAACGCATATAAGATTCTATCAAGCGTATTGTGTGAAAGATTAAAGCCCACCGTTAACAAACTGATTTGACCTTTTAAGTGTGGCTTCAGGCCTGGAAAATCAACATTTGAGCAGATATTCACCATGCGCCAAATATTGAAAAGACCTGAATGTCTGTATTTGCTATCCTCGCAAAAGGAATACGAAATTGACTTCGAGCAATATCAAAAGTTCCGTCAGGATCGGGAAGGACCTCTCCGAGCCGTTCGTTACCAATTGATGTTTCAGACAAGGCGACTCCCTATCGTGCGACATCTTCAAACTACTGCTAGATAAAATAATTCGAGCTGCAGAGCTGAATAGAGAAGGTACAATCTTCTACAAGAGTAGAGTAGTTGCTGCTGTTTTCTCCAATTAAGACAAAGAAACTAAGACCTGGTGGTGAACGAGAACAAGACGAAATATCTCCTGCCATCAAACAAACAGTCTTCGCACTCGCGACTTGGCGCCCACGTCATTGTTGACTGTCATAACTAAGAAGCCATAGATAATTTTGTCTACCTTGGAACCATCATTAACACCAACATCTACGTCAGCCTCGAAATCCAACGCAGAATATCTCTTGTCAACAGACGCTTCTTCGGACAAGGAGTAGGCAATTGAGAAGTAAAGTCCTCTATCAACTACCAAACTCTGCAATAGCAACAGCGAATATCGCAGTCAATGGAACGATGAGCTGTACGAGTTATATGATGAAATTGACATAGTGCAGCGAATTAAGAGACAGCGACTACGCTGGCTACGTCATGTCGTCCTAATGGATGAAAGCGCTGCAGGTCTGAGAGTATTCGACGCAGTACCCGCCGGGGAAGCAGAGGTAGAGACGATATGCACTCCCGTTCCCATGACAGTCGGGTCTACGTAACCGGAATGGACCCGGATTTTTATCCGGCCACGGACTTCAACTCGGCAGAATTCTGCCGCTACAACAACAACAACAACTTCAGATCTTCACTCCGTTGGAAATACCAGGTGGAGAAGGACCTGGCAACACTTGGAATTTCCAATTCGCGATCCAGCGAAAATGAAAGTGGACTGGCGCGTTGTAACCGCGTACTCGGTGTCTACGCCATGAAAGAAGAAGAAGAAGGTTTGGTGGAAAGGATACGGTTTTGAAAATAATTTCGATTTTTTCAAGATGCTCTGATGTAAATTTTGTAAACAAACGTCTTTTATGTTAGGGTAGTCGGTGTTTTGCAAAAACACAGAATTTTGACAAGTCTTTCGAGCCGTATTCATATTGCAATAATGATTTCTTTATAGTTTTTGGACTTGTGTTAATTGTAAGCCGAAAAATCCGCCTCACAGCCAGACACTTTTATCGGCGCCCACCTGGAATTCGGCTATGGAATCACGGGATTCTATTTTTTTAATTAATCACAAATTTCAAAAACGGATTTAAATCCTGTAAAATTTATTAAATAAAAAGCTTCTCAAAAAGTTTTTTAGAAACACGTTTTTTGAATTGCAAGTGTATATAACCCCTAAACTATTTATCAATTAAAATGATTCACTTCCTCTTATTTATTTTTCATTTTACTATAACCATTTGTTTATGACTTTAGCTTTACATACTGTTGAATAGCAAAGGGCAGCATTGTGTTAACTTTGTTATAGCAAATATTTGTTTTATAACTCATTGTGGGTCAAGTGTTGTCTGCCTTATTTGCACGTACTTCAAACATACACACATGCACACATACACACATACTTATATGACTGCATTTGCATGTGTGTACGCTCATGTGATGTTTACCTCTCCGCCCGAAAATATTTACAAAACGCGTCAATAAGTGGGATTTTTATTCGCGTTTACTTGAAGAAACACCTCGACTTTCACATGCTGGTACATATGTTTGTATGTCCACATACATACATATAAACTTGTTTATACATACATTGTATGTACCCATATACATATGTAAATATGTCTATATGCGTGCTTATACAAGGGAATCATTTTGCAAATGAACAATCGCAGGTGTTTTACGCCCGACATGGTTGATGCATACGTGTACACCACACACACCTACTCACATAAATATGGATGTCTGTTAACTTCTGGAAAAGGTGTTTCCCTTAAACAGCCCAATGAAATAATGTCATCAAGTGCAATTTGTTTAATATTTTTCATTTTGCATTCATTTTGCATGCATCCGCGGCCTTTTCTCGCTTGCTTTTTTGTCGATCCCATTGAGTACATGGATTTTTTTGTTTTTTTTTTTTTTTTTTTATTTTTTTTTTATATTTTTTTTATTTTATTTTTTTTTTTTTTTTTTAGTTGCTTTATTACATACATACATATGTACATACATAGTTCACCCCCATAAAGCAAATTGAGTAATACAATTGAATGATTTTGTTTTTTGAGGTTGCCACATGTATCAAATTTAAATTGATAGAAAAAATAAATTATACTTTTATACAAATCAAACTAAGCAGCTTTCAGGCGTGTTATCGGTGCAAATATTTTTTAAAGAGAGTTGCCACGTCGTTAAAAAATGTATATCATAAGGGAAACGTGCTATCGCAATAACCCCGAAAATTTGAAGTGGATCCGACAAACAAGTTTTTACGTGTATGTACATACATACATACATACATTGTGTGTACATAAGCGTATTTTTACCCTCTTGGGTATACTTATTAGGTACTGATCGGATTTTTGAATTTTTGAAAGAAATTTCCGTTTTTGAGTCACTCCGAAGTGTAAATTTGTTCACAAAAAAGTTGCCTTTTTTTTAAATTTAAGAAAAAAGTTTTTTTTTGGAAGTAAAAGAATTAAAAAAAAAATTTTTTTGAAAACAAAAAATATTTTGAAAAAAATATTAAAAAAAAGTATTTAAAAAAAAATATTTAAAAAAAAAATATTTTGAAAAAAAAAATATTTTTGAAAAAAAATATTTTGAAAAAAAAAATATTAAAAAAAACATTTTGAAAAAAAAAATATTAAAAAAATTTTGACTACTTCTTCAGTCATTGCCTGTATTCGTCTATAGTAATAGTAGTTTTTGTTGGAACCCGAATTTGAGATAATTTTGAGCAGAAAAATTTTTACACCGCGTTACCCCTTTTTCGAATGTCCTCCGGGACTCCCTTGACCCCTTCAAGGGAATTCAATTTTTTTTTAATTAATCGTCGTTTATTAAAGAACATTAATTTTTTAAAATGAAAATTTTTTTTATTTATTTTTATTAAAAATGCTTCTAAAAAGATTTACTAAAAAGCGCATTTTTCAAACTTGTACAAGTATATGACCCCTTAAATCACGCATATTTCAATACTACTAAAAATACCATTTTACCGCTCTACTTACAGATTGTCGGTCTTTTGGGCATCGTCTTTGGCGCGCTCATACTCAACAGCATCGGTGTAATCGAGGTTGACGGTCATGTCGGTTTCCCGATACAGGCAGTTTTGCCAATTATGCTCATAACACTCGGTTCGATTGTGGTATTCATCGCATTCTTGGGCTGTTGTGGTGCCATACGTGAATCGGTCTGCATGACTATGTGCTATGCCGTCTTCCTGTTGGTGCTGCTCATTATACAGCTAACAATTGTTGTACTACTATGGACCAATAAGGATAAGTTCAACAGTGCCATGGGCGAGGTCATCGATAAAGCATGGGATAGTCGTAGCAAGGAACCGGCCGTCTTCGAAGCTATACAAGTTTCAGTAAGTGTGTTTAATTATAGGTATGAGTTCATTGGTTTTAACATATCTCCTTTCTTTCGTTTAGTTGAAATGTTGCGGCAAGAATGGCATCTCCGATTATGTGTTATTGCTACAAACGCCACCCGCAAGCTGTTGTGAGCACAATGATTGCTTGAATCCATTAAACATTTATGGTGGTTGCCGTAGCAAATTCCAAGAATTCATGTCCTTCAGCACTGACACAGCCAAATACGTTGGCTTGGGATTGATCGCTGTGGAGGTGTGTACAATTTGTTTAATTATTTTTATATTTTTTCTTTATTAAATTGTTTTGTTTATTTAATTCTCGCCCACAGTTGGTTGGTTTCATCTTCGCCTGCTGCCTGGCCAATAACGTGCGCAACTACAAGCGCCGAAACGCCTACTAAGCGCGGCTCAAGCCCACTCCACTCGCAAATGTTCCACAAATTTTTTTATTTTCTGCTTCTTGATGTCGTGATGTCGTCATAAAACGCACATTTATTTCGAAATATAAAATAATATGCAATTGTGTTTGAAGTAAACCTTTGATTTATGAGTACGTATGTATATTTTTTGTTATGAGAAACATACAATATACACTCTGAATATAATTTTCTATGTATGTCTTATGAAAAGTTAAGCTGATATGAACAATTGAAAGTCAAAAATTGATCTAAATTCACACCTTTAATGAATTTAAGTAAAAAGTTGAAACCAAAATTCTCTTTAAAAACCATAAAATGGATATAAATACTTACGTTTCTAAGAAATCTTACCGAATATGCCTGAAATGAACAATATGAGGCCATGAATAAACCACTTTAAATATACAAATACATATATACCATATGTACATACATACGCTGTACCAAAAAGGAAGTCAAGAAGTTGAAAAATATGGCGTATATAAGCAACAAAGAAATCTCAAGAGAATTTAAGACAAGTTGTATTGTTCCAAGTGAATTGAATATATGTCTTTATTATAAATGTAAACAATAATGTTATCGACTTGAATTAAACTCTGCGCGAGATAATATGCATTCACAGTTTATTATTATTATATGTATTCTATTGGATATAAATAAAAGTATATATATATATACAGATATAGATATATATGTAAATGTTAGTTACATTATCTACAAGTTATGTTGAATTAATGTATATTTGATTTTATGCCTTTTTACATGTTAAACTAAAGCGAGTCCGTAGCTTGCAAATTATTTACCATATACATATGTACATATATATGTATGCATGTACATTTTTAAATATATATATATAATATACACATTTACGAAACGACTATGCGTTTGCATGCAACGAGCGTTAATGGTTCGTCTGTCCTAAATACATTCATACATATATATATGTAATCAATCACCTTTTGTACCATTTTTTTGAAAATCCACTTACCCAAAAGTAATTATAAAACTTTTTTCAACTTGAAATTCCATACAAAACACGAATATTTAAATAAAAACGACAAAAAACCGAAATGTACAATTTTTTATTTATCAAGTATGTTAAGTAAAATGGAAAATTGATTCTGTGATCCTCGAGAAATCTTGCCAACCGACTTCAAAAACACAGTTTCGAGAAAAACGCGTTTAAAGACAGCACCTTAGCCAAGCTAGCCTCGAGCGCACAAGTTCTCAAGGCTGTAACTCCGAAACTAATACTCGTATCAACTTGAAAATTTATCACAAGGACATTTAGAAGTGCTATATTGAATTCTTTTATAAAAACTTTCTTATTTGTGAAGGGTATTACAGCTTCAGGACCGAAGCTAAAATTTTTATTATTGTTTTTTTCATATTGTTTGAGACCAAATACGTCGAGAATCGAATTAGTAAACGGCTTTTGCTGATTGCATTAGAATTAGAATTTAATTATATTACGTGGACCTAATAGGTGCTCAAACAATAACAATTAATCAAAAATTAATTAATTAAAATTATGACCTATCACAATACTATTTACATATGCATATTCTTTCGTTAGTTTGATAATTATAGCTTATGTCTCACTATTTATTAAGAATTCAATTGATTACAGACAAACAACCTATAATAAACGAACACAATTTACACCAACACTATCTTCAGTTGCTTTGGCATTAGCAATCGAAAGTGAAAGCACCGACAACAACTCTTACTTCTACTTTTACGCATTCGGAACTTTTCGTTGTTTACTGAAATACAAACGTATCGTATGTACATATGTATGTATAAAAGGAAATCCGAGTAGTGTAGATTATTTTGTAAATATTTTATTTTGTTGGTGTAAGATTTTCTTAAAGCAGCTTTTGTCAATTTAAGTTACTGCGGATAATTTTTGATTTTTAAACCAGTTGATTCGAGACTCGAACTTTTTATTTTCTTTTAAGCAACCCATATCATCACAAAATATAAGTTGCGTTGAAATAAATAGAACGAATATGCGCTGATTTTTACACGGTTGATATAACATCTAAAAAAGATTAAATCGACTTAAACTATTTTCTATTTTAACATATTGTCGCAGCTACAGTAGTTGCAATCAACCCTTAAACTACAACAATTGTGGATATGTATGCATGTAAGTGCCATAAATCTTACCAACAACAACATACTGATGGCAATAAGGTCATTCATTGCCTTGGTGATGGCAAAGCAATGCAAGCACGCCAAACATTTGCATCGATTGGCCTAATTTTACATTTTAAAGTTGCAATAAAGTTTGTCGTCGAATATGCTTATTTCAGGATAACATGCGGCAAGGGGTGTATTTCGGTTTCTGTATCACCTAAAACAGCGTCTAGTTACTAATCATACATAAAAAATAATTTTTTTGTCATTTAGGAATTAATTTCCGAATAAAATTGATTTTCTTGACGATTTCGATTATAAAAAAGTTGAGATCCTATAATATACATAAATATATTTATATATAATATAAATTAATTTCAAAATAAAATTGAAAAATTGAAAAAAAAAAAATAAAATTGATTTCTGAGCCAATTTCGATTATCAAAATGTTTAGATCCAAAATATCTACCAAATCTTCTTTGTGTGAAAAAATGCAATATAGAATGCCATACAGTACTACACACTTTTTCACCTGCCCTCTTAAACAAAAATTTCTGTCTTCACAATATTCGACACGTCAAAAGTCATAGAGACCATATTACGCTATATAATCTAATACTTTTAAGATACTCCCTCAATAAACCGGTAATTGATGTTGAAAGTCAGCTAATTTCTTAATTTTTTGACACCATATTGACCTATATAGACGTTATGAAGTGAAGGTGAAGATCGGATACTCTCTTATACGACAATGCAATGATTCGGGGGTTCGTATAGTCATTTCCATCACACATAGAAATCCAGGTAAACCTAGGAATAAAGAGACGCCCAACTACGGTCAATATTTGTATGTCAAAAATGGGTTGAATCGAACCAATACATCCCCATATACTTAATATAAAGATTTTCGAACTTTCGGGTGATTTTGTACATGTACTATATCAGCCAATATGTGAGTTATTCCAATGAAAATACGAGGGCGTGTTTTACTCATAAGAGTGTATCTTTGTGCTTAAATAGATAAATTTGAGCGAAAATTTGGCCTAGCCCCTATATAACTAATAGCAGGATTTTCGAACATCCCGCTGACTTTACTCTATATGATTGGTTTTATACTTTAAAGTATTTCCCTGTTTGTGATTCTTGCAAGTTGCAAGAGTATAAAATGTGCGGTTACACCCGAACTTAGCCCTTTCTTACTTGTTGATTACTAATCTTGAGCGGTGGCAGCAAATCCCTCCGTTCACATATACTTTTGGTAGAATTTCAATCTGGCCGTTCCAGTCCTTCCAATTAATAAATGTCAAAACCTAACCGATCCAATCAACTGTCAAAGTCGGGTAGTTGAGTTGCTCTCTCGTTTCCAATGACAGGAGAGTTGGGCATCTTTTTATCTCTGCTTAAATTTCCATTACGCAATGTTAAAAGTTACATTCGCGGCTACACGCAGACTCCAGTCTTCCAATAACAATAAACATCGAAATCCGCAAACGTAAGTTTCACTGTTATCGATTTATCGACATATCGATAGTGAGTCAATACGTATCGGAAACGGATTTTAAACAATTAAAAGATTCTTAACACAACTTTTTCTTAACGCTTGCTTAAAATTAGTTATATTTATTTAAGCATTTTACTTAAAATATGTCGTCTACAAATGTAATACGTTCTCATAAACCTATCTGATTTGGAGTACACCCTTTATGCATGTTGAGCTTTTTTCGTTCAAAAGCTCCAGCATATTTTGTAATAGAAGTAGAAGCTTCGCGCTGACGAACAGAGAGAGAGTTAAATGTTTGTGCAGCACATGTTCTCAATTAAAATTGTATTAACATACCATACATACATACAATATACATAACTAATTTATCAAACAAGTAAGGTGGACTTTAGTTCTGGCGCAACGCACTTTGCACTAATTGTTTGAGAAGAATTTTTGAAGCTTCTTATCAGTACGGACAAAGAATCTAAGCGATTTCAGCTTAATATCGCTTGAGATAAGTACAAGCATCTAATATATATGTATAAGTAACTAAACTTAGCTAGCTTTATAGAATATTTATTTTTTTAATTAGCTGGTTAGTACATATGTATGTATGTATATCAAAAGAGTAGTAAGTATCAAATCGTCTTTGAAAAATTCGTGTAATTTTATAATTTTTGAAGTTTCTGGAGAGGGATGACTTTATTTTTGAAATTTTTTTGGAACTCAGTATAGGATAAATTGTTTGTTGCTACCCTGTTTTTGCAGCTTGCTAATGTGTGTATAGATTTTGCACTGCCGAATTGCCGCCAAATGTCGGTGGTGAGAATATTTGTCTGCTGTGAGAGCGAACATTGTTTGCCTACTCATATCAGGTAATCATTTAATCGACCACTTTGCCAGATGTATTCAAACATGCATATGGTATACTACTTTTCGTTCGAAAATAATGCAATGCAACTGAATTTTATGGAGACATAACTGTTAAATCAGCTGTCAAATTAGATACAAATTACATAGTGTTTGATTTTACTTCGGCAAATGAACACATTCATGCATAAATTTACACCGATTGGAGCAAAATTGACGAAGTTAGGGTACCTGTCTTCTTTTACCAGAACTAACTCTACTCCCCCTTAATCGAAAGTTGCGCTAAGTTAACTTTTTGATAGCTTACCTTTAATCCACAAAAATTTGGTAGCACAAAAATCAACATTTCAAGACACATCATCAAAAAACTATCATAATACTAACATACTTGCACTACACATCATTGTCGTACAATGGCAACGCTGAATTTTGCGCTCTCTCAATTGTCTTTAGGTGAAAAGCAGAAATTTAGCTCAACATTTTTTAGTTTGCGGTTAAAATTAAGCGGTGAAAGAGTGAAACGTTTCGTGCACGCGGCATTACTTAATTTAAAAAGTATGAAAAAATATTCCATACGCATAAGTTAACTCAAAGATTTTAAATCAAAATTGACTTACCTTAAATAATGAGATAAATCAAAAGTGAACAGTAAACCTTGCCTATCTATTTACATAACTGGAAATAGTGCACTACCATATCTAGATGCTATAAACATCGGCTAAAAAATAACTTTCTCGCCTTACTTACAATTTGCAGTTGTAGAAAAACAGTTGAAATATTACGTTTTCAAATACATATCTACATATATAATATATGTAATTAATACTTGAACAATAAATATAATTAATATGCTAAGCTAAATGAAATTCTAGCTTATATGGTACATAGAATTCATAAAAATACTAAAGAGCAGCGACTTGCTGTTGTTGCAGCCGCATGACTTGTTTACAAATTAGTTAAAGAAAAAATGTTAAATACATACTTGTATTTGTATTTGTTATTGGTGGCAGTGTTAGATAGCGCGTTGTAAAGAAGAAGACACCAAACACAGTCAAACACGGTTTGAATATGTACATACATATGTATGTATGTATGTATATGGAATGCCGCAAAGAGTGTTTACCTGAAATTTGGAACTCACACCAATAAAAACCACCTTAACAAATTTCAGCATAATCGTCCGCTTTCTATGTTCTCAACTTTTTCGAAGTTGTGTGAGAGAGATAATGTGTATAATAAGTAGTGAAAATGCAGTGAGCATATGTGTACATACATATGTAATTTGAAATTATTTGAGCGTTCTGCAAAATTTGTGTATTATATGTATGTAAAGCAAATCAGCTGCTATTTTTGCGTTCGTTTCCGGCAGATGACCCATGTGAGGGTGGGCTTTCTTTCTGGTTCTTAAATGAACCACTAAGTTACATACCTCTAACGCATGTCGGAGGCGTGACATGTTCGAGTCACTTGTATATTGAAATGCCGGACATTGACTCTGACCGCTTGAGGGGAGAGTTCTTCTGACACGTCGGGCATTCCACGACAACCAGGCCAAGCTCATTTACTCGGACTTCCTTGTAGAGTGATACTCTTGTATACGCGTGTCGAGAAGCCTTGCAAGCCGAGTTCTCAGGGAACCAATAACCTGGGGCTGCCACAGATTGTACAGTAATACACTTCTAGGATTCAAGCTATGTATGTACATATTGAGGCGATGTATCATATTCGCTGAGAGATCATATTGGCTCCATCAAGAACAATAGAAACAAGAATGCACCGTTATGACGTCTGAAATTAGATGGAGGAAAATTGTTAACATTTCGTGCGGTTTTACCATTTTATGGCTGTAATAATCGGCCACGTTTCAACTTAGTGGTGCGGTAAATAATCCAAACTGTCAATTCTGGTGCGAAGAAAATCCACAAATTATTCATGAACAAGCATTACACTTACCTAAATTGACAGTTTGGTGTGGTTTTTGGTCTGATGGAATCATCAGGCCGTACTTCTTTCGAAATGAAGCTGGTGACATCATTACTGTCAATGGAGAGCGGTATAGATCGATGATAACCAACTTTTTATGACCGTAATTGGATGAAGTTGATCTTGACAACAACTGGTTCCAAGAAGACGGAGCATTGCGCCACACAGCAATTGCAACCGAATAATTGCGAGAAAAGTTTGGAGATTCGATTATTTAGGAAGTTGTGATTTAAAACCATTAGACTATTTCTAGTTAGATTATATCATGTCATTGGTCTTTAGCAATAAACCAGACTCTCTTCATGCTTCAGAAGTCAATATTTGAATATTCATGACATACGACTTGATTTAGTGGATAGATTAGAAAAAGTACTCGAAAATTGGGTTCAATGCATTCGTTCCTGCAAAAGAAGTTGTAAAGGCCATTTGAATTATGTTATATTCAGAACTTAATTATATCGATTGTACTTGATATTAAGTAAAAAACATTACAATTTCCTTAACAATTAGTGTGTTTTTTTCTTGAAAGAAATCGTAGCACTCTTATTGGAAAATCCTGTATATATCTTGAATTAAATTAAAAATTCATAAATACATAATATTGACCATTTACCGGGTTTGACTGTGTTTTGTAGTCAGTATTAAATTGCCCAAGTCTTAGTATTACATAACATTAAACATAATGAAGTAATGCTGTTGACATTCTTCTAAAAAAATCAACTAAAGTTTGTCATATTTATGACAGGCCCAGCCATTGTGACAAAACCGCAAAATAATTATACAGTACCAATACTTATGCAACGCACTGTAGTATAATAAATGTATCTACAAAATATCAAACAATAATTAACTCAAAATATAATTACAAGTTTTTTCAAAAATAGGAATAGCCGGATAATAATTACAAACTAAAAACAAGAAAAGTACAAAAACAAAAACGAAAACACAATGACATCAACGTCAACGATTAAAAAATTTACAATCGTATTTGGCTTCATATGCTCGGTAAGTGAAGTTAAATTTTTATGAAAAACTAATATTTATAATTTAACAGATATTCTTGAATATAGAGGAAGAAGTGATAAAAAATTAACAAATAATAATGCTCTTCACAAGTAAAACATATTTCTAACAAAAACTTTGGTTGGCCAGTTTGTAAGACAGTTATATGCTATAGAGATTCGATTTGAACAATTTATTCGGAAATTGCACCGTTGCCTTTGACAATAACCTAAGCCAAATTTTATGAAGACATCTCGTCAAATGAAATAAGTTTTCACTTAAAGCATTTGATGCCGATCGTTCAGTTTGTATGAGAGCTGTATGCTATAGTGATCTCATCAAAACCGTTTCTTATTTATAAAAACACCGAGTAACCTAGCACTTTTGGTGTTTGATTACCTACGATTTGACTACCTCCTAGAAAAATATGCTTTTATGTGGTAGAACCACCACCAAATATAAGCTTAGGCCCCAACTTTTCAAAAACAAACTAATGAAAATATTTTATTATCTAAAAATTTTTCGGTTAACACTGTCGAGTTCTTGTAGAGAGCGTAAGAGAGAGCCAGCACCTAATTTACTATGTCAATAGTGCTCTCTTGTACTGGTTCAAAAATGATAAAGATAGTGATTATGCCAAAATTGAACCGTTACTTTTTCGGTTTAGGCTGTGACAGCTGTAACCAAGAATGTAGCAAGAAAATAGCGCTGACGTAATGAATTTAATAATGAAATTTTGTTTAAAATGTAAAGGCCATTTGGCATTTTTTCTACACTGTCTCTTCTCATTCTTAAATTCATTACGTCACGATGTCGCAATTTTGCTTCTATCACTCTTCCGCTAGTTTTAATAGTAAAAGAATGAGGACAGCATTTTTTGTTTGTGAATAATGCTGTTTGTTCGTCGAACTGTCTACATTAATTATTTGAGAGATGACACTTTTCAATACAACAAACACATTTTTCATGTCGCACTCAAACCGCAATACTCGTTTATTGCTATTTGAAGCTATTTTGAATAAATTTATTATATTTTTTATGTATATGCGATTTTTTTAGCTAAATAAATATAAAATCGGTAATAAAAAATTAAATGTATTTTCACACAATTTAAAATCTGATTGGATAAATATCAATTAAATCATCATCGCTCCAAGTCACTGTCCAAGCGCAGTCTGAACTTGTCAAGGTCAAATTTAACCCACAGCGTGCTTTAAAACCAGATTTTAATAACAAGATTTTGATGCTGATTAATTTTTTATCCATTTTTATTTTATTTTTTGAATACAAGCTTTAAGATTCAAATCATAAGCGACATATTATAGTCTTTAATGCATTCAACTTATTTGGAGAATGAGATTTAAATATTCCTACATTTATACAAAGGATTTTATTGTGCATATCATCTCCTAAGGGTTAACAGTTCTACGTCAAATTTAATTTATTAAAAGCGAAAGCAATCATGTGAGCAAACAATCAAGCAAAATTCTTGTTTACCAGCATTTTTAAATTTTTAACGTATCCATAGAAATACAAATTTATATGTACATATATCGTCACCTAAAATACATCACTTTTCATATGTTTACACACGAAGGAAAAATGATATAATAGAAATTGGAACAAAATTTGAGTTTTGGTTATAAAATTGGTTATATATTGGTTATTATATCTGATATCTGATTAAGGTTGTCAAATATCTCCCTCCCGTTTTTTTTTGCTCTTCATTCAATGCTTTATAAAAAGTGTTACAGTGATCGGATTTAGTTAAAACAAGTAAGCGTCGTTCGGGTGTCAAACATTTTCCATCTAATGATAAAGTGATAATCGAGATTTCATTATACGTCATTTATATATTTCGTACGTGTCATCAGGGTGTTAAGAAAATATTATATACCGAAATTCATTGAAATCGGTCTAGTAGTTCCTGAGATATGGTTTTTGGTTCATAAGTGGGCGAGGCCACGCCCATTTTCAATTTTTAAAAAAAGCCTGGGTGCAGCTTTCTTCTGCCATTTTTTCCGTAAAATTTAGTGTTTCTGACGTTTTTTGTTAGTCGGTTAACGGACTTTTAGTGATTTTCAACATAATCTTTGTATGGGAGGTGGGCGTGGTTATTATCCGATTTCTTCCATTTTTGAACTGTATATAGAAATGCCTGAAGAAAACGACTCTGTAGAGTTTGGTTGACATAGCTATAGTCGTTTCTGAGATATGTACAAAAAACTTAGTAGGGGGCGGGGCCACGCCCACTTTTCCAAAAAAACTGCGTCCAAATATGCCCCTCCCTAATGCGATCCTTTGTGCCAAATTTCACTTTAATATCTTTATTTATGGCTTAGTTATGACACTTTATAAGTTTTCGGTTTCCGCCATTTTGTGGGCGATGGCACGAGTTGGCCGATTTTGCCCATCTTCGAACTTTCCTCGTTATGGAGCCAAGAAATACGTGTACCAAGTTTCATCATGATATCTCATTTTTACTCAAGTTACAGCTTGCACGGACGGACGGACAGACGGACGGACGGACGGACAGACAGACATCCGGATTTCGACTCTAACGTCACCCTGATCAAACTTTAATATATAACCCTATATCTGACTCTTTTAGTTTTAGGACTTACAAACAACCGTTATGTGAACAAAACTATAATACTCTCCTTAGCAACATTGTTGCGAAAGATAAAAATGCGTCGTTTCGTGCGATAAACTGTTTCCATCTAAACGGCATTCATTTTTTCGTGATAGGCCCCCTTTATTTTAAGAACTCGACAGCCACTTTTCACACGTATGTTTTGACAACTTTACATGAATATATTCGCCATTAACAAAAAACAAAATTAATAACTTGGCGCTATGTTCGGTCAAATTAAAAAGCAAAAACAATAAAATAAATAAATACAAGCCATTGCAGAATTTCAATTTCTGGCTGACTGTCATAAGGCATCTGTATGTATATATACCGGTGTATATGCGCGTATGATAATATATCAAGCAAGTGGTTATGCATATAATGCCAACATATGTACATATGTTTGCCTCTTGCGATTAAAAATTATTTTCGCCTAGAGTATATAAAGCCTTTTGTTGCTCACGGGCTAATAACCAAAAGGTATAAAAATAATTTGTTTGAGTGACTAAACAACACTGGGGAAATGTAGCAGCATACATATGGATGTATGAATCCTATAAAAAAATTGATTTATGAACGATTCTATTTCAGTTTGTTTTATTGTATATTATTGTTTTGTAGAGAAGTAAGGAAGCACCAAAACACAGGTCGGACATTCAGCTCTCTCGTAAATTGTTGAAAGGTGAAGGGTGCCAAAGTATTTCATAGTGGTAGGCAAATTTTTACTCTAATTAAACCACGAAATTATAGTAACGATTTCGGATTTCATATAACCTCGAATGCTTAACAAGTTTTTCAAGTTTCATTTTGATATTATATACTATATAAAATTATAGTCCAGATTTGCGGTATTAAATAACCTCGAATGCTTAACAAGCGTACCAAGCTTCATTTAGACCTGCTTGAAACGACTGAAAAGTTGCATTCATTCTATCTAGTATTTATACGAAATAATGTTAAGCGAAGAGCCGAAATCTGTATCTGAATTCTAGAATAATAGGTTTGGTTGCGACCTGATTTGGTTCATTTTAAATTTGCTTTAAAGCGATGTTTTGCGGTTGGTCGAGTATAAAAAAATTCAATTCTAATTGTGCCACACCCATAGTCAAATTTCCCTGCTGAAACCTAAGCACTTTTGTATCATGAGGAATGGGCGGGCCGATGTTTTTTTATTCTCACACTAACAAATAAAATGTGTTGTTTATTAGATACAACTGTTTGTTACGTCATTCTGCATGTTTTGTTATCCATAACTCCAGCTTACTATCTATATCATATTGTATTGTTATAAACATCCGTTATATAAAAGTTTATAAAAAAAGAAAAGGTCAATTAAAAATTTCATAAAATCGTTCGAAGCAAACGAGTGAGATGGCGATGTGGCCAGATGGCAATAATATTATTTTATTATAAGAAGAATTTATATTTATAAATCGACTCTGAAACAAAATTACAAAAATTATATTTTGTTTTATATTTTAGAAGAGAAAATATTAAAATTAAAAGAAAAGTCGTTAATATATGGTATATAAAGACAGTATTATTATTTTTTTTTTAGACAAGACCTAAGTAGCCAGTTCCCTTAGTTTCTTAGTCTGTCTGTAAATATATTTACACGCAATACTTAATAAAGTAAGAAAAAAAATATTTTTATTTGTTTTCTAATCGTCAATCAAGGTTGCAAATAATTTTTTAATTAATATTTAGTTTTTTATTTTGGAATCCCAAAATTTGTAGTTAACAATAATTTTAAAATATCTAATCCTAAATACAGGGTTGGAAAAAAGGCAAAATTTAGTGCCAAATATTAGAATGAAAAAAATAATACCTAATAAGTAATAATAAAAAAATATGTAAATAAAAATAACAAAAAATTAAAAACAAAGTTTTTGAGTATATATACTTTTTTAGCCTGCGTATTATTCTAAGACTAAGAATTAATTATTAAATATTATTATTTTTTTAAATAAATTTTAATTAAAATTTTTTAAATTTTAATTTTTTTTAGTTAAATTTTTTTAGTTTTATTTTTTTTCTAATATTAATTTTTTTAATTTATATTTTTTAATTTCAATTTTTTAATTTTAATTTTAATTTTTTAAATTTTTTAATAAATTTTAATTCTAAGACTAAGAATTAATTGTTAAATATTATTAACTTTTTTTAAAAAATTTTTAATTTTAATTTTTAAATTTAAATTGAAAATGAAAAAAATTTATTTTTAATTTCTTAATTAAAAAAAATATTTTTTTTTTTCCACAAATAGAAAATTTTTTTTAATCCGGATTTGAAAAAAAATATAATATAATTTTCTTCCCACATATTTAAATTCGTTTTTTTTTTTTTTTTTTAAAAATTGTTAAAATTGGATTAATTTTTATTTATTTTATTTATATTTTATTATATTTATTTTTATTTAATTAATATATTTTTTCATATGCAACTTTGCTTACCTCTGGCAGCACTGTTTATCAGCCGGCACACTTGCATGTTTTGCGTTATTTATAGATATAGTTGTGCTAAACAAAAAAGAAAATCGGAGCACAATTCGAAAATAAATAGTACGATCCACCTGTATGTTTGTATTATGTGCTTATGCGCACAAAATATTTCTTTTCTTTGCTGGAAAGAATGTGGTTGGCGTAGTAAAAAGTTTCTAATTTTTGATTCTGCACTAACAATTTGTATGCCGGCTTCTCATTGTTTACACATCACACATTTGTCTTCATGCATATTTACATATATAACATTTTATCAAATTTGAATCGGTTTGACAAAAATAAATTAAAAATTTTCAAATATATTAATGCAAACCATTATAATCGCCTTCAAAATAGGCTGCTTTTGAGTCCGAGTCATTTTTGATCGGATGGTATACATATATGTATGTATGTACAATACTCGTTTATATATGCGCATATGGTTTATTTTGATTTTACTCAGACCCATTAATATTTTACTATTTTTGAGTTTTCAGTTTCATTGAAACAGTCACTTCTACATACATACACACAGTTACACTTACTCAGCCTAAGTGTAAACTATGAAACATGCGTTTTCTATCTATAATTAATTGATCGTAAATTATTTAGGTTATTGCCTTGCAATAAATGAGTCTAAACATGTACATATGTACATATGTACATATGTGTGTATATAAATGTGGCCATTTAAGTGCTGAAACCATGTGGCGGGAAATTGAAATACTTTGTTTGCAATTAGCCTCGCCATATTCCATAAAATAATATTTGGAAGAGAATTCTTCATTGTTTTGCAAAAAACTGCAGAAATTTATGGGCGAAATGAATTAATTTCGTTTTTAATTCTTCCATTGATATTTCGTGCAATTGAAATGAAGGTCAGTGAAATTCGCAATAAATATAAACATATTTATGTGTGTATGTATATACGCCTATGGGAGAGTGGCTCTCAGTTTTCATGCATTAATTGGGATGTTTCAAATTATGAGCGGCTTTAAATTGTATGAGCTTGTGCAAGCGAAAAATTAAAACGACCGTTATTTGATACACTCATATATTCTTATTTGCCGGAACAAAATTTGTATATATCCATATATAAAATGTAAGTATGTATATGCTTGTAGTTGACATTGCTTTGGTTTAGCGTTTCTATACTTGGGGCATAGAATAACATGAAAAGGTAAACCACAAAATGTATGCATACATACATACATACATACATACATACATACACATATGTATATACCTATATGTCAGTATGGGCGGTTGTACCAAAAAGGTTTCAAATTCGCAGAAATCAGTTTTCGATAGCCGTAAACATTGTACATCAACTTTTATAACCCAAAAATAAAGCAAAATTTGTTTTTGTATTGACTCTTGTGTGTATATGATTGTATACGCTTGTTTAAAATATTCTTCACGACAACAAAAATATCCAAAAATGCTGAGTGAGACCAGAAACCAAAATTGGACTACGTTTTTCCCCGCTATTCCCACCTTTTTTTACAGTGGTTTTAAGCCGTATTTTTTGGTATAAAAAATTATTAATATTATTACGCAATATTAAAAAAACCTATAAAACTGCATTCAGAGTGGCCGAAAAAGCCAAAATTGCAAATATTCATAAAATTAGAAAACCTAACCTCTATTTACACTGGTAAATTGGCTGAAAAATGACATTGACACGATCATGCAGGACGGAAACGCGGTTTTCCGATGAACTTCTTGAAAGTTTCAATATGGGTCAGCTGTTACCAAAATTTAACTTAAACTTGGAAGAAATAGATATAACTGTATTTATTGAATGCCTAGTTAGAAGTTTTGGGAAAATCTTGTCAGGGAGCAAAGAAATGCAAAATCGAAGCTCAAAGCAGAAGTAGCGCTTTGGCAACAACAATGGAAGATGCAAATTACTACTAGTGCTTTCTGCCTTAGAAACCCTCAGCACTTGCGATAAGGATATTTATCCGACGATTCATACTCTTCTTCACGTGATTTGCACTTTACTACGAATCAAGACTTGGCTCACAAAAAACGATGCTCCAGAAAAGATTGAACGGCTTTGCACTCCTTAACATAAACTATGACATTGCTGTGCAACCAGAAGAAGCTCAGGTCCGAATGGATAATTTTATTCCATATTTAAGTAATTAATTTGCAAAAAAACTGATTTTTTAACTTGAAAACCTTACCCCTCCTTAAAAAAAATGCCTCTTCAAAAAGCGTTTACAAAAAAAGATTTTTTTTCTGTCTTGCAAGTGGATATAACCCCTCAAGCTTAGCGGACTCTGAACTTGTTTAGTGTTAAGCTACTTCTGGGCCGGGCAAATCATGGCAAGTTCAGTGAGCTTCAAGTGCTTAGTAAGACTCAACATTATACATTACTTGGTATTTTTTTCATAACCCGGTTAGCAGTAATACCGATTATATTGCTGATGTTGTCTGGAAAATGCAAAGGTCGCTTCCCCTCAATAGTTTATATTTGACTGTTCTGGTTTTGCGAGACCAGGATTGAAGCATCTTGATGCTAATTTCTGGGGTGAATAATCTGCTTTTGAAAATATTTATCCAAACAGATCTGTGATGTGTTCATGATTTCTTGCTGGCAAATAGAGGTTTCCTTCATTTTAGGAATTAAGGCACAACAGAGGTCATTTTAGAACTTGTCGAATGACGTTTTCTTTTTTCAACACTTTTTTAATTTCGTTTGCTATTTTGCCACTGTTGCTTTCTAACCTGAAGTAACGGGTAACGGCGGCAACATTTGAAAGAGATAATCTTCAAATATAAATGCCAAAGAATGTGCTTTCGAATAATAATGAACAGACGCCATTAAATTTGATGGTTTTGTGTTTTTTTCTTTAAAAAAGTAGGGAATTTCGAAATGAATTATCCTGCTCGCACTTACAAAGCGCATGTAGCATTTATATAACGTTGCCATATAATGAGGCAATGTTTTCATCGAGGAATGAAAATGCTGAAGGCATGACGCGGATTCCTTTAATTAATTGATCTTCGCTATTTTTTGTTATTTTAGCATTCCTTTGCCACTTGCTTATTAGCTAAAAGTGTTAGTTGAGGGGAAGCAATAAATTGATACAGTAATTAGTTCAAATATTTCAATAAAGCAAGAATTCGCATAAAATTAAAATACTTACATACATATGAATCAGAGCATTTATTCGCAGCTGTTATTATTATGCCGCAGAGGCACACAAAGGCAAAGAGGTGCTAAAACGGCAAAAAAATAAAATAAAACAAAAAAAGAACAAAAAAAGGTATTACTGATCTTTTCAAACTGAAATAAATTATCGAATACAGCGATTTGTATTTTCTAAGAAACAATAAACAGCTTTATCTTATCAAATAAACAACGAAAGTTATTGTGACAGCGTGCGCCAGCAGCATATTTCGTCGAATCATCGTCATACCAACACCCACAATTTTCGTTGCCATTTGCAAACACCTCGAAGAGAAGCAGATAAAAAGTTGACATTTCGCGTATCCAAAATTTTGAATTTCTAGCGAAAAAACCGACTGTAAGCTTATATTCTTCACCAGAATTAGTTGAGGTTTTGTCTTCCGTTGATTGAAAACAAAAAAGCAATCTAAAATGGAAAACTTGATTTTTGGTTGTTTACTTTGCGGTCACATTCCAATACACGCTAACCAGTCAGGTGAACATGAGTCAAAGTTGAAATAAAATAATAATATAGTACTTATGTGTCATACCTTGCAGTTGATTTTCATTTAGCTGAATGCAGTATTATTAATTTAATAATTTATTATTTTGCGAACACTTTAGAAACTCACTATTTTTTATTGCACCAAATGTGATCGAATTTCACAGTAAAGCGTGATCCAATTCGAGGTTCTCTACTTTTTTTTTTAAAGAAAAAACACAGAACCTCTAATTTAATGTCAAATGTCTATTATCATTCGAAAGAACATGCCTTGCCATTTATTTTTTGAAGATTAGCTCTTTCATATTTTGGACGCGATTACGTCTCAGACGGTTCATCCATTGAGCCCAATTTTCGATGACTCGTTTGAGTATTTCGACAGATAACTCGCGAATGACACGCGTGATGTTTTCCTCCAAGGTCTAAATGGAAGCGGGATTGTCCGCTTAGACTTTAGAATTTACATACCCTTACAGGAAAAAGTCTAACGGTGTGTCTTGTTGGTCAATCGACCGGCACAAAACTTGAAATTATCTGCTCACTGAAGTGTTCTCTCAATAGATCCATTGATTGATGCAATGTGTGGGAATTGGTGCCGTCTTGTTGAGACCAAATGTCGCCGAGATCACGAGCTTCTATTTCAGGCATCAAATAGTCGGTTATCATGGCTCGATAAGGGTCGCCATTGACGGTTACGTTCTCACGCGCATCATTTTTGAAGAAATAAGTATGTATCGATGATTCCACCAACCCACAAACCACACCAATTCGTTGTTTTTTCTGCATGAAATGGCAGCTCTTCAGGTTGCTCTTCATCCCAAATACGGTAATTTTGTTTGTTTACATTGAGCAAGAAATGGGCCTCATCGCTAAAGAAAATTTGGCTCGAAAACGTCGGTTCTTCTTGGAACTTTTCAAGAGCGCATAGAGTGAAGCGAAGTCGCTTGGGAAGTCGATCGGTTTCAGTTCTTGCACAAGCTATATTTTGTACGCTTTTAATTTAAGAACACGACGTAAAATGGTCTTCGTGTACACACTCAGCTACGGCTATTCGGACGAATATTACCCAATAATGAATGCTGAATCTCAAGATGTATGATAGTGTTGCGAATAGTACGCTCATTAGGCCGATTATGTCGAACATAAGTTGAGCATGGAACACATTGTTTGCAGAAGGTAAATTTTCGTAATAAAGTTGAACGATCTGTAAACCTTGTTCAGGCGTAAGTCTTTCCATGATGAAATTACAGTTTGAAACGATTCACGCGTGATCTGTCAAGAAAAGGCTATTGAAAATAGTACCGCTACTTGGATCACCCGTTATAAAGGTATTTAACATACATATTTTACACATCCACTGTTTAATGGTAGTTTGTGATCTGCGCTAACGATGACTACAGTCCCCTCTTTTTGGTAACCACCATATATAATATGTATATATGTAAATGTATGTATATAATTATGTTATTTTCACAT
The DNA here is from genome assembly GCF_024586455.1 of Bactrocera neohumeralis. Taxonomy (NCBI): domain Eukaryota; kingdom Metazoa; phylum Arthropoda; class Insecta; order Diptera; family Tephritidae; genus Bactrocera; species Bactrocera neohumeralis. The sequence continues at coordinate 9,986,744 of NC_065921.1, forward strand.
TCGTTCAAATTAGTCGGTACATAACTCAACAGCAGGTTTCTCTAGCAGTGGATTGCTTCAAATATTTTGATGCACTCAGTGCAACCACAAACTCATGCACATGTGTAGAATATTATAGAAAGCTACTTTTCACAGGCACTGTAGAAAATAAATGTTGATGAAACACGAATATTTCGCCTTTGCATGAAATCTTTACACTCGAAAAAGGCGGTGAAAGCTACAACGTTTGAAATTTAGGAAACTGTTGAACAAACTTATTTTTTTATAAATACATATTAACAGTATATTGAGGTATTTTTTTAAATTAACAGTATTTTTAATATTAACAGTATTTTTAAATATATAGCATTTTTAGTTTGTGTAGTTTATGCTGAGCCATTTTAACACATTTTAACACATTTTTGTTAGTTTTGTGGTTTCAGCGTACAAAGCCATTGGTGGAATGTTAGTGCAGAGAAATTTTTGTGGTTTTGTGGCGTGGCCTCTCGCATCAAAATTCTCGGAATAAATTTATTATTTTTTTATTTGCTAGTATTTTCCCTTTCAACAATATTTCCGTATGTATAATTAAAAAACTACTTTTTATCTGTGTATTTTTATACCCTGAACAGGGTATATTAAGTTTGTCACGATGTTTGTAACACCCAGAAAGAAGCGTTGGAGACCCTATAAAGTATATATATAAATGATCAGTATGTTGAGCTGAGTCGATTTAGCCATGTCCGTCTGTCTGTCTGTCCGTCCGTCCGTCCGTCTGTCTTTATATATACGAACTAGTCTCTCAGTTTTTAAGATATCGTTTTGAAATTTTGCAAACGTCATTTTCTCTTCAAGAAGCTGCTCATTTGTCAGAACGGCCGATATCGGACCACTATAACATATAACTGCCATACAAACTGAACGATCGGAATCGAGTTCTTGTATGGAAAACTTTCACATTTGATAATGTATCTTCACCAAATTTGGTATAGATTATTTTCTAAGGCAACAATGTAATCTCCGAAGAAATTGTTCAGATCGGTTAACTATAGCATATACATATAGCTACCATACAAACTGAACACATAGTTACTAAAAGAAATGCACCTGTGAAGGGTATATGAGCTTCGGTGCAACCGAAGTTAACGTTTTTTCTTGTTTTTGATTAGAATTTCGTTAGAATTTCGTGTAGGTTCTAAAAATTTTAAACATTAAATTGATTCTGTAAGCTTTTATTTTGGGTTACTTATTAAATAGAATGAATACATACATATACATACATATGTGTAGATTTTGCTAAATTTCGAGGAATCGAAAACTTGCTGCTGATATGTTCGCGTATTTTTGGAACAGAGTTGCCACCAGTAAGGAAAAATTATTTACTTCAATATACATACATATGTGTAATTAAGAAAGTTTGTAAAATGTGTAGTATTTTGAGAAAAGAACATCCCGAAAAATATTTTAATTATTTTATTAGGTCTTTCATCTTTATACTTATATAAAAAACATTACGTCTCATTGTTTGTCCGCGATGGACTACTGAATTGATTTCACAAAATTCAGCACATTGTGTCCATTTCGATCCAACTTAGGAGACAGAACAGTTCATAAATAAAAAATACAGTGTAAGCACTATTAAATGAATGCTCTATTAAGCGGACATATCCATTAACCATGCACATTAGCCGACCACATAATTTGTTGATGTTTATTAAGTACAATCTATTAAGCGAACAACTCGATTAACTGGAGAGAAAGGCTCGTAGCCAGACATTGAGAAAGCAGCCTTAAGGGGGAGCCTGCTTTAGAGTCAATATATATGTATACCAATCACACACTTTTTGGACAAAGATTATTTTTTTCGACGGTAGATTATTATTCGGATAATATCTGCTAGCAGAGAATTTTTGTTTTTAAGATTCATCCACGGACCACCTTTGGTTTTCTAGCGCCGTCGGTGTAAAAATGTTTAATTTTTTCATCAAAAATTTTCCTGTGTATTCTTAAAGTATGTCTAAATATCCCCTTAAAATTTTATAGCAATTGGCGAAATTGTTTTCTTTTTCAATTTCTACAAATCGCCTTGTTTTAGGCTAGTTGGCATCAACTTCAAAATTAACTTTTTGAAAAATGATTTTAAATTATTTCAAAATTAATTTAATCGTCATTAATACAATTTCGATGATATCTATTGTCACTAGTTCGAAAAAGAAGATTTGAATGCCAACAAACTGTCAATTCCAATTGCGCTGACTTCTCAAGTACAAATGCGTTTTTTTCAAAGGTTGGCAGCAATAAGCCAATAAGTGTTGGCATGAATAACTATAAAACCAAAATAACGGCGACATTCATTGGTGTCATTAAATTTGACGTAATGAAAACCGCTCATAACAAAAATACAGCATGAATGAAAAAAATGAGATATTTTAGTTTTTACTTCTTGAAGTTAATCTTTGACATAAATCCAGAAGCCATTTCAATATGACACGATAGGAAATTTGCCAACATTGATGACAGGGTTATGACATAACATTTCTCAAAATTTAAAAAAATTGGTTTGTGTGCGTGACATAAGCCTTACTTACTTGAGCTTGTCTAGTCACAATAAAACAATTACTGTTTTGACTCATTTCATTGTCAATAAACTACGAATGACGCTAATTGCTACATTCATACTACGTATCCCCCAGCAGAACAATAAACTAGTTAGCGATAATAACAATGCACAACCAGAATTATAGGCCGAAAACATAACTGGACCGAAAAAAGAAACTTTTAACAATTTTTGTAGCAGAAAGCATGGTTAGGTCAGGAATCAATAAATATTCAGAAACCTCAAACAAAATACAATTTGAGTTGCAACTGATCATATATATTGAACTAGAAAGTTATACCATCCGTTCAAATTTGACCCGGACTGGGCCAATTAAACTGCGCGCCTCAAACGAATTTATTAAAGGGTTTCTTCTAGATTTGTTACGTTCTCTTTTTAATGTTCGTGTGAGCTGCGATCTGAACTAGAAAGTCATACTATCCGATCAAATTTGACCCGGAGTTTTCTCCTAGATTGTTACGTTCTTTTTAATGTCCTGTGAACTTCGATCTCCATATGTCAATAAGTCCCTTCGATAACGATAACATGAAAAAAGTTAAAGAAAGTGCTTGAAAATCAATAGTTTTGGCATCAGAGAGATAGCTGAAGATTTCAAAACCTCTTATGGGTCGTCTCAACACATTTAAGTTAATGTTTTGGTTATGAAGTGAGTCAAAGCTAAATTCATACCAAAAGACCTGCATCTTTTGCAAAAATTGCATCGAGGAGAGATCGAAAAAGAGATGATTGACAACGTAGCTGAGAATTCCAATTCTAAATTTCGTTAAAGGCACTGAAGGCCTTTCCAACTTAGACGTAAAAAGTATCGGGACAATTGGATTAAGAGGGCGAAAAAAGCAAATTTTCCAAATTTTTTTCCTAGAAAACTTTTAAATTTATTGCTCCAAAAATGTGTACACATATTATGGTATCTTTTAACTGTATTTTAAGACTTGATATAAATTATTAGTAGAAATATTTATTTGGAAAGGAACTACAGCTGATCTCCGGGAGCTTCTCTCAAAATAGAATTTTTGCGGTTATCACTATATCTCTGAACTGGATCCTCTGAAATTAAGAAAACAAACAGATTTCGTTAAAGTAATGTTAAATCTAGTAATTAACCGAAGGAATAAGCAAAATAATTTTTTTTTGAAAAAATTACAGTTTCTCAAAAACATAAATTTTTGCCCAAACTTCGGCGTTGAAAAAAAAAACTCATTTATCGGTGAGAAAAAATATTCGATTAATTACTGAAAATATATTTAAGGAGCTCGTGTTATAATTTGAGACTAACCGGTTTAGCCGTTTTGGAGTAATGTTGGTCACCGACTTTGAAAACATCTTTTTGAGAAAAACGTGTTTAAAGGTAAGACTTGAACTTCCAAGCACATTGAAACGCCTTTTAAAATTTTTGTATAAGTTCGAAAATATTCACCGGAACCTTATGAAATTTTCTGTGTATATTCTTTAATATATGTACCTTGAGAAAATAAAATATAAAAGAATCGATTATAAGAAAATTCTGACTATATATAACCTCTTAAACATTGACAAGATTATATTGGCTCACGAACCCATTTCGAAGGCGATATTAAAGATTTGTATTAATATACGTGAAAATGCATTTTTTGGTCAGTCCGAGTCAAATCCCTTTGACTGGTATATTTTTAATCAAGAATAGATTATGTGGACGATTGAACTCTCGTAGCAAATCAATACGTAACAAATGTCAATTGCTTGTATGGAAAGAAGGTAGTCTGCTAACCAGTTGGGTTTGCAATTTATGGTATGCTAGTTAGTATATGGGGTATTCTAAACCAAATCGACCACTTTTTAACCCGACCCCTTTAGTTTTTTTTGAGGAAAAAAAAAATAAAAAAAATGGGGAACTTCCAAAAAAATAAATGACGATTTTGCTTAAAAAAACCGATTATTTTATATTATTGATCGTGTTAAATTTTTTTCGTGTATTTTTTCGAAAAGTTCATTCAAAAATAAAAATTTTAAAGAAAAAAAAGTTCCCCAAAAGTCAATTTCTACAAAAGTTATGGCTATTTGAAAATAAAAAGCCATTTTTTGAAAAATTCATAACTTTTTTGAAGTTGGACAAAAAATTTTGAAAAAATTCTCAAAAATGTTTTTCAAAGGGTAGAAAAGGATGGATAAGTTTCAGCAAAATCTAAAGGGGTCGGGTTAAAAAGTGGTCGATTTGGTATGGAATACCCCATATATTATTCAATGAACTGTATAGATATAAATATGTATATGTTTGTATGTATGTATACACTATATTGTATTATGCATATTGCTAAGATAATGTGATGATGTTACTGGCACGTTTTATTGTATTAAAAAATAGCTGATTTATATTGCATGTAATGCCGGTTGCTTTAGCATCTCAGTCGCATATAACACAAATAACGAGTTTTATTATTAGAATTTTGTATACTTAAAATTTATAAAATGTGCGCTTACAACGTTTGCAACAAAGCGAGCAGTTAAGTTAATGATATGTAATTTACGAAACTTCGTGAATATTTTGCTACTTTTGCGCTTTAAATTAGCAATATTTATTGCTCATAGCAACCAGCATTGATGTTGATGTCATATTGCTGTTGTGATGTTGTTGTTCAAATAAACATACAAACATGAGTGTAACTACACAAAAACATACTCATAAATGTAAAGATCGCTCCTTGAACTTTTTGCTATTTTTTGCTGTTTTTGCTGTCACCACCTTTATCTCGCATCATTTTATCGCGCACTTATTCACTTAAGTCAACTATGCGACGTCACTGCTGACATCAATTCGCAATTGAGTTGAGTGTTTAATTGAATGGTAAGTCATTGTGTGCACAATCATCGCCTCTGCGTCTAATCTAGGCACATGCAAACTTTTAGATTAATTTAGCGGTTAACGCTCACGCTCTCTTGGGCATTTGTTCGTGACTACTAAATTATTGTAGCACTGTGCGAAAAAGGCAGAAATGAATATCATTTTTATCTCTTTTTTTTGGAAAACATAAAGTGATAAAGATCAAGTATTAAAGTTGATCGTTAAATTTTGTAAATAACAGTTTTTATGCTAACAGCTATTCAACTGCTTAAAAAATTCTGCAGAATGCCGTGGGTCGCTCAGAACAATTTTTTTCGGCTACTATACCACTAAATCTTGGACAATAATTCATGCTGAATTACCTGAACGGGGTATTCTTGTCTAGGATTTTGTTTAGACTTTCAAAAATATGACCTTGGAAGGATTTTTCAAAATTCAACTTATTTTCGGAGATACAGCCGATTTTGTGACGTGGCGTCCGTGTTCACTAGAATTGTCTCCTAAACTTTAGACGCGTTTTTCTCAAAACTGTCTTTTTCGGAACGATACCCACGATTTCTCAGGTTCTACTGTACCGATTTACTTTCTATGGTTGGAACTAGCCCCATCCCTAATTTATTTTTATTATTTTAAAAAATTCGAAATAGTCAGAAAAAGTGATCCAAAATAACTTTTTTTTCAGGCAGTCGCCATTTTGCGAAAAAAAAATTTCCCACTTTTCCGTAGTGCCGGCCATTGCGACAATATTCTAGATTAATAATCTTTTTTTTTTTTGGTTTCAGATAACTAGGAGGGTTGAAATCATGGGTATGGTCACGTGGAAATTTTTAGAGACCCCCCACTTCGTCAGCTCATAATTTTTGAAATTTTTTACTTTTTTTAGTTTTTAATTTTTTTCTGTAGTCTTCTAAAATTAACAAATAACTAATAAAAAAATTGATAGTAAAAATATTAATTGCCTTTTTTACGACACTTTAATAATTACCTGAAATTCATGCTTCTAGACCAGAATACCCCCTGAAGATATCTTGTCAAATAAATAAGTTTCATACTAGAACTTAATTTTTATCGATCAACTTGTATGTCAGCTTAGCATATAGTGATCCGATTTTGGTAATTATACCGTTGGCTTTGAAAACAACGTCTACTAAATTTCGTCAAGATATCTCGTCAAATAAAAACAGTTTTCCATACTAGAACTTGAGTTTGATCCATCTGCTTGTATTGCAGCTCCAATATCGGCGAGTCCGAAAAGTGCACAACATCTTTGAGAGAAAAAAGAGAAGAAGTTTTCTTCAAAGTGTTTCTAACTTCATGACAGAGGTAATACCCCCTATTGAGACTATCAAAATTATCATTATTTGATATACGACAACCACCCTAATGCCTTGTTAAAAGTCATTTGTAGAAATTGGAGCTGATAATTTTTATCTATGATGAATTGGCATATGATGAAGGAATTTCTATTTATAAAGCAATTAAAGATGCATATATTACATATGGTTCAAGTGGCAGATCATTGAGTCGCTTGTGAAGAATTGCAATGTAAACTTATCCACATTCCAAGCGAATGGCCAGAAGTATACTCGATAAAATATACTGTACTCGCGGTCATACCAAGAACTGAAACGTGCAGCAACTATTGGCATACAACTAATATTCGTGGTCCAATCTAAGACAGAAAGTTCACAAATTTCCCATGATGGATTAAGTGAGCACTACTGTAAAATTTGTATCCAAATTGTGCTTTATTTTCTCTCCATCAACTCTAGCTTAAGACTATCAGACCACTGTAGTGTCTCTCAAGCTGGCATTAAGGTAGCAGCGTATCTACTACTCGAGGTGCTTCGAAGCAAAGCGGCTTTAATGGCTTTGAGCTGACTGTGTCTTAGTTAAAGTGTACATGCCTCATTAGCATTATCATCATACTATTTTTTCCTTTTAGACTTGTTTGGGAGCCCGGAAACTGCAATGACGTTAAGTTTGATAGTTTGGGCACGCTCAGTCCAATTTCAAACGATTCGAAGCGAGTCAGTTTGTCGTTGTCTTCTTGTGTCTGTGGTTCTCCCGTGAGCTTGGCAATCGCTAGTCAACAACGAGCATTTGAGATCCCAATTTCAACCGATTCGAAGCGAGTTGGTGTTCCGTTGTCTTCCTGTGCCTATGGTTCTCCAGTGAGCTCAGCAAAACGCTAGTCAGCAACGAGTATTCTGTGTGCTCCCAATTTCAACCGATTCGAAACCACTTGGTATTCTGTTGTCTTTCTGTGCCTGTGGTTCTTCTGTGAGCTCGACAATCGCTAGTCAACAACGAAAATTTGTGCGGCTGCAAGATTCTTGTGGCCCAGAGTGAACCGAAAGTCCCCTGAAATACTTTCTCGTAGCAAAGTCTATCTCGCCACCACTGTAGGTGTTCTGAATAGTCCGATAGGCTTGCACGCGGTGCGACTAAATATTTTGTCGGTCGCTTTTTGCAAAAGCTGTATGGAGGAAATCGAGATGGAATCAATTAAGCATTTTCTCCGCCATTTTTCAGATTTTGTCGGACTAAGATAGAAATATCGCGGTAGACACATTGGCGGCAAACCAAGCGAAGTGGCTGCGATTGATAATTACGGCCTTAGCAAAGTAGTCGTAAGCTCAAAACGTTTCGTTGATCTATGAAGAAAGGGTGATCTATTTTTAGAAGTTTTCGGGTATCACAAAGGAGCGACGTTAAAAGCTGTCCAAGTGAGATTCATCGCTACCTTTGGCGCCAGGGTCCTTACCTTACAACCTAACTTAATCTAAGACTTACAATTACATTACAAATTTGGTCATCTCCGATTAAGGCTCCAGCGTGTCCTAATTCTGCTCGAACTAATATTCTCAGAAATGTTCCGACTATCCCTTCTAAGGCCCTGAAGATAAGTCGCAAAGCCATACCCGAACCAAAAAAAAAAATATAATATTCTTCGCCAAGAATTATTGGGTGCAAATTTCGTGCTTCAATTGTAGCAATTAACATCTACATAAATTTGAATGAATTGGGATTAATATTCAAGCAAAAAACGAAGAGAGTTGATGCCCCAACCACTACGTGATAACAGTAAAGTGCCAAAAGAAATTGCTCACACAATAATAATACATTGTAACATAAGTGAAAATTAAATAAAACGGCGTTTACATTTGAATGATGGTTCCCCGTGCTTTTATGGCCATATTTACAGCGCTTTAATGCTGACCTTGAGCGACATAAATCTCGTCAGCCACTGCCTTGGGCGTCAATAAAGCACACGCATGCATATTATTGCCTTCAAGCTCTTTGTTGCCCGCAGTAATCGACTTAATGTCGCCATGTGTTGGCCTTTTCACAGCCCGCCACCCTTCACTGACGACAATTGCCAGCTTCAAATTACACTCTAGTGTCTGCTGAACGCGTAGTTCCAGCGCCTCCATGTGGTCCTTGTTTATATACGACACCCCACATAATAAACGCCTGTGCATATTTACAGAGTTATGTACATATGTATGCTGTGTATGTATGTGATGTATGCATGTAACTATGTATGAAAGTATCTATGTGAGTTTTCATAGAAAGTCTGCTGAGTCACAAAACAGCATACATACCTTTTGTATATTTATATACATACATACATATAAATGCGTCTTTGGCAATTTCATCGCTTCTCCTCTTCTATGGATTTCCACGGTAGTCGCCTTTAAATGGAAACTCCTACATACATAAGTCTTACTCACCAAAGTATTGCTTATGTCCACCGGCACACCGTACTTCTGCGTATACATAAAATGCTTGTAAATATGTAAATAGTTTCTGTGTACATATATGTAGCACATCGCCAGCTCGTCCGACACACTTAGTACTTTCAGCCAATGCCCTCAGTCTGTGTGCTCATTGTTGTCTTGGCCTCTCATTGTTGTATTTATTAATAACAGTAGCGGCGTGCGTATACAGTGTTGCCACTTGATTAAATTTTATTTGCAAAATGTATTTAACATATTAATCGAATTTTGAATTAACAAGTAAGGAAGCGCTAAGTTCGGGTATAGCCGAATATTTTATCCAACTTGCAAGAATTAAAGGCGGACTTCTTAGTGATAAGAACAAGGATAAGGGCAAGTTTTCACCTGATTTTATTCATTCTAAGTACAAGTATACACCGTTATTAGCAAATCACGCTCTCTCAATTTTATTAAGATAACTCATATATTGGCCGACATATGCGGAATAAAGTTCGAAAATCTATATATTAGATATATGGGGGCTAAGGGAAATATTGACCCGATTTAATTCATTTGTAATACACAGATATACTACTATCAGGATCTACCTCACAAATTGACCGATATTTTCGGTAAAAAGTCAATTGCAGGCACTGTTACCTGCATATTCGGTACTTGGGGTACAGTGTTGGTTCGATTTGAATAACTTTTGGTCAAATTGAACATTCAAAATTGACAAGACGTCTTCAGGAAATTTGGCATGAATTAGTTTCCAAACCAAGCATCTATCTACTATCTTCGAACAAATTGTTCAGATCAGATCACTATAGCATACATATATGGTAGCTGTCATGCAGAGCGATTGGGCCGAATGAAGTTCTTGTATGGAAACGTCATTATTTGTGAAAGGTATTATAGTTAACTTTTTTGCATGTTTTTTGATTTTGGAAAAAAAACGTGAGTTTTGGTAAACATCCATTGGCCACACGCCGCTTATAGAAATCTATAATTAAATGTGTGTTGAGTTGAGCAGTCTGTAGAGATGTTCAGATGCTCTGCTATTTCTCTTTTACTTTCTCTTCTACTAACACAACAGATTTTGAGCACTTTTTCTTTCACTTTTTTATGCTACTCTAGGTAAAACAAAACATTTTCCTAATTTCAATAATTTTATAGAGGATTCTTATAACGTGAATCACCAGACAAATAATAGTAGCTGTCAATATTTATGTTATAATACTCACTAATTTCAGTGGAATCTTAAGGTGTCATAGATCCAAATTATTCTTATATAAAATTTGTAGATATTTGAAATTTAATCGACCGATTATATGACGGCATATAATTTACACAACACACAACAATGGTTCGCTAGCTTCCGTTCTGGAAATTTCGATGTGAAAGATGCATCTCCCTCTGTCCGACCTATCGTTGAAAAAGTCGATGAAATTATGGAAAAGATTGACCAGGACCGTCACATAAGCAGCCATGACATCGCTAAGGAACTTAACATTCATCATCAAATGGTTTTGAACCATTTAAAAAGGCTGGCTACAAAAAGAAGCTCGCTGTTTGGGTACCCCATTAATTGTCTGTGAAAAATTTAATGGACCGAATTAACATCTGCAATTCTTTGTTAAAACGAAATGAAATCGAACCATTTCTGAAGCGAATGGTAACATGAGACGAAAAGTGGATCAAATACTATAATAATGTGTGAAAAAGATCATGGTCCAAGCGTGGTGAAGGTCAAGAAATGGTCGCAAAACCAAGATTGACGCTTCGAAAGGTTACGCTGAGTGTTTGGTGGGATTGGAAAGGAATCATACACTATGAGCTGCTCCAGCCTGGTCGAACGATTGATTCAACATTTTACTGTCAAAAACTGATAAGATTGAAGCAAGCAATCGAAAAAATCGGCTAGAACTGATCAATAGAAAGTGCTTCGTCTTCCATTAGGACAACGCTAAACCACACACATCTTTAATGACTCGGCAGAAACTGGGAGAGATTGGCTGGGAAGTTTTGATGCATCCACCATATAGCCCTGACCTTGCACCATCGGACTATCATTTGTTTCGGTCAATACAGAACTCCCTTAATGGAGTAAAGTTGGCTTCAAGAGAAGCCTGTAAAAATTACTTGTCGCAGTTTTTCGCCGATAAATCAAAAGTTCAACGTTGATGGAATAATGTCTCTAGCGGAAAAATGGCAAAAAGTGGTCGACGAAAATGGTACATATTTGGTTCATTAAAATTCATTATAAATATAAAAAAAGGTGAAGTTTGATTAGAAATACGAAAAGACTTTTTCGACTACCCAAGACTTATGGATATATTCATGGCATAGTGACTCAGGCACAAATCTACCGTCTAGTGAACATGAATAAAAGTTAGGCAATATTGAATGAGTGACAAGCGATTTTTGGACTTTCACCGGGCATATTATTTTAAAAAGTATTTTTCCAATTGTGATGCTTATTGCTAAGCCATTGAGTTGCTTTTCAGCTTAAATACAAGCCATTGAGTCAGCCTGTGCACTTTAGTTTTAACACAAAAACTTTAACGCTGGAGTTAATAGAAAAACACGGCAATCTTCAGATTTTCAAGAATTATCTATTCACTGATATGGTAATCACCCTAAACAAACTACAGATTAACGAATAAAGCCTACGGTTAAAAACTGAAAACTCAGCAACATAATCAAGGGATTCGGCTACACTACAACCTCATGCATCTTATCTTATACATCTGTGCATCATCCATTTATTAAAGTTTATCTGAGAGCAAGCAGCGTATTTGCAACATCGAAATTGTTTCACCATGTTGCGATGGAGAGGATGAGCGCTACTTTTATAATAGTGTACGTATGTATGTAAATATATGTGCGTGAATTTTTATTTCACGCCATGACATCATTAAAGCTCTAAATCAGACAACAATTGAGAGTATGATCAAAAACCGTAACAAAACAGATATATGTATTTAAGATGAAATATATATGTATATATATATAAATAAAGATATGTATATATTTATGTATGTATGCATGCCTACACCAGCATCACGAGCATGAGTTCACTCTTAAAAAATTTCTTCCATCAATCAGCAATCAATTTGTGCGTTAAAATTTTCTGCAAAATATTCAAATTGAAATATGGTGAAATTCCACGAATTGAACTTCACACTAGAATGTTCGTAAGCGTCAATTAAGTAGTGATAAATTCCGATAATACCGCAGTTGAATTAATGTTTCTTAGAAAAAATTGTCAAAATTACTTTATGACAAGAAGAATCAATATTTTACTAGAGTCCACAAAGTGTTTAATGAGAGAAATTAGCACGCGAGAATTCTTGAACTTAATATTTCTTGGATTTTGCTTGTTAAATCATCAAATACATACATACATATGTACATACTTATGTATCAAAGATGAATAAGAGAATTTCTAAGGCTAACTTTCATGACTGAGGAATATTTGTTTTAACACACTTTGTTAAGTTTCATCTATCCTATAACCTCTCGATGTTCTATGAGTTGAAACTATAAATAATAACATCTGAATTTGAGCCGGACTGAGAAAAAACAACATTTCAGGCCAATGCAAGCTTGCCAATGTTCAATCCGATTTTCCATAAACTTTTTGTAAGCCTCGGTTTCAGTGCCTTCAACATATGCCTTCATGAGTCTATTGAGCGCTACCTGAAGACGATTTTCAGTTATGAAAACATAAAAAAACTCGTTTCGTGTTTGGTCAAAAAATCGTGTTAGAATGTGACGGCGCATTATTGTAGGAAAAATTCATGATTTTTCCGCACACAACTCCGGTCGTTTACTATGAATTGCTAAACGTAGACATCTCAAAGCGGCCAAGTAGTTTTGACCGTTTCTCTCTGTAGAACAAATTTATGGTGAACCACACCATGGCAATGACCTACACCTTTCGCTTCATTTCTAGCGCCCCTTACTAGATTGTTGGAGAGCTTCGACTTCATATTCTTATACGCACGTCTGCTCACTAGTAATAATGCGTTGGGTGAACGTAGGGTTCTCAGCTACGTTTTCAAGCATCTCTTTAGCGACCTCTACTCGACGTTGTTTTTGCAAAAGATTCAGGTCTTTTGGCACGAGTCTAGCATTGGCACTTTTCATAAAAAAAAACATATGTTGAGTCGATTCAAAAGAGATGTTGAGATCTTCTGCCATCTCTACGACGCCAATTCGGCGATTTTCAAGCGCTGGTTCTTTAACTTTTTTGTTGTTAGATCGTCATAAACCGAGCTGGATAGACGACACGCATGATACCAGTATTTGATGACTTCACGACCTTCACTTAATGCCTTGTGACACTTTTATACTTGAGTTCGTGATAAAATAGACTTCCGAAAACTTTTCTGCAATATCTTTAAATATTTCGCATTCGTGATTTCATTGGAAACACAGAATTTCAAGCAAGTTCGTTTTTAAAGTTTTTCCTATCGTAAAAATTGTAAGACAAACTTTTGACTAATTAAAATACATATGCAGGTCTAGACATATCCTAGTTTTTCTTCTTTATTGGCGTAGGTACCCATTACGTGGTTATAGCCGAGTTAATAAAAGCTGGAGTGTTCGCTTCCATCCGGGCAACATAACCTATTTAGCGCAGCTGCTGTCTTTTGATTCGCTCAAATGTCAATGACGTCGAATATCTCGTACAGCTCATCGTTCCATCGACTGCGCAAATGAACATAAACCTTTCTCTCGAACACTCCTAAGGCCGGTGAATGATGAGAGAACTTGTAGAGTTTGGTCTTTGTTCGCCGGGAGAGGACTTTACTTTTCAATTACCTACTCAGCCCAAGTTGCACCTGTTACCAAGAGTGATTCTGTGTTGGATTTCAAGGTTTATATTGTTGTTGGTGTTGATGTTGGTTTATCGATTTTGTTTTTGGCTTGTTCTGGTTAAATTTGATCAAATGATAAAATCGGGTTCTGACTGCAGTAAAGAAAGCTTATTATTTTGTTGGTTCAATGTTGAATGTAAGAGTATTATTGAGCGATTTGGAATAATAAATTATAGGCCAAGCGAAATCTTCAATAATGGAAAAGGTTTTTTAATGGTAGGTTTTCCTCTGCTGACAATGTCGAATCCCGAATGGATTTCTTGTATGAAAAGATTTTGCATGGATGCAGATTTTTTATTGACTATTCTTATTATTATATGTATATTATTATTTTTTTATTAATACCGTTAGTTTTTATATACTTGATGACTTGACACGTTTATCCTCAACACTTTTTAAAACTATTTTTCTTTGTTTACTTTTAGCTGCTTGCCTTGGTGCTAATCGCGTTCGGCATTTATGTGCTCTCCTCCTACAGAGTCAATGAAGTCGGTTCTTTGGCCGCCTATGCCTACATTTGTTTAGGTGTTGCCACAATACTTGTATCTTTGCTGGGATTCGTTGGTGCGGCCAGGGAAAGCGTTTGCTGTACAATTACAGTATGTACGCCGGAATGCCTAAATGTATTTATCACCTCATCCATTTTTATTTTTCCATTAAGCAAATGTCATTCATTCATTTTCACCTACGCCTATGGTATCTACATATGTATGTTTGCATTTATTAATTTCATTATATTTGCAGTTTATCACTTTTCTTTTGATTTTGTTGATCTGCCAAATCGCAATCACTTTCCTTTTGGTGAAAGGTGAACAAACAGTAGCATCACATCTCTCGAATAATTTGGATGTGGCTTGGGAAGAAGAACTGAACAGCCCTGGAGCGATGTCTCTGTATGAGACTTGGGTAAGTGGGGTACTTGGGTAACGATTTTACTAAATGCATAGTACGGGGGAATATATGTATGTACATACATTCATATCCAAAACAATGAAAACCCATATTATCATAAGATCGGGTGTAATCGGCCGTAATATGGATTACTTTTTTCCTACATACTTTCTACATACGAATAGTTTTTGGTTGAAATTAGCATCATACTTTTATCGAGGGTGATTTGTATATAGTCAGGGGGCATATTCATATTAATGGCGAAAAATACTTTGTCATTAGGACATTGCGTTTATTCTTGAGACTTGCGAAGTAGAGGCTTCAACTCATCCTCAAGTTTTGGTTGAGCTTCCTCGAAAAGTAGATGAAAAATCCATCACTAATGAGGAAAGTAAGATTCATGGGTTCCTTAAAAGGTGAGGCCCTTAGTAGGAAACCGTATTTATAGTATATATACAATATATAGTGATCTCCTGGCAAATAATTCAGACTATTTAGACTAAAATAGAGCAAATTTTTTATAAAATATGTTAATTTGGGGGGTTTTGGAGTAAATGGGATGCATACGTATAGGAAATACTGAAAGAGATTACAAAGAAAGTAGTCTTCTAAATAAAAACCCCGCTCCCAAGCTTTAATACCAAAGTTAAGTCAATAAAATCAACCCAAATAGCAGGAACTGACACTTTTGGAAGTTATTTACCTTTACCATCAGATCAAATTTGACCAGGACAGTGCCGACTCAACACATTTCGGTTAAGGTTTTGGGTATGATGTATGTCAATGAACGTTTCGTACCAAAAAACCTGAATATTTTTAAAAACGAAGTCGAGTAGAGGTCGCAAAATGGATCTAGCTAAAGACCCTACTTTCTTCAAACGCATTGTTACTGGTGACCAGCATAAAGTTTATAAATATGATGTCGAAACTGTGCAAGAAACTAGCGAATGACGTTCCAAAAATGAGACGAAACCGGAAAAAAACAAAATTCGTTGAAGACACTAAAGACCACGCCAGCCGAGGCTTATAATAAAAAATTGGTTTAACTCTTGGCATGCACGTATTGGCTAAGGAGACTTTTTTGAAGGCGGTAATAAAGATATGTATTATAATACATAAACATTGTCATTCCGGTTCAAATTTGATCAGGTGGTATATTCACTTCCACCTGCACTTTCCTTTGTTTACTACACATTGATTTCAAGAGAATTGCGTCTAAATATAAAATACATATTCTGTGTACGCGCCAAGTGTGCAATCTACGATTTATTGATATGGAATTCCCGATAAGGCTGATCGATGGTGCACTACCCAAAAATATTTCCACACTTATGCAATATATCCATATTTTTAATATACTAAAACATTTTCGTTTTGTTTTTTTTTTGTATTTCGACAGCTCGGTTGTTGCGGTCGGGCCAGCCCACACGATTATATAGTCAATGATCGCATGCCGCCAATGACGTGCTTCAAGAATGGCGATAATACGAAGAGTGAAAATCTGATCGGCACCGGCTGTCGCATAATGTTTGAGAACTACTGGCTGAGCTTGTTGCGTGCCTTCAATGTAATCGCTTGTGTGATGATTGGCTTGGAGGTGGGTTCTTACATACAAACACACACACATAAATATACATATGTGTACTAATGTTGTTTTTGCCGTCTATTCAGAATAATAAAATTTAATTTTTTTATGTGTTTGCAGTTATTGGTTAGCGTGATCTCGTGCTGCCTGTGCACTAGCATACGCAATGATCACCGGCGCTCCTATTATTAACCTGATGAAGCGCCCAGTGTTGCCCAGCGTTACTGTTTATACGTAGATGCTTGTTACTCTTCTATTATTATACAATAATATGGGAATAATTTTGAAATCGATGTCAGCTAAGTTGGTAATCTTTATTTTACCGACTCTTTTCGAAAATCTTTGCAGCCAAAAAGTAAAAAATTATATACATATAGTATATGCTAACGAATTTTTTGTACAGCACACAAAAAGAATATACGAACAATAGTTAATAAGCCTAATTATTTATATAATTTATTTATATAAGTTGTTTACTATTTAAGCAGTTGAATGAAAACTTTTTTCTTCTTGTATATTTCGCTCTAACTAACTGTGAATATGAATTTGTCAATTCGTTATTTATATTAAAAATCATATTAAAATTACACAACAAATCGCTATGAAACGCATAAAGCGAAAAACGAATCTTGCTGCAGCTAGAATTTATTACATAATATTGGGTGGTCGAAAAAGTCTTTTCGTATTTTGCCAATGTCGTTGAAGTCGCATATTTGTCAAAAACAAATTATACCGCTATAAAAGTGAAATTAATTTTAACCTAAAAAGTCAAATGAATGTTAACTCAAAAACATGCTTTGAGCGTAAAAAAAAATTATGAAAATATTTTTATGTTTAAGCGCACTCATACATACATACATACATATGTAAGTACATATATGAAACAAAATTGCTGCTAATTTATTTTACTTTTACGAATTATCGCATAAATCCTTCGCTTATGTGTTTAACACACACCTTTATGTATAAATAAATTGTACAAATGTATGAAATAGTTTTCTTATTGGCTTTTTGTATGCAGAATTTGCAAATCTGCTTGAAATTAATAGAATCTGGCATTTTCGGAACGCGCAGCAAACAACACGTTTAGGCGCACGGTGGTACCAGCTTGACTAAAATAGGAAAAATATGATTTCGAATGCAAGAACAAATAATAAATAATTTTACATATGACGCCAGTAACGCAAAATTTATTTCAGATAAATTTAATAAAAATTATGCATTAAATAAAGTATGAAAAAAAAAATTTAAAAGTTGGCACTCATTTTATGCAAAAAGTATTTTGAAAGAGATGAAAAAATTTCTGTCATAGTGAGTATTTAATTTTCAGTATTTTCAGATTTTATAAAATTTATTTATAAAAATTTTTAAACTTTTTTTAATTTTTTTAGTTCGAAATAATTTTTAAATTTTTTTTAACATTTTTTATTTCGAAAAATTTTTTTATTTCTTTTTAACATTTTTAGATGGAAATACTTTTTTTTAATTTTTTTTTTTAATTTTTTAGATCGAATTTTTTTATACATATTTTTGAGTTTTTTATTCGTATATTTGGAATTGGCATTTTTAATATTTTCGTACAATAATTTTTTTGTATAGTATGAGTAAGCTTCTTGATGGTGTGACGCGAGTTTATGGCACAAATTTAATTTTAAATTTTTATTAATTATAAATTTTAATTAATATATATTAATTAATGTTAAATTAATGTTAGAGGCCGCTTCTTACTAATTTGGGCTGCTTAAACCGAAAATGATAGTAAAAATTTTCTAACACGTTGTATGTTTGAAATGTTCTGGCCAGGAGGTATACGGGTAAAATCATTTACCAAAATGACAAAAATCGCTGTACATGATGGAAACTTTTTGAACTTAAATTCGCACTCAGGACACCTCAAATACCCCACAGACCTCTTAGCACATCAGTTGCAAATCTTTCCTTCAGATTTGTTGCGTAGTGTTATCAATGTGCAGCTATGCTTAATTTAGTATGTCCTATAAATACTCTTTCTTGTTGTACTTAGTAATGTAAAAAATATATAAATAATTTTTTGAACTTACCAGTTGAATTTTGAAATACTTAAATATTTTTATTTTTTATTACTGAATTTTATTGTCCTATTTTTTTTTAATTTTTAATTATTTATAAGATTTTGGCGTACAAAAAATTTTAATTTTTTTTATTTTTACTAAAATACTTCGACGTTTTTTATATTTAAGTGTGACAGCCTAAAACAAGCAATTTTTAAGAGTTAAAAAAAAACTGCATCAATTGTTTAAAAATTGCAAAAAAAAAAATTAACAAAAAATAAAAAAAAATTTAAGGTGATGTTCATACATATTTTAAGAATACATAGTAATTTTTTTAAAGAAAAAATTAAGTATTTTTCGAGTAACACGCGATGTATGAAGGCGCTGTAGAAGGCCATTAACTACACAACGACTTAAAAATCAGAAATTGGTCTGCCAAAATTAAATTTTTATCACATCGATAATGAAAATTACTACGAAACATTTCGTGGTCATCGTGTGACCGCAGATCACATGTTGCCTCCCTGCAATCACTCATGCAAATTTTTTAAAAATGTAGTTTTGAGAAAAGCCAATTAAAGATAAACTGATGGAGCTGATTCAGCCAAGGCGTTAAACTTTAAAAGGTTGTAACTCAAAAATAATATTTTCAAAATTTTAGAATACTATTTTTAAAGTTTTTTTTTTTAATTTCACACAAGGTGCGTAGCTCAATATGAGAAATGGAAACCTTGAAAACTAATTTAGCACGAAAAATATTTTTTTCCCATTTTCTTCAGAACGTAAGTGCCAAATGTAGTAAAGTAAATTTTGATATACAATTCTTATTTTATGCAATTTTAGTCAAATTTTAAAGTTGCGTAACCACTGTGCGGCTGAATGAAAACCAATGAATATCGATATAATCGATAGATGATATGCAATGTATATGTTATTTGTATGTGTTTGAGGTTATGGAAGTAAAGATTATACGAAAAAAGTTTAGTTTAATTTTTTTAAATTCCATAACCTCAAACCAACAACAAATAAAATATACATTGCATATCATGCAAGCATTTAAAAAATATGTTTGGAAAATTTTTACTACTGTGTGCTTTATTTTATTCATTCGAAAAATATCGGTTCATATATGTATGACTATAAGCGTACTACATATACCTACAAAGTTAACAAATACGCAAACGCATTTAGTGCCTCTGAAGTGCCTCAGCTGGATACAATATTTCCTTATCGTCACTGAAGTAAACTTGGAAATTGTTAAAAAAGTATGCAAAACGCTATATAGGAGGTGTCTCATGTTGCTAAATATAAATACGAATAAATATGCTGGCGTTCAGAAATAATAGAAAATATATTGTAAAAGCACAAACTGTTGTGATTATGTAATGAGTAATATTATATAAGATATATTTATATATGTCTGCTAAAATGTTTATATGAATGTGTTTGTATCTATATATAACTCAACGATTTGCTAAAACCTTTTATGAAAACTACCAATGCATTTAATTGTAACGAAAAAAATAAATTATTAAGAAAAAAAACTAAACATACAATGTGAGAATTTTTTTTGAAACAAATTGGAAAGTTACTCAAATCTTATAAAAAAAAAAGAAAAAAATAATTTTGAGGTTATAAATTTTATTGAAGTAAAAAGGATTAAAAATTATAAAATACAAACTTTATAAAACAAATTTTAACAATTTCTTTTAACGAAGATACCTATTTATAATAATATATAATATATACATATATATATATATGTATATAATATAAAAAAAAATAATATATTAAAAAAAAACTTAAAAAATAAGCTGAAT
Source organism: Bactrocera neohumeralis (assembly GCF_024586455.1). NCBI lineage: Eukaryota > Metazoa > Arthropoda > Insecta > Diptera > Tephritidae > Bactrocera > Bactrocera neohumeralis. The sequence continues at coordinate 10,007,092 of NC_065921.1, forward strand.
TGTTGAACATTTACTGCTTCAATATAATAACAGGTCAATTGACCATAGTCCGGCCTACACATTTCCACAAGCCTATTCATGAAGTTTTGCCATCGTCTTCACTGACTTTTGACACGGTACCTTATCTTGGTGAAACGGCTCTCTCTTTGTTCTCGAGTGCAGTTTTTCGTTTTCAAAAGCTATGTAATATTCATTGGTGGTCCTTCTTTTCGCAAAGTAGTCAATAAAAATTATTCCATGCGCATCCCAAAAAACAGACGTCATAACCTTGACAGCCGACTGTTGCGTTTTTCCACGCTTTGGAGCGGGTTCATCGTGTGCTGTCTATTCGGATGACTCTCAATTAGACTAAAGAGTGAAATAATGCAGCCATGTTTCAGCCATTGTCACAAATCGACGAGAAAACTTTGGTTTATTACGCTTGAACATCTCCAAACACTGCTCCGGATCATCAATTCCTCGTTCTTTTTGGTCAAAAGTGAGCTCGCGTGGCACTCACTTTGCACAGAGCTTTATCATACCCGAATATTCCTGAATGTTATGAAATAAATATATTTTGAGTGTCTTTTGGGCACCCATTGCGTTCACCGTCTCATCACGTTTAAAGTTAACTAAAACTCATATGGATTTGATACTCGTAACACCATCCAAGTGCCAGGCCGGCGATTTTTCAATTGACCTTTTATAATCACTGTCAAAACCAAACTGAAATAAAAATAAAAAAGAAAAATTGACAAAGTAAATTGATTTTAATTATTTTAGCTGCAACTCACATTCAACAGACGAACTTTGAATGCCAAATATTGTTTCAAACAAAATCGCCAATGCTTGGAACTAATTAAACGATGCTAAACATATAATTATATAGAACATTGTGTGTAAAATTATTGCATTGCGTTGCAGTTTAAAGAAGTTGGTTAATCGTTGGTAAAAGTCGGAGGCAATCTCATGATATGTTCTGAGAGTCTAAAGGTCCACACAAAAGATCTGTTGTTTGACTAGTGAGTAAAACCGGAGTTGGACATTTTACCACATATAATCTATATATAATAAAGTAAAGTTCCAAAAGAGTTATAAACTTCATATGCTGTTGTAAAAATCTTTAATGAATAGATGTGCCTTGAAACTACGACATGACATTAATCCGCACTGCATTAAAGTGTGAAGAGACCATTGGAAATATATAAATATATATGAATTATATGAATATATTGGACAGGAATAATGACAAAACTATGACACAAATCCACTCGTTTTATAAAACATTCTGCATTATATTACAAATACTGGAAGTAATATCTTTTCGTTCTGCTCTCTAATATTGGCGTTTGGAGGAATAAATGCTAACCTTTCGAACCTGAAAAAAGTGTAAACATAGTTGTTTCCACTCAAACAGACCTTTATCATACACATACTCGTATTGTAAGTGTTAAGCAGAGAAAGGGCGAAACGAACACGCAATTGATTTTCTGTTTAAAGCAGAGAAGCTCTACGGTGCCCTCTAGTTTATGAATATGTTCAAATGAGTATTTTTTGACGACGAGCTTTGAATGCAAAAAAATTGAATTGAAGAAATCTGCAAGGTTTACTCAGATTTTGTTTTTTATAGTTTAACTGTTAAGATTACGGTACTCTAAGCTTATAAATCAAGCAGTCATAAAAGAATAAAAGCTTGATTACTAATTTTGTAACAACAACTCAATTTTATACAACAACAACAATAGTGATTAGTATATATATATATGTGGATATTGCTTATCGACATTAAATTTAGAATATTACTGTGAATTTGCCAAACTGTATTATTATATGCATTTGTATTTATGAGCTTTCGACAGACTTTCGAAATTATAATTCGCACAAAATTGAAATTAAGTTTTATAAAATAATCGAATTGTTGCCGAATTGTTGACAGAATAGAAGAACTACACAAATACAACTTTACATATATACTCAAATAAATACAAAAAATAAACAATATTAATACAAAACGCTTGCTTTTATGCTCTTAATGCGGTGATAAGCTGAAAGGTAAATGAATTCTGTGTTACACTAAGCTCAATTTATCATCAATTGGTTTGAATTTCCCATTTAATATCTTATAAGAAAAAATATGATCATCAATAAGATCAAAATTGCGCGCTTCAACTGATCTGGAGACTTTGTTCGAAATCAGATCACAGAACCAAGTTTACTAATATGTTTTCATTATTTAAAACTAATAAATTTTTTGAAAATTACGAAAAATATTATTTTACCAAAACATTATAATATGTGTGGGGCTTTCATTTCACTTGACAACATAACTGCGTTTATCAAGTGCAAACTTATCAATTGCGTTACGCTTTGCGGGCGATAAGCCTTTTACAGATATGATTGTTGTAGGTTTTCATTATTTCGTAAAAAAGAAAGAAATTCATTTTTTTGGTTTGAGGAGACATTTTATTCAATTAAAAAAAATGTAAATTTGCGGAGTTTTAATGCACTTAATTAATTTGGGGGTTACAGTCGTAGGGCTATACCCAGTGTGCGCGGCGAGGACGTCCTCCTCTTGCGTTCTAACTTTGCGTCCTTACGCACCGTAGAAACGTGAGCAACCCTTGTGTAAGATTTGGTAGCCAAACCGTGTGGAGCTACTAAAACGTGGAAGCTTCAGCGGAGCCATTCCGACATATTTGGGTAAAAGTTCGCTGAAGTCTAATTGCAGCGAGCGGATGTTGGTGTTAAAAAAAGCGGGTTTCTATACACATACTTGTATGTAAATGTGTATAAAACTTTATACAACTCGCGGAGCGAGATTGTGCAGTGTGTTTGGGACCCAACCGCTCTAACTGAAAAAGAAACAACGGCCTCGTAATAAGAATAATGATGTAAGGGCATGCACCTGGAATGTCCGGTCCTTAAATTGGGAATGTGCAGCTGCCCAGCTGTTTTTTTTTGTTTTTGTAAAAGTAAAGGCTGTGATGTCAATCAAGAAATACGATGGACGGGCGGCTGGAACGCGCTTATTACGACTTTATGGGCATCTTTGGTAGAACAGTTGGAAAACTCAGCCTCCATGGCGAAACCTACACAAATGGGTTCAAGCTGAACGAACGCAAGGGGTCCGAAATACTTCTTTGATTGTCTGTAGTAATAGATTCCAGCGCAAGAAAATTTATCAAGCTATTTGGCTGTCTCTGGATCGAAAGTTCAAAACCAGATCGATACTTGTACGAACGACATCAACTCGAACCATTAATCTGTTGTAGCGTGGGTACGCGCCTGCCTCTGTACAGCAAGCAACAAACACAGGGAACGTATGACGTCGAGAAGCTGCAATCACAACCGACTGCTTAACGGTTTTCTACTCGACTTGCACTCATGCTCTCTGAGAGCACTCTTCATCAACTCGGTATAAGGAAACTGTGGGACTGTGAGAGATGCCTGCGTATGAAGAGTTTGGGGAGCTTTCCGATAGGTGTAATATTCGAAAAGGTTTCAAGACTGTAGCATACTCTTGAAGGACCCTAAGAGGTGACCTAGTCGCTGATTTTCGCAGCATACCGAAGTTATGGAGGTAACACTCTCCAGTATGCAGACTAAGACACTGAGATGTCATTATCTTTTTCACTTTCGTAACTGAAGTCAGAGCGAAGATGGTGAGTCCACGCCGACTTTTCCTACTCTTCTCTACAGTCGGTGGCAATAAGGTTGCATTTGTCAATAGCTCCACAAAACTTGAAGTAAATATGTTATTTACTATATGTTATAAAACTGTTGTTTATCTATAAATTTTATGTTGGTAAAGTAACCTACCTACACATGCGCAGATACGTAATTTTACCAACCGCCTAAAAGTATGCTTCAAATGTGTATGCAGTATTGCCTTTTTCTTCTATTTGCTCAAAAGCAACAACATTTAGACTGCTCTCTCCAGCGACTATTTGTTTTGCTAATTTTAGTTGACCTCCGATAAGTCGAAAGATCCCACGTGCACAACAAAAATCAAATTGGGAGCGGGCAAGTCTTTACATTGAATTAGTCTACGCCAAAAGTGTTTCATGCCATTTCGTTTCGACGGGTACTCAATGAATTACACACTGGAGCATGTTGGTGCGTGTGTATGTACATATGTACTCATATTCTAAGTTAATGTACTCTGTAGGAAAATTTATTGCTTTGCAGTTTAGATTATTTTTGGAGAAAGAATATGAAAAGTAGTAGCAACAGATATTTGTAAAGAATTAAATTAGGTGTATTTTATAGAGAAATCTTTGAAAATGGTAAATTGAATACTTAGTATTTTTTATTATTTTAATGTTATACAAAATTTAAAAATCTTTAAGCTTATCTAGCTGAGTTGAGGGCAACAGGTAAAAACAAAACAACTTTTATTTTGATTTTAAGTTAGATTGAAGTTCAAAATAGTCATTGTAAATTTTGTTTCTCAAAAACTTGAAATACATTTTATCTTGTGGCAGCTTAAGTAATATATGTGTGTATGTGAATATTAAATTATTGTTAAGAATATTGGGATATTGAGTGATCTTATTGATTAAATAAAATATAAATAGGGATTGTATTCTTCCACTTTTACTGTATTACTGTTGGTTAAGTGGGTGCGCATCGTCTGTTAATCTTATTTTAACAACTGTTTAAGAATTTTAATAAGCAGAATCGAATATTGTAATAACTTTTGCATTAAAAAGATTTCTAAATAAATTTTAGATTATTATTCTGATTTATTTTTTTCCCCTTATAGGCGAAAGCTGAATAATTTGGAAATTGTAAAAGTGAAAAAAATCATTGTGGGAAAAACGCATTGAAAAAGTAAGATGAAATAAGAAAAATGAAAGGTTAGATAATTTACGGGCGATCTGGCGCGGGAAGAGAAAGTAACGGAGGAAGTTTGAGTTCTTTAAAGTTAAAAGGCTACATTTTCTTTGGAAAAAGGTTTGGTTCTTACATTCTTAAATTACATTGTTACAACGGACGAAATCGGACAACAACCGCGGCTACTTTCAATATAGCACATTTTTATGTTCCACTTGATTCGTTCAGTTTCCAGGACACAAATCAAGGTGAAATTAATATAACGAGATAAAACTTTGCAGTAATTATGTCTTTAGTGTGTGTCAATCTGATGACCAAAAATTGTTTAAATCCAATAAAAACTTTTCAAGCCCCTAGGTACCGAATATTCAGACCCCGATACCTACAGTTGACATTTGATCGAAAATGTCGGTCAATGTGTGATATATGTATAACTGAAATTAGGGCATAATCCTTCTTTTATATTGGTATGTCTGTATGCAAAAAACGGGTTGAATCGGACCAATACTTCTCTTAGCCTCCATATACTTAAAATAAAGATTTTCGAACTTCTGGGTGACTTTGTGCCGCATATATCGGCCAATGTGTGAGTTATCTCAGTGGAAATAAGAGAGCGTGTTTTACACATACAATGTATCTTTATGCCAAAAATAGTTAAATTTGAGCAAAAACTTGGCCTAGTCCCTGAATAACTAATATCGAGATTTTCGAACATCCCGCTGGCTTACTATACGATTGGTTTTACGCCTTAAAGTATTTTCCTGGCTTTGATTCTTGCAAGTTGCAAGAGTATAAAATGTTCGGTGGCACCCGAACTTAGCCCTTCCTTACTTGTTATTTTTATCTTTAATAAAAATGTTTTTTCTCTCAAGAATTTTCGGATAAACTTACCATTTATGATTAAAAAGTACTGCAATTGTTTGTAACTTTTTTTTTCTTAATATCGGAAAAAGGGCTCAATTTTTGATTGAAAAGGTTCATGTCAAAATATCTGTTTTTTTTAAAGATCGAAAGGCTTTTTAAAAAAGTAGACATCCGTAAGGTAAGTTTTATCAAAAATGATAAGAAAGATTTCCATTGCCTTTTTCGACTTTTGTATAATCTAAAAAAAAAAAATTGAAAATAGCAACAACTTAACTGAGTTTGAAATTAGCTCTAACGGTGTAAGTGTTTAAATATAACAGTAATATAATATATTAAAATTATACTTATACATTAAAAAACTACATATGCAGTAAATTTTTCTTGCAGGGTCAACGAGCTCACTTTGAGCAAAGTTAAGAATAGTTTGCCTTTGCTCGTTTCATTCTCAATTAATTCCATGCAAAAATTTCTCAGTTAAATATTTGTTGTTATGCTCGCAAGCAGTTGGAATCGCAAATGTAAAGAATCACGCTAAAAAGTGGTAAACACAATTTTGGTTGAGGCAAAAAGCAAAAGCGAAGAATCTAAATCAAATAAGCAAAAGCAAAAGTAAAGTAAAATTATTAGCGGCGGCGGCGAAATAGTCGCGTTGGAGGTGTAGGTAGTTTCAGTCTATTCGCGTTTGGCGCCGTTGATGGTTTTCCAATTCGCTAGCATTTCACGGTAATAACGGTTTAGTGTGAGACAAATTCAAATTTTTTTTCAGTGAAATGAATTTTGCGCGCGATTTGTGTGAAATGCGATAAAAAATACTCAAAAACTTCTATGAAAATAGTTGCAACAGTGTCTAAGTGCTTTTAGAGATAAGCGTTAAAGGGGCCATCAGAGCGGGGCATTGCGTGCTTAAATGGAACACTGTGCGCTCTGTTAGCAAAGTGCAATGCAAATTTATGTGAATTCTAATTTCGTTTGCTAATTTTGGTTTTTGGAAATTTGCAGAATTTCAGTCGAGAATCGAAGCAAGCGCGTTTCCGAAAATAAACACTGGTGGACAATGGACATTCGTATGGACTTTCGTGCATATATAGTGTAGAAGAGTGGCAGGCGTTTAAAAATATGCCGAAATGTACGAATTTTCCATTCGATTTTGTCATCTTTATTTGTGTTTTCACATTTTGCTCGCTTTTCCGCGGTGTTTACTTTGCCAACTTTGATGTGACGGTTTCTGTTTTCGCCGATTTCGAATGTGTACACATACTGTGTATATAATTGTATATAGTTTTCGACGAACAAGCGCCGCGAAATTTAGAATTATTTCGACTTTACTTTCATTTCAAATTTCTTATTTTATTTTTTAGTGAATTGTAAATAAAGAAATAGCAACAAGCATGGCGTGTTCAACAAAAACTCTGAAAGTATTTTCTTTGATTTGGGATATCCTCTATGCGGTGAGTAACTGAAAGTGAATTGTTTAATTTTTTTGTAATATTTTATGTTTTGAAATATTGGTTTCAGTAATCACACTTTTTACTTTCAATTGAATCGAGCTCTTTTATCATGACAGATAGTTTGACAGATGTCAGTGACACCAAATTGTTAGTTTTTTTAAAGCAACAACAGACCGTGCTATTAGGTTATGAATAAATCTTTTTTACACATACTTTTTTTTTATTTTCTCAATTTTAAGTGACAATATTCTCTTTTCTGTCGTCTGATCAAATTTAGTTTAGTAGTATATCAAATCAATTCAAACGCGGGACAGTCAAGAATGAAGGGTTGACACACTTGTTTCAACCTCATATTCTTTGTCTTCAGCAAATGGCTTCTATTGGCTTCTGCAGATGGCGTCTGTTGTTAGGGCGTGGACGCTAATGGGGCAATGGCCCGATAAAAACCCCAAAACAAGGGTAAGGCTAGTCGTACTGAGAGCTAAGAGATCACTCGATCTCTTGCGATCGATTTTGGGCCAAAAGGTTTTTGCGACAGCGCCTGCATCCGTACCAGTCTTATCGCAAAGACATTTATAGCGAGGTTAGGCACTCTTGAACCAGCCCTGAACGCACTGTTAATGAGCTCAATGCTAGTATCGCCGCTCTGCTATTTGAGTGGATGGTCACTTCTCTATTGCTACCTCCATTGCTACCTTAATGGCTCCAATCTCGGCCTGGAAGACACTACAATAGTCAGGAAGTATGAAATTGGAGTTGATAGAGAGATCCTGACAGTAAACTCCTCCATGAACCTTCCCCCTATGCTTTAACCCATCCGTGCAGAAGATCACTGCCCCTCTCCTTCAACGGTTTCTTCCGAGAATGAGGCAGTTTCCATGACCTTCATTTAATGCTTTTTGCCACTCAATTACTTGTGTTCCTGATTAAGTAAATTTACTAAAAAAACTTTTGCAAAACTTCCAACCATTCCGTAGCCGTGATTCCATTGGAAACCCAAAAATTCAAGTAAACTCCATGGCAAAAATCATTAACAGTGAATGTTTTCGCAATTTTATTACTTTAAGACATCGTCTTTAGAACTATTCTTATATTTTGTAGCAATCAGTAACCGTTCTTTTTTGGTTTTTTTAATTTAAAGTAAATATTTTTGTTGTTTTCGAAATTATATGTGAATGAATAAAACTATTTGTTTAAACAAGGTGTGATTTCCGTACCTAATTATATTAATTTACATACAAAAATAAACTTTTATAACACTCCCTTTCACAATGAATACAGCCTTACATGAAATAAACAAAAAAGGTTCTAAAAATTAATTTGCGCGGGCGTATGAGTAACGTTTGGGCCTACGCACTTACACCAACCTTAATAAAAATCTTCGTTTGTGTTTGTGTTGGTGTGTTTGTCTATGCAAAAGGCGCGGTTTACTGCCGGCTACAAGCATTGAAGGTGTGTTTGTAAAATAAAATAGCAGCTACTTATTAAAATCTGTGAAAATAAATATATTTTTGTAAATTAAATTATTTATATTTTATATAAGCGCTGACAAGCAATTAGAAACGCTTGATGAAAATCGACTTCACAGTGCTTGAGAACAAAATATATTTACATAAAACGAACGGTAATATAACAGCGCAAACTGAAATTACTTCAATTAATTTGCATAACCGCATAAAACTCCGCGCATGTGTGTGTACGCCATGGCGTATGGGTAACTTACCTTCACTGTCAATATTAAACGGCGACTGCAAGCGCAAAGTGCAAAGCTATTAAATTGCAACAGTTGCGGTACTAAAAAAATATTGCAGCGCTATATGAAATACAACAACAACAACAATAATAATAACAACAACAATAATAATAATAACAACAACAGCATCAATAATAACAATAACAACACCGCAGCATATTATAAGACACATGCAAAGCAGCAATAGAAAAACGATTAAACAACAAACAACAACAAATCAACTTATGCCAAGTAGTTACAAAGCTTTTACACCACGCTGTGTATTCATGTATGTGTGTGTCTTAAATGTGGCTTGTCATTCTAGCAGCGCGATCATTGACTCAAGCCACCATTCATTGCTGCGAGTCAAGCGCTCGCTCGTTGTTTCATTCATTTATTCAGTTGGTCTGTTGGCGCGTGCTATTTATTTTGAGTTATGTACGAGTATTTCGAATTTACACACCTTGACGTGTCAATACAACAAAAATAACAACATAAGTTGGTCGAAAACTTAAAAACAAAAAGCAATAAATACTAAAAACATTCGGAAAACTGCAGGCGCTCAAAGCAAAGCGTGAACAAACGTAAACAAATGGGCGGCAAACAAATGCCGCTTATGAAAATTAAGCCCCAGACATACAAGTACACATCTACACATACCATACATGTATGTGGCTGGCTTTAAATACACCGCTGTTCGCTGCGTGTGCGAGTGTGTTTAATTGCTGTTGTTGTTGCTATGTGCACTTCATTTGTTGCGATTTTTCGGTTTACTTTACTTTGCTGAGCAAATGCCGCTGATTTGTTTGACTTGCGGTTAAAATTGCTGGTTTTGGTATTGTTGCTGTTGTAGTTGCAGAAAACTGTAAACTTACGAGGTGGGCGCAACTGCAGTGTGTGCTGAGTTCAAATTACACAACTGTCTATTATGAAAAAGCGTATATACACATACATAGTATATTTGTAAAGTTGTAGAAAATACATATGTACATAAATATGTATGTATATGTATGTACTTACTGCCCTACGAGTATGCACGTGAGCTTATGACACCCGAATACGCCATAAATTCCACGGAGGCCAAGTACTAAGGTGGCATATACATATGTATATATATATATGTGTGTGTGTGTGTATATGCCTAATTTTATTCGTACTTTAAATGACGCAAAATGTTAAGGGCCAATATTTGGAAAAGCTGTTTACATATATAAATAAATTACTGTAATTTGGTGTTTTTTGATTTTCAGGGCTACTTAAAAATCTAAATCGAGCGTGTTTATAAAATTATGCTGAAGCGCTTTTATTTACAATAAATTATTTTCTAATGAAGGTTTTGCAATTCGGCAGAAATAGCGTCTGATCAAAATTGACCCGGACTGACATTTTTTGTTAATGAAGCAATACAAGCATGTTAGTGCGTCAGAGGAGAGTTTCGTGGTCATATTTATAAACCAACGTCTATAAGTGTGATGAATGTTTCCTTCCTATCCAAAATATTAACCAAAATCTGTTAAGTCGACCCATAAGAGTTGTTGAAAACCTCTGTTATCTCTCTGATGTCAACGCGACCAACAACTATGAATTTAATTAATGTATGGTTCCAAACCTCATACATCGTTTTTCCACAAATATGCGGGTCTTTTGGTTTAGCATTGACAAGCTTTCTACCCAAAATTTTAATCAAAATATTAACTAAAATATTAACCAAAATCTGTTAAGTCGATCCATAAGAGTTGTTGAGAGCCTCTGCTATCTCTCTGATGTCAACACTATGATTTTAAAGCACTGTTTTTTTAACTTCTTCGGTGTTATAGTCATTTTCAAAGGTAAATAAAGGATTCGCATTTTCTCAATGATTCTTCATGACTTTTGCCGAGTGCTTTGAGTCACTCAAATACTTAAATATGTTCATAATAAAGTAGACTCTCAAAAAAGTACTTTTAAAATGATTCTGTAGTCGTGATGCTATAGGGAATACAATATTCAAACAAATTCCTGGCTGATTTTTGTTTTTCCATAGAAAAAATCTCTTGGCCAACTTTTCGCGTTGAAAAAAAATACCTGCGAATTTTGGTTCACGTGTTCAGCTGGAACATACACTATCCTCTATTGGATAGAACTGCATAGCTTTGTTAAAGCCACACCTTGCAAGTAGCTTTTTTCGTAAACTATCGCTTTAAGCTTCTGTGATTCGCATATTTACCATAAATTGTCATTGTCTCTGCTTTCTCCTGTTAAAAAAAATAGGGAAAAAAGAAAAAGGATGTTTAGACATCACTGATCTCAGACTAACTCAATAGGAGTAGCATTTTTTTGGCTACTCATTTTGGTATGTATGCCAAGGAAGACAAGAATTTTGTTTTTTTTTATCAATTACTCTGAATTATAGCCAAAGGTCTAACCTTTTTGAGAAAATGTTTCAAATTCGATTATTGTAAATCTTCAGTTGACCTTTCTCTGGAAGAGAATTTCTATGAAAAAATTTATTATTGCTAATATTATTTAATCTAAATTAATAACTATTATTTTTCTATCAATAAAGAGCATTGACTTTTGTTTGTTTTTTATAAAGATACTAAATGTGAAATCTGATTCTGAAATGTCAATACTTTTCACATTAAGTATACGCCACGTCCTCTATTTATTCAAACTCGTTCAAGTCAGCATACTGCCATTATTGCATAATACACTCCCAATTCTCATGTTTAATTTGCACACTTTATTGTACACATTTTTGCACTCAATCGTATTTGCAAGTCTGCCGTATCTTCATGCGTCAGTCCCCTACTTTCGAGTTGAAGTGGTTTACCTATTTTGAAAGCTTAGAAAAGCAGAAATTCATTACGTCACTGCAAATATGTGTTTAAAATCATTACAAATTTCTACTAAGTGTGCTCTTTTGAAGCATCTATGCATACATATATTCGCTTGAGTATTGCTGATAGCTCTTGAATTATCTCTGCTTTTGCGAAATTATTTACTTTTGATTAAAAATTTCACTTAACTAATAATAGTTCGCTTATCTTGTAATTTTTTGTGCTTTTTTTTGTTTGACCCAGATTGGATGAGTATATTATTATATATGTAATTTATAAAAGTATAACGTAATGTTCTAAAAATCGAATTTAGTATAGTAAATTGTAGTCAGACAGACTACATTTTTGAGTTTTCGGAAACAGTATAATAACAATAAATTTTTTTTTATATTCTTTTTCTTCTAGATTTGATTTTAAGGTTTATATTTTTAGTATATTACAAGTATGTGAAACATTCCAATACTTCAAATTGATGAATCTAGGCCAAAAATGTTAATAACATTCTTAGTATAATGTAAAGTTTGTATAAGTAGAATAAAATACAATTGTTTATTATAAAAAATATAAATACTTTAGCGAGAACATAATCACAACATTATTCGTTTACATTATGCTTATAAACATATACAGACCTTACAACTTTTTTACATGATAGACCAAACGCTTTTTCTTTTCGATGGGAAATTTAAGGGCACATTTCGTGTGATCGGCTAAACAAAACGTAATTTTTGTAGAATGCTAAAATTTCGACTATATGCTATAAGTATTTATAAAAAATTATTGAAAAATTTACACAAAAAAATAAAAAAGAAAAATATTTCTTGTGGGTTATTCGCTATTTTTCCAAGGTACTAAAAAGACTTGCTGCAGTGATTGCGGCCTACGCCATGGTTGAAAGCAATTTTTAAAAGTTAAATAGTACTATAAATATTACTGCTATGAATTGAAATATTGGTAGTGGAAAAAGTCGTCGTATTTCAAACTTCAACTAATTTTTTTCTATATGTACAATGAACTAGGTACATCAAACCAAATATATATCATTTTGATAGAGCACTTTTTGCCATTTTTTCGCTAGACACATTATTCCATCAGGGTTAAACTTTTCTGGTTTCTCGGCGAAAAACTGCAACAAGTAATTTTCACAGGCTTCTCGTGAAGCCAACTTTACTCTATTAAGGGACTTTGCATTGACCGAAACAAACAGTAGTACGATGGTGCAAAGTCAGAGCTAAATGGTGGATGCATCAAAACTTCCCAGCCAAGCTCTTCTAGTTTTTGCCGAGTCATCAAAAATGTGTGTGGTTTAGCGTTGTCCGAATGGAAGACGAAGCACTTTCTATTGATCAGTTCTGGCCAGTTTTTCCGATTGCTTCAATCTCATCAGTTGTTAACAGTAAAATACAGAATCAATCGTTTCAGAAATGATTCGATTTCATTTCGTTTCAACAAAGAATAGCAGATGTTAATTCGATCCATTGAATTTTCTCAGAAAATTCATGTGGTATCCAAACATCGACTTTCTTTTTGTGGTCAGCCATCTTTAAATGGTTTAAAACCGTTTTATCATGAATGTTAAGTTCATTAGCAAGGTCATGGCTGCTTATGAAACGGTCCTGGTCAATCTTTTCCCTAATTTAATCGACTTCTTCAACGATAGGTCGACTAGAGCGAGGTGCATTTTTCGCATCGAAGTTTCCAGAACGGAAACGAGCGAAGCATTATTGTGCTACACGAACTGATACAGCATCGTCTCCGTAAACTTTACGAATTTCATTGGTGGCTTACGTGGCATTCTTCCCTTTTTTCCCGAATATAATTTTTTTTGGATAAATGGAACTTAAAATCTCACCTTTCCAACATTATATGGTATGACACAATGCGATTGGTTGCACTGGAGATAAACGACAAAATGAAAGTCTTTTTCGACTATCCAATATATGACTTTTTACCGAAAATATGGGTAAAAGTATGAGATATATAATTGAAATTCAGAGAGAATCCTTTCATGATAGTGGTCTGGGTGTTACAAAAGCTGAATGTTTTCAGTAGATGATTTTTTATATAAAGTAAATGTTTATTATTTTTGGGCAGTATACTAATGGTTTAATTCTACCAGAATTTAGGATTATATTGCTCCAAAAATTTAGGAAATTATTGTAGTTACTTAATTTTATAGATTTTTGTTACCTCAAAGTTTAAATTTTGAAATTTCGCTAACGAAGTCATAACTCTGTATTATTTATTGTTTAAACTATTGTGAAAGAAAACCACAGTGATCTGGTAATATCTGGAAATATTAAACAGTTTTTACTTAATGTGCTCAAATTGGAACAAATTTCCATTTTTTTGGCAAACATCTGGTACAAAATACACACACATCAACTTGAACTAGTCTTTCCAAAATAAAACTACTTTCAATGCCAAAATATAATGAGTAAAACAGATAGAAATAAAAAAACTAATAATTTCGAATAAAACATCCAGCAGCTTGATAAGCCATTTGCTCCACACGAATTGGAATAGAAATGAAAAGTAATGGAAAATAGCTAAATTTCATATGTTAATCGGTACAAGTGCTAACAACTGATAATAAAACTAAAAAAATTTAAAATATTACAACAAAAATATAATAGTAAGACTAATAAATAAAAATAAAAAAACTAAATCTCTGGCCCCACGAAATATCTCTTTTTTTTGTATTAACTCTGGCTCCACTCTATATTTTTTTTTTTGTACTATTTTGGCTGTTTTTCACGCTTTTGCCGCTGACAAATTCTAATATGTATGCATAGCCACTTGTTTGTATATAGAAATTTATATAAACATACATACATACATATTTGTGTGGAATTATTGCTGCTTTGAGCCTACGCATTTTCTTGGCGCTACGAGCTTGAGCGCCCCCCGCGATGCGTCGTTGCCCAAACGCCATCAAATGCCGTCAAACACACACACGCACATCCATTTGCGCACAGTTAGACGCAATGTGGCATTGTCTCAAATACTATTAACATAACAAAAACAAAAAAGCGAAGAATTTTACTCAAATTTCGTCTAAGTACAACAACAAGAAGAAAACAAAATTATTGACGTGAAAAACAAAAGCGTTTGTTGGTGTCGGCAGATTGGTCGAAATGGAAAGCGTTGATGTCATCACTGCGGCTGTCTGTCGGTGTGTCTCGCCAGCACGTCTTAAGATTGTTAGAAGCAACATATACTATTTGTATGTATGTATATACTATATGTATGTATGTTTGCACATAATACGCGTGTAAACATGCGGGCAACCTGTAATGTAATTGGCCTACGTAATAACAACAAGCATTTTATTTAATGTTTATATTCAATAACTTGGCTGAGCCACCAGCAGGTTGCCAATGAATTCTTGGGCATCTGAGTCACTCTATTGAGTTTGTCAAATTTTTATCAACTTTACTTTTTCGGACAGAAAATGAACAATACATGCTTTTTATGAATATGTGTTTTTTTGTACTATATGTAATGATTATAATAAAATTTTCTTTCAATGCAGATTATAATAAAAATTTCTCCGAATGAAGTTGCCACATATATGTAAACAAATAAATAACTTCCGAAAAAAAGCTCGAAATCAATAAATCAAATGAGAAATAAGGAATAAACAAATGAAACTGAAAAAAAAGATGGTTTCAAAATTTAATAACCGGAGTTGCCAACCTTTTTGTAATAAAAGTTAAGGAAAGCAAAGGAAAGGAAATTAGAGTGATTAAAATGTTAGTATTTAAGTATATGATAAATGATCATTATTAAAAAATTTATGCCAGCATTTTTTTATAATTTTAATAGGGTTGCCACTTATTTTTAACAAAATACTAAATAAAATAGTGTAAATAATTTATTAAGTGAGAAAAAAATTTCGAAAGTGTAGCAAATATATTTTTCGAAATTGCACTTTTCTTTGAATAGAAAACATATAAAGAAAATGTTGAGTAGTTAAGATATTATTAAATATAAAACACCTTTGGAAAATTTTTTGCAACAAAATATAGAAAAAAATCTTGAACAAACAATTTTTTGGAACAAAAATCGATACAGGGTCACCATTTATTTTTTACAAAACCTTAAAAATAAATTTCAGATACAGAGTTGCCACAATGCCAAAGAAAATAAAAAATTTGGCGATTAAAGTTGGGAAATTGAAAATCTCAGAAATTTATTCAAAAAGAATTCGGTAGGGTTGCCATTTATTTTCCATTAGCTTTTTAATAAAATGTATGTACTTATAGAAGTGATTTATGGAGCACACCCGGTCGAAAATAAAAAGAGTATGTGACCTGGTCTACGGAAAGGGGGCTTAGGTGTCAAAAAAAAAGGAGAACAATTAATGAGATAACGAGAAACAGTTTGTTTAACAGCTTTTCCCAGAAAACTAGTTTTCGCACGTTAGCTCCCTTTTCGTAGACCAGGTCACATATATTAAATCATTAATTTTGA
The DNA here is from genome assembly GCF_024586455.1 of Bactrocera neohumeralis. Lineage (NCBI taxonomy): Eukaryota > Metazoa > Arthropoda > Insecta > Diptera > Tephritidae > Bactrocera > Bactrocera neohumeralis. The sequence continues at coordinate 10,023,246 of NC_065921.1, forward strand.
TATTTATATCTTAAAAAGTACCCATACTTAAATGAATATCTCAAAAGTTGTATAGTTATAGCTTCTAAAGAAGCCGCTCAGTTCAATCGGTCACAACAGCATTAACGCATTTTCCAAAACAAATGATTCGATCACTATCAAATTTTTTCAGATCAAACATCGAGTTTTGAGTGGCCAAAAACAACTAAAATTATGGGTAAAATTCAATTTTTTTCAAACGCCGCCTTTGTTCGAAGTTTTTGACTATATGTCCTTATACAAAGAATATCTTCGAGATCAGACTGTTTTGTTTGTGGTAGACCTTTTTCAACACCATCGAAGTTCACATATAACTCGAAGAATATTTAAATTTTACTTCTTAACAGATTTAGAGAGTTGCCAGCATGTATGGAATATAAGATTTTTAAATTTTAGAGTTTAAGAGTTTAATTAAAATTATAATTAATTAAACTCTCTAGTAAATATAACAAAAATTAAGAAACTGATAAGAATAATTTGTAGAACTTTAGATCATTGTGAGCAGTGCTACCAAACATATTTATTTTGTTTAGGTATTTCAATATAAGTTACTTAATATAATATTATATTTTCCTATAAAAAGTATATACATATACAGTTAATCCGGACATGGCCTAATCCGTATTTCAAAATATATTATGTTTCTCTATCCGTATTCTCTAAATCATATTTTATTATTCACTACATTCGTATTTTCATGTGATTTAATAATAAACTAACAGAAATTTATAAATATTTTTTCATAATACATTTCTGATATGTCAATTTATATTCCGGATATAAAGCGGGCCTCCTTTTCCATTTAGTCCTTCTCTTTCAACTCACAGATAAATCTTTCTCGTGTTTATGTGAGCTCCAATTTAAATATTTGGAAAAACATTTTGCAATGTTTTCTGTGTTTTTAATGATTTTTATTATTTCGCTGTAGATATGTTTATTTTGGCTTGTTTTTGGGGTGCGAATGTTTTCGTTATTAAAACGTCGGATATATTTCTTCCACAATACATTTTCGCAAATAAAATGGCAAACGTAAATAAATAAATATATTTAAATAAAGGAAGTTGTAAAATGTGTGCTATTACAATACTTGATATATGTACATACATATGTATATGGAGCTATTTGAATACACACACTTGAAAATTTATAAAAAAGTAATAGCAGTATATAGCGGTTATGTAGAGGTTATTTGTTTCTACTTCTGAAGTTATGCGTCACGCTGTTTGCTTTGTTTTCCAACAACTGTGCGCTACATATCAATAAAAATAACGGAAAAAATCTCTAAAGTAAACGGTTGCTATGCCGACCACGAGATGCTTACGAGATTTCAGACTCCATGCAAGAGGTGGCTGTCTTTAGCAGCACACCACACAACTACACACCAATACAATTTATACTCGCATGGAGTGCGTATACGCACTGTGCGCTGTGATGGGCACAGACAATAATATTTGGGTTGGTCCCAAGGTCATTTTGTTATGACTGTGCCGGAGGAAATGTGTGTTTATATTTATATATATTTATATATATACACTGTGTATATATTTGAACGAATTAGAGTTTAGTAAAGATCTTTTTAGTGTTTGAAATATATTTTAGAGGGCTTAACAAGCTTATCAGCCATATTCGCTGTTGTAGGCGATTAGTTAAATTAGTTTAAATGCAATTATGAATGAAATTCAGTTCCGCATTGGTTAATAGACAGTCTTGACATATGTATTTGAAAATGGTCAATTGAGAAAAGAAAACCAAATCCAAAATAAATAACTCAATAACACCTGTGGTACATATGTTGCAAGCTCCTACACTTTTAAGACAACAACATGCGTAGGCGACTTTAACAGTATTTAGCGGCAATTATTTACCAATTCCATCGTCGCGTACAAGTGTTGTTTTGAAATTCAATATATCAACATAATTTTGCCATTTGTTTATCACACAATAGCGGCGCCAAATGTGACGTCTGTGCTTAAGTCCAACAATTGGAAAAAAACTTATTAACTTTCCTAAGCATTCATCAATATAAATATATGCACGCATACATACCGACACACTTTTTTGCATTGATAAATGCTTGTGTCTTTAAAATGTATATTTATGGGTCCAATGTCTGTGTCAAGCCATAAATTTTGAAGCGAAACAAACGTCAACAATCAACGGGCATTTAGTCATAATTATGAAAATTAATATGAACGCTTTATGAAGTGTGTGAAGCTTAACAATGGCTTATCAGGAAGTATGTAAACAGTTATTGCTAAAAGCCATTGTTGTGCTAATACAAGTTTGCTAATAACACAGATTAGCATGATAATGGATTACAAACGACGTAAGTGGAGATGTAGTGGAGTTAAATACAAATATGTTGTTGTAAATATACAAGAAAAAAAGGTTAACATCGTTTGCACTAAGCTATAATACTCTTCACAGATGTATTTCGCGTAGCATGAAAGTGTATAAGAATATCTTTTTCGACTTTGTTAGGTATTTGTGTTTTACTAAAGCAATCCGATCGATCAATTTTCGTTAGGTCAGTTGATGTCGGTGTTTGTATGACAGCTATATGCTATAGTGGTTCGATATCGGCCGTTCCGACAAATATGCATATATTTGTGATGCAAAGGACGTGTGTAAAATTTCAGATCGTTATCTCAAAAACTGAGACAGACTAACGTGCCTAAATCGTCTCAGCTCTTCACGCTGATTAAATATTATCACTTATACCTATGTAGTATGTATGAGTGTGCCATAAATTTGGGACCCGTAAAAACAGCCGCAAATAAAAAGGAAACAACAGCCTCGTACGAGAGATCCGCTTTTGATGACGACCCCGGCAAAGGCACTAAGGATTACGATTTAAGAGCATGCAACTGGAATGTCCGGTTCCTTAATTGGGACCATCTGCCCAGCTGGTTGATGTCCTCGTAAGAGTTAAGACTGACATCCTCGCCATCCAAGAAGTGCGATGGATGGGACATGGACTGAAACGAGTAAGTCCTTGTGCCATTTACTACAGTGACCATATAAAGAATCGCAGATTCGTTGTGGGATTCGTAGTGAAAGAGAGACCCCAACGCCGAGTCTTGGTATTCACCCCGGTGGATGAACGTCTGGCCGCAAGCCACATTACAGTGAAGTTCTTCAAATATATCGGTGATTTGCGTCCACGTCTCGACGACATAGTAGGATGATGTGACCAAAGATGTCTGCTATGAGCGCTTGGAGCGCACCTATGATAGCTAGATACGATGTCAAAATCCAGGGTGGGCAAAGAAGGTATCTTTGGTACAACGGTTGGTAAATTCAACTTCCATGATCAAAAATTCCTAAATGGGTGGAAGCTGATCGACTTCGCTGGGCCCCGACATATGATTATCTGTAGTACTAGATTCCAGTGTAGAAAAATTCATCAAGCAGTCTGGCTGTGTCCGGAACGAAAATCCACCAACCAGTTCGATTTAGTTGTGATAGACGGAAGACACGTCTATAGTGTTTCAGACGTGCGTACGCTCCGAAGTCCTAACAGCGACTCCGACCACTATTTTGTTGCATCCGCCTCTGTCAGCCGAACGATCACTATTCGACTTGCACTCCCGCCTTCTCAGAGCGCTCATCAGCAACTCGGTATAAAGGAACTGTCGGACGGCATTTCAAGCTCCCTACGTAAAGCTCCAAACGAAACCATTGGTTTTCGAAAATGCAAAAGAACAGCTAGTGCGATGAAGAGTGCCGTGTTGAAGCGGAGAGAAATCAGACTGCCTATCTAGCAACGTTGCAGCTGCTTTTTAGATGTGACAAATCGCAGCAAAAATCTTAACGCCGTAATAAATGTTAAAGAGATGAGTGACGAGCAATCAGCTGTACTAAATCAAAGAGATTAGTGTAATAAGGTTGACCTAGTATAACATAGTGAGTTTTTAGCCTTCAATTAGTTATTCACATATTTTGCGGATAATGAATAAAAGAGTCGAGTTTTTCTTTTTTTTTCTTTTTTTTCAAGTTTAAATTCTTGACAAGAGAGTGTGAGCATAGCTTAAATATATCTGATATAAAAGGTGATATCTGAGATGATCTCTTTACTTTTCAGTTGAATCTACTTTGTTTACTAACTTCTTGTTGTATGAAGAAAACTGTCTATCGGGCGTGTTGGACGCATTATGTACTCCTACTTTAATATATCCATGTCAATTATTTTGAAATTATTAGAAGTAAATACTTGGGTAAGTTTTTCTGTAAGTTCAACGAAATAAGTTATAACTTACATACAAATTGTTTAATTACCACAAATTTAATTGCGACAGTAATAAAAATTTGAAACTAAATGGGAGAGAAATTTGTTGTAATTAGATCTATGCGTCCGATATTTTACAAAATGCGCACAAAGTTATATGGTTACAAATAAATTAATTAAGTAAATATAAATTTTTATAATTCCCGTTTGCATTACAGTCACGTTCGCACATGTAAATGCTAACCTAAAAGGAAAAACATAAAAATTTTACAAGTAAGGCATAAGTGAAAAACAAATGTCAGACACCCAAAAGTGATTCGGGAAATAGCTGCAATTGAAAATGCGAAATATATTTATTGTAGTAAAATATGTTGTTTATATTCGAATAATTTTGGTTTTGTAATATGGGTGGTCTCTAGAGTTACAAAATCGATTTCGGGAAACCCTTTAGCACTGGAAAGCGGCCGAAATCATTGATTTTTGTAGTTTACGTGTGAAATCGGGTATGGCAACATAGTTAGTTATAGTTAGTATAAAATTCCACTGAAGATATTCTGCAAATATTGACAGTAATTCTTTAAAATCTACGATGTTTTTTTATTGAAATTTGAAAATATGAAAACTCTCTATTTGCAGAGGACTCTTTGTATAGGACTTTGACTCTTACTATATGATCTCAACATCTCTTATAGATTGAACGAACACTGGTTGGTTAATATTTTGGGCACGAAGCGTCTCAATGCTAGATTCGTCCCTAAATAATTGAATGTTTTGCAAAAATGATGTCGAGTGGAAGGCGCTAAAGAAATGGTTGGCAACGTAGCTGAGGACCCTACATTAACAAACTACATTCATTCATGACTGGTGACAAGACGTTGGTTTATGAATATGACTTTGAAACATCTCTAGTGAATGACGCTCTAAAAAGTGTGTCATATGAAGTGTATAGAAAATTGAAATAAATATTGGTGTCTGTAGGTCAGTCCGGGTCAAATTTGATCATATGATATATCGAAAATATCGGATTGGAATAAATGTTAGTAAGCCTGCTTTGGCTGAGGAGCCTATTTTAATGGAGATAATAAATATTTTTAATAAAATAGATTAGTCCGGGTCAAATTTGATCATATGATATATCGAAAATATCAGAGTGGCATAAATCTTTATAAGCTTGTATTGGCTGAAGAGCCTATTTTGTGGACGATAATAAAGATTTTTAATAAAATAGGTCAGTATGGCTCAAATTTGATCATATGTTATATCGAAAATATAGGCTAATTTTTAATCATAATGAAATTATTTTATTATTAATGAACTCGTTTAATGTAATAATGTAACTTAGGGCTTAAATATGTAATGCTCCCAAATTTAGCCTTTCCTTTTTTTTTTGTTTGTATTTTAGGAATTTTCGAAAGCACGTTTTAAGACTGAGCTGAGAGAATTACCACATTATTGTTTGAATACTTATGTAAAGAAAAGTTTTTTATGAATTTTAAGCGATAAAATTAAAAATACCAAAAAATTTCTGGCCGGTATTGCAAACAGCCTTAATTTATTGCACTCATTTGGATCGACGATAAAACTCCTAGCGTTCCTATACCCCCAAAAAGATTGAGACTTGTAGTCAGAAACGCCAGACCTTCTATCCAAACAAAAATATTCATTAATTCGAATGATTATGACTTCCCGTCTCGGATTTGCATAAAGCTTGGACAGAGATTCGCCTGACTGACCTTTACACTTGGCAAAAAATATCATTATATTTTATTAGCAGTCAACCAATTTAGTTGGAATTTACAGCATATTTGTTTATGTTTAATCCACGAATGCACTGTGGAGTTTTGCACATCACACACAAAGGCACACCCGCGCACTTGCGCTCTCCTAGCAGACGTCTTCGTTGCGCTGTGGGCGACGCTGAGTCAATTGGTGGGTTGTTATTCAGTTGGGCACGTTTGTTTACAATTTGTTTAAATTGTTGTAATTTATTGACATTGCCGCTTTTATTTGTTGTTGTTGCATATTTGGCGTGCACTTGGAAAAGCGTCGCGCATGCCAACCACACAAAACTATAAACCTAAATGCAGTGGCAACAACAACAACAAATATCATTCTTTTCATATATGTAAATCAGACGGCTGACTGACGAACTAACTGGCAAACTGAGTGATTGACTGATTGACAAGCGCATGTATTTAAATATTGGCAAAAATTTCAGAAGACATACACACACACGCGCATATGTACTGGTTTGCAGCTGCTAATGTGCCTATTGGCGGCATGATTGCTGGCGCAAAACCGCTAAGCGTTCCACTGCCGCTGAAAGGTACAATATTTATACTCGTGCAACTGTGCCGATCTAATTTCGCGCTTATTTTTGCCACTTCACTGTTGTGGCATTCACCAAAGTGTGCCAGAAAGCCGCGCGTGCCTTTTCAGTGCAAAAAGCGTGCATTGCACGTACTAGGTCTGCATTAGGGTTGTTAGTTGTTTACAAGATTTCCACAAACAGTGGTTAAAATGTGACTTCAATGAAAAATGAGGAAAAATGGGGAACTCGTAACGTCGACTCATTAGATGTTGTCATTGTCCATGGCTCTTATAGAGTTTTGCCTTTGTTCGTCGAGAGAGGACTTTACTTCTCAATTGTCTACTCAGTCCGAAGTAGCACCTGTTGAGGTTGTGTCTTCTCTATACAGCTCTACAACTATAATTTTGCAGCAGTAGGTTGAAGAAGTCCTACTATAGATAGTCGCCTGGTGTGAAACCTCGTTTGGTATCGAAAGGCTCGGAGGTGTCCTTCCCGATCCTGACTGAGCTTTTGGTATTGCTCAATGTCAGTTTACACAGGCGCATTAGTTTCGCGGGGATACCGAATTCAGACATAGCGAAATAAAGGCAACTCCTTTTCGTGCTGTCAAAGGCAGCTTTGAAATCGCCGAAGAGGTGGTGAGTGTCGATTCTCGTTTCACGGGTCTTTTCCAAGATTTGGCACATGGTGAATATCTGGTCAGTTGTTGATTTTCCAGGCCTAAAGCCACACTGATAAGATCCAATCAGTTTGTTGACGGTTGGCTTTAATCTTTCACACATTATGCTCGATTGAACTGTATATGCGATGTTGAGTGGGCTTATCCCACGGTAGTTGGCGCAGAGTGTGGGTGAGTGTCTTCCTTTTTGTGGATTGGGCAGTGTACACATAAATTCCAATCGTCGGCCATGCTTATGTTCGACCATATTCTGCCAAAAAGCTGATACATGGTCCTTAACACTACCTCGCCGCCGTGTTTGAATAGCTCGGCCTACAATTCATCGGGCCCCGCCGCTTTGTTGTTCTTCAGAGGGATAATAGTCATTCGAACTTCTTCATGGTCGGCCAATGGAACGTCCGATCCATCGTCATCGATTGGATAATCGGGTTCACCATCTCCTGATACTATGCTTTCACTGACATTCAGTAGGCTGGAGAAGTGTTGCCTCCATAATTTTAGTATGCTTTGGACTTCAGTCACTAGATCAAGAATTCCGGCTATATTCTTTTTCCCATTTTAATATTTTTGTTTTATAATTTTTAGGTAAAAAAGGTTTGGGCGCATATTTTGTTTTGGCTTTATCTGCGAATTGTCGAAAAGTTCGAATAACCGATTGAAAACTAAAAGCTTTAAGATCTGTCTTCAAGTATGCCAACACTTGACTGGCATAAAATGTATGAGAAAATGCTCACCCTAGTACAATTGCACATAAAAAGTTCCTATCATTCGCGTGACTCATGGCGGCTTTGTTGCATTTATGGTTGTTGTTAATTTTAAAATATTCTGAAATCTTTTTCAAATGCGCGCATCCGTTTCACACTAATTTTCTTACATAAACACACAACTAACTAGCGAACTTCTGCAAATATACTCGCATATGTATTCGTATAGATGTGTGTGTGTGTGTGTTCGTGTCTCTTTTAATTCAGTTTTATTTCACTAGTTGCAGCGTTTAGTTTTAGTGCTCGTAAAGTAATTGAGCACAAGGATGGGTGCGCTTTTTTATCAGCCGCATAATCTTCATCACTTGTCTTTACTAAATATAAGTATATGTGTGCATGTGTGTATGTAAATTTACATATAAATGCATTCCGTGTTTACTCATAGCACAAGCTCTGTGATCTTGGAAAATGAATGCCCATACCAGCCAGCGGTGAGTTAAAAGTGCAGTGGGCAGGCCAATAGTGGAACTCAGGGGTGTTTTTAAAGTTTTGAGTGCAAATTACTGGGTTTTTATTCTCTTTGTTGCAGTCCAGATGGAGCTATGCTATTAGTCTCAAAGAGAAGGAATAACTTTTATCAGCACTTTGGTTGAAATTATGACCTAAATAAGAAATACTGGACTATCAGATTGAAAAATGAAAGATAATCAGTTGACTAGTACTTTGCACAATACCATTTTCATTGAAACCCTCGTCCATATTACTGCTTTTAATCGATTTTTTCTCTTTCGAAATCTTTTTTCTATAAGCAGGAACACGTAGTAATCACTCGGTTGACTATTGTATTGATGCGGAAAAACCTTCCAACAAAGCTATCGCAATTTCCGGCGAGTCACTACTAGCGATGTGTGTGGCCTGGCGTCATCTAGATGGAACACAATTTCTTTCTTTTTTGCCAAAGCTGGCCACTTTCGGTCCATTCCTAGACGTCTAAATGCCCTATCAAATATACAGAAAACCAGTCCTGACAGACTATTTTGGCATATTCACCGTTTGCGTCAACTCACCGTGATTTGACCAAGACTATTTTCATTTGACGTTGTCATTCGTGATCCACTTTTCATCAAAATTGAAATTTGAAAGGCTTTGAAAGCGTAGAACATGAAAAAGTCTCTTCGTGAGACGTTTAGCGTGTGAAATTATGCGGCCATTAACTAAGAAAATACTAGTGATGTTATTTTTTAAAACTGTGCAGTCATGAGGAGATACCTTGAAGTATTTAACAGACAGTATGTGTAGTTTTTCTTGAGAACTAGAAATATGCTCGTACGAACTTGTCAATTTACCTTTCATAAAGTCATTATGACCATATTTTCGATATTTTCAGTTTCAATTCGCATAGCGGAGATTTCAAATGACAGCTGTCAAAAGCAATGAACTTATGGGAGATTAGAAATGAGATTAACTCAACAATATCTTTCAACAATGTTCATTTTAAATGTTATTCACTGTACATATTCACAAAGTACATACATAAGTATATAAGCATGTTTGTATTTAAAATTTACGTAATTTTCAGCAAAAGAGCGGAGACTACTAATAAGAATTGCACTTGACAGCCGCCGTCATCACTTATTGCTCTTATCTAATCACTATATTTTGCGCTACTCCACGCCTTTCGCTATCATGCAACGATTACTGAATCATTTCTAAATTAGACTTTGCCGCCTTTGCCATTTTCAACTTCGTACTTCGGCAATTTATTGTGCCTCTTTGCTAATTTCGATTTTTTCGCATTTTATTTGTAACTAATCAATTGGCTACCGCAAACACTTATGCCACCTGCCTTTTAGAAGATGTAGTAGGTGTGTGTGTGTGTCTCTGTGCACATTGCGTGACATGACAGCTAATAACTCACAGAACTAAGTGACCCATGATTTATGGTCATACAAAGCGTCACCGATTCTTGTTGTTCGTTGTTCTGATTTTTAATTAAATCAATTTGTTTAAGTGATTTCAGTGTCACTTGTGGTGATTAATAAGAACAAGAGCGCAAGGAATATCAGAACCGAATAATTGAAAAGATCGACAATCTTTAATTAGAGAGCAGTAGTTAAGATGCAGATGAACATCATCCAATCAATAGGACAAACACTTCAGTCTCCAAAATAAATTACTTTGCTCTAAACTCACTAAACCCTTTAATTTCAACTCAACCCCCGGTAAAAGTGTAAGTTTCCAGTTCTTATGTAGCTAAGCAAGTCTTCTTCTTTACTAGCGTAGACATCGCTTACGCGGTTATAGCCGAGTTAACAACAGCGCGCCAGTCATTTCTTATTTTCGCTACGTGGCGCCAATTGGAGATTCTAAGCGAAGCCAGGTTCTTCTTCACCTGCTCTTTCCAACGGAGTGGAGGTCTTCATCTTCCTCTGCTTCCCACGATAGGTACTGATTCGAACACTTTCAGAACTGGAGTGTTTTCGTCCATAAGGACGACATGGCTTGGCCAGCGTAGCCACTGTCTTTTAATTCGCTAAACTATGTCAATGTCGTCTATTATCTCATACAGCTCATTGTTCCATCGCATGCGATATTCTCATTTTTGTTCGTCGATAAAGAACTTTACTTCTCAATTGCCTACTCAGTCCAAAGTACTACTTGTTGGCAAGAGATGTTCTGCGTTGGATTTCGAGGCTGACGTTGTTGTTGGTGCTGATTCCAAAAAAGACGAAATTATCTATAACTTCGAAGCTATGACTGCCAACAGTGACGTGGGTGCCTAGTCGCGAGTGCAACGACTGTTTGCTTGATGACAGGAGATATTTCGTCTTATCCTCGTTCACTACCAGACCCATTTGCTTCGCTTCCTTATCCATTCTGGAGAAAGCAGAACTAACGGTGCGGTTGTTGAGGCCTTTGATATCAATATCATCGGCGTACGCCAGCAGCTGTACACTTTTCTAGTAGATTGTACTTTCTCTGTTTAGTTCTGCAGCTCGAACTATTTATCTTAGAATCACCACATGTTTCCTGATCCTTATTTATAATTGTATTCAAAATCATACAATTGTTATAAGCCTAATCTGGGATGACTTTCAGTGCTTTGAGTGAATGACTTTCGATGGATTTGCCAAATCTTGAAGCTCTGCGCTGACTCTCGTTTCGAGTTTGGCCAAAAAGTCAGTCACAGTCATGGTAAAATGTGCGTATTATTCTGATGATAAATTTATTACTTTTCAGCAAACAAACAGTCGTTAGCGACAATTGTCGTAAATGCGTAAAAACGACGCATGGAATTTCTGATTGACCGTTTGAATCTGTGAAACGAGTTCACAGTGAACCATATTACGGTATTCAAAGACAACGATAAGCATCACTTTGATTTTTGACCTAGGTTGTTGAACTGTTCCGACGTCGTATTCATAAATTCATGTCTTGTCTTATGTACCTTATAAAATTGACTCTCCAAAACACTTCTACAACATTTTTAGCGATGCCATAGTCGCCATCCCATTGGAAACAAAAAATTTCAAATTCGCTTTTAAATATTTTTTCCAAGGTAAAAATCGTCAGACAAACTTTTCACGTCGTAAAAGACTGCTGCCAAACACACACATTTGGCATATAGAGATAAAACTTCACACGAACATATCAAAAGGTTATACCTATCTAGGAAAAAATTGTGTCGATCGGTTTTTGCACGCAATTTAAATTGATCAATCCGGATCAAAATTTGTCATGTGGTATATAATGAGTGTTAAGAGAAAATTCTGTTTTCTCTGTAGAGAATTATTTGGAGAAATCTTTTCTAAGTTAATCTCTGATGTATATAAAGGGTCATCCATTTCGAGGTTGCCCACTTTTTAAAGAAAAATCACAGAAATGATGATGATTCCAACGGCCCACAAACCACAACAAATGGTTGTTTTTCTGGACAAAATGGAAGGAAAGTTATTTTTTTTTTTTCAAAATAAGGATTATCTGTTACTTTAAGCACCGCATACCTTAAAACTCTTTTCCAGATGATTAAATTTACTTAGGAGAAAAGTATATATATATTTTTGAGTCACTTATGTGGTTTTATGAAATAAGTATTATATATTTGTCCTCTACTTCACGTCTAAGTTCTATGGTTACCTTGTGATGTCAATAAATTGTTTGCTAATGTACTTTTAAGCGATTATTTGCTATCTCTCAGTACCTACGCATACAAAAATAAACGTGTATGTTATGTTTGTAAGCATGTATGTGTGTTTATTGTATATGAGCGCTCTTATCGCTGAACTCAAAACAAACAGTGACGCGTAGATTTCACTTTTCTTATCACCACAGACAGCTTTAGCCTTAACACAGTTGCTGAAAGAAGAACCAACTCATTTACTATGTAAACATGCACATATATACATACTTATTTACCTAAGGAGTATACTCTATTTTATTACTGGAAAAAATTTACAAAACGCTTATGACTACACTTGCCCCCGTTCTACATCGTATGAATAGTTTTAAGACCGCGTTTGTTTGCCTCCGTAGATTATATGATCAGGCGCTTTAGCTATTATGTAAGACTGCCGCATTTGTTGCTAAAATTTGCAAAAGGGAAAAGTAGAGTATACTATTTTAGCGATTAACCTCAGCACAGCTAATTTATACACAAGATTAATGGAAAACTTATGAATCTCCACCTACACCTCCACCCTGTTGAACTGGTTCTAATGCAAAATGCCTTTTTTCATTGCACTTATTTCATTTTGAAATGACATTTTCGTATTTATATTCGCTCAATGTTTCTTTGTGGTCGTAAAAATGCAAAATTGCCATAAAAGTATGAATAATTTATTGCAAATTGTCTATTTTTATTTATACCAAAAACATTTTGTTTATTTGGTTTGTTCGATTTGTATAAACGCAAACGCAACAATTCGATTTTGTTATAAGGTTGCCATTTGGTTGATCAACTATTGTTGGTATTACCTTTCAAGTGTGATTGAAATGAGTTTGTCAAGTCGAAGTTTCTTGATTAAACCCAACTAGCAACTGTTTGTTATTGAATCATAACTTCTGTTCAAAAGAATAAAATTGAGAACTTTCTAGGGAACTATTAGGAAATTGTGCCTTATATTGATTCATCGATAAAAGGCGAAAATATAAAAATTAATTTCAGGATACGTTCGACATCAATCTTTTGATACCATTGCAGTTCTCGATAATCAATTATGCGTGGTCTCCATTTCTAATTTTTTGGACATTTTTAATGTTTTTAGAGAGTTTCTAAATACTATTAAACTGAGAGAGGGTAAATATGGGCCGAAATATTTTTTTTCTGGGTTAGTATGCCTATCAATGACATCTGTCCCAAGTGTTTATCAAAATAATCATTAGTGTTTAGTATACGCTTGCCTTGCTGAAGTACATAAAGTACTTTCGGCGATTTTTACGATGATTGAAATTATTCAACAAAGAAGTTTTGTCCTCGGAGTCAAATTTCTGATGCCAAGAGGATGAGAATGTTGGAAAAAGCCTTCAGTGATAATTGTTTGTCGGGAATAAGTGTTATTGATTGGTACAAATTGTTCAAAGTGGGTCGAGAACACGTTGACGACGAGCCACGTCCAGGACGGCCACCAACATCAACTAATGAACTACACGCCAACAAAATAAAGCAATTTGTGCTTGAGAATCGATGAAACGGAAGGATCAGTAAAATCTATTTTGAAAGATTTGTGTCTCAGAAAAGTGAAAGCACAATTACTTCCAAAATCACTAAAATTTTTCGGAAAACAGCGTCGCGTTAACGTCTGTGAAACAATCATTTTCGACTACCAGGTTGTCATGAAACTTATTATTACTGGCGATGAGTCTTGGTTCTATGCTTACGACCCGGAAACAGACAATCAATTGGCCAAATAGCGTGGCAAAGCTGAGCCGAAGCCGAAAAACTAAGTCAAAGTAGATAAAAATCAAGGTTATGTTGACAGTTTTCGTCGATTATCGAGGCGTGGTGTAGTCCAACTGCCTTGCGACCGTCAACAAGGCTTACCATTTGAGTGTTATGCGTCGTTTGCGCGAAGCTATTCGTAAAAAGAGACCGGATTTATGGGTCGAAATCTCTCGGTTTTTGCAACACAAAAATGCACCGACACATACTGCATTGATTCTTCTGTGAGTTTTTCGCCAAATTTCCCACCAATATCGTGTCGCAACCACCGTTTTCGCCTGATTTAGCTCCGTGAGACTTCTGGATATTCAGCAAACTCAAGCGACCACTCCGGGGAAACCGTTTTCAGTCAATTGTTGACTTTAAACGTCAATCGCTACGCGCAATGAGGGCTATTCCGGAAAATAACTTTAACAACTGTTAACAACGAGGATTGAAAAAAAAAACGTTAGCACAAACAAAAGTCTTACTGTTTTTTGCCCACCAATAATTTTAGGTTTTTTCATCAATTCAGGACCTATTGGCTTTTAGGCATCCTGGCCGGTTGTATAATTCTTCTTTTATTAAAATGGCTGCAACTTTAATATCTGTTATCCGATTTACATGAAGTGAGCTGTGTTTGAAAAAGGTGGAATGTATTTTTAACACCGCAAATTTTCAATAGATAACGTTCCATACGTTTATTATAGGTATGATTTAAATATAATGTTCGTTTATTTTTGGGACACACCTCGTATATTTTCGTATTCTCACTAAATATTTCCTGTCACCCAAACCGCGTTTCCCATTCCATATGAAGATTGTTTGCAAAAAGTTAGAAGTTGATTTTCTGGAAACCAAAATTTGGATTTGCTTCCTTATTTCATTATTTATATTGTTTTATTTTCATTTTTTTTCTATGTAGACACACTACATTTTGTTTTATTTTGCATTCATAAAATATGATTTTGCATGGAAAAAAATGTCACAGTTTTAGCTTTGCACTCATTTGTTAGCCCAATTTGGGTATTACTACTCAATAAATAAAAGCACTGTCGAAAGTTATTGACTCGTTCAAGTAGGTTGACATATATCAAGTCCACTAAGTGGTGACAAATATGGTAGATTTTATTATTTGACTAATATATTCGTGAAATGAAGTCAGTTTTTATTGGGTGGACTAATGACTTCATTGAACAGCTATGTATTGTACTATGTTTTTAAATTTATTTAAATATATCTTTGCAACTATAAGCAATTCTGAATTAAGCACTTTTTGTTGTAAATGCGAGTGAAGTTATCTCTTTGAACGCAAAGTTGTTGTTGCCAGGCGTTGTTGGTTTGCTCAATATTTGTCCTCAATATTTATTTTCTTAATGAAATATAAACGAAATTGTCATCTATTTTAATCAAATGAGCTTCAGCATAGTAAATTCAACAAGTGGAAGCGTAACTCAAAATTGCTTCTTTCAGAGATAGAACTAGTATTTTCTGTATGACATAAGGTCTAGTAAAAAGAAATTCCAAATTTATCCAATAGGTATTAGAGAGTTAAAATTTTGTACTAAAAGCTTTTTTGATTGCCTGATTGGCTATTGCTGGACACACGTTAAATATGGATACCAGACAAGAGAAAATATGTCACATTTTGAAGTTTTTCTTTGGTAGAGGCGAAAACACGTCATTTTGGTTTCATTAACTTCATTCCGGTAACTTTGATGTTAAAGATTCACCACCCTCTGGAAGGCCAGTTGTTGAAAATAACGATGAAATATAGTATAAGAAATCTTTACGTCCGACCAACATCTCAGCACTTTTTCGATTGTCCAGGTGCTAGACATTGTACATAGAACCTTTTAAATAAGACTGCATACAAAACGAAACTCGATGTATGGGTGCTATACGAGTTAACGAAAACAAAAAAACGAATATCAATCTTTGATTCATTACTGGAACAACAAAATCGAATTCTTAAGCGGGTGATTACTGCTTATGAAAAGTGAGTCACTTACGATAACGTCAGATTATATGGTCGAATCGTTTGGTTGGGAATAATGTACTTTGAAGTCCTTCCCTACGGTCACACTCTTAAATCGAATTTTGTACTGTCAGTTTTATCAAATAGGAGAGGAATTGTGTTCCATTTGGACAACGCAAGGACACATTCATCGTCAGAAGCTCCGGTAGCTTGGTTGAGAGGTTTTCATGTAATCCGAACCTGGCACCAAGTGATTAGCATCAGTTTCTGTACATGGCAAATGATTTTGCTGGCTTAAAAATTCACATCAATAGAAGCTTATGAAAATTATTTGTCCTAGTTTTTTGCCAATAAGGACGAAGGTTCCTATGATAGTGATATGATGAACTACTTTCAAAATAACAGCAAGTTATCGGACCAATCGGTGCATACGTCGGTTGCCTTTTATATTTCGGTATTCGAAAACGAAAACAAATTTTAATTATCGAAAACAGTTTTATTGGTTTTCAAAATATTCTTCATAATACTATATACTATCTATACTCTTGCGAGCGTTTGAACCAACTGTCGAAGCACTTTTGACACTCTGATTAAGGTACATCTAAAATATGCCTTTTGAATGCCTCAACCGATTTCTATTTGATTCGGAACGAACGAACGAAACAACAACTGATTTTGGACGACCTTCCAGAAACTCCTCATGGAGTGATCTGCGACCTCGATTGAATTCACCACACCATCGATGAACACTGGTCCTTGATGGAGCTTCATAAATTAATTTAATTTCATTTATGCACTCATGATGAGTCAATCCACGTAGAAAGTTTTTAAAAATAATCGCGCGATGCATATGTACCATCAAAAATGTCAAAGTTCACGATAGAATTGTGAATTTCCAGATTGCAAACCTAGGTTTGCCAAATCACGAAATATAAAAGGCAATATACCTGAATCAGATCATTTCATCATTATTAACAAAAAGTTAAATTTAATGCAAAAAAATTGTTCATTTTTATTACACCCATTACAATGGTGTGTTTTTCCAAAGTAACGGTACCAGTAAATGCTTTTAGAACGTTCTGTAGGCTCTTCGGTGGGCGAATGTGCGAAAGTGCCAATTGTAGTGGAAAAATATTTAAGCTTAGCCAATAGCCTTTTAGAGGTAAGAGGTTTGATATAAACGATAATACTCTACTGAAAGAGCAATAAAGCTCGGAAGCCCCCTATTTTTGAAATAGATAAGTCTATAAACAACTTTTATGAAATTTCAAGTGATGTATAACTATGTACTTGGCCTTAACAATCTATTTACTTTTAATACATGTATGTAATGAGAAATTACAAAAAATGTTGATGAATTCTGATTCTCAGTTTCTATCCTAATTTGGGGGAACTTAAGTCAGCGAAGCATTATTTTGGCATTCGCTTACAAAAGCAGTCCTATAGAACGCCTATTTCCTTGTCTTAAAAATATCCCTTATTAACAACTATATATCTTCCGTTTCAGCTGGTCGGCTTGGTCATCATTGGCATTGGCGCATATGTGGTCATCAAACTTGAATATTTCAATACCGCAGCCTTCGTAATACTCGGCTTGGGCATCGTGGTGATCTTGACCGCTGTCTTGGGTTCACTGGGTGCGGCACATGAAAGCAGCCAGATCTCCAAAACGGTAAGCAAATTTTCACATTAGTAAACAAAGCATCAATTTGTATTGTTATTTTATTGAATTTGTTTTTCACAATATTTTTTTGTACTTTTCAATGTCACTGCCCTTTTATGCCGAACTGACACGACGTACATATATATGTGTGTAGTTCGCTATCATACTGCTGCTATGGGTTGTGCTGCAAACACTATCGGTTGGCTTCTTATGGATCTTCCAAACGACAATGCTGATCAACATTGATCAAACCTTCGATGAGTTGTGGGGCACGCAGACAGTGCCCATCAAGCCGGGCAACGCTAGTCATATAGCGAGCATTGAGAGATGGGTGAGCATGAGTAATGTTATAATGTGTATAGAAATGCTTATGTATGTGTGCTTATATGTATGTAGTTTGTACTTGCGCACTTGACTTGTTTGCGCATGCGCGCAAGTATCTTTACAAAATGCCATATATGCGTGCATAAATATGTTTATAAACTATAAATTATTTTTGTGTTATTTTTTGTTTTTTTGTAATATTTCACTATTGACAATCATAATTCATAAACGTTTATTGCCATATTTGCGCCGCCATTCATGCCTTAGCTCGATTGTTGCGGCAATATCGGCTCCAGCGATTACCTGCTCCCGCCCAATAGCTGCTACAACAGCGTTACGGACAAGCTGAACCTCGACGGCTGCCGGCAGAAGTTCCTCGCGTACGCGGCCGAGCGCTGGCAGGCGTTCAATTTCTTCGCCATCGGTGTGGTGTTGGTCGAGGTGCGTATTTAAAATGTCAAAAATCAATAAATTATTGCTTTATTTTCAAATTATTAGCTACTAAATTATGCTTTGCTATATTTGTGTAATCAAATTTATTACTATTCTCTTACGTAATTCCAGCTGATTTGTGCCGCTTTCGCTTGGGTCTTGGCCAACAGCATTGTGAATCGCTGGCGCCGCTCGAAATACTATCCCAAATAAGCAGTTTAACGCGATTCATTTAAATGCGCACAAAGGCCAAAGAATTTCTACACACACATACACACAAACTTAGTAGGTGGAAAATGTGTATGCATAGCTGATTAGATGCAGTTACATACGTACACAACTGTACATACCTATCGATGTATTTATTTTATTGTTTTTGCTTTTTTGTTTTTCTTAAAATTGTTTGATTTTTTGTTTTGTTTTTGTAAACAAAGTCACTACACAACGATATTTTGTAGAAGTGTTTGTTCTGACGCTGGAAAATATGAAATTCATTTCGCTAGTCTACCTCAACATGCTCATAAATTAGCTAAGCTACTAAAGAAAACAGTAAAAGTGCCGCTCTGAACTCAGCTTAGCTGGAAAATATTTAATTACCAACACACCTGCATAGATATGGCAGCGGGAATAAACACATATTCATACATATAGACGAAATTTAAAAATTTGCAAGTCAAACGAAACGAAGGTGCCAAAAAGGGTGTTCAATAGGCAGTAAATTTGAAAGAAAAAAAAAATTAAATAAATTCTGAGAGAAAATTAAAAGAAAATAATAAATAAAACTTCAAAAAACATTTTTAAAAAAAAATAAAGAAATTTGAGCAAAATTTAAAAGTAAAAGCATAAAAATATAAAAAAAAATAAAAAAAAAAAAAAAAATTTTAAAAAATTTTGAAAAAAAAATTAAAGAAATTTGAGCAGAAATTTAAAAGTGATTAAATAAGCATAAAAATATAAAAAAAAATATATTTCTTTAAATTCCAAAATTTAAAAAAAAAAAATTTGAAAAATGCGAAGATATGAAATAAATTTGAATAGAAAATTAAAAGAGATAAAGTTAGATGTAAAAAAATATTAAAAGAAAATAAAAATTCAAAAATATTTTTAAAAAATTAATGAAAAAATGGTAATTTGAAGTAAATAAACACCTGCATAGTGCATAAGCAGCAAATGATTAACTGATTATATTATAATAAAATTTATAATACATTTTTCTAAGCATAATTGCGCTGTATCGCTGTTGTTAACATTAGTTTAAGTCGTTAATTAATGTATTTCTTTAAATTTATGCATGTCAAATAACAATTACAACTTTATTAAAAAAATTAAAATTTTACAATTTGCAAAAATACGAAGATATGTGTATACAAATACAAACAAATTAATTATATACAAAATGTACAAACTATTATAAAAAATAATAGATTGATTGTAAACCAATTGCATTTGCTCAACTAAATGTATCAATAAAATTTATATACAGTTAAACTAAAAAAAATAAAATAAAGTACTGATTGATTGATAAAACTGAATTTTTCATTTGAACTAAATGTATCAAAATTTTCCTTTTTATACAGTTAAACAGAAAAAAATAAAATAAAGTAAATTTTTTGAAAAAAAAAACATCCACTAGTGTATAATATCTCATGATTTGCAAAGGGACAAAAAGATTTGATATAATTTTTTAAAAAATTAAAATACAAAAGCATTTTTTAATGTCAATTTCCACAGACTGTTTCGCTTTTTATTCTAACGAAGCACTACCATTTTATGAATTTGGAAACATTATCTCTCTGAAATCGGCACGGGCCTTATTTTGAGCGATCGACAAATTGTGTGGTATCCAACGTGAACAATTTTTTTTACATTTTACAATATTGAATGTATGCTGGTTCCGCTAATGCCAATAGTGGCCTCTATCTAACGATAGCTCACATGACAATCTGCCAACATTAGTTTGTGCACATTATCAATGGTTTCGGGAACAAACAACTGATTTTCGATGACCTTCACGAAATTGGTTTTGGAGTGACTATGACTTCGAATGAATTCACCATACCATCGATAAACACTGGTCCTTGAAGGAGCTTCATCATCAAAAATTCAATTAAGTTCATCTATGCATTGTTGCTGAGTTAATCCACCTCGAAAGATATAAAAAATAATTACGCGAAAATTTTTTTTTAAATTTTTCGGACAAGATGAATTTTTCAAATTACTGTAAACAGTGCAAGTAGTTAAAAATGTCGTTTAAACATTACGACAAGTTGTCAGTTGCTAGACTATAACTGTTGCCAAATTCCAAAATATAGAAGGGCAACCCACATATTTGCATGTATTTTAATACAAATATTGCAAAAATTATCGTCTTTAAAATAGGCTCCTGAGACAATGCAAGCATGCTAATGCTTATTCTAATCTTCCATGCACTTGTTATAACCTCAGGTCGAATGGACTTTCGAGTCTTTAGCAAAACTTTTGTTTTTCAGTTTCGGCTCCTATTTGATTTTTGGATAGTTTTGACGGCATATTCATAAATTAATAAAAAAAAGTGTGGACTCTTCAGTTACGTTGTCGTGCATCTCCTTTGTGGCCTCTATTCAACGTTGGTTTTGCAAAAGATTAAGGTACGATGATTCATAAGAGATGCTGAGATCCACTCCTATTTTTCTGCTGCCATTAACAGCCCTGGTTGGACGACTCGTATACGGAAAGTGTTCGATGACTTCACGACCTTCACGGAATGCTTTGTGTCACTGAAATATTTGTGTGTGTGATAAAGTAGCCTCCCCATAATACTCTAAACTATTTTCAATGATTCTGTAACCGTGATGCCGTTGAAAACATTAAATTTCAAGTAAACTCTTTTCTATTTTTTTAGGGTGAAATCGTTAGACAAATCTTGCGCACCGTTAACAAACGGCTGTCAAATGCCCACTAATTTACATACGGTGATCAAATTTCCCACAAAAAAAAGTCGTATCAATTTTGGAAAAAAAACTTATCAGTTTTCCATGTCAATTCCGTTCAGTAGGCAAAACCTTCGGAGAGGTCGATAGATCTTCGAAATCTTCAAACTTTCGAATCGAAGGTTAATTATTAATTTAAGTTCGCAATCTGATACCTAATCAGATGTGAGGATAGCTGATTAAATAAGTAAATACTACATTTTATGAGCATGTAACAATCATAGTGCGCATTAAATTAATATTTTATTATTTTGAAACCTTATTTTGTAAAATGGTGTAAAAAAAATTTAAAAATTATATTTTACGTCAAGGTTGAACTTTGGCCTCGAATAACCTTTGAGGGAATCGATTTGCAAAAATTTACTTCGGATCTTTTTTGTAGACAGAAAAATAGAAATTCCCTGCAAGAGTAAGTTTTCATTTACACCAAATTCAATAAACTTCTAAAGAGAATAACCAATAAGCTCTGGTCGACCTATCGTTGAAAAAGTCGATAAAATTTTGGAAAAAATTGACCAGGACCATCACATAAGCAGCCGTCACATCGCTAAGGAACTTAACATTCATCATCAAACGGTCTTGAACCATTTAAAAAAGGCTGGCTACAAAAAGAAGTTCGATGTTTGGATACCACATGAATTGTCTGTGAAAAATTTAATGGACCGAATTAACATCTGCAATTCTTTGCTGAAACGAAATGAAATCGAACTATTTCTGAAGCGAATGGTAACAGGAGACGAAAAGTGGATCAAATACGACAACAATGTGCGAAAAAGATCATGGTCCAAGCGTGGTGAAGCTCAACAAATGGTCGCAAAACCAGGATTGACGCCTCGAAAGGTTATGCTGAGTGTTTGGTGGGATTGGAAAGAAATCATACACTATGAGCTGCTTCAGCATGGTCAAACGATTGATTTTACATTTTACTGTCAGCAACTGATGAGATTGAAGCAAGCAATCGAAAAAAACGGCCAGAACTGATCAATAGAAAGTGCTTCGTCTTCCATTAGAACAACGCTAAGCCACACACATCTTGGATGACTCGGCAAAAACTGGGAGAGCTTGGTTGGGAAGTTTTGATACGTCCACCATATAGCCCTGACCTTGCACCATCGGACTATCATTTGCTTCGGTCAATGCAGAACTCCCTTAATGGAGTAAAGTTAGCTTCAAGAGAAGCGTGTGAAAATTACTTGTCGCAGTTTTTCGCCGAGAAACCAGAAAAGTTTTACGTTGATGGAATTATGTCTCTAGCGGAAAAATGGCAAAAAAGGTCGACAAAAATGCTACATATTTGGTTCATTGAAGTTTATTATAAGTTTAAAAAAATAAGTTGCAGTTTGATAAGAAATACGAAAAGACTTTTTCGACTACCCTATATTAAAACAAAATATTTAATATTAATATTAAGAGCTCAAACTTTAATTGAATTTATTTGCTTGGTACTTTGAAATATTGGTTGATAAACAACTCTAAGAAAGGCTCTCCAAGTACTATAAACGCTTAATTGTAGCGGGAAGGTTCTCCGCCTTAAGGTTTTCTATTTTTTTCCTATTATCAGTTAAAAAAATTTTTGTCTCGCTTTTAACTTTTTGAAAAAATATTTCGTGTTGTGAATTTTGTAGGAAATTGATTGCTCTTTAAAAAAGGTCTGAGCGATTTTTTCATAAAACTAAACCGCTTAAAAAATGCGAAATATGGTTCGACCCACCTTAATATGTACATACATACATATGTACATGTATGTATATGCATTAAAATATTAAAATAAATGAAGTCAATAAACCTAAAAACAAATGTATTTTGTCCATAAAGAAGAACCTTTGAAGTGACTCACGTCAATCAAATTTTATAAAAAATTATCTGGTGTCGGATGCTATGTGTTTGAAGGAATTCGTATGTGGATAAGTTCTTAATGGGTCCGATAAAACCGAAAGTAAGTAAAAAAACGAATTGGCTGATGCAAAGGAGACTGCAATTATATATTTCTTATACACATGTACATATTGTATATATCTACGATATATAGCTACTAAGTCTGCACAATTGAAGTCATTCAAAACACTTTTAGCTCTCGAATTAGCAAACGCACATATTTGTTTTGCTTAGAACTCACATGGTCTATAATTTTTCGAAAATCAACAACAAGCGGTGAAATAAACTTGAATGTGTTTACAAAGAGCTTTTCACTGTTACAATTTTTCACTATTACAAAGTATGTTTGTCTGTATGTATGTATATCATTATGTGTATGTAAGTATGTTTGCTTGCAAGTTGGCGCAATATACAATATATGTGATCCCGTTTAAGCTTGTTGATATTGGCCTTTGAGGTCTTTCGGCCAGCCACGATTTCCGATCATAAAATCAACGCTGCTGGCGCTGCCGTCAGCGTGTGCTAGGCGCGTAGGCGCAGCTTGTGCGGTTGACATTTAAAAATTCATAAAGATTTTCGTTTTCACTTTGATATCATATTTTGTTGTTGTAATGTTGTGTTTTTGTTTTAATCTCTCAAATCTTTATTGCATTTTATTGGTCAGCTGTGGAGACTATGTGTGCGAGTTGGCGTTCTTGGCGGAAAATCTTCGCCCAACAATGTATTTGCATAAACACAGACACACATCTACACACACACACACACACTTAAACATATGCATTGTTGTAACGGTGTGTCTTCGCTGTAGAGCGCCGGAAAGACAACTGAGAGTGAAAGACAGCAGCAGATTTTTTCTATTGCCAATGATAAAGCTGCCAACAACAATAACAATAATAACAACAACAAGGGCGTGAAAGCATAAAAACAATAGCGGAAAGCAGAAAATACCGAAGAGAATTATTAGCAATTAGTCGACAGTTTATTTTTTTCGAATTTTTGTTTTGTTGTTGTTTTGGTTTTTCAAGATTTTCTTATGACATGGCGATCGGAAATTTTGTCATCGTTGAGCTCATCGCTCCGCAAAGGTACTACAACGGTTGGCAGCGCAAAACAGAGCAGATCAGTTGAGATCGTCAGGGCCACTTTGACGTTTTGTTGCTGCTTATTGTCGATTCAGTTTAAAAAGCTACGTGAACGCGCTTCGAAAGTGACCGCGGATGCGCCGGTGACGATCACTCTTTAGTATTGTAAGAGCAGCCAGTGTCTTGTGAATTTTTTAGCGTAACGGAATTCGTTAGAATCGATTGTGTAATTGTTTTTATTTTCAATTGTTGTACATACATACATACTTACATATATATTGTATATATTTGCGAGCAGTTAACGAGTAAATGCGAATAACAGTATTATTTTGACAACAATAAGTGTTTAATTGATTTCAAAAATATATATAAACCCACTTACATCGATATATTATATAAAAAAATTGTAAGAGACTGTTGGCGGAAGGATATAGACAACAGCTGTTCAACATACGAAAATGTTTCGCTGCACCAGGAAGCGCTTGAAAGTCACGTTATTCGTATTTAATGCGATCTGTGCTGTAAGTATTTTGAAAATTGAAGAAAAAATTGTGAAATAAAACAAGTTTTAGAACTTTGGCCGCACCGAAGTTGAAATATAGGTTATTTTGGGCAATAATATAAGCCAAGTATTCCATCAAATAAAAAAATTTTCCATATAAGCAGTTGATTTGGATCGATCAGTGTGTATGACAGCTATATGCCATATTGATCCGACATCGACAGTTCCGACAAATGAGCAGCTCCTTGGTCAAGCAAGAACGTTTGCAAAATTTCAGATCGATATCTCAAAAACTGAGAGATTGGTTCGCGACAGACGGTTGTTAGGGTCTGCGGTGTTTTTTTCTGGTTGTTACAAACCGGGTATCTGTCTGATGAGCTCGACCGCTCCGCAGCAGGACCTGAACCCTTCGCCGCGGTGGGTCCTCGTACCATTAATGAGCTGCTCCGCAAGGGAGAAGGAGTTTGCAGAGAAAGATATTGGAAAGATAACCCAAAATATTGGTTTACAACCTCAGCCGGTTTAAACATGTTGTGATCATTGACAAGGACAAACTC
Source organism: Bactrocera neohumeralis (assembly GCF_024586455.1). NCBI lineage: Eukaryota > Metazoa > Arthropoda > Insecta > Diptera > Tephritidae > Bactrocera > Bactrocera neohumeralis. Next base: position 10,048,485 of record NC_065921.1, read on the forward strand.
AGGCTACTTGGCGCATTCTACACTGGCCACTGTGGTCACTGAAACTCCAGAACACCTGCTAATTGACTGTATAGCAGTCTGCAAACTAAGGCTAAAGACCCTCAGATCCATGTTTTCAAATAGTGATTGCATCGCTGTATATTGGAATTTATCAATATGCTGGGGCTAGGTGGGTGACTTAAGGTGATTTAAGGGAGGGCACAATAGACTATGGATCGCTGTGCAATCCTCATCAATTTATCTTGTTTATCTTATCTTAGTATAAACTAACCGGAAGGAAGCTAAAAAACATATCCGGTAATTATTTGAAGCGGAAGATTTAGGGATCACATGGGTTTCCTCGGTTAAAAAACAGCTTTTTTCAAATTTTTTTTTCATATAAAAAATTAAATATTTTATTAGAATTTTTTATTGTTACGAACATACACTATTAACAAAGAAATTTGAAATTTTTGGAAACAAGCTTTTTAAACTCGGCCATTGCGATGCCATCTCCTGTGACCACTCGGAAAAAAGATGCGCACGCGTTGGCAGGATAACTCCATACAGGATCATCTAAAGTGAAAAAAGACTTGTTTCAGTTAAAACCTTAACTTAGAACTTGGTTGAAGGAAAAAAAAATGAAAATTGGATTTTTGAAAAACATTTTTACAAAAAAATAAATATTTCAGTGAAAATTTCGCAAAATTTTTTTCTTCAAATATTTGTAATTGAAAAAAATCTAAGAATTGTATCTCAAAGACCTGTGCAAAATTTCATGATGATCGGTTTAGTAGTTCAGTTGAGTAGTTAAAAACACAGTTACGAGAAAAACGCGTTTAAAGACGGCGTACTTAGCCTAGCTAGCCTAGCTAGCCTCAAGCACACAAGTTATCAAGGCTGTATCTCCGAAACTATTACTCGGATCAACTTGAAAGTGTAGGAAAACATTCTAGAGGTGTTGTAGAATTTAATAAGACAATAAAAAAATTTGATTTTTTTAAACCCGTAAGCCCATGTAACTTCTTAAAAATTTTGTTTAACATTTCTTACATATGGTGATATACATACTTATATTCGGAATAAGGTGTATAGGGAGGCTGTATATGTTAACTTAATTTCTTATATTATTTTATTGATATATTATATAAGTATGTCTAACTAACCCATTTCCATAATATGAGTCAATTGAATGGACTTGAACTATTATATTGGATATAAGAAGTCTATGCGAAAGTTGAGTCAATTTAATCTATTTTTGATGCCAAAACATAGTGTGTGCAATAAACAAGATATTCAAAATATAGTGATATTCTCGTTAATTGGTTAAACTAAAGGTCCGAAATATATATGCTGGTCATATGGCTGCTAAGAGAAGTTAAGTCCTGATTCAATCCACTTTGGGTATGAGACAACATATGTACGTCGTGTTCTTCCTTATTCAAACGCTATTTAGAGTTAGTTATTGGAAAAATATGTACATAAAGTGACTGAAAACGTTGAAGCAGATAGAAAGATGTGAATTTCATTTAGAAGTGAGCTCATTGTTCAATCATATTTGGTTTACCTATATATTTGATATATGATATTTATAATTATATATCACTCTCCTCTTGTTTTAATAATTCAGCAATTATCGCTTTTTTAGTATTTTCGAGTAATACGTATATCATTATATAAGAAATTGATATGATTATAATCACTATTTCACCACTGAGTCCTGCATTCATAAGATAATGAATCTTGCACACTGTGCCTTTCACACAAACACCAATCCCCTTTAAAAAAAATTGCATTAAATGCATTTCCTTAACTTAATTAATTTCTAAAATTTCTATATCCTCTTTTACTTAATTACGTCGCTTCAATGAGAAAACTTTTCACTTTTCCGTTATTTACCTTGCCAATTTGGCGCATTGCTTGCAGACGCTGATGACAATAATTAGTCATATTGTGTGCGACTATTTAAAAATAAACTGCAAAGTGTGACCGTTCTTTTCGCCTTTCTCATTTTTAATGCAATCGGCCACAAACACATACACATATTACTGTATGCGAGCCTTTTTGCTACTTTTTAAGTTTCATTTATTGTTTTCTTCAACATTTTATTTTTATATTTTGTTGTCATTTCACATTTTTGTTTGCTCTTTTCTTCCCTCTTTCTGCATCGCAAGCGTTCATGAGCAACATTTAAAAAACCGTTTGTGAAAACAATTGTGCAAACTTTAAAAGTTTGGGCGATTATGAGCTTTCAAGAGAAAGCTTTCAAAGTAGAATTGGGTACAGTGGTGGCAAATTTTATTGGGATTTGGGAAAGAAAAACGTTACTTTCAAATATAAATATAGAAAATCGTAGTCGCATAGCCTTTACTCAAATGGGTCAGAGGTGGTTTCAGGGGTTAGGAAGCAATGATTTTGTATACTTGATTCACAATCAAAAGTACACAGAAAAAAATGTTTTTTCCGAAGCTTATTTGGACCTTAGGTTAAAAAGTCGATCCCAAAAAGTATGCCACTTGGATGACAGAGACCGCCGGTCCATTGTTATACCTAAATACAACTAAGTATTGACCGAGAAGGACTCTCAGAGACCGCTTGTCCTTTGTGATACCTAAACACCCGTATGTATTGACCGGAAAAAATCTCAAAAATCGGCAAAGCGCTTTGAGTCTGTCACAATTTTCTTGAAGTTACATACATATATCGCTTCCAGCTATTTCACCTGGTTCGTTGAATATATGACTGCCGAGATGTTTCCACCACAGTCTTGGTAACTCTGGACAATTGAAGTGGAAATGCCTGGACGTTTCCATTTCATCTTCTTTTAATAATTTTGACAGTTTGCGTCAAACAATATTTCCAGCCTTAACTTTCTTTTGTGCCCTCCCTTAAATTCGAAAGATTGTGCTCTCTCACTGTCTTTCGTCCCTTCGTTTACTGCCCGCCACTCAGCATTCGGTCAAGCAGAAGTTGTTGTCCAGATAAAGTCGGTAATATCTACTGAAGTTAGACATTTTATATCAAAACTTTATGGGTATTTGTGTGAGACTTGCCTCTGTTGTATCCATACTAGATAGTAATCCTTATTAGCATATTATCTCACCTCCGAGGGAAGCGTTATTCCAGCTAGTCAACATTTCGACTATTCATAAGAAGATTAGAGGTTATAAGCATGATTTCGCAGTATAAATTTAAAGCCTTGTTAACTGATTTTAAGATGGAGATTTCTTAAAGCCAAAGGGTGGAGCAAGTTTTGAAATCAGCTTCAGCTTAACAACAGACCAAGGGTCAATGATCAGGATGTCTCCCTCTTTACAATGATAAGAGATTAGATCCCTATTGGCAAAAATATAATCTTCTAGAGCCCTTGCGGGGATCGAACCCGCGACCTTTGGATTAGAAGTCCAATGTGCTATCCACTGCACCAAAGGGCCGTTAAATATTCAAAAATAAGCCCAAAAATTAACTTTTGAAAGTCAAAAATGTTAAAGTAAAATTATATAAATACGGAACAGAAGTACTCCACAGCTGCGTTCATTCAAATATTATTTAAACAGCTGTCTCAGTGGTCTTTAATGAAACAGTAAGAGATACAGAAGAAGCGCCGAAACTTCATTTACAGAACTGACAGCGTCATTTGCATATTACTGGTATGTTTGATTAAAAAAAATGTGGAGCGGACAGAGCAAAAGCAAAAGTTGACATATGTATACTATAAAACATCTTCTCATACAAACTTATACATAACGATTCAACCAATTTCTTCTCCTTCTTCTTGATTGGCGTAGACATCGCGTACATCCAAGTTTACAACAGCGCTGTTTTGATCCAATTGGAGATCCCAAGCGAAGCCAGGTCCTTTTCCACCTTTCCAACGGAGTGGAGGTCTTTCTCTTCCTCTGCTTCCTCCGATGGGTACTGCGTCGACTACTTTTAGAGCTGGAGTGTTTTTGTCCATTCGTAGCCGCTATCTTTTAATTCGCTGAACTATGTCAATGTCGTCGTATTCTCATACAGCTCATCGTTCCATTGCGTGCGATATTCGCCGTGGTGACTTTAGTTTAGGATAAACCGATTTTAAACTTAGTATAACTCAAAACCGTAGTTTTTCTATATCGATAATATTGTTGGCAAGTTTTTATCTTATAAAAATGCTTTAACTAAAACAAATAAGGAATGGCTAAGTTCGGTTCTAACCGAACATTTCATACTCTTGCAACTTACAAGGATTAAAGCCAGGGAAAAACCTTTAGGTACATAAAGCTTGTTAGTTTTATGGGGTCTAGGACGAGTTTTCACTCGAATTTATTCATTCTAAGCAATCACAAAGATGAACCGTTATAAGAAAAACACGCTCTCTCAACTTTATTGAGATAACTCACATATTGGATATATGTGCGCTGTAAAGTCTTCTGGAAGTTCGAAAATCATTGTATTTGGTATATGGGAGTTAAGGGAAGTTTTGACCAGAATCAATCAATTTTTGATATACCATTAGGAAAGGATTATCCCTAAATTTCAATAATACCTGTATCCCACATATTGACCGATATATTCGGTAAAAAAATTAACCAAAGGTACTGGGGTCCACTGATTCGGTACCTAGCGGCTTGAACAGTTTTGGTTCAATTTGAACAAGTCTTGATTAAAAGTTGACACACTTCGAAGGTACCATTCGTACCAATTTATGGCACTTTATATGGTTTCGTTTAATTGCGTTTTGTAGGCGTGGCGGTGGTCCGATTATGCCTATCCCCGAACTCGACTTTACGTTTTTGCTAAAGAACGCGCATACCAAGTTCCATCAAGATATCTTAGTTCTTACTCAAGACTCGTACCGCTTGTACGGACGGACGGCCATAAAATGGAAAACTCAAAATTTGCTAGAAGCACTAACGCCGATCTCAGCCGAGGCTTATAAAAATTAGAACCTATGCGCATTTTGATATTTGACAATAAGAAAATGTTTCACTAAAATATATTAATATGTTACTTTTCTTATTGGTACTACGGATCAAAACTGATCAGATTGTTATATCAAGTAGCCTTTTTTTAACCCATATACATATAGTCATATACCACCAAAATTGATTCTTTCTTTACCTGTCTTATTATCCTTATATCTCTTTTTCTCATTTCATAATTTCCATACTTGCTAATTGATCTTTCCTTAAACTAAATTCTCTCTTTCTCTTAAATAATAACAACAACAATAAACATTTGCACTCATTAGTTTTAAGACCTTTGTTTTTGTAACCCATATCCATATATACATAGAATTAATATTGTTGAGTCTTAATTTCTCTATCATTCTTACGCTTTATCCTTAGATCATGGGTGTTATACTAATGTGGTTCGGAGCTTGGCTACATAGTAATATTGGAGAAATAGATGTGGATAACAGTGAAACCCTGGTCGCCACTGTCATTGTACTCCTGGGCGCAGTGTTACTGGTGATGGCGATCTTTGGCTGTGCTGCTACCTACATGGAGTCCAAAAGCATGTTGATAAGTGTAAGTAATGATTCATTATCGAAGTATATAAATTATATCTTTCAAGAGTGAAAAGCATACTTTGAGAATTCTCGAAGTCTGAATTGATTTCAACACGCTTAAATTCTTCTATTTTCGAATGGTACAATCCTTGGAGGGCTATCCAAAGACTTAGCAGCCTGTTAAGCACAAAATAGAATCTTCTAGAGCCCTTGCGGGGATCGAACCCGCGACCTTTGGATTAGAAGTCCAATGTGCTATCCACTGCACCAAAGGGCCGCTTAATCTAAGCTTATAACTCTACATATCAAAGAGAAGTGAAACTTTAAAAGAGTTACATTTAATTGTTTGGATAGTTTTACCGAAATAGTTTCAAAGTAACTGTTTATACAGGTGTTTTAGGCTTTTTCATTTGTCGAGAACTGAAGTTGAAATATGTAGGTCACAAGTTTTGAGCTCACTATCACCAGCTGAATGCTTTAGAAAATGAAGTTTTCTTTTGGATAATGAATGATATTTTTTGTCTTCTTCTAATTCTTGATTTTAAACCATCAAGTTCATCAACCATCGCGTTCATCAATAACACCCAAAGAGATTCAGTACTACAGATTTAGGAGTATTATCGAACATTGATCTTACATCGGAAAGTATTTAATTAACCTTCTTCTCCACATTCTTTTTTCTCAGTATACTGAGAGTACAGAACATACAACCTACTTCCTGATTACCTTAGGTTCTCTGTCCAGAGCATTGTGCTCTCTTCGTTAAATCTAACTCGAATGTTCGAAACCATGGGAGCCTTAGATAACCTCAAAGGAATTCTAATTCGCTAAAGTCCATTATCTAATTTTTTAAAGTATCAGTTAATAATGTCTTTTTATCTGAAAATTGCGAAAAGTCTGGAGTTTGGAGAACATACATGTCTTAAAAGCAAAGTAGTCTAAATTAAAAAGCGCAGGGTTGCATTTTCTGCGAAAAACTGGTATTCTTGCCGAGCAATATCAAAGATAGATAAGTAAAAAATGTTAATATATTTCTATCTTTCCCCAGTATGCTGTGATTTTAGTTATTTTGCTGGTCATACAAATATTCCTCGTGAGCATTAGCTACACGGCGGCTAGCGGCAGTCTCTCAAGTGGCCTACAACGAGGTTTCGACGAACTCTGGGATAGACGGAATGCGAATAAAAATACAACATTGTCTTTTTATGAAGAGTGGGTAAGATTTATAAGTGATTCATTACCTACAAACATAATCATTTTACACGCCTAGAAAGCAGTCATAAAAAGCAGTCCTCTATAACCCAAATATTTATCCACTTTCTCGCTTCTAAAATCATATTAACTCTCCCCCCACAGCTCCAGTGCTGCGGCAAGAGCAGCGCCAATGACTATTTTCTCATGGACAAAGTTCCGCCGCCCAGCTGCTGTCGCTACCAAGACTGTACGAACGTTCTAAATCTCTATGTGGATGGTTGTGAGAAGAAATTTGGCGAATATTTGACTGAGAAGACGAGCAGCTTCAACACTATTAGTTGGTGTTTGATCATCACGGAGGTAAGTGTGCTCAAAGCAATCTTTATGAACGCGATAATTTTAATGAAATGTTCGGCTTTTACAGTTAATTGGCTCGGTGTTCGCTTGCATTTTGCTTGATAGCATCCGAGATTATCGCGATCGCATTCGTTTCTACAACTGAGGAGTGCGGAGAGCTAAACACAAAATGCAAATACCTCGTTCCTTTGCACTGCATAGTATTGTTACACACACACATATATATACATATGTTGAATTGATATATTATTAATATAAATTAGGAAAAATATTGTAAATTATTAGCTAATTATTGTTATGCAAGCTAAACCTAGACCTAAAAAATTTAGTTACATTCTTATATAATTTTTATAAAAAAATATTGTTGTTTAATTGTAAGTAACACAATTATATGGTAACCTTGAAATAAAATAAACTCGAATTCAAAAATTTTTCATGATTTTAAACATACAGGGGTTGTCCTGAAAGCAATAGAACTAAGTCGACTTAAAAAATTTATTGAACCAATCGTTACAATTCTTTAAAAACTTTCAAAATAGACTTCTTCTGCGTCGCCCGATTTCCAAGCATTGAAGGCGTCTCGGAAGACATTCTCTAGAATAGCCTTGAGAGCCGAAGTACATGCCGCTTGGATCCTTTCTGTCGTCACAAAATGCTTGCCTTTCATCACCCTTTTCAGGGAAGGAAACAAAGAAAAGTCCGGGGGGCCACATTTGGGATGTGGCGGCTGCGGAAGCGTTGGGATGCCATCCTAGGTTATTTAGCTGTTCACAAGAAAGGCGGTGTGCGCCGGGGCGTTCTCGTGGTGCGATGTCTTGTCGGACCCGTTTGACCCTTCTTTTGAGGCTTTTGAGGACTTCCTCGAAAAACTTGGCGTTGACGGTTTGTCCAGGAGGCCTTTGATGTCAAAAAAGACAATGAGTATCGTTTTTACTTTCGATTTGCTCATTCAACAGAGACCTCTTCCCGGCTCTCCGAAAAGTCCTGGTGCCACCGAAACACACCACTTCTTGCTAAAGCAACGTGCGGGTAAGCCTGCTTGATCATATCAAGCGTCTGTGTCGTAGATTTACCAAGTTTCATACAGAATTCATTCGCGTACCTCTGCTCTGCTCTGTTTGTCCTGAATCTCCAGGTGCTCGGAGACGAATATCGGAACGCCTTCTACCGAATTTAGTCAGTTTGCGCTCACGCTCATGGCAAGTACAGTCGTGGAGGAAGAAAATCGGATCCTATTCCTTTGTGTATTATTATTTTTTTAACTTTCTATATAGTTACTAATCTTACGACATGAAACACTCGTCTTTGAAATCACTGCTGTCAATGTTTTTGTTTTCGTCTTGCTATTTTTTCTGCTCTTTATTACTCTATTTCTTCGACGTCTTCCAGAGTTACTTCATCGAAACCAGTTTGCTTTGCTTATTCCACTATTTCATCCACACCGACAAAATGTTCCATGTCATTGCTCCTATTTAAATTTGACCAAATGTTCTTCCATTTTTGGCTTTCTTAGAGGCGTCTAGGAACCTATTTTTCAGAGTACCAAACGAAAAAAAAAATATTTTTTTTTTGATGCACCCTAATATTTACGGCTCTCAAAACTTTTATTGAGTTGTTCTCATAACGCTGTTTTCAAAATCAGTGATGAAATTTTCTCTGAAACGGCTTGAATGAACGACTTGTAATTTTAACACGACCTTCTTAGAAATAATTTCAGATAACGATAAAAAAATTAAAATTTTTGAGAATAATTCCAATTTTTTCAACTACCCTGAAGCTTACATTTCTTCCCAGAAACGACTTTTTTGCCGCCGTTTTATCAAAAATTTAATTTAGGCTAGTCCTTCAATCATCACCTGTATTCATCTATTGTAATAATACTTTGTTTTTGAGTTTTGCGTTTGAGAGATAATTTTAAACAAAAAAAAAACTCTCGCGACAAATTTTTTTCGGGAATCCTCTTGGAAATTGACTACCGGATTAAGGGACTTAAAAATTTTTCAGACAAATGTCCGATTAATACATTAAATTCTATAAATGTTCACTTTGGTTATTTGTTTATTAAATAAAATGAATCATGAAGAAATAACGAAAAACACGTTTTTTTTTTCTTATTTTCAAGTAAATGTAAATGTAATGATTTAAATGGATCACATTGCAAAAGCCATAGTTAAATGAAATTTGAAAAGGTTGTAGTAAAAATGAGGAACATTATTTCATTGAATTGTATGTAGAACATAAGCATTAGAACTTAAAGCACTAGTAAAGTAAAGTACCAATGTCCAACTTCATATTCAAAAGATACTCCACGACGTATACGCAATATTTCATATCAGCAACATGGAACATTATTGCGAATTGTCTATGGCATAAATACCAAGAGAATTGTACAATTGTTCTCCGGCTTGGCTTGGAAACATAGATTAGAAAAGCATTACACAGCTTTGCAGAGTCGTCAAGATTTCTCTCAAATTCGATGGTTTTACATGCAACAGATGTTTCTGGTTTCCGACTTCATTATCAATTAATATTCCAAAGATGTATCCACTTTGAATTTAATTGTTTACCGGTGGTATACCGTCATAAAATATTTCACACTTTTAAAGCTACTGGAGAATGTCGCTAATCTGACATTCAAGCCATTAACTTCGTCCCGTTCCTGAGTACATTTGATCGATATACATACATATGTACATTTTATTTATGTATTTAAAAAAAAAAACTAAAGATGATTCACGCACTTCGCCTGCGTTCCCCGTGACGCAATTAAGAGAAGAAAATCACTTCACAGCGACGCAAAGCAGCTGGTGTTTGATTAATGACTAAAATAAACCAAAATCCGCTGAAAATTGACCATGAAAATGAGTCGGTTCGACAAATGAATGAAAACGAAAAACATGGAAATACTACGCAAAAAAAACCAAAAAAAAAAATAAAAACTAAATAATAATACAAAGAAAATTAAGTAAACAAAATTAGAATAAAAATTGAAAAAACAAATTCACAAAAATTGACGCATACGAATTAAATAAATTTACATAAAAGCCATAAAAAGTGAAACTGGAAATGCAAATGAAAAGAAAAATCACGAGAGTGAGAAGAAGCGAGAGCGCGAATGAGAACAAGTGATAAATAAATCAATGCGCAAGCAGCAATGATTTCAGACTTATTGCTGCTCCACATTGTCACGGAATTTTAGCGAACTTTCGAAATGAAAACAAATCTAAAGGCTGCAACTAAAAGCTTAACGCAGCAAGTAGGTGTCACAAATGAGAGCTGCTAGAACACAAAACAAGAAAAAAACAACAATAAAATGAGCTAAATACAGTAAGCTAACACAAGTAGCAGCTAACATTTGAGAAGCGTCAACAGTCGGTGATCAGTGACAACAACAACGTCAAATAAAAGCCTCAACCAGTCAACAATGAAGCTGAGCAGCAACAAACAACAAAGGCAAACAGCTAACGGATGAGCAGTAAAAGTGAATTGTGCACGCTGAGCGAGCGCAAGATCAACACGACCTCGCCGCCCGCTCACCGCACTAGCGCTGCCAGCGTCAAAGCAATTACATATAGAGTGGCGCTTAAGGCTATGGGCATAGTGTAAGTGATGCAGAGTTGATAGCGAAAAGCATAAAAATGTTTTAATTAATTTAATGATATTTTTTACGTATTTCTAATAAGCAATATAAGTTTTGCATACTTTTATAAAATTTTAATTTTTCGAAAATTTTTAGCCACTAAAAATATTTTAAAATTTAAAATTTGATTTAAATTGAAAAATATTGCAATTGTTATTAGAAAATTTTTAATGAAATTTAATTTTTTAAATTTGAAAAATTTTAAGATTTTTTTTTTGATTTTTGTAACTTTTTTTTAGAAAATTTTTAATGAAATTGTTTTTTTTTAGTGGAAACACAATTTTTTTTAGAAAATTTTTAATGAAATTGCTTTTTTTATTGGAAACACAATTTTTTTTTTAGAAAATTTTTAATGAAAATCAAATTTAAATGTTTTTCATGTTATTGTAATTATTTTCCAAATTTTTACACGGTCTATTAAATTTTGAATTATTTTAGACAATTTAAATTTAATTTTGTATGGAAAATTTTGAGTTTGTTTTTAGAACATGTGATTTGGATGTGAATGAAAATGGCAGGAAAAATTAAAATTTCTTTTTATAATTTTCATATTGTTTTTAGAAAATGTCTAATAATTTTTTTTTAAGTTTTTTCGTATTTTTAGAACTAGTTTTTTAATATTTACTAATAAAATTTATTAGAAAATTTAGAATTTATTAAAAAATTTTTATAGAGCATTCAATTTTAAATTTTTTGAATTGGAAAGTTTTGAAATTCTTTTTGAAAATTTTTAAAGAAAATGCATTTCCAATGGTGTTTTTGTAATATTAAAAATATTTTTTCTAAATATTTATCTGACTTTCGAAATAAATTTTTGTTTTTATTAACAAAGTTTGGATTTTTTTTAGAAAATATAAAAAAAATGGAGCAAAATTTTACTTTTTTATGATTTTAGGAATGTTTTTTTATTATTTTTATTATTATAGCAGATGTGAAAACAGTTTCAATGAAACCGTGTTTTTAAGATATGCATATACTCGCATATATTTTTTAGCGTTTTTTATAATATTAAGAATATATTTTCTAAATGTTTCACAACTTTTTTTATAAAATGTGAACGCACCGCACAAAAATTATAACATTAAAATAAATAGAAAATTAATTTTTTTTTTATTTTTCTTACAAAATGTTTAATGAAAATGTTATTTAAATTTTTTTAATTATTCGAATTTTTTTCCTAAATATTTATGCAGACTGCAAATTGACAATTTTTAATTGGAAATTTTGAAATCATACCTTAAAACAAGTTTAATTTTTCATCAGCAACTGATCTTCGTTCGTTCTACGCTCTCACATCACTCTTCAGTGAACTCTGTCAACCCTTCTACGGTCTGATCGTCGCTGCAGTATGCACATAGCCTTAGCCCAACAACTCATTTGCGTCGCACGATCTCCCCCACCAAGTGAATGTGCCCACACACAATTATACATACATACACACACATGCACGCGGGCATGAGCGTTTCAAAATAAAAATATTGTTAAAGTATAAAATTCTATAGATTTCCATATAATATAGAATAAGTATGTGGGATTTTTGTTAAATTTTGAATGCAGTGTTTTCAGTCAGTTTACGAACGCGCGCTGACACCGGCGCAGTGATTGAGGCGAGTGGTGAGTGACGAAGGGTTAACAAAATTTTTTTCTCTAAAAGTGTTGTAAAAAACGTGTGGAATCTCAACGCTTCAGCTATTTTACAAGTATCTAATTGGCAGCTGTAAATTTGCCATCTAAAATAATTGCCGTCATATTGGAAAAGCGCGAAATCTGCCACAAGTGCGCGAAAAGCCTTAAGCTTCGCAAGTTGTTTTACCATTTTTGTCAGGGCAAACCAACAAAAGTGAGTTAATACGGTTACATCAGCAGCTGAATGAATTAAATTGGAAATCAACTAAGTTAACGGCGAATATTTTTTATTAAAAAATCAAAATTTCAAAGGAGACAAAATGGGCTTAGGTAAAACTACAGCAAAGCATTTGTTGTTGTTGCTAAATTTCATATTTACGGTGAGTAATAGTTAAAGTATTATGTATTTTCATTTAATTTGTTTTTTTGTTTTTTTTTTTTTTTGTACGACCTTAATTGCAGTGGGGAGTAATACAGCGCGTACGGCATATGCATTTATAAGTATATTCGCGTACCCTGCTGGAAAAATTTGTAGTGGTGCCATATACATTACTTTCAGTACTACATTACTTTCAAAGTGTAAAGTGTTGTTATGCTAGTAACTGTGTTAGTCGAAAGGTTTTTGTCGTCACATATTTGAGAAAAATCTCAAAAAAACTTCAGTTTTCGGATTGCTAGTTTTCTTAAAGAGTGTACAAATGTGGAACTTTTAAAGACAAATATTTTACGCTGATGAGCTAAGTAAAATTCTGCAGTATTGCAAATAAAACTCCAAGAAAACAAAACTAAAGCAGCTCAAGACCCTTATTGCTAGCGCTGCATAATATTTTTTGCTAGTAAACTAACTTTTTTGACATTTAATGCAACCCTGATGGGTAAGCAAAAAGAAAAATTGTTTTAATACAAAATATTCTTTTATATATTTTTTTTCTTATTTTGATAACTTCACCAATAAAAATTTAAATATTTTGCAATTTTGTCTAAGTTCTTATCATGCCGGTGACATTTTCCATATATAGCAGAGCAACTTCGTTGGCATTTCCGCCAGAGTACTTTGATTTCCTGCAGGGTATGTTGCTATTTATAAATCTATGGTGAACGTGTTTATAACAAATTATTTTTGCTCTTTGCATCACTTGCGCCTTGCTGCTTTTATTTTTGTTGTAAACACCTGCCTTTAATCAGATTTTAGCATAATTGTTTGCAGCTAATAGTGTTTTAATCTTAAGGAGTTCATTGAAAACAACATTAAGAATATTTCGAAGATTGAAACTTCATAATGAATTGTCAATGAATAATGCACTTAAATAGGAGTATGACAGAAATCATGAGTGATCTTTGCAGAAAGCAAAAATTAGTGATGAGACTAGATTTAGTTGGCATACCCTTAGTATTTTCTAAAAATATTAAGGGTCGTGGAACAGATAAGAGCTAATCCAATTGTGTGCATTTTCAGTTTTTGCTTACTAGTTTTTACATATTTATTCATTATTTGAAATTCAAAGCATAGGAAACCATAATTAACAATGCTGGAAAAGTGCATCTTTAAGTTTCTATCACTATTTTTAAGAAAGATATAAGCCAAAAGTATAAGACAAATTCAAAGACTGAAGAGTATTCAGAAATATTATTGTTATTTATTACAGAGTATCTATAAAAATTTTATCTTCGCAAAGACATCATTCGAAAAGCATATGCCCTTTGAGGACAGCAGTAAAAATTACTCCTTAGTGGGGCCAGTAATTTGGCATATATTTACTTTGCCATTTTAATGCCAGATAATTAAAAACAAAAACTATAAAAACTCTAGTAAAAAGAAATCCATAATTTTTGCATCAATATTATTACTAACGATTTCCACATGCTTTTCATGCATCGAATTTTTCAACAGCCAAGTTTTTCGCTGTAGACAGGAATAGGTAGTAATCACTCCCAAACTATAAAGTTGATGCATGCAATTATACCAACATAGTTCACGGAGCCTCCAGCAAGTCCCTATCGAGGTGTGTGACTTGGCACCTGATATAGCACAATAACTCTTAAAAAAAAATCTGGGCGAATACCAACCTACAATACAGCCGCTTCAGGGGTATATGCCTCCCACCAAGGATGCAATTACACGTATTCGTTTTTGCTTGACGTTGTAGTAAGTGACCCATTTTTCATCAACAGTAACCATCCGCTTAAAAAAAAATCAAGAATATGATGCAATTACACTAGCTCTGCTTTCGGAGTACAACGAAATATCTCTTCATGTCTCCCTTTGAAGGTTAAGGAGCATGAACTCCTCTCCAAGCACTTTCTGCTGGGTGCTTTCTTAGCAATCATCCCTGCAGTCACCTACTAACAGCGGAACCGCCTATAAGGAGCATCAAGAGGTCCGTACTTAACATCGTCGGCGACATAAAACAATACGCCGACCAGACTTCGGACGCAACAGACTTCAAACATGCACTGGCCGCTATTCAGAGTGGATCCATAAACACTTTCAACGACTCCCTCTCAGTGAATGGCGTACTTGGAGTCAAAGCACCGCCCATTGCAGACGAAGAGTTCGAGTTGCCGCGAGAATTGGGAGTTACCCTTGCGAAGCCTCATTCTGGATACGGAACATCTCTTTGCATTTCTAGCTAACCCTACGCATCTGACACCCCTCACCTTATGGTCCGACCCGTCGAAACGGTATTTTTCCTGTGCCTACCGTTGGATGGCCTCGATAACAACTTATCTGAACCTTACTATCCTAACTAGATAACCCTTACAACAACAACATCATTCGCTTTAGAAACGTATGGAATTTGTTGTGATTTGCAGATGGAAATACGGCCCAAAAAGTCTTATGTTTAACTCCTGGATAATCGAAACAGTGCTCTTATATGACGATCGGAATCGAGGATTTCCTTTAGTTTATCCATATTTTCGTCAGTTGGTTATCCAGCGCGTGTTACATCTTCGACATCGAAATTATCGGAAAGCAGTACAGTATCAGAACTGTAAACTTTATTCATATTTTTAGCTGCTTGGCTTGTGTTTTCACCCATTTCGAAGAAAAACAGAAAATATTATGGCATATTTTCCTGCTTTGACGCGTGTTCCAAAAATACTGAGTCGAGAAATCAATGAACAGTCTTATAAGTACTTTCAGTGTAAAATCTTATATTTTAAACGCCATATAGCGTAACCCTTCTTTTTTCTAGATCTAATATACTATATACAAAAGGATTTTTTGGTTGATATTCATATGTCTATATTTTTAAGTCACATCTTGTCACACCCTGTATTCAACTCATTATTTGTATACTCGTAGTTTTATGTATTTTTGTTAAGCTAATTGAATAATAACGGCAATTATTTTTCAGCTGCTCGGCATTGTTGTAATCGCATTTGGCATTTTTGTATTGGTCAGCGCTGCCAACAACAACATCGATCATGGTGAGAATTTAGCCGGTGGACTCATAATTACGCTGGGCATCATAATTGTGGTGATTTCGATATTCGGTTGTTTGGCGGCCATACACGAGTCACGCAAAAAACTGATTGTTGTAAGTACAATAAATGCATAAAATGCAATTCATGCTAGCGTATTTGTAGAGAAATATAAATAAAGTAATTATTTTTTATGCTTTCACACACTCACACACACACAGTACATCATCAGCTTGATAGTGCTGATACTTTTGCAACTCATTTTGGCTGCGATGGCCTCACAAGGCACCAAGGATGGGCTGGCGGGCAGCGTACATGACGGCTTCGAGGAGCTCTGGGAATACGAGCTGAAAGAGCCGGGCGCCTTAGCCTACTACGAGAATTGGGTATGTACGAGTACACAAATACATACATACATACATGCATTAAGACACCAAAAATAGAAATGTCATCAAGTTTATTACACTTACCGCACCTTTTCGCATCAATCAACATTAATTTATATTTTTTTATTGTTAACTGTTGTTGTTGTACGTTTAATAGTTGCACTGCTGCGGGGTCAACAACACCGACGACTATCATCGCATACAACACGACATACCGCGCACGTGTTGCAAGGACCGCAACTGTCAAATCGTCGATAACATCTACAACGAGGGCTGCCAGGCGAAGTTCGAGGAGTACTTGTCGGGCAAGATGCTCATGTTCAGCGTGGTCAGTTGGATTTTGATTATTGGCGAGGTGAGTGGCAACGGCGTGAATTGTATCTACATTTTTTTCTTTAAATATCTGAGTTTATCTGTTGCTTTTTCAGATCGCTGGCGCCGTGCTGGCTTGGATGTTGTACAGTGGTGTGAAAAACGAAAGCAGAAGAAATCTGCGTTGGATGTAGTACATTTCGGGAACTTGAAATCCAATTTTTTTTATTAAATCGAGTGTAGTTTTTTAAGCGAGTTGCAATATTTATACTTAAATCGTGTTTACCGCACATAACGACTGTACCTAATGTTACTTTTTATTGTTCAAGATGAAATTAAATTATTATTTTACAACTAACTAGTCAAATGGTGAAAATAAAAATGTCTTATTCCAATTGGAATTTTTTATTTGCCGTGAAAACATTTTAGTTGCGATAATAATAGGCTATAAAGTTCTGTAATATAAATGACCATGTGGTCCATAAATATTTTTGCTACTTAAAATTTTCAAAAAAAAAAGTAAAAATTATAAACAAAAGGTTAATAACAATAATACATTTTTCAACACATCAAATATTTGTATGATGAAAATTATTTATGTCTATTGATGTCATTCTGACAGACTTTGCAGTTGCTGTTATTCCAGTTTTTACATTAAAGTTTTAAGATGCTGGACTACTGTTGTATACATACTACAAGCTGAGGTCTTTGCTATTGCAAAAGCTGCGGAGCTGGCCTTGATTGCAACTGCAGGCAATTCCAGAGTCAATCGCATATCGGCCAAAAGTGGCTTGAGAAGCAGGGCAGCAGTGGAAAGTGTTACCAGAAGCAAGCAACTTCAAAATATAGAACCAGATTACCAAGAATGGTGTACGGCTAACACCTGAAATAACATTGACATTGATCAACATTGAGAAACCCATGCATTGTCTATACGATGATTTGGACAGAAGCATTGTAAAGAAAATCAGTACCTGATGGAAGAGCTACCTGGGTGCAAGGCTGCAAAAGTCATGCACAAAACGGTAAATCGGAAGTACACATAATTCCTATTGGCACTCCATAGAAGAGACTATATGAACATGATCGGAATACTAACCTGTCACCGTTTGATGGCTGCACACGCCCGCAGAATGTGGCTGGCAGATCAAGAATACTGCAGGAAATGTCTAGAGCAAGGTACCTGGGAAGTAATGGATCATCTCTAGTGCATTGGCGCTGTAAGCATTTTGGGTCCCCACGGTATGATACATTGGTTAAAATTAAATTCGCGCAAAGCGCAGGCATTCTTAAGGCTGGCTACTCCTATTGGACCTGAAAATTGAACTGCATGTGGTGTCAGAAGGACCAAAACTGGTCTATGTGTGGCTTATTAGCCAACCAGATTAACCTAACCTAACCTAACCTTTACCACAACTATGTATGGCTCCATCTATCCAACGGATTTCTTGATATAAAGACCTAAATCGTTCATGAATTATTCGCGTTAATTCTGAACGAAGTAATCAATTAATCTCAGCGAATCTCAGCTCCGAGAAGGTCAATTGATATTATAGAAAGTCGACTAATAACATAGCCTTCGAACAAAAGATCAAGCAATCGAGAAACGGTCGAAAATCCACAACTTCTAATTTGTGCAGCAAAAAAATCGAATACAAAGCAGCTGAAGCATTTGCCAAAATGATGTTGGTGTTAATATTTCTAAAGGAAAGTAAACGAAATTGTCAAACAATGAGGTTGATTTGCATTTCTAAAGATCATGTTCGGATGTCCCTCAGTTAGGTTCATAGTTTTGTTTGAAATCTTGGTTCGACAGAAATTTAATATTAACTATTTGTCAAGACTTCTGCGGTACTTCGACTAGCACACAACAAAGCGGCAAGACGGATCACCAGCCCATATAACTGAACTTTAATTAAAAATAAAGACATTGTATGGACCGAACCTCCTATGAGTAATAAAAATTGTTTAATAGTAAAGAATGCCACCTGATCAAAATTGACCTGGGCTAACAAAAAGAAATTAAACTTGCAAGTATTTTTTATAATAATAATTATAATTGTCTTCTAAATAGCTTCCTGAGACAAACAATTTTAAATATACTTCTAAGTCTCTGCTGAATGGCTTTCAGTGCCTTCAGTTTTTTTTAGGTTTTGGCACTTTTTCGAACGTTTTACGCTAGATTTTCAAATAGTTTTAACGTAACATTCATAAACCCATATCTGTCACAAGTAATGATGTATTTGATGAATATACCTGTAGGGTCCGCAGCTTCTCTTTTGCAACCTCTACTCGATTTGGCGTTTGGAAAAGATTTAAGTCCTTTGGAACGAGTGTAACATTGGCACGATTTATATACGAATCATTAACTAAACTGTGCTCAGTCGATCTATAAGAAATGTTGATATCCTCTGCTATCTCTTTCAGAACACAAAAATCTCCGCCGGCGACGACAGTCGGGTTTCACCATTCACACGACAGTCGGATCTACTTAGCCCGGAACAGACCCGGATTATTTATACGGCCAAGGACGGTCAACTCAATGACGATTTCAAGCAATATTTCTTCGTTGTTATAGCTGTTAACAGACATGTATGGACGATTCCCGCGAGACACATTTTCGATGATTTCACGACCTTTACTGAATACTTTCTTTATTTGTGGGACTTTATAGCAAAATCAGGCGTTTTCTCTCTGGTTTATTTTGCTATCTTTTTACGCCAATTTGCTTTAATCTCATTTCCATAAAGAATAGAACTATTTCTCCAGCAGTTTTATCAAATTTTTCTTACTCCTTTTGAAAGGCAAACAATATTGATAAAAAGTTAAATTCTCTCATAAAATGCCATTAGTTGTTCTACGTAAACATTTACATTTTGTATAACTATCCATTTGAATTATATGGAACTGCGCTATGAAATAACATCAGCTTCAATGAGGATCTCATGAAATTGCGGTATTCTTCGGCCAATGACTAAACTTATTCCAGCACAAGTTTACTTCTCTTGTCCAAGCTTTGTTTTGCAATCACTGTAAGAGAAAGTAACTAGACTCGAAAGAGCTGGGTTCTTAGAACATCCTGAATTCCTATAATTTAATTTTTCTGAAAGGAAACGTTGTTTTTCTTAACGAATTTTCAGATATTGTGTTCAAACTTTAAATTGCTTAAAAATTTAAACCGACTCCTGAAAAATATGCCGAAACTCTGAGTATAATTCTGAGTAAATAAAAATTTTCAAAGGAAAGATCTAAATATGATCAGTATATGATCTCTTAAGGAAACAGCATAGAGAGGTTTGAGAAAAAGGGAGGCGCCCCCAAAAGATTGCGTGATGAAATATGCTTTTATATCAGCTGTAACTTACCAGAACCACCTCTAAAAACCGTATTCTACAACTGCACTGTATCAAAATTTTTAATGACGAGCTTTTCCCAATTTTAGTGCTCGAAATACCTAAACACACACAGGAGAACATAAATTTCATAGCACAGTAATTTATTTCACTTACACATGTAAACAATTATATTGTATTTCTAAGTAAATAAATATGTGTGAATGTATTTCGTTAATTAGGAAAACCGGCGAAAACGAGTGCCGAGCTTCAGTGTGTTGGTGGATATGTTTACACGCCGCATAGTTTTGTTTCCGAATTGACTTTTCAGTCATTCGATTTTCCACGAGCTATGCTTTCTCTAGGTATTCTGCCGTGTTTATATTTGAATTATTTCGCGTGAACATGCATGCCACCGCCAGTAGTCGTCAATGTGGCACGGACGCGATCATTTCGTTGCAAACGACTGCCGTTGAGGTGCAGTGCTTAATTCCAATTTTTCGGGGGTGTGTAAACAAATGAAAATTAGAAAATATTTTGGAAATTAAAAAGTATTATAATTAAAATTTTGTTAAAATTTTGTAAAACACATATATATATTTACAAATATTTATATAAAAAAGAAAATGAAAATAAATAATAATAAAGTAATTTTTGAGGGCGAAAGACAATCAACACTGCAGTAATCTAAAAATAAATAAAAGGTTGTGGCTAGTGACACTTTTCATTACAGTAATTTACATATTTATAAAACTAAGGCAACATAAAAAAGTAAAAATACTACGAGGAGCACATCGCGTGCTTTAGTTTTTATATATTTTATATATATTTTGAATGATTACCTTTTATTTGAATTTCTTCTTTATGCTATTTTGAACATTTTATGCGAAACAGTGATCACGCTGCGTAGGTGACACATAAAAATGAGCTATGAGTGACATGAGAAAAGAACAAAAAAATAAAAATTAAAAAAGTTGTGTGAATAAAAACAAATAATCGAAAATGGAAAAGAAAAAAAGAAAAATATAAAAAAAAACAACTAAAAAGTAAAAATGGTTAAAATACGAAAATAAATTCGAAAACTTAAATAATTAAATTAAAATGAAAAAAATAAAATAAATTATATTCAAACAATTAAAACACAATTAAAAAAATTATAATTAAAAAACTTAATAATATTCAATTAATTATTAACTGAAACCAAAATGAAGCGAACAATTCAAAATAGATTAGAGCAAGTAACTTACAGCTGCATGCATACATACATTCTCTGCCACAAAAATTGCTTAAATGACACCAAACAGACACTTCTGTCATCGAATGAGTTCTTTAGAGCGACAGCAACAAAATTTTGTGGTTGAACAAACTATTTAATTAGAATTTAAGTGTCTTATTATTTATTTAACCCAGCATTTCTATCTAATTCACAGCTAAATAAAGTGTCAAAGGCAAGATGAAAGTGCCCTTTTCGAAAGCCACACTGTGGAAATATGTGTTCCTAGTGATAAATTGTTTGATAACTGTGAGTATTGAAGCTTTATAAAAAAACAAGAAAAACGAAAAAAATCTTAACTTCGGCTACACTGAAGCTATAATATTCTGCAGTTGCATTTCTTATACATAGTATAAGAGGGTTTAAAAACGGCGCACTTTGCCTAGCTAGCCTCGAGCGCACAAGCTCTCAAAGACTGTATCTCCGAAGCTATTACTTGGATCAACTTGAAAATTTAGGACAATATTTTAGAGGAGTTGTAGAATTTAATAAGACACTAAAAAAAATATATTTTTTGAAAACCGTAAATCCATGTATCCCCTTAAATATCTTTTACTAAATTTTGATTCGATCTGGAATTCTTAGGAGATTGAACCGTTGTCTTGGGCAATCATCAATAACAAATTAACAAATTTCGTGGAAATACCTTTCCAAATAAAAAGTTTTCCATAGTACCTTTTGATTTGAATCGACCACTTTACATGACAGCTGTATGCTATAGGTGTGCGATATTAGTGGTTCCGACAAATCAGCAGCTTCTTGATGAGAAAAGGACGTGTGCAAACTGTTAGGTCAATAATTCAAAATCTGAGGGACTAGTTCACGCATGTACAGATGAGCAGATGAACGGACGGTTAGGGTTAGACAGACGAATATGACTAAAACAATTCATCTTATCACTCTGAACATTTACATATACATATATGTATATATATACATACTTTATACTTTATAGGGATTCGGACGTAACATTTTGGGTGTTATAATAATAGCAAACTTAAAACAGAGTTTGTTTGGAAAGTAATAGGACTGAGTCGATTTAAAAAAAAATATTGAACCAATCGTTACTTTCAAACTTTCAAAATAGGCTCCTGCTGCTTGGATCCCCTCTGTCGTTTTAAAATGCTTGCCTTTCAACTTTTGATCTCGGGATCATACTCAAAGATCCATGAATCGTCACCCGTAATTACGTTATTCAAAAATTGGGGTTCACTTTCATACATATTCAAATTTTCTTAAACACTTCCACTTGCCGCAATTTCTGGTCGTCAGTAAGCACTTTTGGAATGCGCATGTTCAATGCCATGAACCACAGCTTTTGATAAATTTAACATCTGGGCAATTAAACGAATACTTAGTCAACGGTCTGAGTTCCAAAACTTTGCGCACACGAGTCACGTTGGAGGTGTTTGTCGAAGTCCCATGTCTCCCAGCACGGTCTTCATCAGCGACCTCTTTCCGGGCCTCCAAAAAGGCCTGGTGCCACCGAAACACACCACTTCTTGCTAAATCAACATCCGGATAAGCCTGCTTGATCATATCAAACGTCTCTGTCGCAGATTTACCGAGTTTCACACAGAATTTAATCGCGTACCTCTGCTCTCACAAATGATTCCCACGTTTTCTCATTTTCTACTGGACCGATTTAGGGCGTCTTCTTTTTAGACTTGCCTACAAGGTGCATTCCAAAGTAAACAGGTAAACTTTGTGAATCTAGCGCCCCCTGGTGGCGCCATCTATACTTGTATAATGAAAAAAATATATTGTTTCAATTACTCATAATGCTTTTTACGTATTTTCGAAACAATTATTTTCTTATTCTATATTCACAATATTCGGATCTGCGTAAGCACATTTAATCTTCCAAAGGTAGATCATTCAACCTCATAAAAATGTCACGCGTTCAGACATTTATTAGAACGAGGTGGAGCCCCAAATACGACGATAAACAAAAACGAGAATATAAAAAAGTTGGAATCGCTTGAAAAATCGAAATAAATATGTACTGCAAAAGTTTGTGTAGCGGACACTACGCGATCGTATTTCAAATTATTTTCTTATTGCAGCTGCTTGCGTAGAATATTTACAGATACATATATATATGTGTAGTATATGAATATATTTCTAGACCTGTGTAAACAAAGATACATACATACACAACTGTATTTCGTTAGTTGTGAATTAAATTAACACAAATATCTGATTTTGGTATTGAGTGTCTAACTAAAAACTTGTTGGTTGTTTTGATAAAAGTAAGCAATCGTTTAACTGATTAGTAATAATGGTTTCCAGACTGGCTTGGCGCTAATTTCAGGTATATTTCGGCAGGTTAGCCTCTTTAAAGTTGAAACTTTCTCAAAATTATCAGAGGTCACTTTCACATTGTTAAGGGGGTATTCTGCTCTAGAAGCATTAATTTTAGGCATTTTTTAAACTAATATAAAAAAAAAAATTAAAAAAAAATGCAAGAAAAAAAACCAAAATTCGTCGAGATACGGTCCGGTGGAGTGGGGGCTTCAAAAAAAAACGGTGCGTCCTGGTTGACGTGATTTCAACCCTTGTAGAGATCTAAAACACAAAAAACAAGAAGATTCTTCATTAGTAAGGATGTCGTTATCGGGTTGACCATTTAAAAAAAAAAAAAAAACAAAAAAATAATAATTACAAAATGGCGTCGACTTGAAAAAAAAATTTTTTTTACCCGATTTTTTCGACCTTTTCGAATTTTTTAAAAATACTTCAAATCAAAATTTTTGGAAATCCAAAGCAGACACGATAAAGCTTTGTATAAAGAAGATATATACCAAATTTCAAAGGAATCAGAATTCAGTAGAACTTGAGATATCATATCAACCACATAAAAAAAAGTAAAAAACGCGTTTAAAGTTTAGAGACAATTCTAGTGAACACGGAGAGAGGCTGTATCTCCGAAAATAAGTCGAATTTTGAAAAATCCTTCCATGGTCATATTTTTGAAAGTCTAAACTTTCGATCAATATAAATCGATTTTTTCAAAATCCTAGACCAGAACACTACCTTAAATCTAAGGAGGATAAAGCCAGATTGTCTGAATTGTCAAAATTTCAAATTAATTGTAAGAAGCTTTGCCCTTCCTACGTTGATGACGTCACGAACCAGTATATATTTCTGTCAAGTGCACTCCAAAAAAGGAATAGGATAGAACTTTCGTAATCCTTACTTGTATCATACTTAGTAAAATGTTTATTATAAAGGATGAGAGCGAAGATAAAGGGCGATCCATTTCGAGATTCCTTTACTTTTTTAAAGAATATACCCAGAAGCTTCAAATCATTCGTTGACCAGCGACAGATGTCGCGAAGACCTTTTTTTTTCAAAAAAAATGAACTCCATATCAATTATTAATTATATTTTTCGAAGAAGTTTTAGAGAAGCAGAAAATTACAAAATTTATTTAATTTCAGGCCTTCGATGTCTTACTCATCTCTTGCGGCGTCGTTTCGCTAGGCGGTGCCGGCTCCTTAGCTGGTGCCTATACTGCAGCCTCCATTGGTTTTCTAGCAATGTTCATCGCCTTTATGGGCGCCATGGCATCGGTGCGACAATCATTGATGCTGTCTTGGGCGGTGAGTGAGTGGCTAGGCGAGACCACTAAGCGATTTAATTGTGTTAACCACTTCCAATAATATTTAAACAAAAAATTTTGTTAATTTCGCAGTACATAGTCATGACAGTGCTGTGCATAGTTTTGGAAACGATTTGTATGATCGCATTTGGTATACTCAAGGATGACTTCTATTTAATGGCAGTCAAGCGTGTGCAAGGCATTTGGGATGAGCGTCCAGAGACCCAAGAGGAAATGGATGAAATTCAAGAACAGGTGGCGGCGTCAAATTCTCTTGTAATAACGTCTTTAAGATTCTTTAAATCGATTTTATTTCTTTATAGCACCATTGCTGCGGTCGCGACAGTCCACAAGATTATTTGCCCGACAAACAGCAAACTCTGCCTGCGAGTTGTTGTCGCTGGGGCGATTGCTCGGATGATAAGAATATTTTCGCCAGAGGCTGTGTTGATGCGGCGACGAGTTTTTTCAACCAACAAAGTGACAATCTTGTTTTGATCATTGTTGGTCTGATAGCTGTTCAGGTAAAGTGCGAATTGTCTAAGTACATAACTTCATAAAACTTGTTTAGACAATTTGAAATATTTTCTGGTAAAAATTTGTGTACAAACAAAAACTTGCAGTTAGAACAAGTTATTTTAATTATCTCAAAATATGAAATAAAATGAAAGAGCCAGTAGCTTAAGCAAATTCTAAATCATATTCTATTTTTAAACAAAATTTTAATTTAATATTTTTTTTTTTTTTTTAGGTTTTTGGGGTGATTGCTGCCTATTACTTTACTCGTAGCATGGTTAATCTGAAGCAGAAACGTGAACAAATCATCATCAATGAGTAAAACTGAATTATGTTTGGCTACAATATGAGACATAAAGTGGAGAAAGTTGTGGATAAAAATATTCCTTTTTATAATAATATGCAAATCTAAACTGAACAACTTTTTAAGGAATTAAGTATTTAAATTGAAAAAATATATTTAAAAAAGTCAAATTGTTACAGAAAAAAATAAAATAATATATTTTTTTATTTAAAATTGATGATGCGAAAACTGAAAAGTTTGTTTTGCAGTGCGACACTGTATACCCTCTCATTGAAACCAGTAGCCTTTGAGCTCTTTTTTCACGGATAGGTCTAACAAATTTAGTGAACATCCACTAATGCATTGGCTGCCAAGCGATTTTGACACAATTCTTCACCGGATGCCAAGCGCGGTTTTGACAAATCCATAACTATCCTCATAGTTTCTATCATAAAACCTGCAAAAATCCTCTTTTCTTCTTTATTGGCTTTGACACTGCTTACGCGGTTATAGCCAAGTTACAACAGCACGCCAGTTGTTCTTCGTTTTCGCTGTTTGGCGCAAATTTTAGATTCTAAGTGTAGCAAGGTAATTCTCCACCTGGCGGGCTCGCGCCGAATACTTTCAGAGCTGCAGTGTTTTCGTCCATTCGGACGGCATGAATTAGCCAGCGTAGCCGCTGTCGTTTAATTCGCTGAACTATGTCAATGCCGTCGTATATCTCATACAGCTCATCATTCTATCGAATGCGATATTCGCCGTGGCCAATGCGCAAAGGACCATAAATCTTCCGCAGAACCTACATATCTCTCGAAAACTCGTAACGTCAACTTTTCAGATGTTGTCATCTTCCATGACTCTACACCATATGGCAGGACAGGGATGATGAGTGACTTGTAGAATTTGGTCTTTGCTCGTCGAGAGAGGACTTTACTACTCAATTGTCTACTCAGTCCCAAGTAGCACCTGTTGGTAAGAGTTATTCTGCGTCGGATTTCGAGGCTGACATTGTGGTTGCTGTTAATACTGGTTCCAAGATAGACGAAATTATCTACGATTTCGAATGTATAACTGCCAACAGTGACGAGGGAGCCAAGTCGTGAATGCGACGACTGTTTGTTTAAATACAGGCGATATTTTGTCTTGCCCTCGTTTACTACCAGACTCATTTGCTTTGCTTCGTTATCCAGTCTGGAGAAAGCAGAACTAACGGCGCGGATGTTAAGGCTAATGATATCAATATCATTAGCATACGCCAAGCAGTTGTACACACTTATAGAAGATTGTATCTGCTCGTTTGTGCCTGATTGTGCAGCTCGAATTATTTTCTCCAACAACAAATTGAAGAATTCTTACGATTGAGGGTCGCTTTGTCTAAAAAATCGTTTGCTATCGAGCGGCTCGAAGATGTCCTTTCCGTTACTTATGAAGCTTTTGGTATTGCTCAACCTCATTTTACACAGCCTTATTTGTTTTGCGGGTATACCAAATTCAGATATCGTGGCATAAATACAGCGTCCTGATAAAAGCAGCTTTGAAATCGACGAAGAGGTGGTGTGTGTTGTTACTCTTTTCACGAATCTTTTCCAAGATTTGGCGCTTATGCCTTATATGCGATGTTGAGAAGGCTTCTCCTACGGTAGTTGGTGCAGATTGAGGGGTTTTATTTTTTGTGTATTGGGCAGAGCACACTTAAAAACCACTCGTCGGATATGCTTTCGTCCGACCATATTCTACAAAGACGCTTATTCATCATGAAGTAATTGCTATTCGAATTTCTTCATGGTCGGGCAATGGAACGTCCGCTTCATTGTCATCGATTGGGGAATCAGGTTCACCCGAAGTGTTCCCTCCATAATTTCAGTATGCTCTAAGCATCAGTCACTAGTTCACCTCTGTTGGTTCTACAGTAGTTTGATCCGGTCTTGAAACCTTCTGTTAGTCACCACATCTTTTCGTAGAATTTTCGAGCTTACCCCTGTCGGTCAGCTTATCAAGCTTTTCTCTTTTTTGTTTTCAAATGCGTCTCGCTTTCTTCTTCAAGTCTTGGTATCTTGGCTAGTTCATAAAAACATTAAATTTTTCAAGCGAATGGCACCATTGCAATCTTATCAGTTATTTCATTCACGGAACGCCTTTGTGGCCTGGAAGCAAGTACATATGCAGCAACTTTCCGGTAGCCACTATATGTACTGCCTCCTTGTTTCTAAGGACATCCTCTGACACGATGCGATGTGAGATTATTGCTTTAATCGCCGCTTGGTTCTCAACGTATACATTGATATTATTATGTGCGAGGTTAGCTATCTCAGCTACTTTTCTGACTACAGAGACTTCTGCGTGGAAGAAACTGCAGTATTCCGGCAGCTTGAAGGATCATCTGAGATCTAGCTGCGTGCAATAGATCCCAATGCTCCCTTTTCGTCTGTAAGTTATTAATTCCGCTGGTGGATCGCGTGCCCTTGTTACATTCACGCTCTTTTAGCGTTGAAACCCTGTGTGGTCTATCCTTCGAAATTTCACCCTAACAAAAAATCAAATTCCATAGGTTTAAGAAACCAAGGCTATAAGCAAAAGCTAGTCCATACAACTCTTTCTGGATTTTTGTCTTTCGACGCTTTATTCAGTTTTCAGCATTCTCGAAAGCGAAAAAGTCACCTTAAAGATTTGAAAAGCTTAATGTGGCGTTAGAGCTTTTACTGTTTAATTAGACAAAGTCTTGAAAATGCATTAATAACTCCAAACATATGTACATATGTGTACTCCCACATAGAACTTTTGCAAACGCAGAGCTTTTCATTCATCTTCTTATCGCAACTTAAAAAAACAGCATGTTGCTCAACAATGTTGCCAGCAACATTTACACTTCGTGCACACACAAGCTGGCCACAGCGCGACCGTTGTTGCGGCACGAACGATTGATTACGAAAAGCGCACAGCGAGAGCGATCAAGCGCGGCGTCGGCGATGTACAAATCCCAACGAAGACACACACCCACACATACGCACACAGGCAGCCGGTAGCCGACACGCAGCTAGCGCGCAAAATACGATTACAGGTTTGAAAAATTCGATTTTTTGGCATTTCGAAAATTGACTGCGATCGAGACGGTTGGCCACTGGGCTTGTGCTTGTGCTTCGTGTTTATTGTTGTGCAACTGGTTTGCTAATAAAATTGTGAATTTTTAATATTTGGCTTTTGCGTTGTTCAATTTCGGTGCGAGTTCTGCTTAAACGTTTTCTACGACTTTCTTCAGTGCTGTACGTATTCTTTGTGTTTGGTGTTGTTGTTTTATTGCGTTATTTGCATACGCAACGAGTTTAAATTATAACGGTTACTGCAAATAACTGCAACAACGAATTGGTGAAAGCAGTTGCATCACTAAAATATTGAATTAAAATTTTGTTTTTTTTTGTTTTTTGATTTTCGCGTTTAGATAAGTGAATAGAGCAAAGAGATTCTTCAAAATGGGCTGCACATCCGGCGTAATGAAATGCCTGCTGAATATAATGAACGTGCTGATGGCGGTAAGTTCGATATGCAATTATTGCAAATACTATGCAGCAACAACAACTATAACAAAGTGATTTTTTGGTTGTTGAAATTTTTTTGGAAACGAGACAAGCTATTTGCTTTTACTAGAAACAACAACAAAAATAAATTGCCGATTGACATGAAAAGTCCGTTGCATGCTGTTTTTGTTGTTATAGGTACACATTTTGCTGTTAACCGAACAATTGCTTGCACAAATAAATGGCGATGAATAATACTTGCATGCACACACACACACATGTGTGTCACTTGGCAAGCAAAAAGATTGAAATAAAATAAAATAAAAATAGAAATGAAATAAAATAAAAAATGTAAAAGTAAAAATGCATAAATTTATTTGTGAGCATAAAAAAAATAAAAAAGGATTAAAAATACAAAAACAGCAAGAAAAATATTAAAAACACAGAAACACTAAAAGGAAACAAGAGAAAATAAAAAAATGCAAGAGACAAGCAAAAACGTTAAAGTTGGGTGCAACCAAGCTTTTATACCCTTCATAGGTGCTTTTTTTATAGCTTAAAAGGCTTTTATCCTGATATTGATTGACCAGTTTGTATGCCAGCTATATGCTACATTGATCTGATCTGAATAATATCTTCGGATATTGTAGCGTTGCTTTGGAAAATAGTCTAAGCCTGGTTTTGTAACGATATCTTGTCATATAAAAGAGTTTTTCATATAAAGACTTGGTTTTGGTCGAAGAGTTTATATGACAGCTATAAGTAATTGTGATCCGATCTGTATAATTTCTTCAGAGAATATTTTGTTGTCATTAAAAATAATCCAAGCTGAATTTCATAGCGATATCTCATCAAATAAAGAAGTTTTCCGTACAAGGACTCCATTATGATCGCTCAGTTTGTATGACAGCTATGAGTAATTGTGGTTCGATCTAAACAATTTCTTTGGAGAATATGCCTTTGTTATTAAGAAAAATCCATGCCAAATTTCCTGACGATATCTCGACAAATAAAAAAGTTTTCCATATAAGGACTCCATTTTGATACATCAGTTTGTATCGCGGCTATAAGTAACTGTGGTCCGATCTGAACAATTTCTATAGATAATATGCCAGTGTCTTTGACAATAATTTATTCCAAAATTCGTGGCGAAATCTCATCAAATAACAAAGTTTTTCATACAAGAACTCCATTATGATTGCTCAGTTTGTATGGCAGCACTATGCAATAGTCGTCCGATATCGGCGATTCCGACAAATGAGCAGCTTCTTAGGGAGAATAGGGCGTATGCAAAATTTCAGATCTATATCTCAAAACAGATAGACTCGCTCGCGTATACACAAGCTGTCTGACATGATTAAATCAACTTAGCTCGTAACGTCGTCCTCCCACGATTCCTTCTGGGTGTAACAAATTTCGTTGCAAATTCAATATACCCAGTGCAAGGTATAATAAAAATATAAAAACAAAAAAAAATAAATAAAAACAAAAAACGAAAGAAAAATAAAAACACAACAGCAAAAAATATGCAAAAGCGGAGAAAAAACTTAGAAAACCAACAAAAGTCACAGAAAATCTTTAAAATAAAAATAAATTTTTTTTCTTGCAATAAAAAAGTCTTTAAGCATCTAATAAAACAATGAAAAATCGTTGTCATCTGCCGCTGAGAATGCAGTCACCTTTTTTTACGTTTTGTGTAAAGTAATTTTTTCAAAATGATATCATCGATCGGCCGCTAAAATGTTAATTTCTCGATTCAAAGCAGCTGCGTCAATAAGCGTTTTTCTTGCCTTCGGCGTTTTTGTTGTTTTCTTGTTTCAGTGAACTCACATGCCGCATGTCTAATAAAATACGGTTTGCACGTAAATTTTCATATGTGCGTGTGTATATGCACAGTTAATACAAATATGGCGAGTATTTATGTGCGAGCATATAAACACCTAAACACTATTGGTGAATAAGTCACGTCAATGGCTTGTATTGCCTACCGTTTGAGCTTGCGCTTAGCACCAGCTTAACTGCGAGTTCACTTTGGCTAAGCGTGTGATATTGTTTGTTGTTGTGGCGATATTTTGGTGCGACAATTCTCGATGCGCACAAAGCCACTCGTTCATATATACATACATACATACATACATACAAGTAAACATTGTTAAATGGCGAATGTGTGCGTAAGGCAAATATGTAAACATGCCAACATGTTGGCATGTATGTACGTATATATGTGTGTTTGTGTGCGCACAGGTATTTACTTGTTTAAAACTCGAAATTTATGTGTGCCACCAAGCCGCCTCGCCCGCCGGTACCGTAAACAGCGCTGAATGAAACGCGTAGCGTTGCCAAGTCACGTAAAATTTGTAGTGTGGCACTACACACATACATGCATACACATATGTACATACATATGTATGTGTTCAATTGTTGTTTCTTATTTTGTTGCGGGGAATCCACATTGCATTCAGATTGTTTATGGTTTTTGTTGCTTAATTCTATACATTGCAGGGTGGTTTGAAAGCTGAGTGCAATTATAATATTTTATTGCATTTTTTATTGTAATTTTCTAAATGAAATAAATAATATTTGTAATTGCTTTATTTGTTAATTTAGTGTTGAATATTTTCCTTATTTCTTATATAAAAAATTGTTTTTTCATTATTATTATTGCAGTTAAACTGCTTTATGTATAGTTATAAATTCTATTAACTGCAACGAAACTATGTTACGCAACAAAATAACGTCACGCTCGCTGATATACATATATCTACCATAAACATAGTGAAAACTTAACCGTTTAAACTCTTTTGTTTTGGCTTATTACATTTAATAGTCGGCTGGTTTGAAACAATAAAAAATTACAGTGTTGCCACCTATTTTGAATTTAAAATTTTGGTACGTAGATAAGTTAAATAAGCACTATGAAGAACTTAAATAAAGCTTTGTGAGGCAATTTTTTGTAATAGGGTTGCCACCTGTTGAAAATTTAATTCACAAAAATTTTTAAATAATAAATGAAATAAAAAAATTGCTTTGTTTTCACCAATTTTAAATTTTGAAATGCTTGTAGATAAATTAAATAAACACTAGTGTGGAGAGATTTAAGAAAGCTTTGTGGGGAAATTTTTTGTAATAGGATTGCCAGCTGTTGAAAATTTTAATTCACAAAAATTTGTACGTTTAAAGAACCATTTAATGGTCGGAAGGTTTGAAAGAACCAAGTATGTTTTACAGTGTTGCCACCTATTAAAAAATAAATGAAATTAAATTAAATATATGTACATATGAATGTATGAGTAAAAGAAACTATTATGAAATGGTTATCAAGCTACAGCAATTTACTTTTTAAAACAAGTTTACGTTGAAACTAATTTTGGTAAGGGTTGCCACAGTTAAAATTTTGTATTAAATTTAAAAGATAAGGTAAATGAAATTTTCCAATTTGGACAACAAACCAAAAATATTGTATGAAAATTTATTTATGTCGGAAGACATCGTTTTGAATAGAGTTGCCACATGTTTCAAACATATTTTCATAAAGTCAAAAAATGAAATATTCTAATATAATTTTTTTCTTAATGAAGTTAAAGCTTGTCTCACAACAACTAGAAAAGTTTGCAAAATTTTTCATTTTGTTTTTTATTTCTTACTTGTATACAAAAAATAATATTTTAATAAATTAACATAAAAGAAAATTATATAAATAATAATTGTAATAAATAATATTCAGTAAAATGGCTTCAATTTAATTTAGTTAAATTATTATTTTTTTTTTACTAATTGTACTTCATTTCAAAATTGTTTTTCTTAATTTTTTATAATTAATTTATTATAAATTAATTAAATTTTTATTTAATTTTATTTTTGTTGACAGTAAAGAGATCAAATTTTGTATTTTAATTTTATGCCTCAATATCAAACCAGTTTTTGTACCACCATTTACATGTGCATTCAATTATTCTACACAATTAGTTAGCCGCTGCGAATTATTTCAGCAAAAGCTCAATGCCATTGCTAAGCAATTCATGCCAAATTAGAACATGCAACTGTACATTACACTCATATACAGCATACACATACATATATGTATACAGATTAAATACACATGTACACTTATATAACTAAATGATTTTTCAATAAATTTTTCTTATTTTTCATACGCCCCAACTCTCTTCTCGCAGATCTTCGGCTTGCTGTTGATCGCTTTGGGCGCACTGAGCTTCAACACCGCACCCAAAGTCTACGTCTATTATCTATTTATCGTGGGTGGCATTAATTTCATTGCTGCAATGTTGGGTTGCTGCGGCATTTGCCAGGAGGATGTTTGTCTCACGACCACGGTGCGTATGAGTAACCCAAACACATCGTTAATGGCGACTTTTGCCCACACACGCGCACTTTTATAACCAATTTATGGCGTTTTAATTGCAAATTTTATTGATTTTTATTTAAATTGTTGTTGTTTTTGTTTATTTTTGTCACCCTTTTTAGTATGCCATTGTCATTGCGCTCTCTTTGGCCTCCCAAATTGTTGGCAAAATCTACGCTTCCGATTCGACGGCAATCAAGCAATTCGCCACCAAGGATGTGGAAAAGACGTGGTTGGAGGAGATCAAAATGCCAGGAGCCATGAATAATACACAACAAACGGTGAGTATGCGCGGGAAATATTAATTATAATATTAAAAATATGTTGGAAGGAAAAACGCCAAATTCTAACCATTTCTCCGCCAAAAACAAATCAATGTATGACTATATAATAAATATTATTTCAAAATTCCAATAAGTTTGGACAAGTTTGGAATTCAATTAACTCTATTAAAATTTGGATTTTTTTTTTTAATTTTAATACAAAAAACAAATGAAAAAATATATAAATAATTTTTTTGTAATAGAGTTGCCACCTATTGAAAATTTTAATTAACCAAAAATTGTACGTTTAAAGAACCCTTTAATAGTCGACTGGTTTGAAACAACAAAAAAATTTTACAGTGTTGCCACTTAAAAAATATAAAAGTTGAAAGCACACAGAAAGAAATTCTGCATCCGAGACTGCTAATGTATGACTACATAATAAATATTATTGCAAAATATCAAAAAGGTTTGACAAGTTTGGAATTCGGTGAACAAAAATCTATAAAAATTCTTCTATCAAAATTCTGAAATTTTTTATTTAACTTTAATACAAAAAACCAAATGAAAAAATAATTAATGATTAATTTTAACAATTTTATGCGGATTAACTCAGCAACATTGTATCGTTGAGCATAATTCAGTTTTTGGCGATGAAGCTTCATCAAAGACCAGTGTATATCGATTGTATGGTGAACTTAATTAATGTCGTAGATCACTCCAAGACGAATATTGTGAAGGTCATCCGAAATCAGTTGTTGTTCAGTTCAAGAAATTATTGATGCGCAAATTGACATTGCAATATCATCATGTGACGTTAGATTGAGACAACTTTACTCAATATTGCATGAATATTTGATTGTAGAATTTTTTTTTCAAGTTGGATACCACACACTTTGTCGATCGCTCGAAAAAAGACTGGCGTCGATTGGTCGAGAGAAATGCTACGAAACACGTCTATGACAACGTGACAGGTGATGAATCGTGTATGAGTCCGAAAGTAAACAGCAGTCGACTGTATTTGGTTGCCAGTTGTTTCTTAAGAAATCATGAAAACCAACCGCCGAAGATCACTATTTGCCGTGACATGCAAGCTGTCACAGATCGACTGAAACAACTGCATTTTTGAGCACTCAAAACATCGATTTGTTGAGTCATCGTCCGTGTAGTCCTGACATGATACCAAATGACTTCCTTTCGATCGTAAAAAATAAACTATGAGTTCAACGGTTTTCAACACCTGAAGAGACGGTTGATGCGTTTAGAACATAAGTTTTTGAGATACCTCAGAATAGCAAAAGTGCTTCGAAAATTGCTTTATGCTATTGAAATATGCTACTAATGAAGCATAAACAGCAAAATATGTTTTTTTTTTGTTGCTGAGTTTGGCTTGGAAGTCGAAGAATGTCTTTGATAGCCAAGAAAGTTTTAAGATGATGAACTGGCAGCAACGATGAAGCCTAATATCCACGACGCCAAGGTAATGCTCTATATTTGATGGCATTGGAAGCGCGTGCTGAATTCTGAGCTTCTAAAACCGAATTAAACCATTAATGGAAAACCCTATTGATGAAAATACATCAAGATGAAGCGATAGATTGCCGAAACATGCCAGTGATTTGCAACTAGATACGAGGCAATAATTTTCCACGATGGCATTGCTCGGCCTCATGTTGCAAGACCAGTTAAAAACTATTTGTCAGACCTCGGCTGTGACTTTTTGCTTCAAACATCTTTTAGCCAAGCTTAGCCAAGACCTTGCTCCTTTTGAATATTATTTTTTCTAATCGATTCAGAACGCACTCACTGTACATACATACATATCAGAACAAGGTATAGAAAATTGGCTTGATTCATGCTCGGTCGCTACAGTTCTTTTGGGATGGAATTAATAAATTATCAGAGAAATTGGAAAATCTTGTGGTTTCCGTTTTAGGGTACTTTGAATACAACTTAACGTGCGAAATTAAAAAAAAAAACACGAATATATTTATGGACCTTCTACATGAATCATATTTCATAACAACAGGCATCTGTCTTGATGCTTGTGTTTTTTCTATATTGTAGAGTGCTGATATTACAGGCAGGCAGAGTAAATTATATTTTAAGCAGTTGTCACAAGCAAAGCAATGACAAAATATATGTACATGCACACATATACATATACTATGACTCATTGCTTGATAAAAATTATTTTGTTTAAGTGATAAGAGGGTGTAATTTTAAATATTTTGTTTTAAAAGAACAAAGCAACAGCTCAGCGGCCATATATCGCTTATATGTATATATGTATGACCTTCAAGCTTGCGATCACACACACATATACATATATAAGCTATGAATAAAATTCCATTAATGAAATAATTACTTTGAAGAACAACAACAATTACATAAGCGATTATCTTCTTTACAGTATCACTGCTGCGGCAAAGTCGGCCCCAACGATTACTACTCTATTGGACGTGCCGCTTACCCCGCCAGTTGCTATCCCAAAATGATCGTAAATCAAACTGCGCTGTGGGATGTCGGTTGTGTGCAGGCGGCCGAAGATGAATTCCTCAGCATTTTCAATTACTCGTCGAGCGGTGAATGGGGAAATCTGATAGTCACGGTAATTAACACACAAGCACACAAACACATATGCAAATATGACTTGCGAGCATACATACATACATACATAAGCAATTATAACAATACCGGTACATGTATAATAGTTATTATTATACCTGTAGATATGTATGTAAGCTGGCGGCTCATTTGCACCTTGTGGGACCTGATCATATTTTTTTAGAATCTTTTTTCGCTTTACACTTACACATGCATATATAAAATATTTATTAACAACTCTTTTTTCTTCATATCTATTTGCATTTGATCATCGTGTGTAGGGTGTGATGCTGCTGTTCGCTATTTATCTGGTCATACGCTTCCGCAGCAAGCAGCGTCGGTACGATTACTAAGCGTCTGGGCGTGTGTGTAACATATAATTTCTATGTTTACTAAAATCTAATTGAAGCAGAAATACTTATATTTTGGCACCCAAGCTTTGCGCTACACATTGGCGATGTGTGTGTTTATTACAAAAACAAAAGAAACAACTGAGCTTTAAATCTCATAATTTTGTATAATTTTTATATTTGTTGTATTTGTAGAAGGCATTTATGATTTTTTTTCGCCTATTGCAATGTATTTATTTTCTCATAACTGTATATCAATGTACGAGTGTATGTGTACTTTTTCATTGTAAAAATTGTAATAAATAAAAAAAAAAATAAATCTGTTGTTGAATACTAAACTTAAAATAACGGGTTTTCTTTGAAAGCGAATACATTTAGGTATGTAAGTACAGTTGTGTGCAAAAAATTGGAATTCATTTTTAAAACTCTTCAGTATTTTGAAGTAGTAAAGTATTTTGCAAAAATTTTAACTTTCATAATTTTGTCATATCCACTAATGTTTAATATTGGGTAGTCGAAAAAGTCTTTTCGTATTTCGTATCAAACTTCAACTTATTTTTTTATATTTATACTAATAAATAAATAAACAAATATGTGCCATTTTGGTCGACCACTTTTTCCAGAACGGAAGCGAACGAACCATTGTTGTGCTACACGAACTGATACAGCATCGTCTCCGTAAACTTCACAAATTTTATTGGTGATTTGCGTGGCATTCTTCCCCTTTTTATAAAAAAAAATTTTTATTGGTTAAATGAAGCTTAAAATCTCACCGTTCCAGTACTATATGGTATGACACAATGTGATTGGTAGCGCTGGAGATATACGACTGCAACGACGTTTATTGACAAAATACGAAAAGACTTTTTCGACTACGTAATATTATTGAAATTGGAAATATTACAAATATATAATCGTTCTTGATTAAAAATACATTCAAGCTTAGCTGAACGGTGATATTTTAACGTCTGATCAAAATTGACCCGGACAGGTCCACTTAAGCCCTGAGCAGAAAAGCCAATCAGATAATTTTTTCCTAGTTTGTATACAACATTTTTTATGTTTGTGTGAAGTTTGATCCCCATACGTCAATTAGTGTGTATTTTGAATTGTATAAGATGCGAAAGGTTTGTTTGGCAATTTTTACCTTGAAAAAAAAATCAACAACGAGTTTGCTTGAAATTTTGTGTTTCCTATAAAATCACGGCGTCGGAATCGTTGAAAATGTTGCGGAACTGTTTTGGGAAGCTTATTTTATCACAAACGCAAAAATTTGAGTGGCCCAAAGCATTCTTGAAGTCTTCGAAAACTTACCTCTTACGAGTTGTCCAACGACCTCTTTTAATGACGATAAAATCGAAAAAAAAACTTAAAGAAACAGTGCTTAAAACTATTCGTCTTGGCATCAGATATATATATATCTTTCTGATGGGGATCTCATTATCTCTTATGGATCGACTCAACACATTTTGGTTAATGTTTCGAGTTTAAAAACATGACGTCGCAACTATCCAACTATCTAGCGTATGCCAGTAAAAAAATTAGTCGAACCCGAAACACTGACGTTAAAGTCATTTGCGAGTTGATGCTCAAATTGTATTTTATAAACTTTAATAGCTAACAATACACTGCAAAAATAAACTCAAAATTTTTAATAAAGGAAATATCGTTAAGCCATTGTCTAGCAGTATTGATATCTTGCATACAATTGTTTGAAAAACAAGAAAAAATGTTAACTTTTCTTGCATCCTTTTATTAACAATTACAAAAAAATCCGCAAAAGTAATTGAATCCGATTGTTGTGTTTGTATGGCTGCCATATGCTATAATGATTCGACAGCGGCGGTTCCGACAAATGGGCAGTCTATTGGGGAGAAAGAGACTTGCGCAAAATTTCAGAACTTCAATCTAAAAACTGAGATACTAGTTCGTGTATATACAGTCAGACGGATATGAATAAATCGAATCAGCTCGTCATGCTGATCATTTATATTTTATATGATCTCCAACGTTTCCTTCAGGGTGTTACAAACTTCGTGGCAAACTTAAAATGCCTTGTTAAGGATATAAATATGTACGTAGTTTCATTGAATTATCCGTAAGAATGTTGCCTGTTTTCAAAAAAGTAATGTGAGTTTATTCACGAAAGATACATACAGTTTATAAGTGTTTCCGAGCTAAGAGAGACCTTTCAACGGTACTTTAATATGAATTAATGTCATTTAAATCAACTAGAATTCTCAGAGAACACGATATATAGAAATTTACGTCTAGCACTCTATTTGTCATACTATCTACCAGTAATAAAATGGAAAGAAGCAATCGTGAACGAGATATCTTAAAAACTGACATGTACGGATTTTAGAATCACCAAACAGATATTTGAAACAAGAAAAAAACACTCTTCAAAACTCCATATCTTCAATGCTGTTTCGAAAAATTTCTTTAAGGTAGTAGTCTGGTAACTTATGCCTATTTTCATGACTTCTTTGGAGGGTGGTTTTTTTATAGGAAAATAAAAATTAGTTATCTTGAATATTTAGAGTGTTTTTATTTCCATATTGAAAATATAAAAAAAATTATTTGGAAAAATTGAGTACTTTATTACTATTATTATTGTCACTCGAAGTTGGAACCTAAAAAAATGCATGTGAGTGGCCCGGGTGATTTTGGCTCTTGATCCGCAAATCAAATATTCTTGATTATTCTTAATATATAGACATGTCATTCTGGTCGGAACTACTGAAGTTAAATTTCAAGGGTAAATAACAAAATGGCGGACTTTGAAAAAAGTCTTTTTATTTTAGCAAAGAAAGGGTTGTAAAATAAAAAGTTAGGGGTGAAAAAATTTCGTTAGTACCGACGAGAACTATAAATGTGTAGAACAGGCTGTTAAAATTTGAAAGCAATCGGTTCAGTAGAAAAAAAGTTAGGACCCAGGCCGACCAGAAAAATAATGTTTTGAAAAAAATGCGTTTAAAGTTTAACAACTCCGAGAGAGATGACTCCGAGGCGCTCTAGGAAACTCGTTATAACTCCTGAAATATTTCGAATTTCTGTCTGAAATTTTCGAAGTACATTTTCAAGATATTGTACTTTCAATTTAAGTAAAAAAATTTCGATTTTTTGAACCCAAGTTACCAGAGTACTACCTCAAAAAATTATAAAACAATAATAACGATAAAATATTGCTAAAATTACTTATTGAGCGCTATTGGAAGGAAATAATTGTATACTATCATGTTTCATTACATTTATTCTTAGAATTCATATAATATTACGTGTGATTCCAAGAATCCTTCAAGGTTTATACAAAATAGTTTTTTGTACTTTACGCGGTTCTAAGCCAAATTGTGTGGGGTACAAAAAATACATCTAAGTGCAAATTAATAACAGCATTTGCCAAACTTGGATGTCTATAAAACACTTTTAGAAAACGGAAGGTAAATATTTCAAGCTTCGAATGAGTAATTGTTTATGCAATATTTGTCTACACAATACGTGCTATTTAAGA
The DNA here is from genome assembly GCF_024586455.1 of Bactrocera neohumeralis. Lineage (NCBI taxonomy): Eukaryota > Metazoa > Arthropoda > Insecta > Diptera > Tephritidae > Bactrocera > Bactrocera neohumeralis. The sequence goes on from NC_065921.1 coordinate 10,088,516, forward strand.
ATAAACTCACATTATATAATTCTTAATGTTAGAAAATATAGTATATAATTTTTGTTTTTGTTTGTTTTTGCTACACCTACACTAATACTCGTATTACGCCAACAATTCACTAGCTTCTACTTGTATAAAAATTCAAGGTATTCGAATCATTTCGATATTTTTTTTTGTATTTTATAAAAATACTGCGACATCGCTTCAGCGATGACACATTTCGCCAGTCCACGTCATAATTCCAGAACATGTATTTGACATAATTTCTTTGTTGTTGCTATTATTATTATTCTAATATGAGAGTAAATATACGTCATAGTTAATCATCGGACTCACTCTGAGAATCATGAGCATTTCATCAAGCTATCTTTAGATTCAATAATTACTCATTTCTTAATTACAAAGCTTGATCGCTCTTTCAAGTACATATGTAGATGTACTTGTAAGTAAATAAATGCGTATTTTATGTTTTGTTGTCCTCTGTTGTTAAACATAATACTACTAACATGCTGTGTCAATTCTGGAAATCTTAAATGCGTTGTTAATTTTTTCTTAACCAAAAAAGTCATTATTTACATCAGAATTAAATGTAATTGTACGGTATTAAGCGAAGTAAGTAATGATGTTATTTACGAATGATGGAGTCATGATAGGTTCACTGAAAATGAGCTGACTGTAGATATCTATGTTTAAGTGTACCTTACAAAAACTGCATATTATTTGAGTTCTATTAAAAAATAACAGACCTCAAGTTTGCTTATAATATTTCTAAGTTAACAAGGTAATAGAGTTACAGGGAAATTACTAATTACTCGATAATGCAATTAGTTTCATTGCCCATTAGGAAACATTTAAATATTTTCAAAAACTTCAAACCAAAAAGTAAAATGAACCGTTTTCTTTGGTGTTCATTTTGGAAATGTCTTTTAACTTCCCATTGACTCGTAAGCTCCTTAGATTCGAACCATATAGAGAGAATACAAGATGTGTCCAGAAAAAAACCGATCTTTATATTTGCATCGTTACCTAATAAAAATTTGCAACTTTAAACAGATGCATTCGACCTCTATCAAATGCACCTAACTACATGAAAATCGACAGAGAGAGAGAGAGGATCTTATATAAAAATTGTTTGTCCAACTTGAAAAATATTCGCTGAAACATAAGAATTGATGAAACAAGTTTATGGTGATGATTGTATGAGTCGTACTCCATCTTGAGGATTTCACTGACGACAAATTCCAGATCGTCAAGAAACTAGTAATCGAGTTGAATTGTTGGAAAAGGTCCGTGAATTTATTGGTTTCGCATTTACTAAGTTTACATTTGGGTAAAAGAAAAGTGCGCATTTTTTTCGCATGAAATGATTAAATGATTAAATGAGAACCAACAAAGTGAACAAATATCTGTTGAAAAAGAGGAAGATGAAAATCAACAAAAAAGGAGCATTTTACGATGATATCTCAGAATAATATAATAGATCAAATAATACTTACGATTTTACAGTTTATAATTACGGCAAATATTATATATTGCATATTATTTATATTTATTGTGCAAGAGACTCGGCCTACTAAACTAAATATAAGCATTTGTAAAGCCAGAAAAATTACTTTCTATGATGAGATCATCCAAGTCGATATGTATATATAATATATATTATACATATTTCCATTAGCTCACCGGGATGAATGTGTAGTACAGTATAATATGAGGAAGAAAATGGTAAGGCTTTGTTCATAATTTTAAAGTTCTTAACTTTTCTTCAAAATCTTTGTCGTCCCCTCTAAGTAATCCTCTTGACCCCAATACAACAACCCGAAATGTCAACGTACTGTCTAATCCTCGAAACAGTTGTTAAAGTCAATTCCCGGAATAGTCTTCAATGCGCGTAGCGATCCACATTTAATGTCCTCAATTGACTTTGAATGGTTTCTCCTGAGCGGTCGTTTGACTTTGCTGAACAGCCAGATTCCGATCTTTCGGTTTATATGGCAGCTATATGCTATAGTGAGCCGATCTGAACAATTTCCTCCGATATTACATTATTTCTATAAACAATAACTCATACCAAATTTCGTGAAAATATATCGTCTAATGAGGAAGTTTCTTATGCAAGCATTTGACTCCGATCATTCTGTTTGTATGCAGCTATATGTTATATTGGTCCGATATCGGCAGTTCCGACAAATGAGCAGCTTCTTGAAGAAAAAATGACATCAGCAAAATTTCAAAACGATATCTTAAAAACTGATGGACTAGTTCGTGTATATAGAGATGGACAGACGGACAGATACTGATCATTTATATATATACTCTATAGGGTCTCCAACGGTTCCTTCTGGGTGTTACAAACTTCGTGGCAAACTTAATATACCCAGTTCAGGGTATAAAAATGCAACTGTGAAGGGTATTATAGCTTACGAGCAGAAGGTAGTTAAGGGGTCAGTAGGGTAATATTTTCTCAAAATTTTTTTTTTGCATTTTCTGTTCCCTTATACCCTTAGAATTAATATAGAAACCCACCTTACCATTGGAAGGTTTCGAAACAGGCCCAAAAATAATAATAACGCTCGATGTTCGGAGCGCTCGGAGTGCACAACTCAAACTTTAAACGCGTTTTTCTCAAAACACAATTTTTTAAACTGACGGACATGATTCCGGTCGAACTACTCAACCGATTTGATTATTTTTTTTTTTTAATGTTCACAAAATGCCTGGCTATCGTCCCTATATTTCTTGTTATTTATTGACCAACAATATTTTATCAAAATTTTTTCATGATTCTAATAGGGACGATAACCCTTCACGTACTCTTTAAGAATACATTGGGTTTTTGTGTTTCAGATGATCCAAACATGAGAAATCGTGTCCGCATCTCATTCACCCAGCTATTTCTCCGACAGATGTCATCAAAAAATTCCGAAAAAATTTGTTTATACACTGCACGATATACCTCATGATATGTGAAAAAAGTTTTATTGTATAATAAAAATTTCCATGAAAAAAAAATGTCAAAAAAGCGGGCCAGATTACCCTACTGACCCCTAACGTGCTTTCTTGCTGTAGTTTGCTTTTACTTTATTGATTTCATGAAGTATGATTAAAACTGAAAGTTCAAGAAGTAGTAAACTGATATTCAAAAAAGTGCTTTTGAAGTTAACGGCAAAAAAGCTTTTTAAAAGCTTTTCACCAACAATGCTGAGTTCATTTAGAAACGATATTTGTTTGAACATACATACACATATATATACTCACTACGAGTTTGGTATTTAAGACCGTATGCAAGCTTTTATGCTACCATCAAGTTTATTGAACAAATCAAACAACAAATTAGAACAAAAAAAAAATATTATTTGTGTAGAAATCTATTTTTCATAATTCCTCATCAAATGATATACAATTAAAAAATAAACTAAATATGCTTGAACTTATTTGTACAAATATTGAAAAACATTATTTTCTTTCAGAATACATGGCAACCATTTCCTTTTGTTTTAATTTAACAGAAATGCTATACCACAATTATTCGTTTTTTATATTTTTTATTAAATTAAAATAAATTATTTTTTAAATATTCACAAATTAATAAAAACAATTTTTACATACATTTTTGTTTACATTTTCATTTCAGCTTGTTAAGGTGAAAGGAATGTCGAAGTACGTCAACTGAAATGTCAAAGTGACATAAGAAATATCCTTTTCGAAGTAATTTGACTATGGACAAGTGAATACGGGGTATTCCTGCCATCTGTCAAGTAATGCTTCTCCGGCGCAAGTAATAGAGAGAAACGCCCGCATGAGTGAGAGAGCGCGCTACAAGGCTTTGAATGCGCATGTCTGACTTTTATAAGGATAACCATTGCACTAAGCGTAGTAAATTGCTGCATGCTAGAGCAGAGATGAACATCTATCAAATGTAATGCTGCGTATGTAAATCTTCTACTATGTACGTACTTATAATGAGTGTCGATTATGCCAAGTTGCGGGAGAGTTAATAATTTAGTAAGATGCTCTTGCATTAGGGTGCGACATAATTTGATGTTAATATGAATTCGAAATTTAAAATAAAACAAGTAAGGAAGCGCTAAGTTCGGGTGTCACCGAACATTTTATACTCTCGCATGATAAAGTGATAATCGAGATTTTATTATCCGTCATTTACATATTTTTCAAGTACCGTATTTGTGTAAAGTTTTATTCCGCTATCATCATTGGTTCCTAATGTATATATTATACAGAGAAGGCATCAGATGGAATTCAAAATAGCGTTATATTGGAAGAAGGCGTGGTTGTGAACCGATTTCACCCATATTTCGTACATGTCATCAGGATTTTAAGATATTATATACCGAATTTTATTGAAATTCCTGAGATACGGTTTATGGTCCATAAGTGTGCGACGCCACGCCCATTTTCAATTTTTAAAAAAGCCTGGGTGCAGCTTCCTTCTGCCATTTCTTCCGGTAAAATTTAGTGTTTCTGACGTTTCTTGTTAGTCGGTTAACGCACTTTTATTGATTTTCAACATAACCTTTGTATGGGAGGTGGGCGTGGTTATTATCCGATTTCTTCCATTTTTGAACTGTATATGGAAATGCCTGAAAAAACGACTCTATAGAGTTTGGCTGTCATAGCTATAGTAGTTTCCGAGATATGTACAAAAAACTTAGTAGGGGGCGGGGCCACGCCCACTTTTCCAAAAAACTTACGTCCAAATATGAGAAAACCGAACCATTAAATATCATTTGAGCTATTTTGTTATCAGAACACTTGAGGGCCACCCTTATGTAGTACCTACATACTATAGATACATTGAATTATATGCCCAGTATGAGTTATGCGTGTTATAGGAACTTGGTAAATGTTGTAGACTTAATGCACAACAGGCTAGAGCAACAACAGCAAGTATATTTGTAGTGGCGGATTCTAATAAGAAAACGAATTGAGTGACGAATGATTAAAAGAGAGCGTATTATATTTAAGGAAGCTATAAAATAGTGTGAATATTTTCAGTTATTTTCAAATATACCAAAAAAACTAAGAACACAATGTTACGTATGGCAGGTATTTCACATTCAAAACTTAATATTTATTTAAAAACAAAACTACAGTAAAAATGCATGGCATTTGATTATTCACAAGGGGGGTAAGAGTAAAACTTTGTCGACAGTAAAACAAGATAACAAGTGCTTAGAAGTTAACATTGATGTGTGCGGGATCGTTGATCACGTGAGCCTGCTCCTCAGGATAGCGGATGGATTGACCGGGCAAGCGTTCATATTGAGCTGTGGAATAAAAAGGTGATAATGTAAAAGATTATAACTTTCTAGCTTGTTGAAAATACTTACCAATAATCTGTTCTTTGATGGCATCGATGTTTTGAGCATAAGCCAAGCACAAGAAGCAGGCGGCAAGCACGAATACAATCTGAAAGAAAATTGTTTATATACTTTCGTTATTATGTTGGACGTCGAAAGACAGCAAGGAGAAGATAAAAAATAAGAACTTAAATATAAATTAAAATTTTTTTTTATAAATGTGTTGGTAACTTTTTTGCAATCTTTTGAAATTTATTTGAAATTTTTTGTTTATTTAAATATTTAATTTAAAAATTAATTATTTTTAAATTTTTTGTAAAATGTGATATCAATTATTTTTATTTCTAATTTTTTTATTATACATCTAAACATTTTGTTTTTATAAAAAATTGAAATTTGTAAAAACAAAAAAATAATTAAATACTTTGTTTTGTAAAAAAATCAAAAAAAAAATAAGCTTCGCATTTGATTTTTGCTTAATTTTATTAATTTTTTTTTTTTGCTTTTTATAAGTAACTAAAAGTAATAACTTTGGTTTAAGTAAAATAACTTGAAAATTCAAAACTTTTTTTTTTTTTAATTTTTAATAACTGTTTTCCTTTTTACTTTTAACAAATTATTCAACATTTCTTATAAACATAAATTTTTTGATTTAGATTTATAGATTTAGTAAAAAATATTAACAAAAAATTAAAATAAACTAGTTATTTCGAAGTTGGAATATTAAAAAAATGCTTAAAATCTTGTAATTTTTTATGAAATTTTGAATTAAGTATTTTATTTTATTTTAACTTTTATGAGTGATTAATGGTAATAATTTTTAGATAAAAAAAATTATTTGAATTTTTCAATATTTTTCTTGAACAAATTTACAATTTTAATATTTTTCTTTTTTTAATTTTTTCCAAGACTTTTATTGAAAATATTGCATACCACTTTGTAAAAAAAATATGAATATAGATTTTATTTAAAAAAATGCTTTTTTTAATTATTATCAATTAATTTTAACTTTCTGTGATTTTATGAAATTTTTAATTCAATTAATAATTAATTATTTAATATGTTATTTTAACTTTAATTATTAATTAATTATTTAATAGTATTTAATTATGAATTTCTTGTAATTTTTATGAAATTTTGAATACAATTTATAATAAATTATTTAATAATATTTTATTTAAATAGAAAATTAGTTTGAATATTTAAAAATTTTTCTCGAACAAATTTACAATTTGAACATTTTTTATTAAGTAAATTTTATTAAAAAATATTTTACTAATTAAAAAAAAATTATTATATTAATAAAAAAAATGTTAAGAACTATTTTTTTATTTTTAAGTTCTTTAATTAAAACTAATTTGTATTTTTTTAAATTAAATGTTTTTTAATTATCTTTTTTTTTATTTGGTTTCAATTTTAATTCTATAATTAACACTAGAAATTTTTTTTATTTTTAAATTTTATATGTATGGTATAAAAATAAATCAAGACACTGTATATTAACACAGATTTAAATTTTCTTTAACTCAAATTATTTATCCTCACAAAGCTGAAATTGTAAGTTCACAGTAAAATAAATAAAAAACTTTTGCTTTTATTCTTCAAATTATCGGTTTTCCTTTAGCTTACCAAGAATTTCATTGTGGCTGTTTGATTTTTTGTACTTTCGCTTTGAGCTTAGAATGTTTACTAATAAATTCTCCGCGGCTGAGCTGGATTTTTATACTCCCACTGAAACACAGAAATAGGAACAAAAAAAAAACTCGTTTGTTTTGAATCTTAGAACAATTCTTGAGCTGACTTCTGCATTTTTGTTATTCATTTTTTGTTGTTGTTCGGCAATGTGTACATAAATCAAAGGTATGTGTAAAATGTTTTTTGGTGATTGCTTACGTTCACACTTCTTTTTGGCAAATCATCATCGAACATATAAATTTACATATATAAGGGCTTTGGCGTTATTTTTGTAAATAAATATTCAGAAATAGCTCTTGTTTTGATTGTCGATAATCATTAGCAAAAATGTTGTAAAAAATTTATTTATGCAAACAAAGTGCTTTCGTTCATTTTGGGAAATGTTGTGCTTTTCTCAATCTTACTTCGATCCGGATAGGTACATTTAAATTGCAAGGGTTAACCAACTCGAAAATTATTATCCCTCGATTGGAACAACCTTTTTACACTCGTGTGAAGTTGATCTCCATTCGTTAATTAATGTATGAATGACAGCTGTTTGTTTACGTCGTGAAAAGTTTGTCGGACAATATTTGCCATAAAAAAATTAACAAGGGGTTTTCTTAAAATTTTGTGTTTTCAATGGAGTTACATCTTCTGAATTGTTGAAAATGTTGCAGAAATGTTTTAGGGAGTCTACTTTATCATGAACATAAGTATTTGTGTGACATGAAGCATTCAGTGAAGTCGAGCACTTCATTCAACTCTGTAACTTTAAAAAAGTTAAAGAAAGAGTGGTTGAAAGTCTTTTTGTTGGCTTGAGAGAGATAATCTTAACTTCTCTTATCGATCAACTCCACGCAGAGGTCGCAAATGGAGCGTTAAGCGATAGAAGAACGTGTCTTCATTATAGAACAATACTTTGCAGACCTTGTTCAAAAATTGCATGCGAAATATAGTTGGATCTTCATTAACTGTCAAGGTTAATTGAAATGACAGCAAATTTTAATCTTGCGGAATATTGGATTCAGCCTTGGCATGCTTATATTAGCTCAGGACTTTATTTTGGGGGCCATAATAAAGATTTGAATATGTGAAAACGTAGTTTTTTTATCAGTCCGAATCAAATCAGATTAAGTTTAGAAAAGTAAAGGTGGTGGCAATATCGGAAATATCGGTTCAACCTTATCCTGGAGAACGTTTTAAGAAACCTTTGTAATGCCAACTACTTTTATCAAGTGGAAAAGTCCTCTGGTCACGCACTTGCTATTCGTACTCTAGCAGACGGAGCCAAAGAAGTACTTTACCCTGTGGAAGTTTTTCTAAATGCTTAAAATGAAATTTATTGATATATAATTTCAGATGGAGTTGCCTTTATTATGAAAATGTGACCATAAAATGTCACGAGACATATGAAAAGATTGAAATGTTTAATGAAATCTTCAGGAATGTATTGAGAAAGTTTTCAGTTGGGTCATATTTGTTGGTATAGAGTTACCATGTGAAATTGTAAAAAAACATTGCAAGACAATTTTTGCAAATATAAAACATTTAAGAAAGCATTGCCGCAGAAGCTTTTTTTTGGAGAGAAAAAATTATAAAACTAGTTGCCAACTAACAAAGACAATTTGAGCAAATTTTTCAACATTTTTGACAAGCATAAAGTAGTTAGCCTTTTTTAAGCTGTTGTAATAGATGTGCTCCTTTAGAAACTAGTCTACACATAATAATTTCACTGAGTTAAATTTAAATCTGTCAATTAGGTTAGGTTAACCTGGTAGGCCAATAAGCCACGCATAGACCTGTTTGGTCTTTTGCGGTACCTGAAGGAGTTTAGTTGCTAGGTCCCATAGGAGTAGTCATCCTTTAGGACCAGATAGTGACCAGTTAGTATTCCCATCATGTTCCCACAGTCTCTTCTATCGAGTGCCAATAGGAATTTTGTGTACTTCCGATCTACCGTTTTGCAAAACTATCAACTAGTTTTATAAATAAATATTTCTCGCAGTGTATTTAATAGATTCACTTGGCACAACGGAACTTGCTAGTTCACTTTCGTTGGCCAGACCGAAATCTGAAAAATTGCCGGCAAAAAAAAACGGTATGATGCGCGACGTAATTAGCATAAATATGTATTAAGCATATATTTTAGTCGGCTTATACTTTAAATGCTAAAATTTATTTATTTTCAATAATAATTATTTTTAATTTTGAATTTAAAATTAGTTTAAGAAATGCTAATTGGAAGAGAAAAAACTATAATGACGATAAAATGCTGAAAGAAATACCGGAACATAGCAATACATACCTGTCCCCTAACATGTTTGTATGTATGCATGTAGAAATGTGTCTGCCTGTGACGCGCATATTTAAAAAATTCGAAAATGTAATCGAACTACTTTGACAATGCGTAAAACCCTATTTTACTATCGCACTTTGCGTTGGTGGTTAGTTGCTAGAGCGCAAATGTGGATTAAAGCAGGGGTGGGCCCACATTATGAGGCGCCCAAACGTACTTACCACCCTTGAAATGTCCCACTATTATTCACAACACCCTCAGAGAGAGCGCAGCATCAATTTATGCGCGCTTTCTCTCTCTCGCGCCGCTCTCGCCAACTGCCACTCGCTTATCATGCCTGTGCTTTGGCAAGCGATCCGCTCCGGTACACGGAGGCTGGATAGCTGACTTAACGGCCTAACTAACAACTAACGGCCTGCTTTGCCTGCCTGTTTGCCTGCTGCCAGTTTTGCGGCTGTCTGTGTTGGTCCATACGCAGATGGAAAAGTCAATTTTTCATCACGGCGCAGCGCGAAGGGTGTTTTTACTTGAAAATCGAAAATCCATTCACGTTAAAATCTATTGAACCGCGATTTATATACTCAAAGCAGACGTAATTTAAAGATTATGGACAAAACCGTTAAGCGCAGCGCATAAAAATCAATAACGAAATTTACCAAAATCTATATACAAAAGAAAAAGATTCTGCGTTTACTGTGTGTGCGTGCGTGCGTGTGTGGTTTTTTTTTCTGGTGTGTGTCGATTTTGTAATTCGGAAACGCGATGCGAACGCGAGCATGAATTTCGTTTTACGCCTTTGGCTGCAGTCGAAATCGACGATTGGCAGCACGCGCTGACGCCGACGTCAACGCCAGCGCTGACAACGACATCCACAAACCAATCGTATACATGTCAGGACAGGCAGCAACGCCGGCAGTGAAAGCGACAGCGGCCGAGGCAGCCCAGTAAACGGTGTGTAAGAAGTGGCAAAGTGGAGTTGGCTGTGCGCGCGCGCTTGTGTGCATGTGTGTATGTGCGCGCAAATCTGTGTGTGAGAAAATTTTATCGGAATTCGGAGCGTAGAAAAATCTATTGACGGAGCGCGTGGTGTTTGTTCCCCAGTCAAGCGAGTGCGAGCAGATTTTCGAAAAAAATTCAATGGGTAAATTACAAATGATTGAAAAGTTTTTCATTTTTAAAGCCGAAAAATAAGTGCAAAAACGAAATAAAGTGTGTGGGCGTGTATATAGAAATAAAAACAAGAAACTAAGCTTAACTTTAACGTGTGTAAGAAGGAGAAAACGCTTAGCAGCAAGCAGCGCCGCGTCAGCTGCCGCGTACGCGCACGTAGCCGCACGGGGGCACTCTAGCGCTAGCGCTGCTTATGTGCGCTTACAACAAGCGGACGCTGTGAAAATTTGTGCGAAAAACTATATTTTTATTTAAGAACCCCCCACAACTGCAGCGCACATCTCGAAGCGTCTTCGTTGTTGACGCGCCGCCAGTTAAAAATTTCAATATCAGCCTCCTTAATCTTTATCAATTTATTAACATAAAGCTTCTACCACTCATTATTGGTTATTAGTTAAAAAAAATCATAACCTTCGCTCATAAGTAGCGTTTATTGTGTTATTTATTCTCGTTGCGGTCCATTGAGTGGCTAAAGTGTTTATTGACCCATTGTTTCACATATTGCTGAGCGAGTGCTCCAACGCATCACACACACCCCCGCACACATTTCTTCACAATCACTCACCTCCCACCACCACAAACACACATTCACCTCCACCACACACACACCCCGCCCCCACACTTTCGCTCACTTGTACACATATCGCAGGCCATCAGAACGTGATTAGTTGCCCTACCCCTTTTTTGGCACAGAAACAGGGTGTATTGCACTCGAACGTGTCGCTTGTAATTATCGCCATGCATTGTTTGGGTCCATTAGTTTTTTAATCAGTTAACGGTTTTATTAAATCATATCGGCCTCTTTCGTTTTCTTTCTCTGATAGTTTTTTGATATAGTTTTTAGTGCCTAGTTAGGCCTTCAGTTAACTCGAATCTCAGGATTGTTGTGAATATCAGTTTTAATACGGTAATTTGTGGTTATACTTCGAGTACTTGAGATGTCTTCTCATAGATTCCTTCGGTCGTTCTGATGCAGTGCGAAAATTGCTAGTTTCAATAGACTTGCCAAGAAGTAGCTTGTGTAACGATATACATTCAAGATCATATCATATCATATTTGAACCGGACTGGTTGTTTTTGTTGTAAAGACAGGTCCGTTCCGGTTACGTAAGCCCGACTGTCGTGGGAGCGGCTGACCCGGACTGGTCAATTTAAAATGCGCACGCATAGCGAATGGATAACTTTTTTTTATAGTCCGGGTCAAATTTGATATTAATTGTATTCATTGGAAACTTATTTACATTGCGGGAGTCTGCAAAATCGTTTCGACAGAAATGAGTTTACCAAGACGAAACACGAATTCCTTAAGTAGAAGCAGTTAAAACCACAATTTCGGAAATTTTGATTTTTGCCGAATAAGAGTTTCATCTCATTACTGAAGCTATTTTCTACGATAGTTGAATATGCGTAACTGGAAGAGACCCGAAATTATAATCAACCAAGCACTATTAGCTTTTCATTGCGGGTGTTTTTTACGTGGCGGATCCAGCGTACAACCCTGTGGAGGGGTTTTTCATGTTCTTTAGCTCGTTTTCAAACGGATGTTTTTTGGCTACCTAGAGGATGCTTGGTCTAAGACCAGAAGTCGTGAGCTGCTTGAGCCATATGTAAAATAATCGTTTCAGAGAACTACCCTCACTTACGTGAATTTCTACACATGGTTTCATGCTCCACCGGCTTCTACGTCAATAAAAGAGAAGAAGAAGGACTATTCGCTCGGCAGACTTTTCAAACATTTTTCAAAACTTAGACGAAAATACTGAGAATTATGTGGCCAATAACAGTGAATATTCGACGGTTAATGTTACAGACTTGTACTGTGAATTAATGAATGATACCAAGAAATAGCCAAAAAAGATAAGAATCCCTTAAACAACCAAATAAACTTCTAAAACCGTTAGTTTCGTCTTTCAAGTGACTCAAAGGATCAAATGAGAACGTTAAGTCTAAGAACGTATAGTTTTCGACCAATTTAGTCGATAAATTAAATATATAATAGCTCCCATTATATTTCGCTTTGATTACGCCAGTTGTTTGTTATATTCACCACCATACAAGTTCAGACCAAACGAAGACGGATGCTTTAAAGGGGGAAACAGTTTTGATTACCTCTAATTCTTAACTAAAAAATAATCTAAGCGATTCTGGGTTGTCTGAAATATATTTATATATTATTTATATGTAAAAACTATAAAAAAATGTTGACTTCGGCCGCACCCTTACTAGGGGCAATTATGCTGTAAGAGGTAATAGGTTAGAAAAGTCTTTATCTTGTCATGAATTGGTCAGTTTGTATGGGAGCTATGTGCTATAGTGAAGCTGAATTTTAAATAAATATCCCAAAATCCGAGGGACTGGTCAGGGTACAATAAGCCTGAGCACATAGATAACTACGATTGTTCATATTCGAAATACAATTGTTCTGGCTGTTAGGTTGACTCGGATCTTAACGAATATATCCACAGGATTAATTTCAAAAACAAAAAACTTGGTAAAGCAGTTGCCTAGGCGATATACATACAATATCCGACTTATTGGAAAAAAATATTTTATTAGAGATTTAGAAATGGATTTAATAGACTTGAAACTAATGCTTTTTTTATGAAAGTCTTTTACTAGAAAATTGATCTTATACGCTGATTATGTTAGATATCTAATTTCTTCGAGATAATAAGAAGTCGTTTATAACCCCAAGCTTGCTCCATCACTCCTAATTAGGTGTACACCATGGGAAAAGAGCGACCTTTATTTTTCGATAATGCGAAGTAATTACCAGCAGATAAGATTAGTCGTTTTGAAAGCATCAAGTTTTTAAATCTTATACATACCGTTATTTGTATTCAAACAGCAAAAATACACGCCAGGAGGTACAAGTCCACCTTCAAAACAGCAATAGGCTTCACTTTTATATGCATTGTTCTATGTCGTGCTAAGTATTCTCGTTAAATTTAAAGTACTATATCAATAACAATGTGTGCGGAGATGTTGTGAGCACCACTACTATGCGCTGCTAAGCTAATGAGCGCTGCGCTTTGACCAGCATGTATGCATTGACATATGTTTGCATGTGCTCGCGTGTGTGTGTGCCTATTCCTACTTTACGTTAGTGGCCTTCAGTTTAACTTAGATAAATATTTTCCTTCAATTAGTAACTGTTAAAAGAGAAAAAGGTCAAATATGAATAAATAAAATGTGCCGTGATGTGAAATCCGCTCACTGCTGCTGCTGACGCCGCGGCTGCCAGAAGCTGAGCTGATTTTTTCCACAGATGTAAATATGCCTACAATACATATACATACAAACATGCATGTGTACATACGAAAATACATGTGAACAAAGGCAAAAGCACTCACACACACCCACGAACACATGTAGAGGTAAATGTTTAGCTGGACTTCCACAAGCTCAATAAAACGGCGAGGAAAGCAAGTAACGGATGTCAGTGTAGTAGAGAAATTTTTCGTAGATTTTGCGAAATTCAAGCACAAAAGGAAGAAAGTAAAAGACAAAGAGTGCGTGTTATTAAAATGGAACGCAAAGTGGAATAGCTAACAATACGTGTAATAAAAGAAGTGCAGCCAACTTCAAGACGTATTAAACAGAGAGATGCACACACACACACACTTACACAAAAAAGTTAACAAATGAAATGCAAACGTCAAAACAGTAATGGAACAGAGCCAGCGAGGGAGCGTAAAAGAGAGAAAGATTACGCTTAAAATAAGCGAGGGTGTGGGAAAGAGAGAGAGAGAAAGAGAGCAAGATAGTGGCAAGAGAGCGCAGTTAGAGTCGAGGGACTGTGTAGGTGTGCAGCACTACGCCGAAAATTGGGCGTTAATAATTGAAAGCATTGAGCGAAAAAGGACCCAAAGACACGATGGATGGGTAAAGCGCCACGATAAGCTTTTGTGTAATGAAAGACTAACACGAATATGAGTGCCGAACAAACGGAAGCAACATCAAGCAAAGAAATGACAATAGAAAGTGTGGAGTGAAAAAAGGAAGTCGAATAACTGTATGAATGAAATTACTTTAGCTGGTGGTAAAGGCGCTGGTGGTAGTGGAACTTATGTGGATGAATTTAAGTATTGTGAAAATACAGAGTAAATGTCGAGTTAAGAGAGAGAAGGCAAGAACTGATGATCGAAGGAAAATAACACAACTGGTTGATATTTAAACTGTCAAATGGAAATATTTTGTTTCTATATTTCGAATTTCTAACTAACAGGACTTCAACTAAAACTTTAAAACCATTTTGATAATACCTGAAAAAATCATTTTTATACAAAAAATAAAACTTAAAAACTGAAATTGAGCGCCGCACAGTGTTTGCAATATACATATGTTTCGCATAACTAAGTTTTGGTTAAACTGGGTTAAACTGGGTCTTAACGCCCAGTATTGAACCACTATGGCATGCAGCTGCCATGTTCTTTTGTGCAAAACTTTGTTTATTTAAAAATATATCTTCACCGAATTAGGCACAGGTAACGCTACATTAACCAAAGAAAATGTTCAGATTGGACTGATATACCATATAGCTCGTACCAGCGGATCTATCTAAAAGAAGTGCTTGTACGGAGAAATTTATTATTTGGCGAGATATCTTAACGAAATTGCTAATAAATTTTGGCTTAAGTCTACGCTACAATCTCGAAAAAAATTTTTCAGATCGGAGAAATATAGCCTATAGCTGACATACAAATTGAACTGGTATAATCGGTACCAGTCGAGAAAATGCATGAAATGACTAGTGCTGGGCGCTAAAGAACAATGGAGCATCCCTTGTGGACTTGTCCCGCATAAAGGATGACTACTTCTTTTGGACCTTTTAACTTTTTAAGGCTCTATAGGGGTCATACAGACCTTTTATCGAGAGAGTTGATTTAAATTAGAAATCAAAGTGCCAAAAATCATTTAGAAAATGTTAATCCTTTCGGGTGTGGAAATTGTCAGTATGAAGACCATTTTCCAAAGGAGGTAATGAGTTTAAAAGTTGAATAAAACCGGTTTGCCGTAGATGGTAGGTTATTTTTAGGGATGATATTCAGTAAAATTGATGTTGATATGTAAGAAGAGAAAAAATAATAGTTATGCTGAAATCTTAACCTTTATGAGTATGAAAAGTATTAAAAGATCTTTCCGGGATAGAGCTTAATGTTGAAAATTTTGTTTAAATTGTAAATTATGTACTTTCGTCACTTATTTGGAAGAACTTTGAAAGTCTCTTTTATTTTCTTATACTTATGCTTATGTTTTACTAATATTCTCAATAAAGCAGTTTCGAAATTCGAAAATCATTAAAAAAACACAAATTTTTAAAACCAAATTTAATTTCGAAAACTCTATTACAGAACGTTTTGCAGTAAACAAGATAACAATAAACTAAAAACACTTTAAAGTACAGCAACAAAAATAACACAACAAAACAATGACATTAAACGAGCAGTGTATAGAAGAGAGCAAACAGAAAAACATTATTAATATATGCCTCAAAAAATATCTTCGAAAAAACTAATAATCATAATAACAACAAACACATCGTCTTCCCAGTGAATTAAATGCACAAATAATTAAATCGAAACACATAATAAATTTAAACTTAAATTAAATCAACAACAAATTTAGAAGCAATAAAACAATTATCAACAATCGAGAACTGAGTGTGGAGAAGTTAAGCTTTTGGAACACTCTGCAAATCAACGCACACAAATTGAGAAGCAATAATCGGCGGCAGAGTAGGTTTCCGAACAAATATTATTAATGCATAAAATTGTTGAGAACGCGACGAGAAACTTACACCGCATTGTGTTTGAGTAAAGCTTGAGTTTTAATGCGGACAGTGGTGACGGTGGCAGTGTGGCAGCGCGGCGATACCGGATGGCAGATAACACAGACCCTCGATATCGTGGGCGGCTCTGTTGAGGCATGTCGTAATGGCCAGAGAGGTAAGTGTGCGATGCTTTTACATGAAATTGTTTTTATGTATGTACTATTATGTTAAAAATGGACGAATAGGTGAAAACACATTAATATCGGGTTCCTGACATCCGGAGCACAATTTTTATACTCTTGCAACATGTTGGTACAGAGTATAATAGTTTTGTTCACCCAATGGTTGTATGTATCACCGGAAGGTTTGCAAAATACGCTTCAACAGCCGTCATGACCTCTTTATTTGAAGAAAAACGCTTGCCACGCATAAACCTTTTGAGTTCTGGAAACAAATGGAAGTCGCTGGGGGCCAAATCTGGTGAATACGGTGGATGCTCCAGCAATTCGAACTTTAATTCATGGATTTTAGCCATTGTCAAAAGACTATTGTGACACGGTACATTGTCCTGATGAAAAAGGATGTTTTTCTTCTGCAAACCGAAACTTTTTTTCACGATTTTTTTCCTTCAATTGGCCCAAAAGGTTGCAATAATATTCAGAATTAATTGTTTTACCCGTTTGCAAGTAATCCACAAGCAAAATTCCTCTCGCATCCCAAAAAACTGATGCCATAATCTTCTTGTTAACAGTGTTGGTTCGATCAGCTGTTTTATGTGGTTTTAGTTATGACACCTTTAATTTAATCTGATTGAACCTTATAATCGTTTATTTGCTCCAAAAACTGCCAACATTTGAAAGAGTGAATTCTTTCGTAACAGTGAATGTGTCTCTCTCACTCTTATACCCCTTACTCCCACTGTTTCAAACACTTTTAGTGCCGGATAGTCTGCTTTCACTCAGAAAACGCTTAGTCCCTGTGTTTTGATCTAGATTCATCACATTCACTAATGGAGCTATTTGGATTTCAAGGTCAATATTGCTGTTTTTCTTTTAACCAGTTCCAATATATTTGACATTTTCAGGTTTTCAAAGAAATAGCAACAATAATGTATCGACATATGTATAGTATGTATATAATATGAACAAAAAAAAATTCCATAATATGTTGGATTTATAATTCCTTGATTCCATTTAAAATTATTGAAATTATTGCTGGTATAAATAAGTCAATGAATTCGTTTAGGAAAAAAACCTAATAGGTTATTGCTATTTAACTAGCTTATCACATACAACAAAATATGTATATAAAAAAACTTCTACCCAACAAAAAACAATCTCAACTTTATCTGTTAGAATCTCAATTTTACGATTTCATTAGTTGCTATACAATCACATCATATTTCATAGTTTTTATTATCATTCAATTTTTGTTAAACAAATATGCACTCAAGAAGCTTGTTTCGAACCCATTTCTTTGCGTTAAACCTGCTGTAGCCGGCAATTTGGTTTGAAAGCCGGCAAGCGGATGAGATGTTTTGTTGTGAAATACTAATTGATCGGCGCCACTAGATAACAAGTTTAAGAAATGTGATATTGAAAAGAATGTGAAAATTTAAATTCAAAAACATTTCCATGGGTGACAGTTTGCATATAAAAAACAAGTTCAGACTTTACGATCTCTTACGTACGCACCAGACTGAGCGAGTTGTTTTCAGAATTTGAAATCAAATGGGATTGACCGCAGTTATTTTTAGCTTTTGAAAGGAACTAGTTGTGCACGAAATATGGGATAGCCTGGAAATTCCAATGGCTCATAAATATGTAAACTCGAGTCTGTTATGTTAATAGATAATTGAATGAAGAATATTTGCAAATAATGTTTTTTTATTGACTAAGAATTTGCGTCGAAGTGTTGTAATTTCGAAAATTTATTTTCTCAAAACGCAATAAATAATACATAAATAACGTAAACATTGCCATGTTAGCTAAATGCTGTGGCTTTGACGTATCACACTCTAATATATGGAGCGACGTTTTTAGAGGGATGGGACGATGCATGGAAAATTACTACTACTACGTTTATTTGATTTTTTTTTGACGTTTCGCATTTGGACGGAATTTAAATTTTGATTAACGTTGACAATATATTTAGTTTGTATTGTACAATAATGCCGTCAGCATAAATGTCAAACTGATCAAAGTTTAGAGAACTTCTTCCAAATTTATATTCTAAAAAATTAGAATATTTTGACTTTGTGTAATCGGCTTCCAACATTTTAAAAATGTTTTTTTCCGAAACTTTGTTCTTAGAGTCGGTGAGGAAAGTTTTTCAGAACCAGCTAGACAGATCGTTGACATGTTTACACTACCTTCTTATATATACAAGTATTTGTCAGATAATGATCGAAGAAATAACATTTTTGATAGCAATTTCAATTTAGGCCACTCTGAATGAAATGTAAATTTTTTCAGAGAAAGCGACTTTATTGGGGATGCCGTTATTTTTAATAAAAATAAAAATTTTGTTTAGTCCTTCGATCTTTATTTATATTCGTCTACTGTAATAATAATATCTTTTCGGGTTTTGGACTTGAGATAATTTTAAGTAGAAAAAATATTTCTCTGTGCCTCCGTAGCCGATACAGGATTCAAAAACTTTTGAAAATGAATTGGTGATTAAAAAAGTACATTCAATAAATATAACTTAATACTATTTTTTAAATACATACGATTGTTTTCAGACTTGCAAGTGGCTCAAGAGGTTATATTAAGTACCCACTTAACATTATGCTTTTGTGAAATTAGTTTTACGAAAGTATGGTTTTTTGTATTGGTAGATCTGGTAGTAAAATTTGAAATTCAATTATTCTCTAAATTGCTTATGTTAGTCGCGGTTATGTTACGTTAAGTTAGATTACGTTACGTTACGTTACGTTAATGAAGTTTGAAATAGGGCTCAATTAAACTCTAAATTCCTGTAGACAGCTGTGCTTATGTTACGTCGAGTAAGACTATGTTATGTTATGTTAAGTAAAATTATACCACCTTAAGTGGCTTTAAGTAAAGTCGTGCTAAATTAGGCTATGCCAAGTAAGACTATGTTACGTAATGTTAAGTAAAATTATTCCACCTTAAGTTGCTTTAAGTAAAGTCGTGCTAAATTAGGTTATGTTACGTTAGGTGAAATTATTTTAAGTTAAATAAAATTATTTTAAGTTACGTTGCTTTAGGTAAAATTGAAGTAAAGTTGTGCCAAATTAGGTTACATATATTACGTTAGTTGAGATTGTGTTACGTTAAGTTAAATTATTTTAGTTACGTTGCGTTAAATTAGGCTGTGTTATATTACGTTAAGTAAAACTATTTTCAGCTAAGTTACGTTTACTTAAGCTGTAGTAAGTACATACATGTTGTAAACTGTCTAACAATTAAACATAGTTTGGCGTCTATTTAAGCTTTATAAAGTCCTCAGTGACTCTCTCTCTCTTTAGCAGTTGTAGAAATCTTGCTCCATACTTAATACTGAATCCTACTAACCCTACAATACATTATAATAGCAACAAATGCATCAATCCGCTGTTAAACCCTCAGTCGCCTAACAGCAATGTTAACTGAACAGCAACCGTTGCTAACATTGCTTGAATTGCATTTGTGCCATTATTTACGACTTTTCAGCGCTAAATAACGGCGTGCAGTTGCACAATAACCGACAATTGAGCAATCGTACGCTGCGAGTGCCGTAGTACGGAGATTTGGGCGCAGCTGCTGAGCAACGGTTTAGTTGGCAGCATAAAGCTTGTACGCTTGCCATGCCAGGTCTTGTGATGAACTTATCTACGTTAGCCTTCAGCTGCTGCTACGGTAAGCGAAATGTTGCGATAATTTACAGTTACACTGCTGCTGCGCGCATTAACGGCCTGACAGTGACTCGGCCAGCCGTTAATGATAGGCGTAATGCACGTACATATTTATGCATGTATGAATATATGTATGTGTCAATATATGTATGTATGTATGTATGTATGAGTGTGTCTATGTGTGTGACAGACAAACGTCGCTGCATCTTGCATGTTGCGAGCGTGAGTGGATTTGAAGAAATAACACTCAGCGCCTCCATTCTGCTGCTGTCTTTCATACTCACGATGTCTTTTGCCAATGAAATCTTCGCAACACCACTCTCATTATGCACCGTTGCATTGTCTGTGCAGCTGCTGCTGCAAGTTCGCTTAATGATTGCGGGGTGCGGTGTGGTTTGGCTGGCTGCTTGGCGTTAATGCAGTCGAGCATTTGTGGGACACTGGCAGCGTTCGAGTGACTGACTAGCTTTGACCTAAATATCTGCAGGGGGAGGTGGTGCTTTGCATGTGGCAAGTATGTGTGTGTGTGTGTGTGTGTGTGTGCAGCACACATTACCTTTCTACTTAAGAGAGGGGTACACACTATACATGTACATATGTATAGCACAGTGATAAATATGTGTCAGTATATGTTCACACGCATTTATGCATATGTATGTATGTATGTGTATGTATGTATGTGCTTGTGTGTGTGTACAGCGCTTGCTGCCTTACAAGTTCGCCGTTTACTACAGCTGTTTCTGCTGTTCGTATACAACTGCATGTATTTGTAGTTGTTGTTGTTGTTGCTGCTGATTGCGCTTTTGTTGTTGTCACAACGCCAGCAACGATTTGAATTCCTTTCACTTTGGCTCATATGAGAATTTCGTCTTGCTGCTAAAGTTTTCCTTTGTTTGTGTCGTTGCCATACATTTTGGATTGTTTGTCATTTTTTATATAATTTTTTTGTTTTTATTTTATTTTTCCTTAAATTTTTGTTAACGTTGCGCTTGTTGTTATTGCTCTTAACGGTTGAGTTGTTATTGCTCTTAACGGCCGAGTTGTTATTGTCCTTGCTGCTGCTGTGTTTTGTTGTTTTTTGCTTATATATATTTTTGTTGTTGTTGTTGTTGTTGTACTCAGCTGTTAGTTGTCATATGCTCATAAATGTTGTGGCAATCTCAGTAGATAATTTCATAGTTGAGAATTTCGCAAAAGCAACAACTTACAACAACTACAACTGTGTGTATGTAGCAATGAAATGTGTTTGAGTAACACAGTTTGCATGGCTGCTTGTATGTATGTGTGTGCGTGTGTTACCGCAGCAATTCAGTTGAAACTAAATTCTTTAATATTACATTTCCTAAGTTGTTGTTTTTACGTTTTTTCTTAATATACATTTTTTTGCCGTTATATGTAGATATGTAGGCGGATATGTGGGCTCATATGGCTGCGGGTTTGTCTGTAGTGGGCTAATTTAGTCGTCATGTCGTGAGTTTATTATTTCATATGGCGAAAATACCTTTCTCGCTCACATTTCAGTTGGAAATTCTTCACATATGATATGATAGCATATTATTAATGTTGTTCTAAGCATAATTCCGGAAATATTAGCTCCGCTTTTTATGCTTTTTTAATAACTTCCTGTGATTACTACATATTTCAGTCTGAAGTCTGAATGAATGCACAGCAAACCAGCAAATAAATGTATATATTTCTATAGCATCAAGCGTATAGTTCTCATTTCCTCTTCCCCTGCGGGTACTGCGTCGCATTATTTCAGAGCTGGAGTGTTTTCGTCCATTAGGCCGACATAACCTAGCCAGCGTAGGTCTCCTAATTCGCTGAACCATGTCATTGGCGTCGTATATCTCGTACAGCTCATCGTACCATAGACTGCGGTATTCTCCGTTGCAAATGCGCAAAAGACCATAAATCTTCCGTAAAACTTTTCTCTCGAAAATTCGTAAAGCCGACTCATCGGATGTTGTCATCGTCCATGCCTCTGCAGGACGGAAATAATGGGTGACTTATAGAGTTTGGTCTTTATTCGCCGATAGACCGAAGTAACACCTGTTGGCACTTCGATGCTGACGTTGTTGGTGTTAATACTGCTTCCAAGATAGACGAAATTATCTACGACTTCGAAGTTATGACTGTCAACAGTGACGCCAAGTCGCGAGTGCGACGATTGTTTGTTTGATGACAGCAGATTTTTCGTCTTGCCCTCGTTTACTACCAGACCATTTGCCTCGCTTCTTTATCCAGTCTGGAGGAAGCAGAACTAAGGACGCGAATGTTGAGGCCAACGTTATCAATATTATCGGCGAACGCCAGCAGCTGTAGACTCTTATAGAAGATGGTACCTTCTCTGTTTAGTTCCGCAGCTCGAATTATTTTCTCCTGGAGTACACTGAAGAAGTCTAAGCCTCACACGGCTCGGGGAGATCCTTCCCGATCCTGACGGAGTTGTTGGGCTTTGAAATCGACGAAGAGGTGGTGTGTGTCGATTCTCTTTCGACAGGTCTTTTCCAAGATTTGGCGCATGGTGAATATCTCGTTAGTTGTTGATTTTCCAGGCCTAAAGCCACACTGATAACGCCCAGTCAGTTTGTTGACAGTGGGCTTTAATCTTTCACACAATACAAATACGCTGGATATTTCACCGCCATATTTGAATAGCTCGGCCGTCAATCCCTCGGCCTCCGCCGCTGTGTTATTTTTCAGACGGGTAATTACTTTTCGAATTTCTCCATTGTCGGCCAATGAAATGTTCCGACTGGAAATTGTGAGCTGTTTGAGCCATATGTAAAATAATCGTTTCTGGCCGCTCCCAAGTGAATGGCGCTTAGAGAACTTTCCTTCTGGGAGTTGATTATACCAAGTTGAAAATCCTTATACATACGGGCATAACGTTGAAACTGCTTTGCCGGATCAACTTCAAATTTTTGGAGAATATTTCCAAGTATATGTACATTCGATATTTTGTAGATATAATATCGAATTTCGCCATCTTGAATTTGTCTACCAAACATTTCAGAAATAAAATGCCTATTTGTCTGAAGTTAAGAACGGTTTTAAAAAATAATGTAAAAATACGTATGTATTAGTGAAATCGTTTGTTGTCAAAATATATTATAAGATCGGTAAGCCTCATCAGAAAAATGGCCATGTAAGTGAGAGATGAGACCCAAAATTGTAGTTAGATGATCAAGCTTTACAAAGATTATGTTATCAACAGGACAATCAGGTTAAGAAAAATAGTTTTCTGGTCTATAGGCGCAGTCCTGAGCGAATAGCTTAGCCTAGACATGTTGATGTTGTTTAGGGTAGTGTGGTGCTAATTCAGGCAGCATTTGATGGGTTTCAGGCGTAGCAGGTGAGTTTGTACCTTTCATAATTCTAAAACTGAAAGCATCTTCGATTTGTTCCAAAATATAATAATAATTACTAAAAATCTGCGACTAGCAATGCTTCCAACCTCAAATTACATTCACACATACCCACACATGTGTGTCCTTGAAGTTCGGCGCTCAACGGATTACGCCAATTTCGGTGACACAACATCATCGACGATGTTAAATGTTAGAAACTATTTGAATACATGAATTTCATATGTTTGCATGATAACTTTTTATGTTTAACAACTACACGCTGAGCACTCGTCCATAGTCTCCGTGACCCATGAGGAAGATATGCATTGAAACCTTTGAAATTAACCGACAATGGCAACTGAATAACTACAATGGCTTCGCGGGTTGTCGCTGATGTGCGCGCTGCTGCTGCTCTACGGCTGCTCCGCTGATGGGCTGATGCGAGGTTGGAAAATTGGAACTTGAACAGAACCAACAGACACTCCCAAATGCACGACGGCGACAACGACAACCACGGCGACGATGATTGACCGAGCGGGCAAAAAATCAAAAAAAAAAATTAACACAGATCGGTTGCTGAAATTATAAAAAAACTGGAAAGAATTGAAATACAACAGAAAAATAGCAATAAGAAAGCAAGCAAAGGTGAAGGGGTGAGGTGAGGGGGTTCACACCAGCGCATGTAAAATGCGAACTAAATAAAAGCGAATTAAGAAACATGCAAAAAATTAAATAAAAACGCATTGTTAACAACGAACGAATGTTTTTTTTTAATTTTTTGGTGAACAGCTTCGATTCGTGATGCGAACAGTTGTTCAAACAGGATGGGGATGAGGGTGAGGCATCGGCAGGTAGGAAGATGTGCGACATGATAGTGTGTTAACAGCGTTGCACAGACACACATACACGCATACATACAGACACAAGTGCATACAAATGAACATAGCGAGACACACTTCACTTTCACACAGCCTTCAAAAACGTGGACGCGGGGAGGGCAGTGCAGCAGCAGCGGCGGCGGTAGTTGCCGAAGTAAAATTGGGTCAAATCTAATGCTGTGCCGAACAAAAGCGATGATGACAACAACTGCGCTGTGTGTGTATGTGTGTGCGGCAGCGAGTGTATAGCAGAGAAATGCAGCGCAGAGCAATCTAGAGAGGAGCAGAGTAGAGAAGAGCGCAGCGCGGAGGTGAAGGTGTTGTGCTGAGTGCAAAATGAATATCCGCCTCGACTACGAGGAAGACGAATTGACGAAGTAAGGCGATGCAGTTTCTGTGTTGCCACTGTGTTCTGTACAAAAGTAATGTTGCCATCGTTAATTGAAATATTGATTAAAAGATTTCATGGAAATCGAACGATGATCTGTTTTATAGCTATGATAGTGAAAACTATAATTCCAGCTCCGTCAGCTATGCAGTTTCGAGCTTTAGAAAGCGAAAACCTATTTTAAACGCTATTACCATATATCCAAATTTTCTTCACTTACTATTATTATAGAACGTACTTTTAATAATATTCTTAGTTAAAACGGTAACTAGTGGTAACGATGGTCAACTAAATATAATCGAATGCACAAATCTCTGCTAGACTCTTAACTGCACTTCACCCCTTAAATAAAAAAACTCTCGGGTTAGGGTTAGGCTAGGTTTGAAGGCTGTCTGGAACAGCACTTGTAATACTGTAAGCAGTTCTTTGTGAAGTAACTACTGTAATCGATGTTATAAGTCGCACAATACAAATTTGAAAGTTTGAGCTCCGTAGTGCTAAGCCTTGATCTCACTAAAGCAGGACAATTAAGGAGGAAGTATTGAGCTACTGCAGCTGGCATCCGGAAGTCCCAACCTTACAGCATGTACGCCAATAAGGCAATGACCTATTAGAACTCCACAGCTTGAGCAAAGAGCTTAGTAGATCTCTTACCATCGAACTTGGGCATAAAAGATCTCGCAACAGTGCATGAACTGATGAAGGCTCAAAGCCTGCCAAAAACCCTCGAAGCCCAGCTATCCAGTAGTAAAACATACGTGGGGAGGGCACCGACCCATCCACAGTCTGCTCATACCGGATATATAGTACTTTTCCTTGCCGGTTCATGAGCTCTAAATTTAGCAGTGATTCCAATATGGCCTGGCACCCAGACTGATCTTATTATAAAGTGGTTCAATGTCATTGAAAATGAGGTTAGTTTTTTCTCAAATAAATTGCTATTTTATTGTCCACTACTGCAGCAAGAGTGTTAAAAAAACATAATTACAATTAAAACTTTTCCAATATATCCTAAAAACCAATCTGGCAGCTCCGCACAGAATGCAATGCCGAACTGTTTTAATTCAGTAGCGACGAAGTTGAATGAGCGAACATGAGCGTATGGACCAGCAGTGGCAGTTACACTAACAGCTGGTTGATTCGGGCACCACACGAGCTTCGCCAACGCGGTGAGTGAGCTGAGCGAATGCACAAACGAGTGCAGCAGCAATAGCTACAACAACAGTGAATACAAAAGCAAACCAGCAACAACACATATGCTCGTAGCAATGTTATTGGTATTTCGCTGGCAACCAGCAATGGCAACGACAGCGACAGGAGCAACTGCAGCATCCTGCATCATTAACGACGACGCTCTGGCACTTGCGCTGGCTCTTTGCCTTTTTTTTAACTTTGGCTGCGGTTGTTCTTGCCCGCCTGCTGACTGCTGGCGCTTGCAGTTTGTGTTACTCATTCGTGTCGGACGGAACATCTCGCATCATCACCTCCACGCAACCGAAAAATACTATAACACACCAAACAAAAAAATAAGAAACCAAAATTGCATAAAAAAAAAATTACAATAAAAATCCACACATGAAATACTTGCAACTACTACTGACTGATTCGGTATACCTACACACATGCACACATAGTATGCTCGTATATGGGAAAATGGCAGAAATTTTCAGAACTTCAACAAACTGAATGCAAATCGACTCGAAATTATTTACACACACACACGCGCCCATAAAAAATTAACACATACGAGGAGCAGCAAGCCAAAACGCAATGCAGTGCAGGCGAAGCGAAAAACCATTGCAAAAGCAGCAGCAGTAGCAGCAGCAGCCCTAAAATATGCAAGACTTAAATGGGGCGAAAAATGTTTGCAGTCAATGCACATTGGAGTTCGGGAAAAAGTAAAAGTGATCGCCACGAAGGCAGCCACGGCAAGTGTACGCTGATAGAGAAAATCACCAGAGTCTGCTTCAGATGTGCGAAATGGGTGTGCAATATGAAAAATAACGCACAAAAATATGTTAAATGAATGAAATGAATTTTTGTGAAAACGGCCCAAATAATACTTACAGCATAGCTACGCTGAGTATGGCAGCAGCTGTAGGGCGTTGAAGTATAAGAGGTGCAGTCGAAGACGAAAAGAAAATTGAAAGCGAAAAAGTCGTAAGGCAGCGCCTAAATGTATGCTATAGCAATGGCAGCCTGGAAGTGAAAGTTCAGGGTTTTACGCTGTCACTGCAGATAAGCGAGGAAATACATCAACGACGACAAAGCAGCGCAACAACAATAACAACAACAACAAAACGAACAACAAAAGCACCACACCAACAATCGCAGCAGGATTATATATAGGGGCACAACAAAAGCAAGAGCATTGGCAATTCGAAATAATGCGACGCCAACTAGAGCAGCAGCTAACGGTAAACGTAGCGCACATGGAGGTGTAACATACAGCGCAGCACAACGTAGTGCAGTGAAGGTGCAGTTACGCAATCTTTTAGGCGCAACAAATTGTTAAAGCGCACAAGAACAACAGCTGCTACGCACACAAGCTCATTTATGCTTATATAAATGTGTTCGTATGTATGTATACACAATACATAAACGCAACATATGTAATTTCGGGCTTTAAGCGACATGCATGCGTGCCTGTGTGTGTGCGCACTGCGAAACACACCCTTAAAAATGCAAAAACAAAGCAAAACTCTGAAATGAAAGTGAATGTGGCGGAAATAGTTGAGCGAATAACGGAACAATCCCAAACGAAGTTTGAAAACTAAGCGAAATTGCAAAAAGTGAATAATTTTTAAGTTCAAAATAAAAATTTTCGAAAAAAATGTGGAAAAAAAAATTTTGAAACAAAAACTTCGCAAAAATTTCTGAATTTAAAGAACAACATATTCGAAAAAGTTTTGAAATTCAAAATTAATTTTAAAAAGTTTTGGAGAAATAACGATTAAAAAATATTTTGAAAATACAAATTTCCAAAAAAAAAAAAATTCGAAAAAAAGTTTTGTAAACAAATTCTAAAAATAAAATTTGAAAAAAATAAAATGTTTCTAAGAAAAACTTTTTTTGTAACTAATAAATCTTCAAACCCATAATTTTTGCGCGCCTAGTACTGTTGGGCTTTTCGCCCACGCATACATTCTGTGAAAATGTGCATGTTTGTCATTTGTATGCTCTGCACGGAGAAGCGCAAGGATGCTGACGGCTATGCCAATAAAAGCGTTACAACAATGCCCGTTACGAAAAAGCGTCACAGCACATCGGCCTCCTACTCATCGGCAGTATCCACAACTTCAACCAGTTCAACTGGCTCGACTGGCTCAGCTGCTAGCTGCTCATATGGCCCAGCTATACATGCCACAACAACATTGGGCGCTGCCACATTGATACCATTCGGAAATGCCACATGCAACATTATGGGTGCGACAACAGCACCAGCGCAAGCACTGCCACACACTACACCACCATTAGCCAGCATTAAGTACAATCTCGTGCAGAAGACTGTCTCACCAGCTGTGGTCTTCCAAGAGTTGCCGCCACGTTATCGCGCCTGGTTATAAGCGTTGCATGCGTATTACGAGCGTTTGAGTGATGAAAGTGAAAATAAAATTTAAACTGGAATTTAAAGTGTATGGTGTTGTACAAGGGTGAACAAATTCTGCGAGAAGAAGTAAAAAATACAGTTACTCAAATTAGAGGCGTGTAAAAAATAGAGTAATATATGTGTAAATCCGTATTATTAATGCATTAAAAGTGATAGTATAACAAGAAACAACGTTTTGTGTCAGCAAAGTGTAAAAAAAGGTGTGGGCGCCTAAATGTATGCAAAGTGAAAATCAAGCAGCAAGCAGAAATGGGTGTGTAGCGCTACGCTTTGTTTAACAGCATACATATAAGCATACATGTGATTTGTGCGAGCATTTGTGTAACGTTTATTCGACTTGTGTTGTGCGCCTAAAAGCATGCTAGGCATTTTTAGACGTTTGCAATTGAGCAAATACTGATTGAAATAAACACTCGAACGTAAAGCACCGAAATAGTGCACCAAAAACAACAAAAGGCACAAATTTTCAAACAAACACACACACACACACACACAGAAGCAATCGCTCATTGCAAACACACACGCATACGAAGAGACACAAAGTGAAAATAAACGAAAGACAAATAATCATTAACATGTAAACGTGACAGCAAAGAAGACTGCAGCAACAACAACAACAACTGCAATAATTGCACAGCGTACAACAACAACAGTAACAATAGCAAATAAAAAGCCCAGCAGCTCTATGGAAAACAACAATAGCAGCAACGGAACCTTGTAAAATCAGCAGCAATAACAACAACAACAGCAGCAGCTCACAAAAAAATCAACAGCACATGAAAAATCAACAACAATGAGAGACAGTCAGCAGTGATTTGTGTGTTCAATTTGTTACATGTCCAAAGCGCACCGAACAGCAGCAGCAACATCATCACCAGCAGCATTTAATTGCATACAAACAGGCGCACATACATAAACATACATTTGAATAATGTATGCATATACACCGAGAAGCACCTCTACAACCATCTGCATATGAGCCTACGTGTGTGTGTATCGGTGTGTGCGAGCGAGCGTTCGACTGCCTGCCTGCATTTGTGTACATTGCCCTGATTATATCACACACGAATGTAGGCCGAAGCTGAGTAGGACTCAGCGTACCACTGCCAAGCCAACAGAACGACTGCCAACAACGATAAAAACAAATACAACAACTAAAAAAGAAATACACTAAAAACAACAACAACGGCAACAATAACAATTACTACAAAAATAAACAGGCGAAAAGCGAAAAATTAGAGCAAAAACATTTTAAATTAAAACACAAAAACAGAAAAAAAACAGTATTGTAAAGTGGCACACATTCAAAATGAGTAGTGAAAATTAAACGAAAATGAAGTGGCAAATGTTGTTAGTGAATCTTAGAAAAAATTAAAAATATTTAAACAAAAATAGTGTTTTAAGTTTAAAAAAGTATAAATATTAAACAAAATTTAAAAAAAAATCTCTCTATCACTGCCCAAAAAGCTACATTGGCGTGTTTGCGCCTAAAAGTAGACAACAACGAGCAAAATTGTGAGCATGCGGTTTCACAGTAAAGTGTAAGGCAAGTTTCAAATAAACAAAAAAACAACAACAAATAAAAAAAATATTTATAAAAACTACTTGGAATCATTCACTGCCAACAACAACAAAAACAGCAGCAAGCACTATCACTCTCACATTTGCGGCGCTAAGCAAATAATAATCGGCTGAGCGCTGTCTTTTGACATTGAATGCAGAAATTATGCATTAAAACAAATAACAAAAACAAAAATAAGTAAACAAAACGCCAAACAGATATTTTGGCTAAAATTTGCAATACTAACTGGGTGTGACGCTGCAGAACAGCAGTGCAAACAACAACAGCTGTTACAACGAAACTCTCAACACACAGGCAACAACAGTTGGTCAGCGCTGCAGTAGTTGCGACTAAAACAGAAGTAAATGCATGGAAAAGCAGCAGAAGGCGCTTAAAATTTTGAAATGGAAAATAAAAAAATTAATAATTAAAAAAAGTTAAGGACAAAATTAATTAATTAATAAAATTATATAAATAATTAATTAAAGAAATTAATTAAAAACACAATAATTAAAAAGGAAATATTAATTAAAAATTAAATTAACTAACAAATTAATTAATTAAAAAATAAATTAATTAAAAACGAAAAATTACAAAAAAATTATTAAAATAAATATAAAATATTTAAAAAGGATATTTAAAAAAAATTCATTAAAAAAAGTTATAAGAATCAGCAAACGTTGGCACTAAAAATTTAAACATTAAAAAAGGGAAATTAAAATTTCCATTTACGAAAACAACTACATACCAAACATACATGAAATAAAATAATTAGAAAAGTTGTGTGAAATTATATAATTTGTGAAAAAAATAAATAAATTTGCCTGTATAAAAGCCACATAGCAAGCGTAACGGTCGCTAAATGCAAATTAACGGTGCGCCATACTTCGAATGTAACTTCCTGTGTGTGTGTGAATGTGGAATAAAATAGCAGTACAGTATTGTACCAAGAATTTATGTGGTTTCACGCAAAAAAAAAATTAAAGAAAAAATTAAAGTGCATAAATCTAATAAAGGCTTGCAAACTTGCATGAAAAAATAATAAAAATATTAATAAAATATATTGTTGTCTAACAATTAAGCTCAAAAACTACGTAATATTTAATATACTACGAGTAAATTGTTGCTATTGAACAACTAACGAATTTCTGGTGCGAAAATATGTTTTGTTTCGTTTATTCTTCAGTTAATATTCAAAAACTTGTAAAATCCTATACTTGAGGTGGACATTAAACAAAATAATAACATTGGTATCAACAATATCACGATGTCAACTGTTAGAGTTCCATCTTTTTCGAAATTTAATACAAATGAGATCCCACATTAAGTAAATGAAAATTGACTGTTGAGAATATTTTTCAAATGCGCAGTCACCTGTTAGGTTAAGTTAGGCCGTAGAGTTGATCCAATTGACTGGCCCAAAATCTGAAATTATCTGCTCACCGATGGGGTCTCTCAATAAATCCATTGGTTGATGCGATATGTGGGAAATGGCGCCGTCGGGCATTTCAATCAAAAAGTCGGCTATGATGGCGCGATAACGGTCGCCATTGACGGTTACGTTCTCATTGGCATCAAAGAAATATGGAACAATGATTCCACCGCCTCACACACCACACCATACCGTTGTTTTTTCTGGATCAGCTCTCGAATATCTTCAGGTTTCTTTTCGTCCCACATGTGGCAATTTTGCTTGTTTACATACCCATCGTTCAACAAAATTTCGCTCGAAAACGTCG
Source organism: Bactrocera neohumeralis (assembly GCF_024586455.1). Taxonomy (NCBI): domain Eukaryota; kingdom Metazoa; phylum Arthropoda; class Insecta; order Diptera; family Tephritidae; genus Bactrocera; species Bactrocera neohumeralis. Next base: position 10,120,132 of record NC_065921.1, read on the forward strand.
CATCTTCTTGGAATTTTTCAAGGACCCATAGAGCGAAGCAATGTCACATGAGAAGGTCGAACGGCTTCAATACTTGCACAAGCTGTATTTTGTACGATTTCAATTTGAGTTCTCGATGTAAAAAGCGCCAAGTCGTTCCATACGTCAGTCCGAGTTGCTGCGAACGGCGCCCAATCGACTCTCCACACTCTCAGCTACGGCTGCTATATTTTCTTCACTGCGTGCGGAACATGCTCTATTTGGTCGAATATTATTCAGTAATGAATGCTGTGTCTCAAGATGGGTGATGGTGTTTCCTAACGAAGTCAAATCGAGCTTCTCTCAATTATATTCAATTATTACTATTCACTCAAGTATAGGATTTAAGATTTAATAGACTAGGGGTACCGTGTAGCGAAATGTTTTAGTAGAAAAAACTCAAAATTGAGTACTTTTAACATTCGGAAATATACACTAAACCGACATGGTACCCAGATAGATGAAAAAAATTAATATTTCTATTTGTTTCCAGTTGCATTTTAACTGCATTTAAATCAAAATAAATATACAAGCATTTACGGCGCACAAGAACGGCCTACGATTATTTACTGCAGAGAAGAAGAAAATTAACAAAAACAAAAAAAAAAAAAAACTTTCATAAAAATTAAGCATAAAAAAAGTAATCAAAACAACTCTTTCGTAGTTATTTATGCCTAACTTCGTGTGAAATGATAATATTTGTTTAAACAACAACTTTTTTAACAACAACAACAACGGAATATTGAGAACTTTTGTAATACAAGCATTTTGTAACGACGATCTTTTTTGATAAACGCTTTTTTCGTTACTGGTTATTTGTATAACTAATGTTAACATTTTTCTAACAACAACAAAGACTTAATTAAGTGTGGTTTTTAAATCAAATAAAATCTAAGAGAACTGAATTTTGTGATTCGAAGAATTTCAGGTTGCTTCCTTTTTGTATGCAAAGTCAAAATAAATTAGTTGGAATTCAAACAAAAAAAAATAAATAAAATATATTAAGACATAAACCGATAAAAATAATAAATTTGAAGGCAATCAAGTTTGTTTTTAATGGAAAAAAAATTAAAAACAAATAAAATATAATAAATACAAAATAGCATTCAAAATCTAACATAAGTTGTTCGCACAAGCGGGTTCATCACTATTAATATAAATAACCCGAATAAAAAAAAATATTTATATACACAAAAATCAATATATTTTTAAACGAAACTCAAAAAAGTTAAATAAATGACATGATTTTAACGAAACAAAATGCTAAACAATAAAATAACCAGAACTTAGGAGAAGAAGCAAAAAAAAAAAAATAAAAAATAATTAAAAAGTAAAAAAAAAACTTAATATTAAAGAAAAAAACAAAAACAAATTAAGTATACAAAACGGAGCGCGCGCTAAACTCAACTACTTCAGATTGTTAACTACCTAAACGTAGCTATTAGTATAAAATATATATAAAAACAAATAGTTTATAAGACAATAAAAAAATAAAAACAAATTAAATTTCAATAGTTAAAAAAACCAACTAAGTTCAATAAAAAAGTATCTACCTGGCTAAGCAGCTGTGTATTAATCGCTTAAACGTGGCTAGCAAAAGTGAAACTATGTGGTCCAATGCCTTGTGCACATTGGGCGTCACTAAACCCCTATGCAACTGCCTCAGCATACGACAGGTGGCGGCTGCGGCAGCGGCGGCGGCCAGTCAAGGTGCTGCAATTACCACCGGCCCAACATCAGCTACCAGTAACACTGCCGGGGTAATTACTATCATAGTACTACTACATTTATAATACTGGAGCATTACATCGTTCATTTATTGTTGTTATTGCTCTTCAGTCTCAACTTTATAAAATTACTAAAATATTTATATTCCAACTTTTAACCTTTTTAAAATTGTTAAATAAGTAATTCAAAGCCTAATCACATAAAGCTTAACAGACAATGTTATGTTAAAGTTACATTAATGCCTACTCAGTTTTTGAAATTGCAAATGAAAACGTTTTTGTCGGTATAAGAACCAAAGGAATTGTACTTGAGGTTTAATTTAAATATGTTCATACAAATAAATTTCATTGGAAAAAATATCGAAATTGCTCAGAATCCAACATTTGAAAGACGACCAAAAATCACATTTTAACCATTAACCACTCCCCGTATTCATCTGATATGAAAGGAAAGCGTTATGCGGACGTAGAGGCCATTCAAACGGCTTGCACCGGCATACTGACGGTCATACCGGCCAACGAGCTAGAACACTCGTTCGACATGCTTTTGGACTGTGCAAAAAGCTGTATTGAAGCAAAAGGAGACTATTTTGAATAAAATAAATTGATTTTGCCGAAAAAACCATTTGTTCTGTTTTTTTAAAGTCCTGTTTACTTTGGAACACACCTTGTATTGACAAAATACGAAAAGACTTTTCGACTACCGAATAGATTGTATTTAATAAATATGAACAATGTGCATGGTTAATGGAGATGCCCGATTAATAGAGCGTCCATTTAATAGAGCTTTTACTCTACTTTTTTATTTATGAATTGCTTTTACTATCCTATCTTCTAAGTCGGTTCGAACTGGATACAGTGTGCTAAATTTTACTAAAATCGGTTCAGTAGTTTAGGAGTCCATCGCGGACAAACAACGTGACACGTACTTTTTATATATAAAGATATATCACTGCTAGTTGCACCTTCGAGTATTCCAAAACATTTTTTCATAAAATTTCGAACAACATTGCGGTTAGGCTTGAAATCACCGATTTCAATACCCTAAAATCTTGATCAATCCAACACCGGGATACAGGAGTGTTTTCGCTTGGAACACCTTTTTGAGTTTGTGGATTTTAATATTGGGATTTTTTTATACTAAGGATTTTGTGTTTGGGGACTGAATTTTTGGGGGTTTTGAACCGCTACCACAAAATTCGCCTTTAAAATCGAAACTAGACTTCACATAATGTTTTTAATATATAAATGTATATGTGTATATCATAACATTTATAACACAAAATCTCATTCGCTGTTTAAATGATACGAATAATTATTCGTCGCCCGAAATGGCATGCGATTTTTTATTGAAATGAATTACATGAATATTTGAAATCCGCATGAGAGAACAAACTTTTAACTGGGGTGTTTGAAACGTTGAAGTTTTCTCTTTTCTGATAATTTATTGTCGTTGATAAAGAGTTCTTTCCAGCAGCATATTTCGCATTTCATAATATTTTTGAAGGTATCGAGGGAATATTTTCTTTCTTTTGATGCTGAGAGTCGCGTTTTAAGGGTTTGATATCACACTCATATCGATCTCATTTATGTATGTATGTATATGTACACTAAAACCAAGTAAAAAGGGCTAAGTTCGGGTGCAACCGAACATTTTATACTATTGCAACTTGCTGGAATCAAAGCCAGGGAAATACCTTAAAGTATAAACCGTCAATCAGAGCATCGGAATCCAAGCAATTTTGTACATACCAGAACTCATACACTGACCGACATAATCGGTATAATAAGCGAAAATCATTATACCATACATATGTAGTATATGGCAGTACTTCATACTTAATTAAATGTTCCCTGAGATTTATTTAGGTACCTCACATGCCATTAGCAATCATGGAACATAGGAATGTTAGATGAATGTCACGAAACAAATTGGCTTGAAATCGGTCGAGCAGGTTCCGAGATATGTAATTTCAACTAAAAGTAGGCGGCAGTGATCCGATTACGCCCATCTACAAACTCCTTACTTTCTTTTTGGCCATAGGATATGTATGCCAGTTCTCGCGATGTAAGTCTAATTGCGTTTATAGCACTTGTAATGATAGTTTTCAAATAGAGCAAAGATATAATGTCATTTAGATATTAAAAGAAAAGAATTCTGTAGACAGAGTTTTGAGTAGCGTAGTCATCCCTGAAAATTTAACAATATATGTACATATTTATTGAAACAAAGTAAACTGGGAAAAAATATTCAAATGACAAAAACAACTTTACCTTTGAATGCAGACAACCAAATTACCGAATTTCGAAATTATGAATCTTGCTTCCTTTTTTTTGCCAAAAGTATGTAATATACATACATTATTGTGGATTTTGGAAGATTGTCGCCACTCTGGAATCTTCATATTTGTAGTATGTATTTTCTTATCCGACCAAAATTAGCTCTACATTTTTTAAATCGCTTCTGTCTGTTTATCCCCTAGGCTTTGGATAAACATTCCCGAAAAAAATTATGTATATAACCATTTAAATATCTGCAAATCGCTACAAAATCGATCCATTTCTTCATATCATTCACGACAACGTCAAGCGAGAAGGGAGGTCGCGGTAAGCCGGCGCAGCAGATGTATGAGATCAGTGTTCAAGAAAGTTTTATGATGAATTGCGGTCCATCTGAACAACATCAAGCCAATCACTTCGAGCGTGACTTGTCAGAAGCTTATAGCTTGGTTGGTAGGTTGTTATCTTTCACCTTATAGACCTAATCTGGTACCTATTGCTGTCTTTGATGAATGATTTTGCTAGTAAAAAATTTTCTCCAGAGAAGCTTGCGAAAAGTTATTGTTCAAAACACGAGGATTTCTGTGATGAAGGTTATAAAACTGCCTTCAAAAAGACATTCAAGTTTTAGAACTGATCGATACATATTTGATTTAAGCTGGCTTTTTTTAACGGTGCTAAATAAAATCTATAATTCAAAGATACAAAATGAATAAGTTTTTTCTAGATCTTATAATACCGATACGGTACTTCGGCTGTAAATTTAAAAACTCAGTCTGTGATTCCATACAATATGAAAACCACACAGAAACAGCTACCTTCAAAAATTTTGTACCAGATCCACAACTCGGCGCACAGTATAGTTGGAATGCCCAACATCCGTTCGGTTTGCTCAAAGAATATCTCTCAAAAAGTCATTATAGATCTTTCGTTCTAGATAAAATTAAAGTTATAACGTTTAGTGTTTGATAACCTAAAAAATAACCTTATTATAGCATATGCTCTATATCAAGGGTAGTGGGTTCTGCTGAAAATCACATCAATAATATTGATTAATAAATTAAAAGGCAGTTAATTGCAGCCTTTAAGCTATTTGACCTCGCAGCAGAGCCTTGTATTCGAAGCACAATCCCTGCAAAAGCAAAACTAAAGGCAACCAAAGCAACTCTGTCAACTTTGTAGGCGAAGCAAGAGCAGTGGCATGCCGTGACGGAGCACAGCTGATGACAAAAGTGAAATCGGCCAATTACACGTTGTCGTATATATGAACACACCCACACATACATACAATTATGTATATATATATATGTATGTATATATACATATGTATATACTTAACTTCATATACAATGTTTATATGTAAGTATGTGTTTGTATATGTGTGTGAGTAATATTTATGCGCGAATGAGAATGAATGGCAGAGGGCGTGCGAATCGTGCCTTAAATTGGGTGCGGATGTTGAGTAAAGGAAATTATATTACAAAAGGAAAACGTAGCGAAAGCCAAGTACGAAAGTGTGCGCAAACGAAAGATTTGATCGATGTCGCCATTTGAATGCTGCAAGTGGCAGAATGCTGGCTGCAACGAACCGAACGCAACTCAACTGAACTGTGTGCGGAACTGAACCGAACTGGGCGGATGCAGGATGCGTCAGTTGCGACCGCAGCGTTTTGTTGTTGTGCCACAGATGTTACCTTACTGCTGTTGTTGTTTTTGCTGTTGCTGTGCTATTGCAACGTACATGACCAACGCAATTTGCAGCAGCCACATTCGCTGCTTGGCACGAAAGCACAAACGAACTTACGAAAACGCTCGGCGGAAGGTTGGTGTGGGAAGGAAGCGTAGGGGGTGATAGGTGGAGGATTGGGCGGATATTTCAAGATGCTGTTGGGGTAAGGCAAACTGAATTCAGTTAAATTCGACGGAATGAAGTGGAATGAAATGGAATGGACTGTTGATTTTTCTATTGCGCCATTGTTGTTATTTGCTGGATGTGTGTGTGTGTGTGTGTGCACATGTATTTGTGTTTGCTAGTGTATGTAAGCAGTTGTTGTTGTTGTCTATTTTGTCATGGTCTTCGCGTAGCAAGTTGTTGTTGGTGGCAGTGCTGCTGCGACGGCTGCTTACTGGGTCACTAGGACTCTCACTCGATGTCCTTGCAATACGCTGCAACATACAATCGACCGTTTGTTTATATGTATGTGTGCGCCTATATACCTATGTTTATATACGTATTTATACTTGTATGTATGTATAAGCTCGTAACGCCTTATGTACATTGTTATGTGTGAATACACCTATATACATATATAATTATATATATAGTATATACTCATATACTTAGCTGTATTGTATATATTGTAAGTCACACACACATACATATATTAAAATATACATATATATGTATGGGTATGTGTGCGCAAAAGTAATCTCAGTTCAGTTTAGTTTCACATTTATTTCATTTCATTTGTGTTGGTTCTTGTATTTGTATACCCTACACAGCGTATATTATATTTTTCACGAAATTTGTAACTCTCAAACGGAAACGTCAGGATCCTCTAAAATATACATATTTATATAAGCTTTTGAGATATCGGTCTGAAAGTTTGCATACCTCAATTTCTTTCCAAAAAACTGCTAATTTTTCAGAACTGACGATATCTGCCCACTATAGCATGTGGTCAGACTCGTAAGCTGCCTGATCGATCAAAATGAAGTTTTGTAAGGAAAACTTTTTTATTTGTTGGAGTATCTTCACGAAATTCAGCACGACTCATAGTATAAAGCAATGCTACAATCTCCGTATAAATGGTTCAAATCAGATAAATATAGCATATAGCTGCCATACAAACTGAACGATCAAAATGAAGTTTTTGTATGAAAAACTTTTTTATTTTACCAGATATCTACACAAAATTCGACATAGAGTATTATATAAGCCGACAGTACAATCTCCGAATAAATAGTTCAAATCAGATAACTATAGCATATAGCTGCCATACAAACTGAACAATCAAAGTCAAGTTTTTGTATGAAAAACTTTTTTATTTGACAAGATATCTACACGAAATTTCGCATGAAATTTTGTACAATGCAATGCTACAATCCTAGAAAAAATTGCTCAAATCGGACAACTATTGCATATAGCTGCCATACAAACTGGTAGCTCAAAACCAGGTTCTAGTATAAAAAATTTCTTTATTATATAGTATAGGGTATACTAGATTTGGTGCAACCGAAATTAACGCTGTTTCTTGTTTTTTTTTCTTTTAAATACACATGTGTTTATTGTTGTTGCTGTCATAAAATGCTTCACTTTACTGCTTCGATGCACCCGCGCTTGTCGCTCCTGCACTGCGGCGCTGCAGCATTAATGTTGCGAATTTGTTTGATTAAAATCTACCAAAATATATTCGCGCACACACACACATGTACATATGTGCCCACATGCATACATTGCATAGTAAGTGCAGAAATAGTTTTGAGGCGCAAGTATTTCCTTATAGACATTTCCCAGCAAGGAATTTAATTCAAATCCTTTTACTTCTTGCTATGTGCTGGCGCAGTATTTACATACTTATATACATACAGACATATGTAAGTGTGTGTGTACATATGCTTTTTGCAATTTCAACGCTGTCAAACACACACTAATCTGGCAATTTTCAGCGTCCATTGTTCGGGCAGCGCCTTTGTAGCAACTTCAGTGCAACGTGTTTATCTTGTTAGATGTGATTATGGCATACTAACATACATATATATATATACATATATGTACATATGTGTGTAATATTATATATATATATATATACTGCAAAAGCGTTTCATTGTGTGTGTGTTGTGCGGCAAAGTATATGCAATCCTTTAATTATCCTTTAACTGTGGCGCTTTCGCTTGCAGTCCGCCTGCATTGGACACTTGCATTGCTTTAATCACAAAATCTGCAAATATTAACTATGTACAAACCACTCGCCGTGAATTGTTGTATTTGCCATAACGGTGCGGGTGTTTGTAGTTGGATGCAGATAAGGCACAATTTGTGGCGTTTAGCGGTGTAATGTACTTGAGCACTTGTGTGGAATTCTTTGCGAATGAAATTTGCGCAGTAGTCCACTTTGAAGAGTATAGCTTCACTTTAATAAATATAACGGCACTTCTCAACTGTTTTAAAACTAGAATCTTTGATATATATTACATAGCCTATCACTAGTAAAATAATTAAAATCAGGTAGTTACCAAGTCACAAATCCTAAACGAGCTAAAAACAAGAAATAATGTTAAATACACCGTTGCACCGCAGCTGTAATACCCTTCACAAATAACAAAAGTTTTCACACAAGAATTTTATTTTGATTGTACAGTTTGCTTGGCAGCTATATCCTATATAAAATTTTTTTGAGGATTGCATTGTAGCCAAATTTCGTAAAGATATCTCGACAAATGCAAAAGTTGTCCATACAAGAACTTGACTTTGATCATTCAGTTTGTATGCAAGATGTATGTTATAACGGTCCGATATCAGCGGTTTCGGCAAATAATCATCTTCTTAGGGAAAAAAGGTTGGGTCCAAAATTTCAGTTTTCAAAAATGGACGGAGAAATCGAAAAAATGCATGGCTAAGCCAACTCAGCTCGTCACGCTGATAATTTATAAAGGGTAATCCATTTAAAGTATCCCTACTTTTTTAAAGAAAAAACACAAAAACTTCAAATTTAATGAGAAATGTTTATTATTATTCGAAAAAACATTTTTTATCATTTATTTTTTGAAAATTATCTCTCTTTTTTAAACGTTGGCCATGGCTACATCTCAGATGGTCCATCCGCTGAGTATAACTTTCGATGACTCGTTCAAGTATTTCGACTAGTAACTGACGAATGACAAGCGTAATCTTTTACTTAAGGTCAGAATCGAAGCGGGATTGTCGGCATAGACATTACACTTTACATATCCTAACAGGAAAACGTACGTAACGATCTCCATGAACAATCGATTGGCCAAAAACCTCGCTGAATGAAGTGTTCTCTAAATAAATCCATTGAGTGATGCGATGTGTGGGAAATGGCGCCATCTTGTTGAAACCAAATGTCGCTGGATCACGTGCTTCAATTTCAGGCATCAAATAGTCGATTATCATGGCGCGATAACGGTCGCCATTGATCGTTACGTTCTCTGCGCCATCATTTCTGAAGAAATATGGACCAATGACCACAAACCACACCAAACCGTTTTTTTTTGGATGAAATGGCAGCTTGCTTCGAAATTAGGCTCGAAAACGTCGGATCTTCTTGGAATTAAAGCGAAGCGATGTCGCTTGGTAAGGTCGAGCGGCTTCAGTTCTTGGGCAAGCTGTATTTTGCACGCTTTTAATTGAAAATCTGATCTGTCAAGAAAAATGCTTTTGAAAGTAGTACCTTTACTTGGATTACCCGTTATATAGGGACTCCGACGTTTCATTCATTTTTCTAAAATGTTTTGCTGAAAAGTTTTCCCACAAATAGGTCAACATATTATTTACTTCTTTTGTAACTCAAAACATATAAGACACATCCAACTTCAGAACTGCCAGCGAAAACGTTGACAATATTGTTCGAAGAGATCTGCATAAAGATCTGTCAGCAGAATTCACCCTTAGCAAGGCGTCTAGTGCTGCAATTAGTGAAGCAGAACTATGCAGGCGCTTCTAGGAAGAGGGACTGTCTTTCAAAGACTATGGACGAAAAAATAAATAAAATATTACTAAGTTTATAGACGGAAAACAATTGTATAACAGTTTAGGTAGGAGCGATTTTCAGAGTCAAATATTTTGACGAAAAACCTGACAGATACAAAGGACAGGTTTTCACAAGAGTTCTTTTCTACCTCCGCCTAGGCGAGAACTTTGAGAGACAAATTTTCATAAATCTAAATCACTTTCACTTTCGGTACAAATATTTATAACTAATTCGTTATTTCTCTGTTTACAGGAGTCTCGTGGCAAGAGACCCCTTAAAATTTGGGATAGTTGGCGAAATGTGCGCAAAGGCGTAGTTGTTGGAACATTCGAGGAACTATTAGTCAGAGGTAAGTCTTGTTTGTGTTCAGAAATCTTTGCAACAATAATTTCAATTGTGATTGTTAACAGGAAAAGATAAATTAGGGGTTCCTGCCTCAGAACCGGTGCGTCTTGTTCTGGAGTGCGATGGAACCCAAATTGAGGATGGCGAATATTTTCGTACATTGACGAACAACACGGTGCTACTATTGTTAAGGCAGGGCGAACGCTGGTATCCAACTGGTGTTGATGTTATAAAAGCTGGTAGGTCATTGAATTCACAAAAAAAAAAAAAAAATACACAGAAGTAAACATTTAATTAACGGTGTTGCAGCGATATCAGCTATACCGAAGATCGTCTGTGAGACGATTCATGCGCTCGACTTACACGATGAGACGCCATCTTGGAAGATTATGGATAATAAGGGTCGTGTCACGGTGGTCCTGCATTGGGACCAGCGTCAGGGAGGTGGAGGCAGTGGAGGAGGAGGCGGCGGCGGCGGCGGTGGAGGTGGAGGCGGTGTCGGCGGCGTTGGTGGCATGGGACCGAGCGGTAGTGGTGTCAGCGGCAGTAACGGACTCATGTCATCGGACAAATATTCACCATCGAAGAAAGGTTTATCGGCGCAAAGTTCGCTCGATACCAAATCGGTGTCGTCACAATCGTCACAGCAACGCTATGCCAGCCCACAAATAACCGTCATCAGCGATGAGGGACCGGCTAGCATATACCATCCGGGCGGTGTGGTGCTGCCACCCGGCGTTGTAATACCCGGCACCAGTAGACGCCTATCTAAACAGGGCAGTTCATTTGATAGCGCCGTGGGGGCGGTGCATGTGCATACACCGGAATGTGCGCATCATGCGCATACGCCCAGTCGGGCGGGCAGTCCCAGCACCACGGAATGCGATTTTCATTGTTGTGCGCTGCACGAGGAGGGACGCAAAATTGCGGTGCATAAAAGTGTGGCCACATCGCCCATACAGGACGGCACCACAAGTCCCCAGCCGCAGCAACAACAAGCGACGCTATCTATGTCATCGGTTGTGGATCCTATGATGGGCGGCAGCATGCAACGACGCTCATCGGGCGTCAAAGGCCATGTACGCTTTCTGGATATAGCGCCGGAGCGTGATAGCTCCGAGAGCGAAACAGAAAACACCGTCATGGAGGATGATAAGACGACGACTGAGAAATTCCTGCTGCTCATCGATCAGCTGTCTGTCGATCAGAAACGACATCTCAGCATCAAAGATATCGGCATCATATTGGAGCGACTCAACTCGAAAATACTCGACGTGGAGCGGCTGGATCGCGAATCGGAATCGGACGATTGCTATAATTGGACGATAAAGGCGACAATACGTGGTGATGCGCTGCGCGAGCTGGGCGTCATCTACAATGGTAACTATTACGCCATATCCGAACATCCCGGCTACAAGGAGGAGGTCGAAGAGAATGGCGAAGAAGTCGAGGAGGAGGATGAAGAGGATAGAATATAGAAATGCAATTAATTAAATTTAAAGAAACAACAAAAACCAAATGAGCAGTTTAAGCATTAAAACGGAACTCACTCACACACACACACACACACAAACGCATTTACAAGCAAAAAAAGTATAAGAAATAGACTAAAGAATCAGCTAACAAAAGGAAATGTGTAATAACAAGGAATGTGTGAGTGGAAATACTGATTAAAAGACATAAAAAGGTTGAAGGAAATTCAAAAAAAAAAAGAAAGTAGAAAAATAAAGTGAATAAATAAGCTAGAGCATACGTTTAAGTAAAGTATAGTGAAACAATTTTAGTAAATTGTAGTAAATTAATTAAGAAGAAGAAGAAGCAGGTGAAGAATAAGTAATAAACAATAGTAGTTAAAGGGACAATGCGACATGGCGAAAGCAGGCAGGTGACAGAAAATGAAAACACATGCACACACACATACAAGAAAACATCAAACACACATGCATGCAGACAGACATGACACACACACACACACATGCAACGTGTGAGCATAATTGTATGCATTAATAATGAGAACATAAAAATACCAGAATGCAATTCAATAGCGTTTAAGTAATAGTTAAAGCCAAAAGTAAAAGAAGTAAGCAACAATTAAATGAAACCAAGAAAAAGTTAAATAAATTAAACAAAATTGAGCAAAACCCCGACTTGGCGCTAAACCTAACCCAAAGAGAAACTAAAGAATAATTTCACACATTTGTAGGTTAATAGAGCTGTTGATAGCGCGTAGTAGGCAGCAAATACACAGTGCGACATTTGCATAGCCAACCCAAGTATGTACCGGAAAGCGCCAAACACGCATTACACACATTAACGCAGAAATAAAAAACAACAATAACAAATAACTAAATGAAATAAAACAAAAAATAATAATAATAAATTACAAAAAAGTTAAAAATTGCAAGAAATCGCAGAAAAATTACTCAATCAATCGTTTTTACATACACGCACATAAACACACATACTCACATACATGTAGACTACAGCATACAGAACTATTTATGAAAATAAACATTTTTTTATTAGCCGTTAAACCTTAGAAACACAGTTCATATTATATAAAATATTTATATAAGTAATTTATATAAAAGCAGCAACTCATTTACCTTCTATGTGAACCAATGGAATTATTTAAATCAAAAATACAACAGTTACGTTGCTCTCACACAAATCTCAATGCAAACAAATGTGATCTTATTCAATCTAATAACTCATTTAGGTATTTATGTATATTTATATATGCAACGGTGCATATGTGGCACATATAAAATAACGGTTTATATGTTTAAATTGTTTGAATTGAATATTTATGTATAAATACTACATAATTAATTTCAAAATACAGTGATGGGCATTGAAATAGAACAAACATATGTATATAAATAAAAAATGTATGGCGATTTTTTTAAATTAATTTTTGCTTGAGTTTTAAAATTATATTAAGCTAAAAAAAATATTTTTGGAAAAAATTATATTAATTTAAAAAATATAAAATATGTTATGTAAAAAAATAGTTTAAAAATATTTAGTTCGTTGCTATAATTTTTTTATATAGAAAATACATTAATAATATATTTAATTTCATAGCTTTTCTAATTACATACATACATTGAAATAGAACTGCTAGGAACAGAAACTCTCGAAATAATTTAAGGCTATCAAAAAATTATTGTTTGAATTTTAAAATTATATTAAGTTAAAAAATTATTAAATAAAAAACTATTACAAAAAAATTTTATGGAAAAAAATTATAAAAAACATTTAGTTAATTTCCATAATTTTCCTTTTTGATAGAAAATAAATTAATACAGTATTTAGTTTCATAGCGCTTCTAATTACACGATGTACAGTGATGGGCATTGAATTAGAACTGCTATAAATAAAAGCCCTCGAAAAAAATGAAGGCGTTTAAATAATTTATGCTTGGGTTTTAAAATTATGTTAAGTTAAAAATTTATTACGAAAAATTTTATGAAAAAAAATTAGAAAATAAAATAAATATAAATTCGTTTCTCTAATTTTTCTTTTTTATAGAACATATATTAAAACAGTAATTAGTTGCATAGTTCTTCTAATTACACTGGCCTATAGAAAATCTTTCGAACTTATTTTTAAAAATATTATATATTTATAAAAACAAAAATTATTATTATTATTATGCATGTGTTCAACGTTTGTACATTTTTTTTTAATACAAGTCAAAGTGTTAGTATTAATTTTTATAGCTACTTCAATTACACAGAGTACAGTGACGGGTATTGAAGCAGAACAAAAATTTTAAATTTTTTTTTTACTTTTTAGTAAGAGTAAATTAAATGTATTTGGGTTTTAAACTTATTTGTAATAAAAAAAATATTCAATATTAATTTAAAAAAAAAAAATTTCAAAAAATTTTAAAAATTCATATATTTTTTAAATCTACATAAAACGCAACATATTATTATATTTATTTTTATTGCGCTTTTAATTACACATTTTACAGACATATTTTACGCGAAAAGATATTATAAAACATTTCCAAAAAAATTTTATTTTATAAAAAAAATTTATTAAAATCAAAGACCTTTTTTAAAAAGTATATTGCTAATTGCTGATTTTTTTCCTAATTTTTATAAAAGACATGTTAATTTCTATAATTTTTTTTTAATTTTCCTGTTCCTATTCTTTAGCACATCACTGTATTTTGCAGACTTTTTAGACCACTCTTTTTAAAACTATACTACACTAATAACCATTGTAACTGCAACCTTGTTTTTAACAAACTCCAATAGTTACATACATACAAATGCTCATACTTACATAATCCATATATATAAAAGTGATTCTTGAAATGTTTTAAGCAAGTGATTTTCACGCACATAAATACCTCTTTATAAATATATATATAATATATATGTATATGTGTTAAGTAGTTGGCAATAAAAAATATGTGTAAAATCTACTTCCAGATATTAGAATGTATTTAGTTCAGGAATTGAAGTTGAAACATGAAACCTACTATTTTTAATGTTATATTTTATTGATCTGTCTATAGTGTATGTATTCGTATACTTAATTTAACTAAATGCATATAAAGTAAAAGTTGCGTTAGTTACCATGAAAGCTAATTCGATCGAAGAAAACTCTAATTTTAGCATATAAGTTAAATTTTTCATCTATGAAAGCTCTTTAAACAATTAAAACTTTCGTTGTTCGAAATATTTAATTTGTGCTTTGTAAGTCTAATGAAATTTTATAAAACATATGTGAATCTGCAATAGACTGCAAGCACTTATGGTCACATCGATACACAAGTGTTAAAAATGAAAGCTCGTTTAGTTATAGTGAAAGCTCCCATAAAAAAAGTTAAATATTGAATTGAAATGAAAGCTTATTAACCATCAGAGCTTTAATGACTTACTGATCAGAAAAAATCCATTTCTTACAATGACAGCTCGTTAAGTTACAGTGAAAGCTACCACAAAAAAATGTTATATTATCAAATTTAGTATGATTATGAAACTTTGTTTATTTATGTTTTGTTATTACGATCTAATATATGCATATGTTAAGATATCTTTTAGTATACTTATTTTAAATTCAAACTTACAGCTTAAGTATCCACGTTAAGCTTGCGCTAAAGCCACCTTATTGTTAGCACATTACTCAGGTCACTTGGAATTTATGTTTACATACATACATAAGTTAGAAAATATTTACTAAAACTATTACAATTACAGCATTTAGTTAAACAAATTAGTTGATTATTTTTAAACGATATTGCAGAGAAAGCTTCGCAAAGTTTCATTGGAAAATTGTTCATGAACTCTAACAAAACTAATGGGATGCCAAAAAGGATGGAATATTTATTTCATAACGAAAATATAAAGGTTAAAAAAGTACTGAAGATGCTCATTCAGCGGTTTTAAACTTAGATTTATCTCTCTAATCTTTTACGGTTCGAAGCATACTTTTAGGAGATATTTCCATAGTCCTAGTTTGGATTAAAAATTTCGGCAATTTGAATGTTTCTGAAGATCTTAAATGTTTTAAGGTATATAGAAGAAATAATTGGAATCGGTGCAGTTTATAAGCATAATTTTAGGCGGCATAGGAGCCGTATTTTAATTATTCTGGTCTTTTTTACATTGAAAAACACACTCGGCAAAACCGTCTTTCAAAGCATATGAAAGAAATAATGAGAACATAAGATATATACTGAAAAAATCGAGTTGTCATATAAGCTTAGCATACTTTTAGCTGCCACCGAAGCTTTATTTTCACTTTTCTGCATATTTTAAGTGTAAAGAAACCTCATTCGGGATCTGGTATTGAAATTGAAAATTCCTAAATTTTTTTCAAAAAGTAGTGACTACACTCTGTTATATAATAGTGCATAAGCATACATTTAGGCGCCATAGAAGTTCTTTTTCACTTTTCTGCACATTTCTAGAGTGAAGAAACCTTATTCCAAATCAGGGTATTGAGATTGAATATTCCCAAAATTGTTTTAAAAAGTATTGACTACTTTCAGCAATATCATTGTGCATAAGTATACTTTTAGGCCCTATCGAAGCTTTACTTTAATTTTTTTGCACATTTCTGGAGTAAAGCAACCACATTCGGTATTGAGATCGAAAATTGCCAAAATTTTTTCAAAAAGTAGTGACTACTCATTGTAATATTATTGGACATAAGCATAATTTTAGGCGCCATCGGAGTTTAATTTTCACCATTCTGCGCATTTTTAGACTAAAGAAACCGCTTTCGAGATCAGGGGATTGAGTTTGAAATTTTTTTCATTAATGAATTTCTCTGCAATATCATTGTTTTTACAGTTATTACCTTCAGCATCCACTCTTCTAATTTCGCATTATAAATACTAAAACAATACAATAATTGTTAAAGAAGTGTTCGATGTTTTTGTTGTTGTTTTTTTTAATGTATTACATAATAAATAAATAAATAAAACTGCCATAGTATTTAATAGTGTACATGATGAGGAAATTACCACAACAATAACAACAACAAAACACGCATAATTTTTAAATATCAGAATTAGAAGAAAACACGAAGTAAAAAAATGAAAGTAAAAAGAAAATATATAAAAATGTTTAAAAACATTAATGAAAATGTGAATACGAATAAACAATAAAATAAAATAAATAAACAACACAGAAAACCGCATAAATAATAAAGACGAATGAACGAATATATTTACGAAAACGTAAACACAAGAAAAACACACAAAATTCTCCTCGTAGTGATATTGGTTTTTAGAAATTTCATAATTGAATTTGAACTGCTGAGAAAGAAATGAAACGAAAAATGAATAAAAAATAAATATTAAAAAAATATTGGAAGAAAAAACTACTGAAAAACTAATAATAATAATGTTTGCAAATGATGAATTGAGGATCAAGATACACTGCCATTATGAGTTTTTTCCTCAACTATTTTGTAATTATAGTGAACAAACGAACAAAAGAAGGAGATTTAGTGAAATAAATTGCGTGAAATATGTGTAATTTAAAGATACCAACTGTTTTTGTTGTTAGTACGCCCAGTTATGTAAGCGCAGAAGCAAAGCACAAATAGATGAAGTAGTTAAAATAAAATAAAAAATAAATAAAATAAATAAAATTAAAAAAAAATTATAAGAAATCATACTAACACACACCAAGACAACTGAAATAAACACTTAGAAGAAATTTTGAATGAAAAAATTGTTAGTTATGCAAATGTTCATTAACACACACACACACAAGCGCACATACATTGAGTACATTTCTAATTTGTTGAAGCAGAATACTAGTGAAACATATTCTAATTGAAATTTTCAAAAATAAAAAAGAAACAAAATTCCAACTCAGCCGAATTTTCACATTTCCGATCAAAATCGCTCAATATTTGTTCACAAAGCGGCAAACTCCAAAAAATAATTCATTCATAAAAATATGATACAATAAAAAAAAACCTTCACTGCAAGCATCAAGCGTCGCTCAGTGGCGCAAACCACACTTTGCGCAAACGAAAATCTCAAACATTTCACAATTTGTCGAACATAACCAAACAATCTCGAAAAATTTTTATGAAAAATGCCATTCAAAGTCAAACTATTGTACTCTTCATTGTTCAAAGCACAAAACCACATATGAAACCTAAAACATTGTGTCATATGCGAAATGTGTTGGAAAAAATTGAAAAAAGCGGGTTTTTGTAATTAGAAAGTAAAGTACACAAACACCTTGCACCGGCATGAAAATGCCTAACATAACATTGCTTAATTATCATGTTAATAATTAATAAAAATTATAAATGTAGAAAATTGAAGATCATTATAAGAAAATATTTGGCGGATGGGGACGAAGTGTTGCAGACCACACACAAACTCACAAAGATAAATAATTGCAATGAAAAGGCGCTTGAGCAGCTAAGTGTAGCGGTACTTTTGTTAGTGAACGACTTCGGAAAAATGTCTATTTTTATTGTCAAAAATAGAAGTTATTGTATTTGCTTTCTATTTATTTGTTTATTTTATTATTTTGATTAAACATACATATGTATAATAATGTATTTATATATTAAAAAAAATAATATTTTTAATTTAAAATAATAAAAAATTGATAATCATTGTACACAAATATTTTTATTTCTGAATTTCTTCAATTTTTTTTAATAAATAATTTAATTTTGAATTATTTATGTAATATTT
Source organism: Bactrocera neohumeralis (assembly GCF_024586455.1). Taxonomy (NCBI): domain Eukaryota; kingdom Metazoa; phylum Arthropoda; class Insecta; order Diptera; family Tephritidae; genus Bactrocera; species Bactrocera neohumeralis. The sequence goes on from NC_065921.1 coordinate 10,138,410, forward strand.
TTTATTTAATATGTGGAGAGTTGCAAATAATACAATCGAAAATGAATTCAAATTTCAGAAAAAAAAATTTTTTGTAATCCTCTAATTCTTAACTAAAACTAACTTTCAAATATTTAATACCAAATGCGGTATTGAAAAAAAAGTATCCCAAACAACGAGTTTAAAAAATATGTTAAAAATTATTTTATTAATTTGAAATTACATTATATATAAATATTAAGTATATTAAAAAAAAAAAAATTATATTTTATACATATTTAAATATTTATATAATAATTTTAATATAAAATGCTAAAAAGAATATAAATTTTTTTATATTTTAATTTATTAATTTTTTTCAATAAATAATTTTATTTTCAATTATTGATTTCAGTTTACCTATTTATTATGAGAAGAGTGGCAAATAATGCTTTGAAATTAAAAAAAAAAATATTAATTGGAGTTAAAAATTTTTTTATAATCCCCATAAGCTTAACTAAACACAAGCTACAAATTTTTAATACCAAATACGGGATTGAAAAAAAATAATCACAAATTCGTATTAAAAAAAAATAAATTAAAAATATTAAAACCATTTATAATTTAAAAAATGCTTTCGAATTTAATTTCGGTTTTTTGGGTTATCTTATTTTCAATTAAATATCAACATAATTTTTGTCTTATTTATATTTAATTGCTGCTGATAAGAAATATGTAAGTTTTTCCTTTTCATCACATTTTCCTAAAATTTTTAAATAAAAAAAATTTAATTTATGCAATTTAAATTTTTTAATTTTTTTGTTTTAATTTTTTAATTTAACTTTTTAAGTTTAATTTTTTTTTTATTATTTTTAATTTTAATTTAAAATTTTACTTTTTAAGTTTTTTTAAATTTAATTTTTTTATTATTTTTTAAAACCAAACATCTTGAATGAATTTTTAATTTTTTTTTTCTGAATTTTTTTTTATAAAATTTTTGGAAAACCAATTTTTGATGTAAATTTTTTTAATTGCAAAAATCGCAAACCTGAATAAATGTGTAATAATTATAAAAAGGTTAAAGCAGTTGAGACTTTAAATTTTTACAAAAAGTAGACAGAAAAAGTTGATAAAAATGTCTGAATTCTCACGACAGCCGGTTCTACATTACCGGAATTGACCCGGATTTTATCCGGCCAAGCGCTGTTAAAAAAAATAAAATAAAATAAAAATTTCTCAAATGGTGCCCCTTGACTTGAGTCGTCATAAAAAATTACCAATTCCTTCCCACAAAGTAATACATCTTTTTTTTTAAATTATTTTATTAGCTTTAGTAAGGTATTCATAGCAAAAAATTTGTTTTTAATATTTTTTAAGATATTTTTTTTCTAATTATTATTTATTTACTATTAATTTTAGCTTTTGTAAGACATTCAGCGAAGAAGCAAAAGTAAAAAAAATAATATAAAATGAATAATTAGTAGCAAAAACTTTTAAATATATTTTTTTGTAATATATTTTTTACTAATTATTATTTATTTAAAATATTTTTTTTTTTTTGCAATTTTTTCTATTAAACAGGAATCAACTTTCTACCACGTTGGTAATTCAAATTCTAATGTGTTTAGGATTTAAACTAATTTCTTGCATTTTATTTCGAAAATTTTAGCAACAACTATATACATATGTATGTATGTACTGCGGTGATCTCCTTTGAAAATGATCAATCTAGCTAGAAAGAAATAACTCATTAACTTCATAAACTTTACAAAAATGTGGAAATATTTCTTATAAAATTCAGTTTTTATAAAATTTGTAAATTTTATATACAATTTGGGAAAATGTATTCAAAAATGGAAACCTTACAAAATCCATGGTTTCACTGCAGCACTCAAAGGGAATATTTAAAATTTCGACGTTGTTTAGCGTGACTTGGCAGCTGGTGAAAAAGGATTAGAAAACATAAATTCTCGTTTGTTCTTCTTTATAGACACCGCTTACACGATTATAGCCGAGTTTACTTCGATAAAACATGCAGTGAGTGATTTTTTCATAAGAAATCATGAACTGGAAAGTAATTAAAGTGTTAGAATGGAAACTACGAACAAAATTAATTCAATATTCCAAGCATTTCACAAACCTAAATATTCAACACTAACAAACGACCGCAAACGCTGCTCGCTCTTTGAGAAAAAAAATCAATGTTTTACTCGTAATACAAGAACATATCGACACTTAAAATGCAAAACAACGTAACATCAAAAAGTTCGAAATTTAGTTTTTTCTTGCTTACGATTCACCACGTCGTATTACATACATGTATGTATGTAACATAAACTTTTAAGCTTACGTTATTCAATATATCCAATATATAACCATTTTCTAACCAAAACACACATTTCTTTCAACATGAGTGGTTTCTATTATATCGTCTTTCCTTTACTTTCAAACTTATGAACAGTGAAGTTACATTATTTTGCATTTTAGTTGACGATATAGACATACACATACATCACATATGAGAACATTCCATAAAAGTCGAATCACAAAAATCTCAACAACTTAAAAAAAAGTGTAAAGTAAACCACAGAACGCACTTCGCCAAAAGCCAAACCGAAGCCCAAAAAGTTAACCCAACACACATTTCGCATGACACACAAGTCACTTAGCCACTTACGAACCCACTCACAAGCTCACTTCCAAAATAATGCGTGTAAGCATGAGAATATTTTTTCCTAGGGTTTTTTGTTTTGTAGTTTATAAGCGCCGGTACATAAATAAAAATAAAAAAAATTATAGAAAAAGAAGGAAAAAATATGTATATTATATAAAATAAGTAATAAAAAATTAAAAGTAATATTGCATAAACTAAAATTTATGAGAAGACATAATGAATATTGAAAATTAATAAAGAAAAAATAATAAAAACTCAGAAAGCTTAAAATGTTTCCAGAAAAAACCAAGTAAATTAATTTTTTGCGGTAAAAGTGCAATCAGCTAGGATGAGAAAGTTAAAAATTAAGAGAAATTTAAATTAAAATTAAATTATATAATGCGGAAATATTTGAAAATTGTGAAAAAACAAACATTCAGAAATAATAAATAAATTCAAAAATCTAATAAATAAATGCGAATTGGAAAAATAACTAAGCAAAGTCTAAAAGTGTGGCATGAAACTGATTAGTGTATAAAAAGAGCAAAGAAAAATATTAAGAAAGATTGAAATATTGAAAATAATACAAAAACACGCAAATCATTTTTATTAGCAAAACACAAGAAGGCAGAGAGAATTAGTAAACCGCAAAGACAAACAAGCAGCGAGAAAAATATAAAAAATATTAATAAATAAACAAAAAATATTTAAAATAAATAAAAAATATTGCAAAAAATATAATAAATGCTAAAGAATATAAAAACTAAATAAAAAAAATTAAAAATCAATAAAAAAAATATTACAAAATATATAAAAAATATAATAAATATTAAAAATTAACTAAAAAATTATTACAAAAAACTAAAAAAAAATATTAAAATTAATTAAAATAACATGCATTAGTGCATAAAGCTAGCGCATAAAAATGATTGCTAACAGTAAATAATACATTAAAATTAAAAATAAAGCAGAAGAAAAACACAACTAGCATATTATTGTAATTAAAAAAACAAAAACAAAAAAATTGATCAATTAAATTGTTTTTATTAATTTTGTTACAAAATAAATGAAAGAGGCAGGCAGAAATATATGAAATAAATAATAATAATAGTAAGCGTAGCCAAGCAGCAGTACTTAGAAGCAGATAAAGTTCAAGTTAAAACCGCAAAACAAAAAAAAAACATTAAAAATAATGATAAAAGTAAATGAAAAACAAGTTAGGTAAAGCATATAAGAGATAAGGCGCAAGAGAGAGAGCGAGCGAGCGCTAGTAATATGATGAGTATAGTAATTTAATGAAATAAAAACAAAAACAAAAAAAGAAATTGCATAAAAATTATATTAATTTAGTTGTAAGCATTATGATTATACTGATTATTATTACTATGATTATCATTATTATTAAAAAACAACTAAAATTAATAATAATTTCCATTAATTGAAGTAAATAAAAAATAATAAATATTATGAATAAATGAAAAAAAACGCATCATTCGTACATATATGCATACAGTAGCAAACGAACAACAACAATAAAAACAACACACTGGCAAAAAAAGAAAATTACAAAAATAGCACACATTTCCGAGGGAACGCACCACAGGCTGACTTTCACACACAGTAAACAACTGCATAGTATAATAACAACAACAATAGCAAAATAAATACAATTAAAAACCACTAATTAACAATAAATAGGAAAACAATTAACTATAGAAAACAAAATGCGAGCATACACACATACATACATATATGGATGACAATTAAACAAGCAACGCACTTAACAGCGGACAACACACAGTCATGCGGTCAGTCAGTAAGGCAAGACAGTGCAACAGTCACACACAAACAAACACACAGCAATTGCATTGTTTATGCGCATTTATATGTATGTATGTGAAGAATAATAGAAAATAATAAAAATTATTATTAACAAAACAAACAAACACACATACATACAGACAACATGATTAAATAGTGAATGCGTTGCGTTGCGAGCGTTAATGATGAGCGATGATGATGATGATGACGATGACGATGCTGAGTAGCAGACATTACATACATACAAACATACATGCATACATAGATTAATTATTATAAAAGCGGTTAAAATTATGTATGATGTGTGCAAAATGCACGCAACAACAAGTATAACATAAATGATGAGACAAAATAATAATAATAATAACTATAATAATTAACAGTTTAAACAGTGATGAGCAGCAAACGATGAATAACAAATAAAAAACGACAAGAACAACAACAACAAACAAACAACAAAGTTATTTATGATGAAAAATAATAAAATGCAAAAAAATTACAAAAAAAAACATTGCAACAATTGTTTAAATTTTACGACAATTTTGTTAGGAGCAGAAAGTGTGTGTAGTGATATATAATATAACATAAGTATAATCAGGGTTGCAAATAATACATTAAAAAATATTTAATAAATATTTGAATTAATTTTGTTTGCGCTAAAAAATAATTTAAATTACATTTGAGTTAAATTTTTATTTATATGATTCAAATAAATATTTTTTAAAGTAAAAAAAAAATATTTTAATTTTCAAACCCAAAAATGTATTTTAAAATACTTTTTAATTTTCAAACTCAAAAAGCGGATTTAAAAAAATTTGTTATTTTAATGCAAAATATTTTTTTAATTTTTAAACTCAAAAACCGATTTTAAATTTAAAAAGCAAAAATATTACAAAAAAAACTAAAAATACATTTTTATCAAAAAACAAAAAAAATTAACCCAAGCTTGCATTTAAAACAAATAATAATTAACAAATAATGGATTTTAAACCCTTTTTGGCGTTTGCATACTTTGTGTTCTACCATTTTGCTCAACTTTTCAAAAAACATGAAGAAGTTGGAAAAATCAACATATTTTTTGACTTATTTATATTAAATTGATTATAATTACAGTGTTGCAGTGCGAAATATGTTAATATTTCCTTTTCTGTTCTTTTCCTTACAGTTTTTATTTAAAATTATTTTGAAATTTAATTTTTAACCCATTTGTTTGGGATTAAAAGTTAAATTGTCAATTTATGCCAGTAAATTAAAAATATACTATTCTATTAAAGAAAATTTACAAAAAAAAAAAACATTTTTAACCTCAATATTAAAATTTTCCGATATTTTATTTTAATCCCAGATAAGGGTTAAAAATTGAAAATAATTCTTATTAGAAATTTTTTCCAAAAATCGTAACCCTGAATATAGTATGCCAACACGTGCATAAAAATATATGTATGTACATATGTATGCATGTAGTTATTTGCGTTTACTTACCACACGTTGTTGAAGCATTGCGAGAAACTGCGCAGTTAATCTTGCTAGCATATGTATGTATTCGAATTTTGATTGTTGCCATAGCCCAAAATGACCTCCCCAAGCAGCATTTGCTTAACAATTGCCAAAATGTTTTGTTAGTAGACGTTAGGGCCCACACACACATATACATATTAATACAATTTTTCACGCTTCACTTAAATTGTAAACATGTAATGACAGACTTTTTAAGTACATATTTAGGTATATTTCATTCGATATTTTTGCACTAAAACTATGAGATACGATTTTTAACAACAAACAAACTAAGCTACAAAATATAGGCTGCACATATTATTAGAAAAAGGCACTACACATGGCAAACAACGGTTAAGCTCATTGTACATACTTAGGTATGTGTATAATTTTTGGTTTCTTTAAAATTGGCAAGTAAATGCGCACAGGCCTCTCTGTTGCTAAATTCAGGCACAATTTGAGTTATTGCTGCACTTTGTTCTTCTTTATCCATTCGGGCTTCTTCAAAAATTTCTTTTTGCCGGCGCTTTTATCAGCAGTGGTTTGAGTTTTTGGTTTTGCTTGGCATTTATTTTCGTCAGCAGCTGCTATTGGTGCGTCTGGCGGTTTGGGCATACTTGGTAGCGCTGGCATATCGCTATACAACAAAATAATCAGTAAATTACAATGATATAAAGTATACAATAACAAAATCTAATGCACAATCACGCTTACTGATTATATTCTTCGGTTTTTGTGAGTGGCGGCAATTCTTTCACGCTTAAGGAATCGACCAAAAGATCCCAAAAATGTTCACTATAGTATTTGAGCGTATGCAGACCACGTAAACGACGCGGTAACTGTAAGCCGTAGAGTAGTGGTATAATTTTGCGACGATTTTCCTCTGAAGAATGCCATTTACACATGTATTAGAATTAAGGAAGAATTTCAGATAATAACTTTCTACTTACGCAATTGCAATGTTTGCGCGTTGTTGAAAAAGAAGCAACTTTCGTAGTCACGGTTAAAATTCGGCGTTACAATTAGCAGTACGTAGTTACAGCGATCCTCCATGAGCTCCGTCACCGCATCGTGAAAGAAAGTGCCACCGAGCAAGTCACGGTTTTTAAACACAAGCTGGAACAAACATATTAAACGTCAAATCTCGTTAAGTAAAATAGTCACAGGTGACTTGCCTGGAAATTATATTCGGTGTATTTTTCTAACTTTTGCTGCATTTCGTTGGCGTAATGCTGATCGGGTTCGGCGTACAGTACAAATGCATCGTATTTTGTTAACGGCAAACCCCTGCGTAAACGCGCGGCATCTTGGCGTGTTAGCGGATTTACTTCGTTCGTATAATTTTTGCTTTCGTATTTTTCTATCACCGTTTTGGGAGTTTGTACTGCTATTGGCATTGTCTCGGTCACGGCCAGTGCAGTTGTTGGAGCGCTTACTCTCGCCTGCACTGCTGCATTTGTTAATTCCTCAACACGTTCAATTAGAGATTCCAGATTTGGTGGCGGGCTCGGTGGTGGGCTAAGTGGCGGACTTGGCGGTGCACTTGCTGAGGAACTTGAACCGCCATCGTCATTTTCTTCATTATCCGTGTCGCTGCCTTCTTCGCTTTCGCTATTATTCTCCCTATTTATATTGTTGCTAACTAAATCTTGTTCATTACTTTCAATTGGAGTAATTGAAACACCCTCTGTGTGTGCACCACCTGTTACATTTGCATGTGACCTACTGCTTTCAAATTGCCGAGCGTCTTTCACTAAAATGAGAAGGTATATTAAATACTAGATAATGTGAACTATATTTATTCCCCACTTACGTAGAAACGTAAAAATATCGTCACTCACATCCCACCGATCGATTTGAGAAAGAAAATGCAGTAAATGAAAACATGTAGCCTCCGCAGCATTTCGTTGTGTCCACTGGTTTAACACAGTCTGCATTGGATCGTCAGAGTTGTTACTGCAGAAGTTTCGCACTTTTGCCAATTCGGCTATGCCGCGCCAGTCACGATCATGTCCCGCATGTCTCAAGATTTTACGACCATTCAACATTTCCGAAAGTTTAATGCATGTTTCCGAACTCAACTCTGAAAGCGGCGTTTCAGCTAGGAGACGTGCTTCTTCACTATAATTAAAGGCGGGCACTTTCATAGAGAAAGGTATGGCGTTTTCGGTGTTTGTATCCAGCACCATATTAACCAATTATCAGCATATGCCTGCTTAAACAGAGTAGCACATTCATTAATTTCGTGAGGTTTGCTAATAACAATGCACAGGTACTGTTTTTATAACGACTGGAATTAATCAATAATTGAAAAGTTTTACTAACGTGGAGAAAACACTCGTTTATAAGAATTAATTACCTTTTTTTCGAGTCCCGCCAAATAGTCCGCTACCTGTTGAAACTATTCGAGTCTTTATTCCATATACATTTTCTTAATTGACACACTCAAAAAAGTTGTATTATACAAATTCAGTACATTGAGGGTAAATTTGAACCGAAATCCGATTTAAACAATTGCTGCGGTCGAAACAATAATAAATGATAAGTTAGCGAGTGGAAAAGATTACAACAATTTACCGGCATGAGTGTTGTTAACCCACTTAGAAAGGGATTTTTGTTGACTTGGAAAAAAAATGTGTGAAAGAGTTCTGATTTGCTTAATTTAAAATTTATTATAATTTTAAACAAAATAAGAAGTTATAGAAGTATAAGTTTTAGTAATATATTTCATAATAAGTTATTCATGTTACATGCACAGTGGCAATGGAAATCAAAATGTGGCAGCCCGTCCAATTTCGCATAGGGTGACAACGATGACTAGATTCTGAACTGCTAAAAATATATATAATTTCAGCTAAATTATTATATTATATGTAAAAGGAATTTATTATTATTATTATTATATTTTTGAAATCATATTTTATAGTTGAATACTTTTTCAATTTAGGATGAGTCGTAATATGGCTTACATAAATTTGTTTGTGTGTACGGATACATCCTGTGCATTTCCGGCATTTGTCAAAAACAAAACGGTACATTAGTTCATTGCGCGTATCCGTCTTTCACGGCGAAAATATTTGAAGTGAATTTAATAAAAAAATTGTTATTGCACAAAAGTGGTTATAAATTAGATGGGTCGCTTTATAAAAGTAAAGTATTTATGTGTGTGGATTACAAAGTAAATAATTTAATTATATTGAGTCATTTTGTCAATTTAGCTGCTGCGATTTGCAGTACAACTAACCTAAATATTTTTGTGTTAGTGAATAGTGATAATTTGTTATGCATGTAAATAAATCGGGTTTAGAAAGTTAAAATCCTACCTGATTTACTCAATATACATATCTACAAAGTGCACCTTCTTTTAATTAGATATACACTCATCTTGAAAACCGGTTCAAAATGCTATTATTTAGCGGATGTCGCAGAAGTGTGAGTCTGGTGAGTACATAACAATTAGTTATACAAAATGCAATAAGATCTTATCCAATCTTAAGCATTTGTAAGTCGTTGAGGGCAGTACTAAACTACCACTTCATCACGTCTCTTGTTCGTTAGCACTGTGTGGCTCTAATCATCTCACCTACATTTTTTGGAGGATTTCTTTAAAAGTCTTAACTAAGCCATTGTATATAATGACAATTGTTCAATATTTTGAAAGAAACTTTAGTATACTTATATGGTGTTTATGCTGATGGAATTCAAAACAAATATGACATTGTTGTATGTGGCGCATTGTCATTTCCTCCCCGTCATTAAAACAAAAAAAAGTTATAAATGCACTAACTTTCTCGGTGGACCTACATCAATTTATTTATGTATTCATTTTGCTTCAGCCAATTCAATAGAAAATTGTGCAAAACAAATTCAATTGTATGTAAAACCATTTTTTATTGGAGATACACGAATTAAACCTTTTAGATTATACAGTTTCATTCATGAAAACTTTATAATTAAAGCAGTTTAATTATTCCGCTGCGTTTCCAATGCTATAATAGACGACTGCATTGTGTGCACTGCAAACCAAATTTTAAGTGAATCATAATTGAATATGGTAATGATAGCGTGGGTTTTTTGTTTTTTTTTTTATAAGATTGCATATTGTCTTTATTCGTTGTCTTAAAATAGTACATTCTTTATGAATATGTATACATATATATATAAATACAACTCTTAATAATGGGTTTTAAAGCACTTTATGGCTTGCTAATATGTTTGCAATATTGAAACAGTTAATTTAACAGTTAAAATAATCATTAAAATGACACTGAATTGTGCAGCTATGTTTGAAGAATCTTATAAATTCAATCATCAGATATGTACATGAGTGCGCGTGCCAAATTGATCGCTTGATGTTTGTGTATATATGAGCATTTGTGAGCGAAGTAAGAAATGCAACAAGTTGCTAAGGAATTATGTAGTGAGCACTGGAAAGTTTAAATGTATATTTGAAACATTTTAAAAGCGTTAAAGAAGGTGGTGGCCAGTCAGAATTGACTTAACAATTAACATCAAATATATATTGTATATTAAAACAATTAATAACGCACAATTACATTAAAAAATTTTTTTTTTTATAAAAATACGAGTTTTAACTGATTGAGCGGGTGTATAGAGCAGAAAGTGTGTAAAGCGCACGAAATTTATATTGTATATGTTTTGTGAGTGTTGGCTGCTTGTTATGTCACAGTTGCGAAGATAAAACCAGATTCGTATAATTAAATTAATACATAAATAACATACAATACACTAGAACATAACATTTTCCTCATTTTGCTTGCATTTTGTTACGTATTCATTGGTTTTGCTAAATAATATTATATATATATAAACTCGTATAACTGATATTTATAAATACAATCTTAAAGTCAATTTACAATTAAGCAAAAAATAAAAACAAAAAACAATTAATTAAAATACAATACTATTATTCTGCTGTTTGTTGTAGTTTCGGACTACTGCGGCTAAACACCCGCTTGAGCACAGCTTTAATAGGTTTCTTCTTCTTCTTCTTCACCTCCGTACTTATGCTGAGATCACTCATGCTGACGGCGTTGTCAACATTAACGCCAGCATTTAGCTGACTAGTAGAGTGTGCATTTCGCAAACCATTGACGACTTGACTAATGCGATTGTTGTTGTGATTGTGACTGTATACACTGTTGTGATGACGCAGGGATGAACGTTTGTTGAAATGATAACGTTGCTCCTTCTGTTGAAATACATCATCCTCCTCCTCCTCTTCGGGTGTGTAGGCATGTCCGTTAATATTGATGCTCGGTATGGGTGAGGTGGGTGTGGTTACGCTCGTTGTGCGGGGGGTTGGTAAGCTTGTATAGCTCGTGTCAATTGGTAGTTGCCTAACGGCGAGCACGCTGTGGGTGTAAAAAAAAATTATATACAATTTTTAGAGATAAAGTAAGTACATACAACATATAAGTACATCTAAATACAAACACACATATATATATTTTGAGTGTGTGCATTTAAGAGGTGTGATTAGGTGCTAAGTAAATAGGTATTATATAGTGCTGAATGCTTGACTTGTGAGTGCTTGCGAGGTTTATCTGATCGTGAGATAATAATTTACTTTATTGTTATTATTAAATATAACTGTTTATGAAAAATACAAAAAATGTTGAGAGCTCTGTATTGTTTTTGGTAGAGTAATACAGTTACGAGTTGTTGTTGTGGCGCCTTTTATATTTTTATTGCTTTATTTCTAGTTAAAAAAATAGAGGTTATCTCCAATGAAGATTGGAGAAGAAAGGAACATTAGGTGGAACATGCAAAGAGGTGTTTAAGGTCAAACCCGACCAAGCGCTCACTATTCACGTAGCTTGGTCAGTTTTAAACGCGTTTCCCCAAAAATTTTTAGTTTGTTTTAACTTTTACTATAAAAGATATTCTAAATCTGTAAATTGTTATTGACTCACAAAACCTTTCGCTATGTTCGTTTTTTCTGTATACCAGTGTAAGAAATAATGATTTTATAATACAAAAAAGAAAAAAAAAAAAAGTTTTTTGCAAATATCATAAGTACTTTTTGCAAACCTTCGTCAAAAAATAAGCCCGAAATTTGAGCGCGAATGTCGATGACACCCTTAACGCCAAATAACTGACTTCTAATTGGGTTATATAAGCAAGAGAAATGGATTTAAATGATATTTCGGTTATGGCTTTCAGTAAAGTAAAGCTTTCGTAACCGAAACTTACGCGGATTTATATGTGAGGAAGAACCGTCATCTCAGCAGCGTTCGCAAAAAATATTTCGACAATAGTCTATGTTGTTATAACAACAAAAACAACTATTTTTGGAAATCGAGTATAAACAGTACTTTCTTTTACATATAAATTTTATAGGTTAGAGTGAATACATTTGAAACAGCTGCATTTGTAACTTATGGCTTAAAAATTCTTGGCTTACTTGTCAACTTCATTCAGGCCGAATGGCGACGGGTCCGTGGCATTGTAAGAGCGTCGTATTGAGTCACCAAGACGCGCCCAAAAGTCAAATAGCGTAGTAGGCACTGGTGTGTACTTGAGGTGTGTGTATATTTTCAAGGCACGTGGTATAATAACCGAATCCTCATAAATAAGCGGTATGATCTTGCGCGAATTATTCTCTGAAAAGCAAATGAAAAAAAAGGAAAATGTAATTGAATTAAATAAAATTTTCCATGCCGTTCAACTCGATTATTAGCGGCAAATGCACTCACGTATTTGCAGCGCGTGTGTGTAATTCATCAAAAATTGATTCTCTGGACTATCGAGAAATTCTTTTGTTAAGATCACAAGTAAGTAGCGGCAACGCTCCTCGATCAGTTGCGTCAATGCAACGTGCGTGAACGGTACGCCACCGAGTAGATCACGATTCTTGAAGCATAACTGCAATACAACAACAAATTAATATGTATTAATTATATATAATTAGTGTAAATATTTATTTCATTTAGCACATACCTTGAAATTGTATTTCTCATTTTCTTCGAATTTGGTTTGTATTTCGGCGGCTTGTTCAATATCCGCATCGGCGAATAGCACGAATGCGTCATACTGTTGTGGCGGCAGTCCTTTTTGGGCGAGTATCACATCGTCACGTGTCAATATGGTCATATTCGGATCGCTTTCAATGCTGTTGACATCGTTGCCATTAATACCGTTGCTGCTCGCCGGTATGAACGGTGACGTTGGGTTCGACCAAAAGGTGGCCGCCACCGCCGTTGACGATGTCGCGTCTGTTGTATCGCTGGCGATTAATGATTTTTGTCGCAATTTTATGGCATACCTTTTAGCATCCTCAACTACAAGTAAAACAGATGAAATAAAATATATTAGCCAAGCGTTAATTATCAATAATTTCTGCAAACGAAGTGTTTTTATGATAGGTGTTAACCAGTTCGTAGAATTGATCACAAATAAAGTGTTACAGGCGGCACGTGGGAATCCCCGTTTACTTGAATGGCATAATAACTTTATTTTCATACGATCTGGTTTGGCAGCTCGTTTTAAGATACTTGTTTACTGTAAGTTAAAACAATAAAACTTTCAAACGAACCTATGACGTATATTGTCAGCCCTCTAGCGTAAGCCAAGAGGTAATATATACCCTATTTACGCGCTCAAGTTTAAGCCTTTGCCATTTTAATAACCACATCCAATCCCAAGATGTTATAAAGGACCTCTGAAACTTAATCGCACTGATGTAATAACACTCTTCTTGTTCAATAGAAACTATTAAGGTGAATTAGAGTCCCCAATTTTATTTTTTATTCTATAGGTCAGGCGAAATTAGCTTAGGTATCTGACGAGGCGGTGATCACAGGGATCCTACTTAGCAGTTCAACTACCGGTCATACATATATTGTACCAAAAAAAACTTCTTGAGATTATCATCTGTTAAAGTGGCTACTTTCCATTCCAGCCAATTCATTCTATTGACGTAATTTGTAACAATCAAGATATTTCAACCGATAGCTGGACAGGCGAATAGAAAGTGTTGAAAACGGCTAAACCGATTAGGTTCAAATTGTAACACGAGTTTCTCATTAAAATTTTTTTGTAATTAAACGTAAATTTTTTGAGAAGCCGCCATCTTGTAAAAAAAAAATATTTTGCTCATTCCTTCGATTTGCTTTGCTAGATTCAAATTATTTTAACGAAATCTGTTTGATTTTCTAATTTCAGAGGATCCACTTCAGAGATATAGTGATCACCGCAAAACGTCTTTTTTTAGAGGAGCTCCCGGCGATCTGCTGTAGTTCCTTTCCAAGTAAATATTTTTATTAATACTAAGTCTTAAAATATAGTTAAAAGATGCCAGATGTAGACATATTACACATTTTTGGATCAACAAATTTGAAAGTTTTTTTTCAGAAAAAATTCTGGAAATTCGCTGACAGGCAGATTTTGGTCTCTTTCAAAAAATTAAAATTTTACGACATTGACAACATATATTTAGGAGCTAAAGAGCCACCTGTGAACCTGAGTTGTTCAATTCTACATACTTATGACATATAAAAGAGCAAAAAATTGCAGAAATTGTTTTTACTGAACAAAGAGTGCAATAAATATTATAATCGTAGACAATTATACTTCCTCATAAGGCAATCAAATTGTGCTTAGTGCTTGAAAATATGATGGACTATCACACGTGACATCCGATTATAAATGTTTGTATGTTTTGCCAAACTCATTATAGGCCAATGGCCAAACACATTGCATCATATACTTAAGTATGTATATACATATAAAATTAATTTCATGTAAATATGTAGTAAAATGATGGTAGTTTAATTATATATATATATATGTATATATAAAATTGTTTTAGAATATTTTTAGTCAGCTGCCGGTGTGCTCATTTGGCACATGTATGTATGTGTGTAGTCAGCCCGCAACAGGCACTTAAAAAAATATTACGCCGCTTATCGGCACATACTGTTTGGCCTTGTGAGGAGCACATGACGCTGATGAGCATTCTTCAATTGCCATGTGTGTGGCAGTAAGCACTTTGATTAGCATTCTAATGCGCGAATTTCATACCTATACTTAAGTATGTACATATGTACATATATACAAACATATAAGACTATCAGAGTGGCAATAACACTTTTAAAGCGCGTTTACAAACCTTTTCGATATTTACCACTTC
This sequence comes from Bactrocera neohumeralis, assembly GCF_024586455.1. NCBI lineage: Eukaryota > Metazoa > Arthropoda > Insecta > Diptera > Tephritidae > Bactrocera > Bactrocera neohumeralis. Next base: position 10,153,493 of record NC_065921.1, read on the forward strand.
TAATTTGGCATTCATAATCGATGAGTGTCAGTCCAAAAAAAAAAATATATATATATATATGTATTTTGTATACAGATCGAGATATATATGCTGCTTGTGAATTCGTTTACACTTATCTGACGATATCAACTTTTGCGCTTGGAGGCAATGCATACATATGTGTTACACTCGCAATCATTCACACGTTGTACTGAGTGCGCGCCTACAGTGGTTGTGATAAGTAAACGGCCAAACGTTTATGGTTTATGATATTTTTTGTATTTAAGGGGTTATATAAAGTTAGAATTTGAAAAAATATATATATATTTCATTTATGTCGGCAATTTTAGTGAAAAATCTTTTTAGAAACCGCCATTTTGTCAAAAATATTTATTTTGCTTATTCCTTCAATTAATTTCTAGAATTAACATTACTTTAACGAAATTTGTTTTTTTTTTTTTTACTATTTTAGAGGATTCAGTTCAGAGATATAGTGGCAAAACGTCGTTTTTGAGAGAAACTCCCGGAGTAGTAGTTCCTATCCAATTAAATATTTTGACTAATACTAAGTCGTAAAATGTTTATCCTGTTATTATAATTTTCGTTGAGATATCTATGCAAAAATCGAGAAAAAATCAGCTCTTAAATTTCATAAGAACTAATTAATATTTGGTTTTTATTATGCCATAGAAAACATCACACACAGACCAGGTCAGTCTACGGAAAGGGGGCTTAGGTGTCAAAAAAAAGGAGAACAATTAATGAGATAACGAGAAACTGACGATTATTTTTAACAGCTTTTCCCAGAAAACTAGTTTTCGCACGTTAGCTCCCTTTTCGTAGACCAGGTCACATATAACAATTTCTCAAATAATTTCAAAGAATACTGCCGACTTGACAGTTCTTGGTCCAACAAAAATCCGGAACCGTTCCATTAATGTACACCACACTACGGTGGAATCAGCTTAAGTTAACCCAAGATCTAAGCAGCAGTATTACTACTACATAGGAGTTTTGAGGTATTATAATATTTGAAGAATTTCCTCAACAGCAGTTGGATATTCTGCGTAAGATATATTTGGGTTTTAATATCCTGAACAGAGTATATTAAGTTGGCAGCAAATTTTGTCACATCCAAAAGGAAACGTTGGAGTTCCTAGAAAATACGAGGGTTGTTTTTTATTTTTTTGGTATCAGAGAACAAGAACAAATGTTAGTCATCGAATATAGCTATATTGTTTTTTCAAAATATTTTCCATTAAAATCTTTACACTTTTGCATGCGCTTGAACCAACTGTCGAAGCACTTTTGCCACTCTGAATGAGGTATGTACAAAACATGTGTTCTGAACGCATTAATCGTGTCTTCAGCTATCGAAAAATGTTGACTTCGTGGTTACTTTATACGTAAAAGAAGACATTCGGTGCCAAGTCAGGACTATGCGGAGAATGACTCATCAAATTGATGTGTTAAGTGCTCAAAAATGCAGTTGTTTCAGTCGAGGTGGGAGAGTTCGCATTATCGTGTGAAGAGGTATTCGTCTTCGGCGGTTGGTTTTCCTGAATTCTTGAAATAAAACTGGTACAAAGATGGTTGTGTATCACTCAGAATTTACTGCTCAGCGTTGTTATAGTTGAGACATGTTCAGTTTCTTTAAAAAAAAGGCAACCATTTGCTCGGAAGTGTTTCGTGTGCAAAAAGTTTTTGTTGGATTCGGCTCATCCAATCCCCATACAGTCGACTGCTGTTAACTTTCGGGCACGTCCGAGTAAATTCACGATTCATCATCTATCACGATGTCATGGACGAGTTTCGATGCCCGCTATCGTTTTTTTTTTAACATTTTTCTCGACGATTTCTCACGAGCCAGTTTTTGAGCGATTGACAAATTATGTGGGATCCAACGAGAACCATTTTTTTACAGTAAAATATTCATAAATATTGAATGAAATCGTATTTTTTTAACATTTTTCTCGACCATTTCTCACGAGTAATTTTTTGAGCGATTGACAAATTATGTGGGATCCAACGAGAACCATTTTTTTACAGTAAAATATTCATACAATATTGAATGTGTGCTGGTTCCACTAATGCCTATAGTTCCTGCTATCTCAGGATAGGTCCCAAAACGATCTTGAAATATTAGTTTACGTATAGGATCAATAGTATCTGATTTTGAAGGACCTTAACGAAATTCGTTTTGGAGTAATCTATGATCTTCGATTGAATTCACCATATCATCGATAAACACTGGACGTTGATGGAGTCTCATCGCCAAAAATTGAATAAGTTGCTGAGGCAATCCACGACGAGTTGCCAGATTGCAGTATTTGGGTAGCCAAATCCCGATATGTAAAGGCAACCTACGTGTACGTATATATAAATGATCAGCGTGACGATCTGAGTCGATTAAGCCGTGTCGGTCTGTCTGCCTGTATAGACGCGAATAGTCCCTCCAGATATCGAGATATCGATATGAAATTTTGCGCACGTTCTTTTCTCTTCAAAAAGCTCTTGCTTGTGCGTTTATTAATTGCAGTCACTGTATGCATTTTCTACTATAAACTAACGCAGATTGATTGTTTTGTTTTTGCACAAAATAAACACTTTTTCGCTATTAAAAAAACGTTAAGTATTCTATGCGGAATGCAAAAGTGGGTTTTTTGCACAATTAGAGAGAAGAAATTCATTTGCGAAAAACAAAAGCTTGCGAAAGTAAAAAAGACGCGCAACACATTTTCACCCAAACGATAACCATAAAGCACCAACACTTGCAAATGCACACACACACACCTGCATATGTAAAACTTAAAAGATTGGCAACACGCTAACGACGTTCCAGCTCTAATGATGCCCAACCATCCCGCGCACCCTGCGCCGAGCGTATGCGCGAGTGTGTTTATGCGCAGTTAAGGAAAAACTGCTGTGCAAATACTTAGTAACCGCTAAAGTTCAGCAAAAAAACAAAAAAAAAAATACATAAATGAATTGTTTTGAAAATTTAGTGGCACTGTGAATTTGGATTTGCGTGTTTGCCATTTCATTATTTAAGTTAGTGTTTCCTCGTAAATTTCTAACTATCGGCTAAGATCAATATTTAACTAAGGTAGCTATTATAAATTCGCGCACACACACACACACACGCACATAAATAACCGCAAACCGATGTATATATGAATAAGTATTGTGTGCGTTGTTGTTGTTGTAAGCGCATGTGTATTTGAGTGTGTAAACAGTCGAGCGTTGTTGTGTTATATCACACACGCGCCTTTGAAATTGCAATTCATTGTGATTTTTCCCGACAATTTGCGCTAATTAATCGCCGATTGTGCAGTTCCAATATGCAATAAAGCTCTTGTGCAGTCGCTTTTTTCGCGCATTATTTTGACGAGTCGTCAATGAGCCGCAATGCCAGCTAATAAATGACCATAAAAAGCTGTTTAACGCCGGCAAAGGAAGCGTGTGTGCGCACAGCAACAAAAAAAAAATGCAAAAACAACAAAAAAATTATAAAAAAAAACAAATTAAAGTAAAATAAAAAATTGCGAGCAAAGGAAAATTCCATGACATTTTGTACACAAATTAATTAGCGCCTAATTAGTTGATATACAATTTCGCGCTTAATAAGATTTCACAGATAACAAAAGGTATTAGCCGAGTGGCAGCATGTTCTTTTAATTTAGATAATATGCAACGCACGCAAATGAGTTGCGAAAACAGGCGAGCAGAACGTTGTGATAATTAATTAGCGAAAACTGTTGCTAATTTATGAGCAACGAATTCCAGGAAGTCTACGTTTTGTTTTGAAAAACTCTTTTATTTTATTTGCATTTTAGAACCTTAGAAGTTTCATTGTAAACTAGTACATTGTAGACGTGGGTTTTACAGAAGTGCAAATTTATTATGTTTAGTTTTCATAAATCAAAGAAACTGTTGAAATTTACCAAAAAAAGAAAAGATTTTTCATAGTTTGCATGAAAAAAAAATATTTTATATATTTTTCAATCACAATGCAACCTTTACCCGAAACCTTACGATAATACTTTTTAAATGTTTTTTTTTTTATTAATTTTCAAATATTTTTTTTACTTATTTGTTTAAAAATCAGCTGGCAACGTCACTGACTCATAATTATTAATTTTCAAATATTTGTATTTAAATCTTATTTTACAAATCAGGTGGCAACGTCGCTGCATCGTAATTGTTAATTTTCAAATATTTGTATTTAAATTTTATTTTACAAATCAAGTGGCAACATCACTGACTCATAATTATTAATTTTCAAATATTTGTATTTAAATTTTATTTTACAAATCAGGTGGCAACGTCACTGACTCATAATTATTAATTTTCAAATATTTGTCCTTAAATTTTATTTTAGAAATCAGGTGGCAGCATCACTGACTCATTACTGTTAATTTTCAACTTTTTTCCTTTACTTTTTATTTCACGAATCAGCTGGCAACATCACTGAATCATAACTATTAGAATTAAAATATTTTTCTAAATTTTTTATTTCTCAATATACATACATATATTTTAAGCATTAGGTGACACATTTATAACATGCTACGATTATAAGTATTTTCGTTAAAAACCTTCATTAAAGTACTTGTTTTGAGATAGAAATTTCGTTTTCATTTATTTAGTTAAACAATAAAAATAACACCTTTTGAGTGATTATTTTTAATTCCCAAATATTTATCTTAAATTTTTATTTTTTAAAGCAGGTGGCAACATTATTCAGGCAAATGTTTAAACAGACATTTCTTTCTCATGTGACAATTAAATATTTATATATTTATAATATTTACGCATTTCGACATTTAATAATGTTGGCAACTCTGTTTCCACTTTTTTGTACTAAAACTCAAGGCTTTAGATGAGTTTTGTGACCTCACTACATTATTTATTTTCAAAACATATATTTTAAACATCAGATGGCACATTTATAACATACAATACTTATTTTCGTTATAAACTATTATTAAAATACTTGTTCTGAGAATCAAATTTTAGTTTTTATATTATATTTTCTTAAACAACATCTTACCATTAGTTTTAATTCACAAATATTTTTCTTTACTTTTTATTTTTAAATCAGATGGCAACGCCAATAAGAACAATTTCGTAAACAACACCAATTGTCACTTTGCATTTTTTTATTATAAATTTTGTGCATTTCGAAATGTAATAAATATGGCAACCTTGTTTTAGTTTTTTATTAAAACTTAAGTTTTAAGAAATATATAAATTTTTATGACCTCAGAACATTATTTCATTTTATAAAATTATTTTTTATAACAGGTGGCAACTTTAGAACATGCTATTTTTGTCACAACCCTTCATTAAAGTACTTATTTGAGTGCAAAATTTTATTTGTTTATTTAATTTTTTTTAAATGTGTATCACAACTTCTTTTTTTAGCCTTTGAAGCGCAGAAATGACGGACCCGCAAAGGCCATTGTGAAAATATCTTGTACACGGTAGCAAACTGAAGGAAAACTCTTCTAAAACTTCCAAGGTCCCCAATACTCTGACTATTACTAAAAGTTTGCTGTTCATGGGGTCAGAGTCCCATATTTTTTAACATTGATTCTTATGTAAAATTGAACGAGGAATCGAATGGAAAAGTAAATTTTGAAAAAAAAAGTTGGTGGAAAATCACAAAAAACTGTTTTTTTTGGATTTTGAAAATTTTTTTGGATTTTGAAAATATTTTTATCAGAAAGCTGAGAGTTTTTTACATAAAATTGTATAACTTCAAAATTTTTTGCACTCAATTTTCAGGTCGTTAAAAAATAAAAGAAATAGTAATTCTTTTGTTTGATCGGAATACGGGTACAAAACCATGTCCCCAATTGATGGAATGGCCCATATACATATTAAGGTGGGTCAAAAAATATAATTTTTTTTTGCTTGGGGTCTCTAAGTAGGGACACTTAATTGCAATATGTGAAACATTTGACGACACAGTTCACTGAGAACTGGAAAGTTGTCAGCGAAGCGGCGGCAACCTCAATCATGACAAAACTCAGACTTATAGAACAGAGAGCCGTCCGTTAGTACGTGTCATAGAGGAGACTTAAATGCCTTATCATTCCCACTAAGTAATACTTAATCTAGGATTGCATGATACATATTGAATACCAACTGGCGAACCATTGGGACGCTATAACTATACCATAAGTAATGGAATAATTTTTTAAATATAAATAAGTAAAGTAAATTTTAGTTGGAACGATTTCAATTTTATAACCTTTAAAATAAAATAATTTAAAATAAAGTATTATTGATTAAAGCTTAAGCTTGAAGTAAGTCCGAGTGTGTGACAATTGAAGGTCAGTTTTAATTCAAACTACTCAATAAAAAGTTGTTCTTGAAAAACCCGGACACTGTTTACTTATAAAATTGATCCTACTCAGCAGAATCAAAGAAAACTTTAGCTTTCAAAGTAAACAAATATATGATATTTTATTGTATATATGTATGAATATATGTTTAGCAATAAATTGGACCTCCTGCTGGGCAAATCAAAGAAATAAAAATATTTAAATGAAATAAAACGTAAAAGAAACAGTTAATGCCGATGCTAGCTGTGCAATCCCATTAAACAGTGGTATGTGCAACAATTTGTGGGAATCAAATTTACACAAAAATATTATTATATAATTAATTTCACACATGGAAATATGAATATATAAATATTTGTTTCTTTTTCCTTTTTAATAAATCAATTTTTGCGCAATTAGTTGCACATTGCTAATTTTTTTAAGGAGGATTACCAAATAAAATTTCCTTATAAAGAAAAAAATAAAACACAAAAAGCAAACAGCAAAAGAAAAAAATTAAAAAGAAATTTAATATTGTATTATTTAACAACGACAGACAATAAAGACGAATGTGCATAAAAAGGAAATAAAGAAATCAAATAATTTTTATTGAACAAGTTTTGCCGAAACCTTCTACGCGTCGATGCGGAGCGTTAAGTAGATTTTTAATATACAAAAACAAAAAAAAAAAAAAAAATAGAAGCAAGATAAAACGTTCACTTCGGCTGCACCAAAGCTATAATACCCTTCACACATGTATTTCTTTACGCATAAAAGGGTTTAAAAAGATATTTATCTTGATTTTATTTGTCAGTTTGAATGGCAGCTATATGTTATAGTAGTTCGATATCGTTGGTTCCAACAAATAAACATTTTATTGCAGAAAAAAGGAGGTGTTCGGTTATATACGAAATGTTCTCGTGCTAGTGGAACAAAGAAGTGCTCGTAGTGTCTAGAATATTGCTGCTGCTAGCGCATCAATCGAGGAAGGCCCAATTCAGTCTCTCACACGTCGTTCTCAAGTGTTGGACATCTCTGTGACGTCATTGTGGCGAAGTTTGCGAAAAGATCTTGGCCTACATCCTTACAAGATCAAATTGACGCATGAACTAAAGCCGCTTGACTACTTCAATCGTCGTATGTTCGTGAATTGGGCTGAGCAACAACTTGAAAATGATCCGTATTTTCATCATCTTCAGCGTTGTGGCTCATTTCTGGCTGAATAGCTTCGTCAACAAGCAAAATATACGTTATTGGTCAGGCAGCAGTCCCCACGTACTCCACGAGTCAATATTGCATCCCGAAAAAATTACGGTTGGGTGCGGTTTATGAGCCGGCGGCGTCATTAGGCCGTATTTCTTCCGTAATGATCAAGATCGGCACGTTACTATGAATGGCATATGGATGATATAAACTTGGACAATATGTGGTTCCAACAGGGCTCCACAAGCCACACAGCGATATTGAAAACCAAGTTTGGTGAACGCGTTATCTCCCGAAATGTCCCAGTCAATTGACCGCCTCGGTCGTGAGATTTGACGCTACGTCAAGTCTATCGTCTATGCCAACAACCCTGCGACGATTGGTGAACTTCGAACGATTATCGAACGTGAAATTGCAGCAGTATCGGCCGATTTATGCTTGAAAACCGTCGAAAATTGGGTTCAGCGTCTGGACTTCTGCAAGCATGACCGTGATGGCTATGCCAAAGAAATCGAGTTCCATACATAATGGCGTCCAAAGTCGTTTCACAGGAGGAAAGAATTCCATTGATATCCCAAACCGTTTTTGTTTTATTAAAAAAAAAACGTTTGTTGCGCTCTTATTGAAAACACCGTTAAATATGGTACATATATGCTTCATAAGGTGTCCAAACGTTTTCACCAACCACTAACACCAACTTCATTTACACTGTTGAGGGTATATTAAACAAAACATACATACAAATATACATATGTCTGCATTTAATTTCAGATTTCGAATGCATTTTCGCCTCCGATTGCTTTTCGTATTCAAATCCGAGCATGACCTTAGGCGGGAATTTCTTCGAACAAACTCATTTTTTCGCTAATCGCTTTTTATAAAAAAGTGACAAGACAAAGAGAGAAACAAAAACAAAACGAAAACAAAAGTGCATGAAAGCCAGCAAACAAGCCAACAAACACTGTTGAGCCATATTTAAGTGCATATCGGTATATTTATGTAAGTATGTCAAACTTGTACCTGCTTACTTAGGTCTACACACCTTTGCATATCTACATATTTGTGTGTGTGTGGGTATGTCTGTCTGTATGTTTTCGGAATACTGATTTCCGTAGCGCTTAAAATTTCTAGTTATTTAAATTCACGTGAGCATTTGTTTGCTAACAACAAAAACACTTGAATGTAGCAAAACAGCACAATCAAAACAAAAACAAAGAAATGATAGCTTAAGCCGAAAAACCCCCGGTAGTTTAATGACATAGTCGTCGAATATTTTTAGATTTACATACATAAAATTAGCTAGTTTTTTTGACATTTTTTTTTCTTTCCAATTAGAGTAAATTATAAATTCATCGATAATAAATTACGAATGACAAAATTATGAATTATGTTCCGGTTTTTATTTTTCTGTTTCAAAGTTATTCGCGTCTTACTTCCTTCCTATTAAAATAGTGCTAGTGAACTACATAATAATGTGTTCGAACATTGTTTGTAGATTCGTCATTAAAAGAGTTGCTAAAGTGATTTTGTCTTATGAATATGAAAATAAGAAAAAATGTTAACTTCGGTGGCACCGAAGCTATAATACCTGTCACAAATCCATTTATTATGGCATAGAAGTTATAAAATGATCTTAATATTCATTTGGATCAGTAAATTTATATGGCCGATATATGATATAGTAGTATGATTCGAAAAATTTGTTGAAAAATAGTCCATGCCGTGAAGATATATCGTCAAATAAGAAAGTAATCCATACACGAACTTGATTTGGATCGCTCAGTTAGTATGGCATCTACATATATCCTTTATTTGCTCCATATTGGATTCCGTTAGTTCCGACAAAAAAACAGTTTATTGACGAGAAAAGGGACGTCTTAAAAATTTCATGTTGATATTTTAAAAATTGAGAGACTAGTTCGCGTACAGCAGGCGGACTGCTCGACTAAACTCGTCATGCTGATCATTTATATATACATACATATGTATATACTATATAGGGTTACCCAACTTCGCCGCAAACTTAATATTACCTTGTACAGGGAATAAAACTGTAAATAAAACCATAGAAGAATAAAAATATACTTATAATTGAGACAAAATTCCTCTAAGCAGATCCAATCCATTCAGCTGCTTCAAGGGTTGTTTGAAGCAATGGAACTAGAGGAACACTTCAGGTTTGGTAACAAAAGCAACACAGGACATACCATAAAGTTACTTTGGAATAGTGTGGATGGTGGACAAACCAAAAAGCGCCTACTTCCAGGCAAAAGGGAGTTTAGTAGCTTCTTAAGGATCACCACAGGGCATCTAACCTTCACATCCTAGCTTCAGAAAATGGGAAAAGTGGATTCGGCGGAATATAGAGTATGCGCGGAGGATGATGAAATGCCGGAATATTAATTAGCTGGATGAGACAGGGCTTATTCCATGGCTCCCCATGCTGCAACTTAAGAAACATTGGGCAGCTGGGATGGAAAATAATCAGGGTTTTTTACCAAATCCACTGAGTTGCTGGACAAAACTTAATTAGATTACCACAAGTTTCACTTCTTGATGGTCAGGGTGTTTAAAAATAATCTGCGTGGTTCCTGTTATTACAGATTATTGCTTGTTTATGGCCATCGGGTTTGTGTTTTTTGTTCGCTGAAAGCGGAGATCAGAAGAATATCTGTTCGCAAGCGTCTATAATTCAGCCAATATATGGCTCATAGAATTTACACTCTTCTTCTTGTTTATTAGCGTAGACACCACTTACGCGGTTATAGTCTAGTTTGCAACGCGTTAGTCGTAGCCACTTGTTCTTTCTCGTACAGCTTATCGTTTCACCGACTGCGGTATCACAAGGGGGGTCTCTCATCTGAGGCTGTTTTCTTTTTTTTGATTGGTGATGTTTTTGACGTGGCGGGTTCCAAACCCAGAGCACAACCCGAGGAAAGATGTTTCGACTTCTCCCCTTAACTCGCCTTCAAACGGATGGCTACCCAGAGGATACTTGGTCTAAGACTGGGAGTCGTGAGCTGCTTGAGCCTTATTGAAAATAATCGTTTCCCCAAGTGAATGGCGCTCAGAGATCTTTCTTCACTTGCTTGAACTTCTACAAATGACTCCATCATCTTAATAATAATCACTCTTGTTAAAGTGACGTCACAAATAGCAGATAATGAAACTTCATCGAGACTAAATTATATGTGCTGGAACTATGGCATTCTATTTATTTGTTTAATAAGGCATTGACATTTGAAAAATCAGCTTTTTTTCTTGTGTTCGATAAGTCCCTAATAACACAGAGTTACCTTTCTGCGGCAACTTGAAGTTTGTCGAATGGAAACCGAAAAGGTTAGAAAATGTTTTAACTGCTTGGCTTATGTGTTTGTTTTTCTGAGTTCCCTGATATAAATTTTCACGTTTCTGTTGCTCTCGCAGACACATTGTAAAAAATTGTAAAAGCGATTGCCAAAAAATTACTAACAAAACTTAAGCTGTGCGAACACAGTCTAAGTATTTTTGTCTCGCATAGTTTTTACGGCTAAATCAACTCTAACACAAATAATAGCCAAAAAATATGTGCAAAATTTACGCTAATATGAAAAAAATTCGAATCAAATTTGAGATACTAAATATAGTCTTGAAGGCTAACATTGCTGATTTCTTTAACTGTTATTTTTAGGTAAACTATGGGCGGTCTGTACAAGTATGTATGTTTGTATGTATGTACATGTGATAACTTCTAATTCAACATTCTGTCAAATCACGCTTCATTGTATCGAATTGCAGGCCTCAACGTTGAGCTTCACGTTTATTTTATTTTTGTTTTTTATAACAAAAAAGGTTGAACAAACAACCAGCCCGACTCGTGTTGGCACACAAAATAAATTAGTCGCAAATTTTAACAATTTGGTCATGTTATTGTTGACTCGATTGTGATTAGACCATGACCGACGTAAGAAGCTGAGCTTGCCGGCGCTTGTTTAAGCGATGCCAATGAAAAAGCCAAACTTGTGCCGTGTGATGCCACTGAGAATGTATGGATTACTAACAGATTTAGATATATAGTATGTATATATTTTCAACAGTAAATAAGAATTCGTGCATATCAGTTTAGAATTTTGGGCGCCCCACTACTTCTATGTGTTAATCTAAGCTAAATATGGGGCCCGTATTCGATCGCGTACCCGTCAGCGGCACTTTCGCAGCCAAGAATATTTGCATTGTTTATTATGACCGCACGTAATTGAATTTCATAAATGATTATCAAGCAGGTATTCGCTCATTTATGATTGTTATGAAAATCAGTGAGTGATAAGATCTATCTTTATTGCATTCGTTTGCGTGGAACTAGTAAACGTGATGACAAAGTACGTAGAAATTAAATTTTATAGCCAATCGCAGGTTTTATCTGTGTGAGGGTGTCTATAATTATAGCAATAAAATATGCAATTAAATATATAATATTACTTTTTTGCGTAATTTTTAATGGCAGCTACATGTTGCTGTAATGAGAATATTTATCATATTGTGTCATTGCAACGAGCAGTTGTGACAGAATTATAAATCAACTGATTAACATCAGAACAACATTGGGTATGTAGTGGTGAGGGGATTCGGAAATTGAAATGCCTTATTATTTATTACATGGAGGGTCGTAAAGGGCCATTAAGGCCTCATCAAAGTAAGAGAGGTGCATAAACAGCAAAAACATTTTCAAAAAACCATAAAACTTTACAATGCTTATAAAAGTTTCTCAAAGTTTGCAGAGCTCAAAGCTTCTTGTCTGACGAATGCCGTTCTGGTAATGAATTGATATCATAAATTTCAGAGAACCTCTAAGAAGCAACTAATCTGGTCCAAAAGAGGTCAACTGATCTTTATAAGAGCTTTGAAAGTTCCATTCGTAAACATGAACTTTTTTACAAAAAAATCACCCAATTTGTTTATAGGAATATAATTTCACAAGGAGATAAGCTTAAAATAAAATCAGTATATGAGCTACCTGAGGCTCTTGCCTATTTTTTCATTGGGGGTGCTTTTTATGTGGCGGGTCCCAAATCCAGCGCACAACTTCTAGGCGAGTAGTATAAAGTTGTATACACATTCATATAGCGGGCCACTTGTTTCAAGACCGACGCCCACTCGCAGCTGCACCTTTGGTGAACAGACAATCTAATTAGCCTTCAGCGAACGCTTAAACCGAATATGTGGGAGTGGCCCCGGTATGGCTTCCCTCTCTCTTTTCCGTGACTCTAGGTTTCAAACGTGTTGACTACCGCATCTTACACAAGGGTTACTCACGTTTCAAGAGCGCGGCGAGGACGCAAGAGTAGAAATTGAGTATAGTCTTAATTCCATAAAGAAGATATGAATCGCCCTGTGTAGTAACATTGAAAATATTGCTTTACAAGATGGTGGGTTTCCTAACATTGAAGAAGTAGTAAAAGGCTTACTCAACAGGGTCAGTCCAACACTGGAAAAGAGCAATGAAGAAACCGACTTTAATTGCAGTCATAGTAAGTTTCGAAACCTATACTGGAACAATGAGGGGAACGCCTTTATTTGCAAAATTAGTATAGGTTTCGAAATGTCTCGGAGCTTCTTTAAAAGTGACGCTATTAAAGATCCCAATACAACTACAACCATGAGACATTAGTGAAACGCGATAATGAAATCAAGGAGGCGTCTTTTTTCATAACACAAAAAGTGAGTTGAAAAGTCCTCACATCATACATCCACTATTTTCAGAAATCTTTCCTGAATTACGTTGATTACAATTCTCGAAAGTTTTATTGAGTTGGTTTTACCGTTAGATTAAAGTTCAACCGGACTGAATCGATTATTATTTTTTTTAAATCGCTTCAATCTTCCTCATGTTCATGTGAAGTTTGATTTCCATATGTCAATCAAGTCGTCCTTCCACCGCTGTTAATGATGATAACATGGAAAATGGTGAAAAAACTGTACTTGGAAATCGTCACTTTGGCACAGCAGAGGATGTCAAGATCTCTTAGGGTTAAACTCAACAGATTTTAGTTAAAGTTTTGGGTATGAAGCGTGTCAATGACTCGTACCAAAAGACTTGAAGCTATAGTAGAATATTAGAGGTCACAAAAAAAGATGCTCACTAAAATAGCTATGGACCCTATATTCAACAAACGCATTATTACTGATGACGAGACATGGCTTTATGAATATCACTCGAGGCTGTCTAACAATCTAGCGAATGGCGCACCAAAAATGAGCCAAAACGAAAAAAAAAACAAAAAATCTCGAAATGCACTGAAGGCTATCCCAGCCGAGGCTTATAACAAGTGTATGAAAAATTGGATTACGAGTAGGTAGGCTTGTATAAGCTCAGGGACCTAATTTGAAGGCATTAATTAACATCGGTGAAAATCTAGTGTTCTTTGGCAGTCTCTCTCAAATTTGATCAGATGGTATATTGTCTCAGTTTTATTAGTTTCAGCGAAAGTATTCGTACCTTCCATTGAGATGTTGTACTTGTATAATAGAGAGACCAATGGAGTCTTCGTTTGTAACAAAGATACCAAACATGCAATGGTCTCTTTAGTTTCCTATTTATTTCTAAAATAAAATCAACTCGATAAGAGAATTAAGTATGTATTCATTCTGTAAAACTCAGGCGTGCAAATAACGGTAACTGACATATTTTACTTGTCATATTTCACAGACAACGGAGCTGGTTGCCCAGTTCACGCCTCAGGGTTGAGAGTTGAAGTTTGTGAACCTCAGACTGTCAGACTGCGTCAATTACGAAAAAATGGCGAAGACGGAACGTAAACAAAATAAATTCCGTGCAGTGTAAGCGAGAAACACTTGCTGCACATTGTCGATAATTAAATATTTTGACAGGTTCGAGTAACTGCTGCGCACCTTGCTAGAATACAAATGGCCGTAGAACAAAAAAAAAAAAATAAAAATTAAAAATAAATTAAAAATACAAAAAAGAAAAAATTGCGTATAAAAATAAAAACAACTTCGGATGTTTATGCGTTCGAATGTGTGTGTGCATGTGTGAGGGAGCGTAGCGTAGGGTTGATGGACTTTGCGCACAACCCGGTTGGTAGCCGCCAAATTACGTCAAAACTCACTCGCCCAGCCAGCCTTGCGAGCGGCCGACAAGCGTGCTGAGGGGAAGTGCGGAACAGGTGTAGGGATCTAGGGTAATTTAGTTTGTGCAAATAAACAATAAAACGAATTATTGACTCACGACGATGCGAGCGATTAGCGTAATCCGTTGCTAGAACAAAGCGTGAACAAAACATGTTTAATTAATGGATCTGCAGTAAATATTTATATGTGTATGTATATGTATGTGGTTGTGAGTGCGTGTGTGTGCATTTTTAGTGTCTGCGCTTTAGCATTTGCTATTGGCTTTGTTGTTGCTATTCTAATTGGGAGCATAGCGCTTTCAAGTGCGCTAAATATATCTGCATACATACATATGTATGTATATAATATGTTTCTAAGTACATGTGTGAATATATATGTGTGCGTGTGACTGAAAAAAGCGAGCTGCAAATCAAAATTGCACGGATGTTGCGAGTTTTCAGCAGAAATTTTATGTTATTTTCACGCGCATTCGCTGCTGCCTAGTGTCCATTGTTGCCGCCAATTTGTTTTGTCTTGTCTTTATTGTTATTGTCATGCCAATTTGGTTTTTATACCATCAACAGGGTACATTGTGTTCGCCACGAAGTTTGTTATAAGTATCTAAAAGTTAGTTTTTCAGATAGCGATGAGAGCTTTTGCACACATCAATTGCTTCTCAAGAAGCTGGTCATTTGTCGGAAGCGCCGATATCGGTTCACTATAGCATATAGCTGCTACACGAATTGAACAAAATTTGGCATGGGTAATTGGCTAAGGGAATAATGTAATTTCCTAAGAAAGAAAGCAGATCGGATGACTATAGCATATAGCTGCCATACAAACTGAACGTCCAAAATAAAGTTCTTGTATGGAAAACTTTTTTATTTTAAGAGATATATTGACGAAATTTGGTATGGCTTATTGCCCAAGGCAGCGCTATAATCTCCGAATAAATTTTTTAAATCGGACCATTATTGGATATAGCTGCCATATAAAGTGATTGCTTAAAATCGAATCCTTGTATGGAGAACTTCTTTATTTGACGAGATATATCCAAGAAATTTGACATGGCTTATCGCCTAAGGCAGTAATGCAATTTCCAAAGAAGCTGTTCAGATCGGATCGTTATAATATATATGTAGCTGCCATATAAACTGAACGTTGAAAATGAAGTTTTTGTATGGAGAACTTTTTTATTTTACGAGATATCTTCACGAAATTTGGTAAGAAATATTACCTAAGGCAGCGGTACAATACTCGAAGAAATCGTTTAGATTGCACCACTATAGCATATAGCCGCCATACAAATTGATCGATCAAAATCAAGTGCTTGTATGGAAAACTTTTTTATTTGACAAGATATCTTCATGAAATTTGATGTAGAATATTGTTAAAGTCAATGCTACAATCTCCAAACAAATTGTTCAGCTTGGACCACTACAGCACATAGCTGGCATACAAGCTGACCGATTAAAATCAAGTTTGGTGAGCTTTTTTATATGCGGAGGGTATTCTAGCATCGGTGCAGCCGAAGTTCAATTTTTTCTTGATTTATTGTTTTTGTTATGCTATTTTGTAGTTTTTTTGGTGTACATTTTTATTGTTTTTTGTTTTGGTCACTTTTATGTGTTTATTTTCATGTTCCTGTGTACAAATAGGTGTACATATGTATGTATGTGTATGTGTAATGTATCTACATATGTACGTAAAAATGTACATATTTATAGTCTTCAATATATTTGTTGTATGCATTTTCTAGGTACATCTGTTGTTGTATATAAATAGATTAGAGCATATACTATATACAAATATAAACGTTTATGTGTTAGTGTTTTTGTAAAATAAATTGCCTGTGCACATATTTTAAAACTTTGCCTTTGTTTTGGCTTCGGGTGATTTGATTTTGATATTTTATTGACTGCCTGCCTCAATTTAATAGCTCGAGTTGAGCAAATCTCGGTTGTTCCACATAATTCGCACTATCAACATGATTTGTCGTCGGACAGCAAAACAAGTGTACATACACAAACATACATAAATACATATACACATATACATATGTATGTGTATGTGTGTGCATTAAATTTGTTGCCATCGGCTGGTCAATTTGGCTCAGTGTAAACAATTACAAATCATTCAATGTCATAGGCGTACAACAACAACAATGACAGCAACCAAATATCGCCAATAACAATAACAATAACGAAAAACATTTAAAATACTGAAATGTATGTACTTTGTAGGTGTGTGTGTGTGTATGCGGGCATTAACAAAAGTTATGTGCGGTATTGTACATTTGTACTTGCGTATGCAAAATACAAAAAGCTACAAAATACATACATACATACATAAGCACACATGTACACACGTGTAAACGTGTGTTAATGGCGCGCAAAATTCGTTTGATGGAATTACTTTATTGCGAAAAGTTCGGAGAAAGTGGCTGACGCAAGGCAATTTATGTTTGTATGTGCTTCGCTTATAAACTTTAGGGCATAAAAAACACATTCATCCGTAAATTTGTTTACATTTATGTATGTATGCATGTATGTGTGCCTGTACAAAATTTTAATTTATCACACAAAGCAATATTGAATAATATCGCAAACATATGCACATAAGTAACATACCTACATATGTACATGTAATCATGCGAACAATCATGTGCAAAATATTAGCAGTGCTGTTTTTAATATGAATTAACAATGGAATAATAAAAATTTTTCAGCAGCTTGCGTCTCAAAGCTTGTCCGTCTTTCCGATTAAGAGAGGGGTTAGGGTTTCAAGGTAAAAAAATACTCTTTTTGCGAATTTTTTCGTAAATAAGGATTGAGTAATTTTATTTGGACCTTTTGTACATTATTGAGCACATCTTTGACAAGGTAAGACAATTTTTTCATGCAGAAACATTGAATTATAAGCCGTTCACAGAGCTTCCCTCCGAATGTCTTGGAAAAAAAAGACTCTTTGCGGTGTTTACCATAACTCGGCTGGAAATTATCCGAAAATAAAAACCCAAGAAAAATTAGTTAAATTATAATCTAATCTTCCCCCCAACGTTCTCTGGTACTTTTTTTACCCTAATCCTACCTTAAAAAATTTCGGACGAAAAAAGAAGAAAAATCATAACTTCGAATGCACCAAAGCTAAAATACTCTTCACAAATAATAAAGGTTCCTACGGGAACTTCATTTTGATTCTTCTGTTTGTGCGGCTGCTAAATGCTATAGTGGTCCGAATTGAACAATTTATTTGGTTATTGTACCTTTATCGTGAACAATCATTCGTGCCAAATTTCGTGAAGATATGTACAGATCTTGCCAAATGAAAAAATTGACGATACAAAAATTTAATTTTTACCGCTCAGTTTGATATGACATCTACATATATGCTATAATAGTCTGATATCGACGGTTCCGTCAATTGGTCAGCTTCTTGGAAATATAAGGAAGTGTGTAAAATTTCAGATCAATATCTCAAAAATTGAGAAACTAGTTCGATTATGTATGGACGGACATGGTTAAATCGCAAATTGACCCAAAATGAGCATTAGCAAACAAAAATCGTAATTAGGTCAATATACGTACGGTAACACTGTTTCCTATTTTCGAAAAAAAAATTTTTAATAGCTTCGCCTATAACCTGATAAAAAAACCTATGTTTATCGCATCTCTTTTAAGCAGTATTTTATAGTTCACTGCCATTAATTTACACACAACTGTTTTTAAGTACACCCATTCGTAATTGTATTTAAATAGATAAATCCCACTGGAAAAACATGCATTAGTCATAGGTTAGGCACATAGTATATATATTTATGTGATATTAAGCATTTGTGATACATTCGTGTGTTATGGAATTGTTCGACTAATCCCTATATTGGAATATCCGGACCGGAAGAAAGTCCAAGTAAATAGGAGCAAGCTTGAGGGGTGGTTGGCGGCTTCATGATCCCGGAAAGTGTTAAGCTGTAAAGCTACTCGTCACGAGCAAACCATAGATATACCATCTGATCAAATTTGAGCCGGACTGTGCCAATAAAACTGCGGGCGCAAACAGAATCGATAAATTCCTTTCGATAATGTAGAACTTTTGAGAGGCGCAAAGTATTCAGTAAAGGGCGTCATCCAAAATTTGGCTCAACTGAGATATCCATCCATATTTCTTAATGACGATAACATCGAACAGGTCAAAGAAATAATACTTCAAATTGACATTCGCGAAAAAGCAGAGGATTTCAAAACATACTTGTAGTTCAAAATGTAACTTTATTTTGGTTAATGTTTTGGAAATAAAGTTTGTCAATGCTAGACTCGTACCAGAAGATCTCAATATAGTTCACGAATTGACTCCTTTTTGGTTAATATTTCGGAAATGAAGTGTGTCAATGTCAAAATGTTCATGCTAGACTCGTACCAAAATATTTTCCAGCTCCGACATCGCGTAGGGGCCACAAAAGCGATACTTACAAAAATTAACTGAAACTGAAAAAACAAAAATTCATAGAAGGCACTGAAGGCTACCCCAGCCGAGGTTTATATAACTGGTATGGAAAATTGGTTTAAGCGTCGGTATACTTGTATTGACTCAGGAGCTAATTTGAAGACGAAGATCTAAAGATTGTAGGTGAGAGTGTAGTTTTTTTTGTCAGTCCGGATCAAATTTGATCATATGGTATATATACTTTTATAACAAATAAAAAAAATATATTTCAAGTGCTTCCGTTGTAGTGATTCCACCTTATAATCTACGGGGTAAAAATCAAATTTTCGAAATTCCATGGAATTTCTTGTTTTCATACATTTCCTATAGGGTCCGAATTTTGCCTGCAAGCAAATACGTTGGCATTATTTCTACTTTTTCCTGCATATTTGTTTATTGCTTAGCAATGATTTATATTATTTTTAGATTTTCGCTCATATGTATTCTCGAATTACGCTGTGACAATTATACTGTCCTTCTGACAGTGCAAGCGCACTCGCCTAAGCATGCATTTTGTGCGTGTGTGCCTGTTGACATATTAATCCGGCGACGCTGCGTGGAGCCGTGTTATTCGAAAGTCATTGAGCCATGCAAAATTCGTTAAGCCCCACAACAGTTGGAGTTGGAGTCGCTAATCATTGCCGCACGGCCCGAAAACTCGGCCGAGCGCTGTGCCATGAGCAGACACATACACATGCATATGTGTGAGTGTATGTACCTTAATGAGGCGTGCAAATAAAAGCGCGTCACCAACGTCACCGCAACCAAATTGACACCAGCTAAAGTCGAAGCGGTGAAATGTGTGGAAAGAGTGTGTGATTATACATATGTATGTATGTTTGTGTGCGTGTGCGTTGAAGAATGCTGACAACGAGACTGCGCCGTATGTAAATTTGCACGGCTGCTGCGTCTGTCATTCTGTTTTATTTAATTTTTGTTTGTTTGCTGCTCATTTCGGGCTTTTGTTGGCTGTGTGTTTAATCTTACGGGCGGCGGCGCAGCTAAATTTGGCTTAAAGTGATTGCTCTTTTCGCTTTTGTTTCGTGATAAATCGCATATACAAGTTTGTATACATGTCTGTATTTGTTTGAGCATGTGTGTATGTTTGTATGTTAGCAGATAAATGTAGAACGTCAAGTGATTTTTCGACAAAAAACGACAAACGATGAGATAAACAGACGAACGCGCAGCAGTGGCGGATTAACAAAGAAGTAGAGGGAACAAACAAAAAAAAAACAGCAAAAAGAATTGCTAACTGCGGCTGCACTGACTCTATAATACCCTTCACAGGTGCATTTCTTTTGGTATTAAGGGTATAGAAAGAGTTTTATCATTATTTTAAACGATCAGTTTGTATGGCAACTATAAGTTATAGTGGTCCGATCTGAACAATATGTTCGGATGTTCTAGCGTTGGCTTGAACAATGATCTATGCCAAATTTCGTAAAGATATTTTGTCAACTAAAAACGTTTTCTATACAAGGACTTACTTTTGATCAAGTAGTTTGCATGGCAGCTATATGCTATAGTGGTCCGATTTGAACAATATCTTCTGATGTTCTAGCGTTGTCTTGTGCAATAACCTATGCCAAATTTCCTGAAGATATCATGTCAAATAAAAAAGTTTTCCATACATGGACTTGAATTTTGATCGATCAGTTTGTATGGCAGCTATATGCTATAATGGTCCGATATCGACGACTCCGACGAATGAGCAGTTTCTTGGTTGGAAATGGAGATGTGTAAAGTTTCAGACCGATATCTCAAAAACTAAGGGCTATTTCACGTATATACCTACGGATAGAGAGACGAATATGGCCTAAATCGACGCAGGTTGTCTCGCCTCGTCACCCGGTTCAGGGTATAATTAGATATTTTATTTTTTCTTAGTTAAGTGAAGTATGTTTTTGTATGTGTGTGTGTGTGTGCAAGTGTTTTAGAGTTTTAGTGGCGTGCACAAAAAATTAGTTCAAATTAGTATGTATGGCTTTCCACTCTCTATAAGCAGGTACATATATACATACATACATATGTATGTATGAATGCATGTATCTATGTTTATATTTAAAATTCTAAGTAAAATGCAGCCGTATATAAATAAGTATTTGAGCTTGTTTACTTTGTTGAAAAACAAAAACAATTTCTGCGTTAGTATTTTATTATCAACACTGTAGGTGATTTCTTTATTTTTTAGTAAACATTATTTTATTGCACAAAAAACAGTGACTTTATTTACACAAACAATATTAGACTGCTAAAAGACCGCGCAAACAAGATGCGTCAACATAGTTTTTTTTTTAATTTTTATTTGTTTTTTATTTATTATTTTTTTTTTTTTGAAAGTCACGTGCCTCAAATTGCAACACATATGGTTTATTATGATTAATCACATCCACACTAATAATATACTAATAAATTCTGCGATAATCGGCACTGCTTGTGCTTTAGGGTAGCGCAAAGAGTCAACAACATCAACAACAACAAGTTTATTGTCGATCATAAACAGCAACATTTTTTATTTATATTCATTGGAGGTCAAATTAGACGACATTTTTTAACCCAACAAGGGTTACAAGGACTTTGTGACCCGATTATCTCTATTTTGGATTTAGAATGATCCTATGATACCTTCATTTTTACTCTCTACACTTCATTTTCAATTTTTTCATTTTATATTTCCAGCGGTTTAGGCGAGCTTTCTCTCATATTTGAGCTGGTTATCTTAATTTTATCCAAGAAGTAAAGAGTTTTTCTATTATTGAGATATTGTTTCAACTCTTGACGTGTCTGTGAAAAATGGTTTTGGTAAGCCTTTAATTCCCAATTTCAAAATTATTCTTATTTACGGTGTTTTTTACAAACTCTTTCTTCGATAAATTGCAGAAAAATCCATAACATTGACGACATTTTGAGTTTAAGAGAAATCAAATACAGTAAATTCCAGTTTGAATAGAATTTCAAACCGATAACGATTTCATTTTATTAAAAAAAAATCCTGTCATTTCACTTTCCAGAATGTCCGACTTTCAATAATCAATACAGTGCCAATATCCATCATACTCCTGGGCCAGCAAACCATAATAAGCAGTAATTTTAGCATGAATACTGTCTTCAATATTGTTCGTACCACAAAATCGGCAAATTTTGTTTTCTATGTACCGATAATACCAAAACTCTACCTCACACTTTTAGAATCGGTTGAAATCCAAGTTGCTACAAAGAACTGTATCACAGTTACAGAAAATAAATGACAAATATATACATATAGGTTTGACAGCTAACCTGCAAGAAAATTCTATATTTCTGAAACACCCTCTTTTTTATATATGCAGAGCCTCAAATATTAAAAGCAATACTTGAATATATAGCAAATATATTTAATGTTAAATATAAATTTTAAGCCGCTATAATTCTATAAAAAAAAACTCTTAAAAAAATCTTAATTTTTCACACATATACATACCAGCAGTCATTTAAGGGTTAAGGCACGCATTCCCCTTACAATATTGTATACAAAATTTCAATCACTTTTGCTGTTTTTTTTACTTTATAATAAAAAAGAAAGAAAGTATCCCCAGCCAATTTTGGGCGTAAAAAGCATTTACCAACAATTTGCGATTGCAGCGAATAAAAGTGAGCCGTTTATTGATTTCGCAAAAATTAAATGGTTAATTAATTCAATGATCTCCGAAATCTTGTGTCGCAGTGAATATAAAATTATAATGCAGCACATTCACATTGCGTCATCTCGCATGGAGAGCCGGTGACTAATTTTACGGTGAATGAGAGTGATCGCCAGCGAATTTGAAAAGTGAAATTCATAATTAGATTGAAGAGTACTTGTTGTCGGATGGGTTTCAATGTGTAGGAAATTGATTTTTTGCTTTATTTTAGTTTTTGGAGTTTTGATCTTATGAACTCGGAAAAGAAACTCACAAAGGTCCAGTGTTGAGGTATAGGAGGAATTTTTTTTTAGGGAGAGAACTTCAAAATGGTAACAACGAAATTTCTTTCGCAAAAGGTGTGGGTCTCTGCTAAAATTTGCCTAAATGTAGGCAAGGTTTTATCGTAAATATTTTTTAAGAGTTTCAGAGAGTAAATATAAGCAATTTTTCGATTATTTGATATTCTAACAAAGTTAAAAACGAACATAAAAATAAACTGTTAACTCGAATAAGTGTTCCAAACGATTTTATATCAAATGCGATAAAAGTTTTTTCTACAAATTTAGTCACCTCACTGAAAATCATGACACTTCCGTACATTTACTGCACCTAACCCCCCTAGGGGCAACATTATAGCATCGATTGCCAGGGTGGAGAACGCAATCGATGCGCAAGGTGGCAACTGCACAGCGCATTATGTCATCATGACCGGCTGACTGTCATAGGAGCCGTTCGCATAATTCACCACGCCAACACATGGTCATTAACCACATGAGGCGCGTAATAAAGGTTATGTGGCGCGACGCTTTCACCGCACTCGTTTTTTGTTGTTGTTCTACAAGAATGCGAGAATTATTTACTTGACGTTTTTCATTACAACAACCTTGCAAAGTGTTTGTGCACACATAATATGCCTGACAACGGGCAAACAGAAAGAAGGAAATATAATTAGCGGGTTTTAAATATAGAACACGTGCCCAGGGGATGCCTGCGCCGAGCAAACTTAAGCGCCTCGCCCAAGGCACTACGCAACTCTTAAATGCTAGCTTTCGGGGAAATGTATGTAGGTAGGTGGATGAGTATGTGCTTGCTTGTGACTCACCCATATTCTCGTAAATGTCATCGCTGACATCCCAGCGATCGATGATGCCGAGGTACTGTTGCAACCGTGCAAATGTCGCTGTCTGCGGCCGATGTGAACACCACTCACGCAGCACGGCGCGCATCGGGTCATCATTGTTGCTGCTGCAGAAGCTGCGCACCTCTGCCAGCTCCGCCACGCCGCGCCAATCGCGCTCGTAGCCATCTTCGGAGCGCAAGATCTTGCGGCAATTCAGCAGCTGCGACAATTGTAGGCGTGTATTGGTGCTCAGCTCCTGCAGTGGCGTCTCCACGAATAGGCCGATGTCGGCGCTGTTCACTTCCGCAGCCGGCGAGTCCATTGACGTCGACAGGCTGGCATTGTAGGTGGAGGAGGTGGTTGACGACACCGAACCGGGTGTGCTGACGCCGACGGAGGGCATGGACGGCATGCGATTGTTAATATTTGGTATTGAAATGGCCAAGCGCTGTTGTTGCACCATATTTTAGCTGTTTTTGTTAAAAAAAAATATTTTGTTTTTGTTTTTGGTTTAAAATTTTGGTTGTTAATCTGATATTTTTGCTTTGGTTTCTGTCAAAAATTGTTGTTGTTGTTGTCGTTGACCCGGTGTACATTTATCGTTGTTGTTGTC
The DNA here is from genome assembly GCF_024586455.1 of Bactrocera neohumeralis. Lineage (NCBI taxonomy): Eukaryota > Metazoa > Arthropoda > Insecta > Diptera > Tephritidae > Bactrocera > Bactrocera neohumeralis. The sequence continues at coordinate 10,177,994 of NC_065921.1, forward strand.
GCTGACCGGGTGTACGGTTATCGTTGAGGTGGTGGTTGTTGGTGGTGTAGAATACTGCACGCGAGTTTATTGCCTCGAAGCGTTCAACGAACGCTGACGACGTACATACATACGCACACATACAACTTTGGCATCGGCGTCGTGGACGGCGGCAGCGCTGCGTCAGCAAAGTGACTGCGGCGGTGACACGTATGACTGCAAGTAAAAGAGAGGGGGAATATGCCAATCAATCAAATTATTATTTAGGCTGCATAATCTGAATAAATAAAACTAACAATAACAACAACAATCACAACCAGAGAAATAAATTTATGGCACTGATAAGCGCTAATCTAATTTCCAAGCGTTAAAGTGACATGATTTATTCGCTGATCAGACGACAGCGTCAAAGATTAACGCCGACAGACATACACATATAGATTCATAAGTAGGTAAATACTTAGCAAAATACGATTAAACGATTTATATTATCTTAGAACTGATTCGTTTAACGACATATCAGGCTCACGTACATTTTGGGTTATTATTAGATTGCCTATAGATTTTACATCGTTGATTAAAAGTATTGTAATAAGTACTTAACTTTAAACTAGGTCGACTACTTTTGGAGGCCAGATGCTTTACAAGCTTCTTCGGCTACTGGAGTGCTTATGAAAAAAAAACATTTTAAGACGGAACATTTGTTAACTTGGTTCTTAATAATTGAAATTTCAAATGTTCGAAATTTTTCGGAGCCTATATAATGGGTTGTCAAAAAAGTCTTGCGGTATTTTATTGAATTTTTTTTTTTATTGAAATAGAAATGAATTTTTGATGACTCATGCCCAGTTCTTGACCGATGCTACGGCTGCTACTATGCCGGTCTCTTTCGACCAATTCATGATTTTATCGCAATTTTTGACAACAGGCCTTCTGGAGCGTGGCGCATCTTCGACCACCTCCACATCAGAACGAAAACGTTGAAACCATCGTTGTGCGGTGGTCCATTTCAACTGTATCGGGTCCATAAACTGCACAAAAAGTTATTGGCGGCTTGAGATGCATTTTTGCCTTTATCGTAGTAGTACTGTAAAATATGCCGTATTTTCTCTTTATTTTGCTCCATGTTTGCGACGCTATAACTCACGAACGACTTAAAAGAAACGACAATCAATCAAACACGTGTTAGCGCGTGAAATGAGCTTTCCAGATAGTATAGCATGACCCGATGCGACGAATAAAACTAGAACTACGCGCTTTCAGCGCCAACTAGCGAAAATACCGCAAGACTTTTTGACAACCTAATATAAGTTTGACGTCTCCTTCTAAAGCCTACATACATATGTTCGGAGGTTTTTACCTTCGTTTGCCGTCTGCTGATCACTGTCAGAAAAAACGCTCTTTATCTTAGTCGGTCTAGGTTGCTCTTAGATCTAATCGGTTATACGACAGCTGTAGGTTTTGTCATTCCGATTTATTCGAATTCGATAAAACTTAAAATGATAATGAATTCGCGGTAAAACAGATCGACAGTCGAAAATAGTTATATGATTCACAACTGACGTCCCTGATAATCTGAGTAGGCCCAATAATCATTATTTCGCGAAAATTATAAAATAATTTACTGCCATCATAAATGACTCGATCAGATAATCTTAAAAACGGTGACATCACACTAATTTTACGAGAATTGCTGGATAATTAAACGAAAATATATTTTTTTAGATTTACATATGACTGTTGGTGACAACTGTACCAAATGTCATATTAAAATAAGCATTAGTGTTTAGTAAACGCTTGTTTTTCTGAAGTACATTAAGTGCATCGGCGATTTTTACAAAAGAGTGAAATTATTCAAGAAGAACCGGCCGGCTAAACAGTCAACAAGGAATACTTTTCAACCAATATCGTGCCACAACCACCATATTCGCCTGATTTAGCGCCGTATGACTTATGGCTATTCAGCAAACTCAAACGAGCGCTACGGGAAACCGTTTTGAGTCAGCGCATTGAAGGCTATTCCGGAAATCAACTTTAACAACTATTTCGTGGATTGGAAAAAACGTTAGCACAAGAGTATGGGGGCCAAGAAGGCGACATAGATTTTGAAGAATAAATTAAGAGTTTTAAAATTATGAACAGTCTAAATATTTTTTGCTCATAGTAGTATAACCATATTAAGAAAAATAATCACTGGACTGTAACTATCAAGAGACGATTTATTTGACTTTTTTTATAAAAATTGTTTATTGAACCACCCTAGCACTCTGTGACTCAATTTGTATTACACTGACTTTCAAATACAAACACTCATCGCTTTTGTTCGCCTAATGGTGATTTGTTGAAATAATATTGATTTGTGGGCTTATCTGATCAACTTTAGCATTGGACTATGAACTAAAGTCAAATGATGTTGTTTTTTTTTTAATTTTTGTGTCATAAGTACGTGCTCGAATTTAATGGACGTTAGAACGATATAATTAAGAGGAAATTCGGTAGCTTTGGGCACAATTGGCAGTTGATATGTTTCTACTTTAAGTTTGTTGATTTTAAAAATTATTAAAAATATTTTTGTATTTAATATTGTTAAAAGCAAAGTGAGAAAATAATAAAAAAAATTAGGTTTGAAATTAAAAATTTTGATTTTCGTTACAAATTTTCTATAAGAGTTAAAAAATATGTTTCATCCGGATGTTACTTTATTCAAATAAATCCTCTTTTTAAATTCAGAAAAAATTAATAATTTACATTATCGGTAAACAGTGTTGTGAGTTAAAACAAGCACGCTCCTAAATGTAGGCAACGATCTCCGTAAATATTTTATTGCTGCATGAACGTTGCATACATTTAGGGTAATCAAGCTCGTAAAGTGATGTTAAATACAAAGATTTTAGGAGGAAAAGTAGTACAAAAGAAAATATCATTGTTTAAAAATATTTTTAGAAAGGTTGCCACATAATTTTATTTAATATTTTTTAAAAGGGTTGCCAAATATTTTTATAAATTTTTTTCTACCAAAAAATAAATCATAATTTAAGTGTTGCCACGTTTTTGTTATTTAATCCAACTTTTTAGATTTTCTTTATCTGAATATTAAATTTATATTAAAATCATGTATTAAATGTCAAGGAAGGCTTTTAGAGATAAATGCAATTTAAATAAATATATTCCACCAGAATAATATCTCATTCTATTTAATTTATGATAGTTGACAAGTGACACAAAACCTTTGTGGTTTTCTTTCAAATGCGGAATTTCATTCACGACTTTCATAAGAGGCACTTGAAAGCTTTATCGCTTTTATTTAATATAATATTAATATATGTAAGTGTACTTGTGCGGATCACAAAATTTATAATAATATATATTATATATTTATATACATGTGTCTGGTATACTCGTGTAGTGCTGACAGCTGACGATACACGTCGTAAATTAAATACACACACACATATATTTGAACACTAATGAGACATATGTATTTCTTCTAATCGTTAATTAAATAATGCTAAATTTATATAGACATATGTGCATAAATATTTGATACCCATATTAATGTACATTACTACATTAGGGTGATTGACTTTGTGACCGCCAAAACGACGGAACGAGAAGTTAAGTTATTGTTGCAGTGCTTAGAGGTATAAACCTACTAGGGGAACTAGCAGTCAAACTAACTGTCAAAACACACAAATATGTTTGATATATTAGTATTGAAGAGATAAGGCAGGTTACACTGGAAAAAGTGATGAAATATTGGGTGAGAGGATGGTTGTCTAAAGAAGCAGTCTTTGTGACCATGAATACCGGAAATTCTGCATAAACACTATAAAAATGTATGAACTATTGAATCTTTGGCTCTTGTGCGGTTTGCCAAGAAATGGCGTAACTTGATTATTATCTCATTGGTCCAATTTTCCGAATATGTTTTGGAGGATCAAGTCTTTGCGCTTGTTTTCAGAATATATTATTCTTTTGAAACGTAAAATACAATAGTTTTGTTCTCTCGAATACGTAGATCTTTGTGCCTGAAGATGAAATTGATGAACTGCAATCATTGCTCGATAAAGATGATTGCTAAACACAAGAAGAGTTAGCAGAATATTTGGGAATCACTCAAGCAGTCATTTCAAAGAGTTTAAAAGCAGCCCGATAGATTCAAAAGCTAGGAAATTTGGAAATATTTTTCATCATGTCAACGCTCGGCTAAAAACTATTTGGAAAACAGAGCCTGAGAAGTTTTGTCTCATCTGTCCAATAGCCCACCCATCCGACTACCATTTTTTCTGGTCGTTGACAAACGCTCTCACTGGAATACGGTTCACATCAGAACAGAGCATCGAAAATTGACTTGATTCACGCTTGGCCGCCAAGCCGACGCAGTTCTTTTGAGGTGGAATCCACAAATTGCCAGAAAAATTCGAAAAAATTTCAGCTTCAGAAGGGCAATACTTTGAAAAATATAATTCTGTACATTTTTCTTAAATGAACGTTCAAATTTAACTTAATTACGACCACCCTAATAATGCGCACACAAATTTGCAAACTCATCAATACAATATATATGTACATATGTATGTATGTGTGCGTGCAATTAAACTGCTGATGACTAAGAACTAGTATAGAGCGGTGTTCATACCAATTAAAGTTGGTTTGTTAAATAACAATCTAGTCATATTTACAGGCAGCGAAGCGTTTGACTCCGAAGTGCGCTATCTAAGCTGATGTAAGCCAAAACAAATACGACACTCATACATATGTAAATACATATTTAGACGCATTTCCCTTCGTGGGCAAAATTAAATAAAAACATTCACAGCTACATACATTTTGGTAAAACCGCAATAACTGGTTTGAAAAAAAATTAAAAAAAAAAAAAAAAACAACAACAATAAAATATGAGTGATAGCCTCATTACCCATCGCTGAATTGTTTTGCATATAGACACTTATCCATACATATGTACGTGGTATTTTGCACTGTATATACAGACAGACATACATACATATGTATATGCAAATGTGGGTATAAGTGTGCCCGCCCATCCGTTACAAGAGAGAAAATAACGAACGAAATCAATATACTCAATAAATAAATATAAAGGAGAAAAGAAGAATAAAAAAATAAAAATAAAAATAAAAAAAATAAGAAAAAAATAAGAAAAAATAAAACATTAAAAATAAAAAAATATAATTAAAACTAATTTTAAATTAAAAAAATAATAAAATTAATAATAAAAAAAAAAAAAAAACTAAAAATTAATAATAAAAAAATAAAAAAAACTAAAAAAAATATAAAAATAAATAAAAATATTAAAATTATTTAATAATTAGAAACAAAAAATAAATAAACTAAAAATTAAAAAAAAAAAATCAAAATAAAATTAATAATCAATATACTCAACAAATAAATATAAAATAATACTGAAAATTTAAATTAAAATAAAAAAATGTAAAAATACAAACAAAATAATAAAACTAAAATTAATTAAAAAATATAAATAAAAACAAAAACAAATTAAAAAAGTAAAAATTAAAAAAAAAAATAGAAAATTTAAAAATAAAGAAATAGAAACTACATAAAAGCAAAGTAAAATTAATAATTTAATACAAAAAGTAAAAAAATATATAAATAATAAAAAAAGTAAATTAGAAATATAATTATATGAAAAAATTCAAAAAAGTAAATAATAAAAAATAATAATATATAAAAATTAATAAAAAAATGTTTAAACAAAATAAATAAAAAATCATTACAGAATTTTTTATTCAGAGAAAATTGTCTATAATGTTAGAAAAAAACGTGCTAGAAATATCAACTTAGCTTCGCGCGTCTGTTTTATACGCCACTCGCATACTTATATAGTCTAATGGGAGCGCCGGAAAGGGCTGTAAGCATATTTATGGCTTTAAAGATGTGTGCATGTGTGTTCGTATTGGAAGCATTTTAATTGACTGCCACATTAATAATAATCTTAAAATGTTTTTTGTATACAATTACGGTAATTAAAATGGGGCCCGGCTTGAGTGTTGAACTAGAAAAAGCCGGTTAAGTCCACAGAGTAGGCAAGGAAGCTTCACTTTATCTAATTATTTTCCGTTTTTGTTGTAATTTCCCACTTAGTAAAAAATTATATATTCGCGCAACGCGTTTAGCAGTTTTAAGCGTTCACGGAAAAAAGAGTGAAAATATTTTTTTCATAGGACACAAGTGAGCACAGAGTATAGCAAATGAGAAAAGTAGTGCAAAATATAATTATTTACAATTAAGAAAACATGGAACTTGAACTGACGCTGATAAAAGTTTAACAATTTTCTCATGACTAACATTTCTTAATACATAGGAAGCTCGCTTAAACGGTATCAAGCGCGAACGCTATTATTATTGTTGCAATGTATGTTAAATATTGGAAATCGAAAATTTCCAGAATGGGACCATTGTTGTGCTACCCGAACTGATCCGTGAACTTCACAAATTTCATTCGTGGCTTGCGTGGCATTCTTTCCCTTTTTATGCAAAAATTTTAAAATATAGTGAGTTCTTTATTATTTTCATTCATTTTGTAACTTTTGCTGTAACTTTTTTTCAACTTCCCGAATTTAATTTTTTTTTGGTTAAATGAAGCTTAAAATCTCACCTTTCCAACACTATATGGTATGACATTATGTGATTATTGACAAAATACGAAAAGACTTTTTCGACTACCTAATATTCACAAAAAACTGAGTCATTTCGTTTATTTGACTCCGACTATCGTGAGAGCCGAAAAGTAAGAACTCAGCTGAATTAATATAGTAATGTAGAGGCCCAACTACAACTCAATCTTTCTAAGATTAGAACATTGCAGACACTGAAAGATATATTACCTCAATCGGCTTAAATATTCGCAGATTTAATGTTTTAACATTTGTTCTTGTATTGCATAAAACATTCCTCAAATAATTTTAAGAACCGTTATCGAGATGACATACCTTGGGGCTTTAAAATCCGGCTATGTAGACCCAACTGTCGTAGAAGCCGAATCCAATTTTTCCCATTATCGATGCGTGCTCTATATCTAGCTGTTTCTACTTTTTTTACTAGGTTCTAAACGTAAAGGTGAGGTCCTAGGTGTAACCTAAAATAAGTAGTTTTTGATATTTCCACCATCCACACCGCCATAAAGAAAGTTTTGTAATGAGACCTGTCTTGGTGGTGTTCCAAAAATTTCGGTGCTTTCAAGCAATTATTAATTTAAGGACTCGTGAAGTGAGTACAGAGAAGGAGTGCTGGGGAGAACCTGAAGGAGCCATATTTAAACGCAATGGTAAACGCTTAATTATCTACTAGAAAGCATGTTAGCTTAAATAAAGGTTCAGTTGTCGCCTAACGACAGAATTTCGGTCTGATGACTTTGAAGCTATGTACAAATTGTTTTTTAATGATTTAGTTGCGGATCCATCATAGATAGCTACTACCATACCTTCGTTTTAGGTACATTTTTTTCAATCCTCTTCTTTTTCGGTGCGAACATAGCCAATCTGACCTAAATCTTAAGCAGACATTGAGCTGTGACCATAACAGTTCTGGTCCATTAAGGACAATTCAAATATTTATGTAGAACTATGTAGCCCCTTAATATAACGCCATATTACTTTTTACTTTAAAAATATAACTTTATTTGTATTTAGTTTATGTCATAATCTACAAAAATATATTAAGCAAATAACGTGATATATGATATTTGTAAAATACAATTAAAATGGCTTAAGTCGAAATTTGTGGTTTGAGTCTGTTAATAGCTAATTATGAGCTTTGCCCGATTGTAATTAATTTACAAGTGATAGAATTAGTTTGAAATAATTTATTTCTCGTAAATCAGTGGAAACTTACTTTAATAAATATACTACATATGTATGTATGTATGTATATGCAGATAGATAATATAAAATTATCTAAGTAACTATGTACATGTGTAAGTGAAGTGTATAGATAATCAAATCTATGTAGATACATAAGTATACGCATATACCCACTGTACATGTACATGGTTTTCCAATAAGGCTGATATGATTTCTTAAAAAAAAACGCACTAATTGTTAAGAAAATTCAAATGTTTTTCTTTATTTAATGTGAAGCAAAATCGACACAAATAAGTTCTGAATACAACATCATTAAAATGGCTCACACGACTTCTTTTGCAGGAACGAATTCGTTGAACCCAATTTTCGAGTACTTTTTCTACGAAATCTAGTCGTATGTCATGAATAGCACGTTCAATATTGACTTCTAAAGCATCTGGTTTATTGCTAAAGACCAATTACTTCAAATAACCTCACAAGAAGTAGTCTAATGGTGTTAGATCACAACTTCTTGGGGGCCAATCAATGTCACAATTTCTTTAAACAATCAAATCTCCAAACTTTTCCCGCAATAATTCGGTTGTTACATGTGTTACGTGGCACGAACACCGTCTTCTGGGAACCAGATGCTGTCATGATTAATTTCTTCCAATTGCAGTCGAAAATAATTGGTTATCATCGATCTATACCGCACTTTAAAGGCAGAAACGGTGTCACCAGCTTCATTTCGAAAGAAGTACGTGGTTAAATCAGACCAAAAACCACACCATACTGTCAATTTAGGCGAATGCAATGCTTGTTCATGAATAATTTGTGGATTTACTTCGCACACTTCGAAACGACACTTAGAAACCATATCACTCCTATTCGAAAGCCTGGTATAATAAATATCCGATTTTTATTACGCTCATTTCTAAGAGTAAGATTAAAGTAAGTGATATATAAATACGTAGAAGTAAATGAAAAATTATTTTATTCTACAACTGACAATTTTGCTTTTCTTTTTTAAATTCAATTTTTCTTTTGTTATATTTTTTTAATTTATTTTTTAAATTTTTTTAATTTTAAAACATTTTTTTTTTTAATTTTTTGTTTTTTAATTTTTTTTTTCAATATTTTTATTTTTATTTTTTAATTGTTTTTTTAATTTCTGAACTTTTTTTAATTTTTTATTTTTTTTTTTAAGTGTTCAATTTATTTTTATTTATTCTTTTTAATTTTTTTAAATTTTTTTTCTTTTTATAATTCAAAAGCAAACACGAAATTCATTCAAATAATTGCTTTTGTTTTTTCTGGCATTGGAACAAGTTTAGTGGTTTTATATTTCATATTTTTGTAGCCTGGCGCTTGTGGTTAGTTGTTTTGTGGTCAAGTACAAACATACTCATCATATTTATAACCTGAACAGGGTATATTTTTCTAATTTTTACTTTTAATTGTAAAAAGCGAGACATTTTTTACTTTAATGTGCTAATGAATGTGTTAGATTGGAGCCTAAGATTCTATTAATTTCTTTGAATATTTCAAATTGTGCTTTAACGACCAAGTAGCTTCCCACAAATAATATTAGCTGTTTTTATGCCGATACAACAACAAGAAATTAAAATTACCATAAAAAGAAATTCCAACAGTTCAATCAATCCTAAAACAGCAATATCAAATAACAAACTTTACTACTTCGAAGAAAATCTTTTGAATATAATTGACCTTTTTAATTTGAGACTTTCTTTTTACTAGAAATACCATACTGTTTAATGACAGGTAATATGTAATGAAATATATAAACTAAGAGAGCATAAGTACATTGTTTTCAGAATCGTATGATTTTTCTTCTAAGACTAGGGTTAGGTCGAAGCAGTTAGTTGTTTAATTATAGAGAAACTCGCTGCGAAATAATCGATTCAAGCTTATATTCTCAGTTTCTTGAGAACGAAACTTTAATTATTTAAGGCAATTATTCGTAAACAGCTCAGTCAATTAGCTGAGACAATTAAACTGCCGATTTAATCATTGCTTTTCAAATGTACTCAAGTAGGCAAAGATCAGTAACTCTGTAGCACATTGAGGGTCAAATTGAGGAGAATTTAGATTAAATTTACGAGATTTTCCTTAACCTTCAATTAGAAGCCTATGTGAACAGTATACATATTATTATAAAATATACTTCACTAATTCGATAGAATATTTTTCCAGCGTTCTATCAGAAACGTCAGAACTCACCATAGCAACATTATTGAAAACAAACCAAGGTTCTTTGGCTAATCACCTTCTTTACAATCAAGTTGGTGCAGGTGAATTGTAGTGTTCCAAGTGCGCAACCATTAGCTGTGTTCCCAATGATTATGTAAACAAATTACAAAACAAATGTGAGATTCTTTAACTTCCGGTTTGGCAGGTGTAAGGAAGCCAATCAAATAAAATGCATTAATTATGCGACTTAACTTCAAGGTTTTTATTCCATTCCGTGTAAAAGGTTCAAGTGCTTGATAGCAGGCTAAATCAATCTATTATCTATTAAATGCTTTTAAATATTAATTAATAAAAAATGAAAGAACTCTCCAATCCTTTCACTTATTGTGCGAGCTAGAAAGCCAATGTACACTAATCAGCAAAGTTTTTTTTTTCGACTTTATTTTTTTAATTAATTTGCTGGCTATAATTAGAAAGGAAGACTGATAGCTCTGTTTTGCATTAACCATTTATTTTTAGCACAATTCGGAGCGAACAAAAAAATTATAGCGAACACTCCACTTTATTTTATTGCTAATTTTTAGAAACTCGATAGATTTATAAATAAATATTTCGGCAAACAAACGTGCGCTGATATGCTAAATATATAATGGGTAAATAAATTTCGGTGTACAAATGTTTGTATGTACATATGTATGTCTAGGTTGAGATCTACTAATCAGCCACTTTTATCAGTCTGCGTATTCATACACATATCATTTTATATTTATAACTTTATAATGTTTGCCGAGTGTATTTGAAGACCTGAAACGCACTTGTTTTGAAGTTCTCTTTCTTTATTGTGATTGCTAATGTATACTAATTTGATTTCCAAGTGTTTTTATACCCTGAACAGTGTACATACATATAGTAAGTTTGATACGATTTTTGCAAACTTCAGAAGAAAACGTCGGATACACTATGAAGTGTATATATCGGGTGATTTTTTTGACTAGGATTTTCATGCATTAGTATTTGATACCATTTAGACATGGTGTCCGAGAAAGATCTCCGTATGCTTTGAATTTCATCATGAACTAGTCCAACGCTTGCAAATCATTTTGAATATTATTACCAAAATTGTTGGTTCAAATGTTCTTTACCCCGATCAAGGTCTAATAATGACCATTTGTCAAAATGCGATTATATTTCGCACTCAGTTTACTTTATTGGATATTAAACCAACCATACACGAATGCGTGACAGTGCGATACAGAAGAGAATATTGCGTCTGTTTCTGAGAGTGTGAAAACCGTTTCGATTCGTCGCCGTTCGGCAATTGGGTTTGTGTTATCCTCCACATGGAAGATTTTACGCAAAGATTACTTTATAAAATACAGCTCGTGCAAGAACTCTGCCGAACATTCTGCCACAACGTCGAATTTTCAGTGAATGGGCCCTCAGAAAATCCGCTTTTTTATCGACAAATTTTGTTCAGCGATGAGGCTCATTTCTGGTTGAATGGCTACGTAAATAAGCAAAATGGCATTTGAAGAGCAAACTTAAGTCCAAGTATGGAAAAAAATGCTTTTGGTGTGGTTTGTACGCTGGTGGAATCATACCGTATTTTTTCAAAGATGCTGTTGGACGCAACGTTACGGTGAATGGCGATCGCTATCGTTCGATGCTATAAACTTTTTGTTGCCAAAAATGGAAGAACTAATTATTCATGTGGTTTCAACAAGATGGCGCTACATGCCACACAGCTCGCGATTCTATGGCCATTTTGAGGGAAAACTGGAGAACAATTCATCTCAAGAAATGGACAAAATGGCCACCAGATCATGCGATTTAACGCCTTTATTTTTTTGTGGGGCTACGTCAAGTCTAAAGTCTACAGAAATAAGCCAGCAACTATTCCAGCTTTTAAGACAACATTTCCGAAGAAATTCGGGCTATTCCTCCGAAAAAAAAGTTGCCCAAAATTCTTTCCGAGATCGGACGACTCAACAAAATGATATCTTCAAAAAAAATGGCGAACAAACTTAAGTCCAAATAAAGAATGAGAAAACTTTCTTATTTTTAAATTATCTTTAAAAAAATTAAAAAGAACTGGTGATGAACGGATAGATTTAGACATGTCCAATCTCTCTGAATATACGCTATAAGATTTCGATCAAACAAATTATTCAACTCGGACGACTATAACAAATAGCTGTCATACAAACTGATCGATCAAAATGAAGTCATTGGATGGAAAACTTTCTTATTTTTGGAGTATCCTCACGAAATTTGGACTAGATTACTGTTTAAAGCTACGCTACAACCTCCGAAAAATTTGTTCAGATCGGATGACTACAACATATAGCTGTCATACAAAAAGGCGAACAAACTCAAGAAAATATTTTTTATTTGACAAGTTATCTTCACGAAATTTGGCATAGCTTGTTATTTAAGACTTTTATCCGAAAAAATTGTTCAGACAACGACTATAACATATAGCTGTCATACAAACTGGTCGATCAATCTCAAGTCCATGTATGAAAAACTTTCTTATTTGGTGGGTTATCCTCACAAAATTTGGGCCACTGTCCAATACTATGCTATAATCTCCAAACTAATTATTCAGCTCGGAAGATTATAACAAATAGCTGTCATACAAACTGTTTGATCAAACTCAAGAAAATATATTTTTTTTTATCTGCATTTATGCAATAAAAATGCAACTGTGAGGGGTATTATAGTCTCGGTTTCAGCCGAACTTAAGAAATTTCCTTGATCTCAACAAGAACTGCGAATAAAAAATTCTTAAAAGCGAAACCGAACTCACTCGCAGCACCTGTGGAAACTGAAGGCTTTTAATAAATTTTTTATACGCATTAATTAACTGTTTTTGTGCATAACTTTTTTTCAGTTTTAATTAATACATTTTTTTATATTTTTTGTTTTTGCTTCCCATCATCGATAGGTTAATGTCAGAAACGTGTATGTTGAATTCCAAACAGCAATAAATCTCTAGCCAGACACTACTCGCACACACAGGTTCAATAAAAAAGAAATGAATAAAAAAGCGCGAGAGGAAAACTCGATAAAATTCGTAATATACAGCTATATCTACATTTGTATATGTATACCTGCCCACAAACTTACATAGCAGCGCTAATAAAAGCAATACAAATTAAAAATGCTAATTTACTAAACTAAAAACTATAAAATTTTGTCTAGAAAATAAACCGTAACTTGCACGAAAGATCAGTTAAAGCAATGACAAAAAAAAACGAGTTACTCGCTTTTTTCAAGCTTCAGTAGGTTCGGAGTTAGAAATAAATGCTCGAATATATAATGGAGTACATACAAGCATACTTACAGCTGTATGTGTTTGTGTTTGTGGATGAGTGTGTTTGTCTGCGAGTATGTTTGAGCTTTAAGATCTAAACAAGATAAGCAGTCATAAATAAGAGACAAATTCGCTAAAAGATAGCACGGCTTTTGAGTAATTCTTCTGTGTAGAATATAAGCGCGTATGTCTGATGGATCAGCAGAGTAACAAGGTCGGCCACACTCTTAGATCCGGCGTTTTGAATAAAATTTAAATGTAATTTTAAAGATTTATTATAAAAATTTAAAACATTTAGTGTTTATATAAATTTTTGATGATACTTTTGTGTAGGAAACTAACCAAAAGGTTGGGTACATTTATTATAGATAATTTTAATACCCTGAAAAGTGTATATTAAGCTAGCGACGAAGTTTGTAACGGCCAAAATAGAACGTCGGAGACCCTATACAATATATGGTGTATAAAATAACCAGCGTGACGAGCAGAGTCGACGAGCTGTTTTTGCCCGAACGTTCCCACGACAGTCGCATACGGATTCTCTATTCAGCCAAGGATTGTGAATTCAGACAGAAAGACTGAATCGCCTATCAGTTTGCAACCATTTACTCGTGATCTAGGTGCTCCGGCATAAAGGGGTAGCCGGCAATGAACTGCTCGACGAACTAGTACGCTCTGTGTCGGCTTCGAGGATGATGCGGCCCGATCCATGCATTGCGGTCCCACACCATAAAGGAACTACTCCGATGTGTTAAAGGAGAGGGCCCAATAGACCATAGGTTGCAGTGCAAAACCTCAATTATTTTCTATCTATTTTCATTAGCATTTCTGAGGGAACAATGGAGATTTCAAGACAATTTTAGACAAATTAACAATGGAAAATTTGGAGACTCTGACGTTTCGTTTTATTAATAAAAAAAATTATCAAAAAACTTATTACCAGGAATAGAACGTCAATGAGTAAGGCTTGTAAGATATTCTATTCTTTGAATTGAACAAATCTTGACAAGTCATCAAACTACAAAACGCATGATAAATCTAAAATTACATTTTTTCAATTATCTTAATTTCCCTAACTTGTTTAGACTCTTACCAAAAGAAAGAAAGAAATTTCATCAGATTTTGTAATCTCTAAAAAAGTGTTTCTTTCACGAAAACAGAATGAAAAAAAATCGCTTGATAAGCTGAGCTGACTATCTGTATACGCATTTTATAATATCACAGCTAGCAATGGGCCAACTGGAGACAAATGAGGTGTTCCTATCGCTAAAAGCGTCTATCAAAGTGAATGGCATAGCATGTCGTGCCACTTGTGCGCTAATTGGCAAATATATACAGGCATACATATAAATCATAAAAAAAAATAACAATAAATGAACAAAAACAATTCACACATGCCGTGAATAAGCACTTATCGACAGGCGGTCTGTCGGTTGGTTGCTTGGTTCGTTGTGCCGTCGAAATGGCCGAAGCTATGTACATGCGACCTTGTGCCGACAAATGTTTCCAATGGGAAAGCGCCTGAACTCGTACTAATTTTTTTAAATTAATTTATAGGTTTATGACAGTCACATGGTCGCCTCTCCCAATTGGCGTACGGCCAAAGAATGCAGACGTGCAGAAAGTGGAAAGTAGCAATTGTGTTTCAGCAAAAGTGGAGTGTTTGCACGATCTGATTAGGCTTTGTTGGTGCTGTAAGTGGATAGAGTGATTTTTTAACTTCGTTAACTGCAATCATTTACTTTGTAGAGATATGAGTTTTTTAACTTTTCGGAATAATCTCGATATTCTAAAGTGTTCTGGATAGCGAAAAATATCAACACCCACCTGTTTTAAGGTTTTCTTTAAGTATTTAATTGTTTTTGTGTTTTGAAGGAATAGGGCAGCTTTGGCTATCTTTCGTAAAAGAGAAAATTGTTAGGTTTCGTGTCCATTACCGAGTTCTATTTGCCGAAATACATATGTATATACATTTGAATTGCACGAGTACCGTGTATGGTATATGTATGGTATGTATGCTTGTAAGTCCCTAACCACATTTTTTAGAAGTTCATGAAATATGATTTCCAACACGCCGAAATAATTTATTGGCAAAATGGTATTACAATGGCAACGGTATTGAAACTAAGTTAAAACTGAGATGAATTTAACGCGTTTAAAGCTTTTGGAGTCGAATGCACGAATTTAAAATGTTTTACAAATACACTCATATCTCCGAAATTATTTGCCGTTTCAACTTCAAAATTTCTGAAAAATATTCTGGTCTAAAAGGGGGCTTTAAAAAAAGGAGAACAATTAATGAGATAACATTCGATATATGTGAGCTTTTCCCAGAAAACTAGTCTACGGACCAGGTCATATATGTATGTACATAGTATATGTCAAAAACAAAAATCGATTTTTTTTAATTCGAAAGCCGATATAACCTTTTAGATAAACAACAACAAGAAAGTGCCATTTCTTCTTTCTCGTAGGTGTCCACAACAAAGGCAGCTGTTTGCTTATTATAAAATAATGATATTTACTCTTTCACAGTCGCTATTTTAGCAAATAGTTTCAGCATTGTTTTTGATGTAAATAACAATATTTTTCGAATTTCTTTCGTTGCACAAACATATGTATGTACATACACACAATTATATATTTGTAAAAATTTAAATATTTTGCTTTCAGTTGGGTGTAAATTTAATTGCTTTAGGCTGACAAGTTTGCACTTTTGTATTTATATGTGTCTGCAGCTGTGTTTATCAGTTGTCGCTTTTATATTACATTTATTACGTTTTTAATTGTGCTCACTCTACATATTATATGTACATATACATATGTATATATTATTTTTCCGCTATATAATATATACAAATATTTGTATATATAAGTATTATATCTACATACTTATGAAAGGCTTTTGCGGTTTTAGTGAGTAATTGAAATAATTTTTGCCACAAGCTAATTATCAATCCCGGTGCTAAGGGGCTGGAAAACTGTAGGTCTAAGTAATTAGGCGACAAGCGCGATAATTTCAAACCATTAGGGTAGAGTGAGAATTTATATACATACATACATACAAATAAATATATATAAAATGGGGGAGCACAATATACAGTAAATCGTGCTATTACAGTTTTAATAGATTGTTGAAAATAATTCATTTTAAAATTTCAAAAATGTAACATGAATTGTTTCCTGGGATGTCAGTGAAGTAAAGAACCGTTATCAAAGAAAAAATATTTGTCGTTTCGCATGTTGATCATTTTGTGAAGTAAGGTCACGAAATAATAGGGACAATTATATTAGTTTTGAAATAAAAAATTTTTTAAATAAAGGTATTGTATATGAGATTTTATATAATCATAAATTGAGAAAGTTAACATATAATTTAATTTAGTAATTTAAAATGGGCAGAGGACAACACTGCAGCCCTGAGCTGCGTAAGGAAATAAAACACCTCCACAAACAGGGATTTTCATACCGGAAAAATAGCAGAAACGTTGAATTACTCCAAGAGAATGGTAGAGAATGCAATAAAATATAAGCCTCAGAAAGAAACTGTGGACGAAAATCAAAAATATAACTCTTGAAAGGAATATAATGCGATTTTTAAAAAAGGACCCCTTCGCATCCTCTTGATCTTAAAAGGAATTTTCTTTGGACGTCGACACTTCTACCATTCGTTGGCTAATTAATAAAAACTTAAAAGCAAAGAGACCCAGAAAAGCCTTTTCTGTCCAAACCAAATGTGATTAAAAGGTTACATTTTGCTAATGAGCATATCATGGCCATGGAGAAGTGGCGCAATATCCTTGGTCAGATGAGACCAAATGCAATATTTTCACCCTAATATGTGCGCAGGCCAGTGAACACAGCTTTCAACCCGCAATGTACAGTTAAAACTGTAAAACACGGAGGAGGATCAATTATGGTGTGGGGATGCTTCTCTTACCAAGGGGTTGGTCCAATATATCGAATTGAGGACACAATGACAGCGGTGACTTATTGCAATATATTAAATGAGGTTATGCTGCCATATGCTGAGGAAAACATGCCCCTTCGATGGGTGTTCCAGCAAGACAACGACCCAAAACACACATCGAAGCTAGCAAAAAAATGGTTCTCGGATAACAATATAAACGTGTTAAGCTGGCCTGCTCAATCACCGGACTTAAATCCCATCGAGAACTTATGGCAACAAGTGAAAGTAGCTTTGAAGGGTAAAAAAGAAACAAACAAAGATGCACTTTGGCTACTGATACAGGAAGCGAAAGCTATTCCCCGGGCCGAAAAATAATTGACTCATTACCTCGCCGATGTCTGGCTTTCATTCAAAACAAAGGATTTGCAACGAAGTATTGAAGAATCAAATTCTAAGCGTCAAAAGAATTTTGTAAAAAAAATTAACTGAACATTTTTTTTTGTTTAAACTGCAATTGTCCCTATTTTTTTTCACAACATAATTTGGGTAAAGCTATTAAAATAATTAATTTTTTTCTTCTTTGAATTGAATTCGAGTTATTTTCTCTAATATTCTTATGGTAAAAACATTAACCTATTTGAAAATAAAAACACAATTTCAAACTTTATGAAAATATTCATTTTCTTTGCATTTTTACGAAATACCGCCATGTGTCCCAATTATTTTTCACATGACTGTATGTATGTACATATGTATGTATATAGATATGTAGAATTACTTGTCAAATGCTGTAATACATAAAAGAAATTGCTGGCGTTCCAGTCATCAAACACTTGTATTTAGATTGCCTAACTGATGCATGGTGGAGCTGTTGCTATTATGATAACTCACAGTGCGATAAATTACTCGAAAAAATAAACACATAAGTACATATGTATATATGTATGTACATATGTATATATAAACTAAACAGGATATATACATATATTGTGTTTTTCAAGAAGTTTATAATACCCAGAGGAAAATTTCGGAGACCCTTTAAAATATACAGATGTAAACATTTAAAAATTATCAGTATGACGAGCTGATTTGATTTGGCCATTCCCGGCTGACCGTCTGTATATACGCGAACTTGTCACTCAGAGTTTGAGATGTCGATATGAATTCTAAACTCTCAGAACAAATTGTTCAGATTGGACTACTAGAACATATATGTATGTATGCATGTAGCTAACATTCAAACTGATCGATCAAAATCAATAAAAAATTATGTTTATACCCTTTATGTTATAAGTGATGCACCTGTGAGGGGTATTACAGTTTGGTGCAACCGAAGTTAACGTTTTTTGCAAATGCGCGAAAATCTATGCATTTACGTACAAACATACATATTTATGTATGCAGCAGCAGTAACCGCAATAATAGAAACTACATCAAATACACATCTAGTTGTGTAAATTATTTTCAATTAACAAAATATATAGGTAACTATATAGAATATAAAGCAATACACTAAATATGCATGCCTATATACACCCAAGTGCAAGTTTATATAGAACGATGCGGAGTAAGCACAACATAACAGCAGAATATATACAATAAACGGCGACTGCTATTGCTGTTGTTGTTGCGATTGTTATTGTCGCTCGGTGAAAGAATGAATGTTGTTAAATGAAAATACAAAAAAAAAAGTAAAAATAAAACAAACAAAATATAGCTAAATGTGAATTGTGTTCACCTTCGAGCAGTCTGCGTCTCCGTCTGTGTCTTTCTATTTGTCAGCCGCGAGTGCGATTGCCTCAATGCGTCCAAGGCGTACGTCGTATGCGTAAAACTGACGCACACACTCTGTAGTGCGGGTGCGGCGCGGGTGTTGCGGCCACGACAACTAAGTACGACGACACGGCTCCACAAGTTTTTGTTTTGCTCCCCAACTGTTGCCTCCACCACTGTGATATGATATGTTTTTGGTCGTTCTCGTTAGTAGTACACTTTAATTTTTGCTATTACAGTGTGGTTTTATTGTTGTTGTTGCTAGTGCAACCTTTTAAATGCGCGAATATTTCAATTGTTTGCATATGACAATCATGCCAACATCACGCACAACAAACACCAACGATCACACTCTGATTGCCCCCGGGCACATATTAACAATCAGAGATACATATGTATGTATGCTCATAGAAGCTACAGCAAAAATAATAATAACAATAAGAATAATGGCAATAAATGCGAACACACGTTTAGTATTTTATTCAATTAACTTTTGCAATTTGTTTTAATCTTGTCGTATTCAAAAATATACAAGCAC
Source organism: Bactrocera neohumeralis (assembly GCF_024586455.1). Lineage (NCBI taxonomy): Eukaryota > Metazoa > Arthropoda > Insecta > Diptera > Tephritidae > Bactrocera > Bactrocera neohumeralis. The sequence goes on from NC_065921.1 coordinate 10,197,541, forward strand.
ACGCATATGTAGATATGTATATGAAACTGGCTTTATTTGTTGGTTAGCCTCTTTGCGCTTGAATTTTGCAATTAATGCGAATGCGAAAGACAAAAAACTTGACACTTTGTCAATTTATTGGTTCATAAGATCAAATTTTTGCTGTTTTTATCGCACTTCTACACGACGACGAATTATTACTTGTTGCGCTTCTCCGGCCACCAACCGAATCACAAGCCACATCTCAACATTTTTTGTTTTAGTTATTTTTATTATTATTTTTTTTTTGTTTTAGCAATCGATAGATACAATCTTGTCCGCGTAGCTGACTGGCAGACTGCCACACAACAGCGCAAGTATAGCCAAGTAGAAGTGCACAATAGCCGATAATATGTGATATATATGTATATATTTGTATGTAGTTACGTTAGCACAGCCACTAGGCAATAAAGGAACACAATTTTATCTTTTAATTAGTTAAATTAGCGAAAACGCAAAACTATACTGTGACTTTGTTATTTTCTTAAGAAATTCATTGCTTTTTAGTGAACACCATATGCGCGAATGTCGAACACCAAAATAATACTTGACTGCAACGAACACGAAACGGCGAAAACCACTTGACAATCCACACGCAAAAACACAACAAATGAGCAATGACGAGAAAAGGCTACTGAGCGAAAAGCGGCGAAGTAAATGTCAGAAGCACTTGAGCGAATTGCTCGCCCAAGTGTTGCTACTATTACAGTATAGGGAATTTTTTGTGCCTCTGTGGGGTAAAGATAAGAAAATTGCTTATCATGCCACAGGTGTTGTTTTACATTTACGTGAAAAATTATGTTATAAAAAGTTAGGTAAATATTTAAAACTAATAATTTTTGCATCGGAATGCATTTGTAACTTTTAATGCGTTTATATAAAAAAAATGCAAAAAAAAGATTTTGTTGGAAAAAAGAAAGTGTATGCTACACTGTTTTATGGTTAATATATCCGGACATTATGCTGCGTTTACATAAAACGTATTCCGGTACAAAATGAAATAAAATTTTATTTTAAAATGTGGGTGCTGCAAAGCTAATAGGCTTACTAGGGAATGAACCCTTATCCCAATTTTATTAGTTTTAGTCGGTACTCCGTCATCCTCTTGCTCAAATGCGTTGGATCTATGGACCTCCAGTGAGCTGGAACGCAAGAGGAAATGAACTATTTGCTCTTAGCAAAATTAGAACGGAAGAAAATTGGAAGAAGTCACCGTAGCATCATCTAGATAATTTTTCTCAACTGTCCAGCTTTTGTTAGACTGAAATTGCAGCTTCTCGGTAGTTACTTTTTCGGCGAACCTGGCAAAATGGCTAGGGTCGATAAGTATTATATGAGCCGCTTCAACAAATTTTTGTAAGGCACAAAGATCTTCGTCGATCGATAATTGTCTAGTCATCTATAGCTTGGAGTATTGGCTGTTTAAGAAAGATCCTGCATAGGGCTACGAGGATCTGCCCTTCGATCTGACCTTTTTATAAAATATAATGAAGTTCTTTGAAGAAAAAAAAATCTAAATAATAAGAAAGCTAGGAAATTATGGTTTGTTAAACTGTACGGCTACAAGCAGTTTGAAGGCGGAAGTCTCGGTAAGAAAAGCCGCTGAGATAGTTAACAATGCAGAGAACAACATAAAGAATAACAATGTGTCGGAGAATGTCTTAAGAAGCAGGTAGACAGTAGATGTAGCGGCTGCCAAAAAGCGGGGGTACAGGGTTCCAGCTCAAAAGGGCGTTTCGGTAAACGAAAAGTTGACGATGAGGTTCCATGAGTTCGATTACCGAACCCGTGCACGAAATACACTAAAAACGATAAATAAAGAAATATCCGAAAGCATTGACAGACAGATCATTGTATGACTGAATGCCTTAAGGCTTTGCAGGATCGCCAATATCAGGCGCATGCTTCTACTTACACGGTTTCGAAAAAACTTCAAGACGGTTGTTGGCCTAATGACAGATCACAACTTACTGGCCACTCATGGAAGATGGATGACGTTAGAACTGACCAAACTTAACTTAACTGTATGGCGTTTAAGTTATGTTTTCGAAAGATGCTTGCTAGTATCCGTAGTTGCCGATATTTACATACTTTTGGTGGAATGATTTCTAAGCCCCAGTAATTGTTGAACATCCCTTAAGTACTTTGGAAGAATGCTTCTGGGTTTATTTCGGTTATTTGGGCCTGACCGTTGTGTGAACGAAGTCAATGATTGTTCGAATTACTTCATGAATCTAATATTACAAAATGCAGGTGACCTCATTGTACCTCTAATTGCGAAGTGGATCAAGGAACGAATGAAATTTCAAATATTTGAGGGTGGACAAGGACTAGTTAATATTGAACTCAATCCATATAGTTCTCCGAATATAGTTACATATGTAAAAGGTTGAAAGGAATATTTACTTGCTTCTAAGGGACAGCGAGTCTTTGATCTGTATACTTCGATGTACTCCCGTGAGACTTTTAAGCATGCCAATAATGACTAAAAAACCGAAAACAGTTATCAAGTCAAGTTCGTTAGTTCAAAGTAGCAACCTCAAAATAATGAACAACAATGACCTTGGTGAAGAAAAAAATGGGAGAACATATCCCAAGAGAGCGAAAGCCACTCGCTCAATAATAAAATAATAAACGATTAATGGTCTTATAATGGAGAGAAAGCGAGTGCTATAAAGGAAGCAAGGGTCAGAACCAGAACAAGCAAGCAAACACACATACATACAAACATAGACAAGACAACACCTGCACACATAACCACATATACATATGTGCAACAAAACGCAATCGAATGCCATTGACTAGGTGTCACGAAGGAAGGACAAAGCCCAATGGCATTGAAATACTAATACATACATATGTATGAGTGTAACAACGCTGTGGCAAGGCGCAACACTCGCACCCAACAAAACAAAGAAGGAGAACATGGAAATTTGTACAGACAAAGTTTTTCATAGACACGGTTGAGGATATGTTTGCCTGTGTGTTTGTGTGTGGCACAGACCAACAAAGGAAAGTTTAAGAACAAACCATTTACAAATATTATACTATATATGTATGTGTATGGCTGTTTAAGTGTGCTTATGAGTTTGTAGAACATTATTGTGGTGAGGTTTGTGTGCTCGCAACACTCTTGCGGTATTGTTTGTTGTAGAAAAACCAGGCGCAAATGTGTCTTGTACGTGTTGCGCCAGGGCAATGGCTTTTTAATTGACTAATTGAGGCTTATACACGGCTGGCGGGCTGGCTGGCCGGCTGACTGGCGTATTGACTTGCCAATTGCCGCTTGGCGGTGCGGTTTAAGTGGCAATTGGGAGTAGTAATGCTGGCATGGGTGTATATTTACCGTTTTCTTTAATCAAATTGCACCTGTGTGTACAATAAGTAATCAACTAAAGGACATTGGTTAGCAAAAATAATAATTGAGGGTGTAAAGAACACAATATCAGTAAAAATTTCAAGGTTAATTGAGATTTGGCTGTCATTAACGTAAAATAATTTCAGAGAGTATAAGTGAAACCAAGGCAAATTTCTTATAAATTAAGGTAGGTATCTGAGTTGGCAGTTCTGGGCAATAAAGAGGCTCCATTCTGTACTTAGAATTGTAGAAATCAAGATTACTTTATTCAAATACCGATAACGTCATAGATTGTAGAATGAGAAGAGGCGACATAAAAACCGTGAATTGCCTGTAAATTGTAAACAGTAGCTTAAACACTTCCATGATCTATCATAGCTTAAACCGAAAAAGTAACGGTAAAAACTTGGCGTAATCTCCCCGTCAGGATCGGAAAGAACATCTCCGAGCCGTTCGATACCAAACGAGGTTTCAGACAAGGCGACTCCCTATTGTGCAACTTCTTCAATCTACTGCTGGAGAAAGTAATTCGATCTGCAGAGCTTAATCGAACAGATAAAATCTTCTATAAGACTATATAGCTGCTGGCGTACGCCGATGATATTGTTATCATTGGCTTCAACATCTGACTTGGCTCCCACATCAAAATTTACAGTTATAACTTCGCCGTCGTAGATAATTTCGTCTATCTTAGAACCAGTATTAACACCAACAACAATGTCAGCTTCGAAATCCAACGCAGAATAACTTTTGCCAACAGGTTCTACTTCGGACTGAGTAAGGAATTGAGAAGTAAAGGCCTCTCTCGATGAAAAAAACCAAACTCTATAAGTCACTCATCATCCCCGTCCAGCTATATGATGTAGAGGCATAGACGATGACATCTGATGAGTCGTCTTTACAAGTTTTCTAGAGAAAGGTTCTGCGGAAGATTTATGGCGGTGCGAATACCGCAGTCGCTGCATACGACGCCATTTACATAGTTCAGCGAGTTAAGAGACAGCGGCTACGCTGACTGGGTCATGTCGTCCGAATGGATGAAAACATTATAGCTCTGAAAAGGTCCGACGCAGTAGCCGTCGAGGGAAGCAGAGGAGGAGAGGAAGACCACAATTACGTTGGAAAGATGAGGTGGAGAAGAACCTGCTACACTTGGAAGCTTCAATTGGCGTCAATTAGCGTAGAAGAAGAATGACTGTAACTGTACACCAATAATGAAGAAGAAGAATAGTCAGCTAAATAACTGTGAATGAACAAAACATGAGATCAGAAATTTAGCCTTTATCCATATAACTCGACCGTGGACGCAAAATAGCGTATTTGGATGTGAGGTAATTGATCTTCGATCAAAAACATTTCGCTATGATTCCAGTTTCAATATCATTCTCTCAAATTTTCATCCAATATATGCTTTCCTATATCACAGATATCACAGCCTTGCTTCTATTCCGGTAAAAGTCATTCCTTGCTAAAATGGTCGAGGTTTTCAATATTTGGAAAGAGTAAAAAAGTTTGAAAGACACTGTATTACATTAATAGTTCCCAACTCAGTTTTTATTTGTAAATTAAGTGCTCTTTTGTCCAAACTACGACTTCAATTACAAAAGTACTTTGCTTTAAAATAAGATTTATTTTAATTCCCCATTTATTCATAATTTCTTCAATTAAATTATACTTCATGTCTTCATTAACTTGAAGTGTTTCTGTAATTAATCGAATGCTAGACAATACTTCTTGCGCTCTTACATGCCTTTGCACTTCCATATAAACAGAAAATTTCGCAAAAAGACAACAAAGAAATGATTTAATAACCCTTAAGACTTTTCATGGAACAAAGCCATAAATAATACGCACAAATGGTCAGACTAAGGCGGTTGAACAATCAACTTGTCTACTCACATATATGCACGTATACTAGAAGAATATACCTCGTAGTGTGTACGTCTGGAGACAAATGAAATTTCTACAATCAGAAGCCAACTGAAAATTTCTCGAACAAAACCACCTGCCAATCGTTTTTGTTGCTGTTGTGTTTTATATGCCAACAGGTAACCTTAAGTGCAGTCAGCTTTTATGCTGACTTAACAGCTGGCACATGCAGAAAATTACTGAGTCAACAACTGAGTGTTTTTGCAAGTGTGTGTGTGCATTGTAAGTTGTTGATAGATATTTGATGAACATGACACTTGAAAGAATGGAATTGGTAGAGCTGTGGAGAAAATTTTGGGAGGACTAATTCAATAAATAGTTATACCCTGAAGCCTCGAATTTTTTAACACCAAGAAAGTACAACCGAAGTTAATTGTTTTACACTTTGGATTTGCTTAAGGCTTAGACCCATGTCCATATGTTCTTATGACCGTTATTTGAGACTCCAGCTCTTGTTTCAGGGGATTATTTACATGGCACCAAAAATGGCGATACTCTACTAATTTATCGATTTAATTCGACTCTTATTCAACATGGTGACACTTAAGGACTTCGGTTTTGTGACAGCGGACTACTCTTGTAAAACCCCCAAAGGAGTATGCCCAGAGCATACTGAAATTATGGAGTGAACACTTCTTCAATCTTCTGAATGGCGGTAAAAGCATAACATCAGGAAATTGTGAACCCGATTTCGCAATCGATGACTATGAAGCGTACGTTCCATTGCCCGACTATAAAGAAGTTCGAATAGCAATTACCCGTCTGAAGAACAACAAAGTTGTGGGGGCCGCTGGTTTGCCGGCATCGAAGTCGTAGATAATTTCGTCGTATCTTGGGACTAGCATTAAAGCCAACAAACAATGTCAGTCTCGAAATTCAATGCAGAAAACCTCTTGAGAACAGTTTCCACTTCAGACTAAGTAGGCAATTGAGAAGTAAAGTTCTCTCCCGACGAACAAAGACCAAACTCTACAAGTCACTCATTATTCCCGTCCTGCTAAATGGTGCAGAGGCATGGGCGAAGACAACATCTGATGAGTCGGTGTTGGAGTTTTCGAGAGAAAGGTTTGCACATTGGCAACGGCGAATGCGGCAGTAGATGGAACGATGAGCTGTATAAGATGTATGACAACACAGACATAATGCAGCGAATTAAAAGAAAGCGGCTACGTTGGTTAGGTCATGTCGTCCGAATAAACGAAAGCACTCCAGCTCTAAAAATATTCGACGCAGTATCCGCCGGGGGCAGTAGCGGAAGTGAAAGACCTCCGCTCCTTTGGAAATACCAGGTGGAGAAGGACCTGGCTTCACTTCGAATCTCCAATTGGCTATAACCTCGTAAGCATATATACCTTAAGAGTACAGAGATAGTAAACAACTTCTTCTATAGTGCCCATTAACGGATTATTGATATATGTTAACCGCCAAACCGAATCTAACCTAACCTCACATAAGTGAAGTTGCCTTTTTGTGAAAGAAAATTTACCAAAATCGCTATTCCAGTTCTTTAGAGGTAGTTGGGCTTATAACTGTTTAAGCTTCTTCATACCATGCAAGATTATTAGAACCTAGTCTTATAATACTATTAAAGCTACTTCATATTCTCCACTATCCTTATGTACGTTACTACAGCAACCAGCGACAGTACAAATCATCCGTTTTTAGCATTTAATATTCCATGCAATTTTCTTCTTCAGCCGCTTAAGCACACATACACATAGCAAGAGACACACACACACATACAGGCATACACATGTATGTCTAATAAACAGAGTTCCACATGTGTATTCTCCACAAGCATAAACTAAGTAATGCGCCTTTCTTTTGTTCCGCGCCAATCGCATTGTCTGTCTGTCTGTCTATTTGTCTGCGCGTTCTTTGTCTAAGCTTCTGTCTGATTGTCTGTGCTGCTTCGCATGTGTGAGTGGATGTGTGTACATGCATATGGCATATCGTTCGTTTGTTTGCTTCCTTGCCCACCTTCATTTTGCCAGCAGTTTGTGTCATTCTTTGCCTCGCCATGACAGTTGAAATTCCCTTTGGCCATAACTGACCCTGAGAGTCGAGGACGTCCGCGTGCACGCTATCGCAAAGTCATCAAAACCGCTTGTTGCTATCCACCTTCATGGACTTTAGGGATATTAAAAGTCAACGAAGCATTTATTTGCCAGCACACATTCTATGTGTGTTGTGTTGTTGTAACTTATATGCAGTGGTGGCTAGTTGGTGTGAGCAACCTGTAGGAAAAAATTTAAAATACCATATATGTATATTTATACCATAATTTTACAAAATAAAATTTTTAATATTTTGATGCAAATACCAGCTGAATCAAATTTGATCCGTACTGGCAAAAAACTATAATTTTATTCGGCAAATTTTTTGAGCGCCATTCGTTGGATAGTTCAACGCTTTCAATGTCATATTCATAAAAATACGATGGATTTGATGAATGTAGGGTCCTTATCAAGCATCTCTTTTCCCACATGGACTGCATTTTCGCAAAATATTCAGGTCTTTTGGTAAGTGTCTAGCATTGTTAGGTTTCATACCCAAAACATAACCAATACATTAACCAAAATATTGACATTATACATTAACCAAACAATAACAAAAACGTGTTGAATCGATTCACAGATTCTGAAACAAATTCAGACCTCAGTGGTCTAAAAGAAATCGTGTTTGAACTTAACACTCAAACAGATTGGTTCGCAAAAAGGTGCCTATGTTCCATTTAGAAAGTTCAGGTTGATTATCGACTTTACGCCTTCACAGCACGAAGTCAGAGAGGTTGACTTATTTCCAATGTACAAAAATTATGCCAATTTGAGAAGAGAATCCTTAAACGATTTTTCTGGCAATATAATAGATAAAATTTCTTTAAAATAAATACATTTCTAACTCCCCCTCATTTCATGAAGGTTGCTATTATTGATTATTTATACAAAATGAGAAAATTCGCAGACCTTGGAGGCTTAAATTTACTTCAGCAAGAGGTTCTTTTATAACATTATAGTTTCCCTGAAGTAGAGTCGTCACTTCTTTACATGTGGCTCCCAATCTAATCTACATTCTTCAGCTGTCACTTTCCTTACAGGGTCTCTCGGATAATATATAATATAACATATCTATAGTGCTATACTCATAATTATAAGTACACGTGGACAAAGTATAAATACACATTGAAGTTCTAAGTATGATTGGTATAGAAGGTAGCGTGGCAGCAAGGATATGTGTTGGCTGTTTCGCTCAAATTTATGGCATTTAAATTCTTATTTATATTGAGCGCTAAATGCAAGGAAATCTACTGGAAGGGACAAATGAACCACCATATAATTAAATAAAAATATCTTATTTATAAATGGAAGGACGGAAATATTGCGGAAAGAAATTTTATTGCACTCAGAAAGTAGAGGGAGCTTCAAAATAGATGCGTTTAAATAAATAGCTTAGGTACCTTTCAATAATATTTTGGTAATTAAAGCCTTAATTGAAATGATACATGCCAAATGATTAGATAATTTAAATAATTGATGTGAAATTTTTGATAATTTCTTATTTATTTACTTTAAATCTGATAATTTCTTGATTACTGCTTTCAGCGTAATTTTTACTTGATTTCAAAAATTATGGTAATACTCAATTTATAATTTAGAAAAAACTAATTTTAGGCTATATCAATTAGGAAAGTCAAATATATTGCGAATAACTAACGAATGAATTTATTTTTTCTCAATTTGGTTTTACTTGATTTTGGAAAGTCTCAAAGATATCTCAAAAAATTAGTGCAAAAAATTGTGTATGACATTAAAGTCATTTAGCCGGTTTTTTACAATCGTAAATTATAAAAATTATATCACAATTCGCTAGCTAAGGATTCCAAAAAACACGCTTATATTGTCGCCTGCACAAATTCATATTGTCATCACTGCATACCCAAGTAAAGTAATAATAATCTATATTAATCCATAAAAAGCAAAATGGGCGGAATGTCAAAAAATGCCAATGATTTGATTTACTCAAATTACAACATGAAATTCACACTGTCGCGTAATTTAAATTAATGTAACTTATTATGATGGTCCAAGTAAAATTTTAGTATGCGTCTACTTTGATATGGTTTCGTACTAGAGAAAGTGGGCAGCATGGCGTATGAGTGATATTTTCAGCATTGTGTGCATGTAAGTGCCCTCAGGCTTACTGTTAACTAGTTATTTTATAGTGACATAAAATGAAGCATGGAAAATTACAATCGGAAGATTAAAGGGATATTACTAAAGGGCCGTAAGTAACCAAAATTGGGAATAATGTGATTTTTTTTTTGGTTCTAATCAGTTTGGTGGGTTTAATATTTGAAGGTAAGGACAAAAGTCTATTCTTCAGTTTAACATTCATACACTTTAGTTAAGTAATATGATAGTTAAATTAAAGATGATAATCATATATTTCGATGAAACCGCATTTCTGATCGGATATGAATCAATGTGAAGACGAAATATTTGTGATTAAGCGCTATATTTTCACATTCTAAAACAATAAGATTTTTATGTTAATATTAGTACTGTAACATTGCTGCTTAATGTTTTACGACGCTACAGCAACACCAGCAATTTATAGGGTCATTAAAAATTACAGCAGGGGTGGGAGCTATAAATAGCATTTAGTCTGGCAGTCAAAGCTCACAAATAGAAGAACATTCCAGTCTACTAAACACTAAGCAATAAACGGTATTTTGAGCCATCAGATCAACGCTTTATCAATTATCAATTTCCAACCGATTTTTGGCACATATGTATATACGAGTGTCCTTTCCCACTTGGTTTACAGAATCTGCCGATAAATCCTTAAAGTTCACGAAATAATATAATAGTAGAAATAAAGTTAAACATTTTGATAATATAACAGACCTGTTCATCTCTAAAGCTTGTGAACTCGGCTATAACCGCATAAGCAGTGTCTAGGCCAATAAAGAAGAAGCAGTACATCTCTAACGGCGCTTGAAAATAAATTAGACAAATGGCGGCTAGGAAAACATATTTAGCATCATTGGCACTTAGCCTCAGAATGCATTGTGACCAGAAAAAGATTTCGGTGAATTTACTGAGTTATTTTATAAGTAGTTAACCAATACTTTCTTTACGAATTCATCTATACATACCATCGTCATAAAATCAGTGTCTAGAGGCTTGAAAAGGATTATTTTCAATGTAAGTTCAGGTATATTTTAGCTATTATCTTTGACGAAAAGAACAACCCTTCCTAAGATCAATGCCTTTTGGTTAGGTCAATGATCATTTCGTTTATCTTTAGCAAGGACCACAACCCTTCTAACGAGAGTTAAATGCCATGTGATTTTTCATTTACTTTTAGCAAAGAAAACAACTTTCCCTGGAGTCATTGACCTTTCTTGAGATCATTGACCTTCGATCGGATCAAAAACCCTTTTTTTTACCTTTAGATCGATGAACCATTTGTTTAATTTTAGCGATGACCACAACTCTTCCTGAGCTCAATGACATTTGTTGAGATCAATGAAATTTGTTGTAAACTTGGCGCGGACAACAATCCTATTTGAAATCAATTAGCTTTGTTGAGGTCAGTTAGCTGTTTATTTATATTTAGCTTGATCAAAAAGCCTTAGCAGCTTCAACATTAGAATTTTTGACTCTGACATAGGTCATTGACAGATGCGTTAAAGTTAAAAAAAAACTGTAGGAAAATTTTATTTAGGTTAAGAGGATTAGAACAAGATCTGGTGCTTTTATTATTTTAAAAGATATCTTTTCAGAACTCGACATAGATTATTGCTCAGGCTAGTGCTGCAATATCCGAAGAAATTCACTAAATCGGACTACTATAGCATATAGCTGTCAAACGAACTGACCAATCAAAACCAAATGCCCCCAACTTTAATATAATTCCAGCTCAAATTATTGACCCTGAAACCGGGGCTTCAACATGAGCCTTAGGAAGTCATAAGTGGACCAGTAAGACAAACCTTTTTATTTGTCAACAACATTTTTACTTTAAAAGGTGATCCATTTCGAGATTCCCTACTTTTTTTTTTAAAGAAAAAACACAGAAAATTCAAATTTAATGGGGAATGTTTATTATCATTCGAAAGAACATTCTTCGGCATTTATTTTTTGAGGATTACCTCTTTCAAATGTTGGCCGCGCTACGTCTCAAATGGTCCAACCATTAAGTCCAAATTTCGATGACTCGTCCGACCATTTCGCCTTACTGGCAGATGACTCGTGTGACGTTACGTGTTGCTTCAAGGCCTGAGTGGAAGCGGGATTGTCCGCATAGACTTTACACTTTACATATCCTCAGAAGAAGAAGTGTAGCGGTGTGATATCCCACAATCTTGGTGGCCAATCGACCGGCCCAACGAGCTTCAATTTCAGGCATCAAATAGTCGGTTATAATGACGCGATAATGGTTACGTTCTCATCCCCATAATTTTGGAGGAAATATATATGATTCTACTGGCCCACGAACCACATCAAATGATTGTTTTTCTGGATGAAATTGCAGCTCCTGAATCTCTTCAGGTTGCTCTTCGTCCTAAGCGTGGCAATTCCGAAAACGTCGGATCTTTTGGTCGCCTGGGAAGATCGAGCGGCTTCATTGCTAGCATAAGCTTTACTTTGTATGCCTTCAATTTTTGATCTCGACGTAAAATGCGTCAAGTCGTTCCATATGTCAGTCCAGGTTACTGCGAACGACGCCGACTGTTCACGGTCTTCCTATACACCCTCAGCTACGGCTACTATATTTTTTTCACTGCTGGACGTGGTCTATTCGGTCGAATATTTTTCAAAAATGAATGCTGGGTCCCAAGATGGGTGATGTTGTTGTGAATAGCACGCTCAGTAGGCCGGTTGTGTTGACAGCCATAAGTTGAGCGAAGCAAAAGAAATTCTTTACAGAACGTGAATTTTTGTAATAAAGTTGAATGATTTGTAAACGTTGTCCAGGCGTAAGTCTTTCCATGAAGAAATGCCAAACAATGCTAAATAAAAATAACATGACAGCTTGACACGACTCACGCGTGATCTGTCAAAAAAAAATACTATTGAAAATGTACCACCACTTGGATCACCCGTTATTTTTAAAATATTTTTTTTTTAATCGTTCACACGTGAATTTCTTTACTAGAATTTTTTCGTAGAAAATCGGATTTTACAGCATATTTACAGTATTATAGCCAATAATACGAAATAAGGTATAAATCATATCAAATATAATTTGTATTTCCTTATCGTCTACTTCTCAAAAATTAGGCACCCACAAATTTCCCGCCATTACTTTGCTTTAAGCCGATTTCGTTCACTTTTTAGGGTAGAAATTTGAAAGGAAATTTTGCTTCCATTTCCACAACTTTGAGTTTTTGCTTACGAACTAAAAATATACAACAAATAACTGACGAAAGTGAGCAAAGAAGATAAGGAAAGTGCTTAGGCATGTCTAAGACGGATAAGTAGAAATTTATGATGGGGGTAGCAATCATTGTAGGAGCAGAGAAGGGAAGTTAAAGGAGTGGCAAAAGCATCGCAATCAAATCCCACAAGTTGCGCGCTGCGGAAGCATGAAAAGTTTAATTTCCAAAATAGGTTGAAATAGAGCGGAAAGCAAATATTTGACAGACACCAACACAACAACACACACGCAAAGCGGCAGATATAACGGTGATATTAACAGCGAGCAAACAAGAAAGTGGGTGTGTACACAAATGGGGGTTTCCACACACACACACACACACACACACACGCCCATTTGCTTAAGCAAATAGGTAAATATTATAATAGTTGCGAGTTAGAAGCCTAACGGCTCAAGTTGGAGGTGCAAAGGAATTGGGCTTAGCGAAATCTAATAGATGTGTAAGCTCCATTTTAATCGAGGTGAATCCGGTCTGTGAGTGAGAATATGTTTGGCGTGTACTGTGAGGGTAATAAAAGGCAAACAGCAGAGCTAAATTTAATATTTTTCTGGACAAAGGAATTTCCAAAAAATTATGATAAATTATGGACTAAAATTTGCAGCAAAAAGTTGAAACATTTCAATTAAAATGTCTGTACTTAAAAACAATTTGCGCCTTTTCGCCATCGTGATGGACATTTACGCTAAGTGACACTGACAGGCAGACAGACAAGTCAGTGCCCGCCGTCGACAGTCGGAGCAAAACAAAAGCGAGTAAAAAATAAATAAAGAAGTGTGCAAAAACAAAGCTAAAAACCAAACAACTATTTATACTTAAATATTTTATTTAACCCACATCAACTCTCTCCAGCATTTCTGAGGCAAAAAGTGCCAACAAGGGCAATAACTGTACAGGGTAAACATTTAAAAGGTAAATACCCAGCGAAAACAAAGCCAACTTAGAAAACAGAAGAGCAAAAAACTTTTGGGTAAACAAAACGCAATTGAAATTAGCATTACACACACGCACATACACAGAGAGAGATTCGTGTATATTAGTGTGCGTGTGCTTAAGTTTGGTTTCTAGCGGCGTGTCAACAAAAAGGCACACACTTCGGCGCCACAAAGCAAATGTGCCATTAAACGGTATTGTTCTTTGATTTTCACACACGGCAGCAAAGCAAAAAGTAGAAAAATATAAAATAAAATAATAGCAAAATAGCAAAAACAGTAGAATACACTTTAGCTAAAATAAATAAATAAATATGAATAAAAAATGTAGGAAAGTGAAGCGTTTACTGTAAAATCTGCTAGTCAATAGTTCGAGAAATCTTAGCAAATATAAATTTAAAAGTTTATATACTTTAACTTATTTAAATAAGATCAAAACTGACCCGCACTAACAAAATACTACTTTTGCTCGCATATTGATTCAAATCTTTATTATCGCCTTCAAAATAGGCTCGTGAGTCAACAAAAGCCACTAACGCTTAATCCAATTTCCCATATACTTGTTATAACGCTAGACCGGGATGGCCTTCACTGCCTTCAGCGAATTTTGGTCTCTTCGGTACCGGCTAATTTTTTGAGCCCCAGTAGCTAGATTATTGAACAGTTTCGACGACATACTCATAAAGCCACATCTCGGCACAATTAACATTTGAATTTACGGTCCTCTGCTAATTTGTGAAGCTCTCTTTTTTTGCTCGACATGGTTTTTGCAAAAAATTCTGGTATTCTGACAAGATACATGACAGGCTTCATACCCAAAACATTAATCAAAATGGTTGAGTCGCTCCATAAAAGAAGAATTTTTTAACTAACAGATGCCAGCGTGTCGAGTTTTTAGCATGGGGCATATTTTCGATGACTTCACTATTTACATTGAATGCTTTTTACAACTGTGGAATATCTTCCACATTTTATGGGTTCAAAATAAGGCACCATTAATGTAATCAATTGTCATCACTGTTATTCGAACCGAGCAAAAAATGTATCAAAAATTAATTAAATTATAAGGAATAGGCCCTTAGAACACTCCTGAATATTTTTGGAGCGTTAAAGGCTCTACAGAGCATGTTCTAAATAGTATCCATTCAATAGGAGTTGATCTTGCTATACAACGCTCGATCAGAAGCCAGTTCACATCTAGACGGAAAAGAGCAGAATGGAACGTCGCTAAACTGACTAAGAAAGTCGCTAGAGGTATTCCGCAAGGTGGAGTGCTATCTCCGTTTCTATGGATATTGGTACTAAATAAACTGCTAAGGAACTAAGATAGTGGTATATGCGGACGACATTTCCATCTTAATAGCGGGTAGGTGTCTACAGACTCTTACCAGTGTTATGACCACCACTCTCAATACAGTCCAAAATTGGGCATAGCAAACGGGTCTGGAGTTCAAGCCGAAGAAAACGGATCTGCTTCTGTTCACAAGAAAGCACAAAATTCCTCTTTGGTGGTTCCTTTCTATAAATGGAACACGATTCTCTCTAAAGGACCGTATTAAAGACCTCGGGATAGTCTTTGATAGCAAACTGCTGTGGAAGCACAACGTGGAAGAAAGAGTGAGAAAAGCTAGCAATACTTCATATGCGTGTAGACAAATGCACGACACAAGCTGGGGGATCTGCTATTGCTACACCAATTCTGCTCTACGGCGCAATAGGTTGATAGACAGGCCTACGAAAATCAACCTAATGGAAGCCAATGGAAAAGGGGTTCAGAGGCTCGCTGCGCTGAGCTTTAAGAACAACTTCAACGGAGGCTCTTGAGCTGGTACTAAATCTGCCACCAATAGACCTCTACGCTGAAAACCGCGCAGCAAAAGCGGTGAGATGACTACTGGCTGTAAGAAAATTTACAAATAGAACTTTTGGACTGCATGATCCCACCTTTCAACTTAGGAAAAATGTTCAAAGTAACCACAGAAAATTCGGCTAACGTAAAGGTATGTTAGCTACGCGCAACATTCTAAACATTTATACGGATGGCTCGAAAAGAGACGATGGCGTTGGTGCGGGAATATACTGTCCAGAGTTGAGCACAAGGCAGCCTTTTAGGTTTCCGGACCACTGCAGTATATTTCTAGCTGAGGTCTTTGCTTTTGTGAAAGCAGCAAACAAGGCAGTAACCTCGTATCGCATATCGGCAGGAATTGCCGATGAAGTAGACGAGAATGGTGTACGGCTAACACCAGGCAACGTGTGCATGTCTATACGACGATCTGGACAGAAGTATGGTAAAAAAATCTAGACCCGATGGAATGAACTACCTGTGTGCAAAACTGCAAAAGTGATGTGCAAAACGGTAGATTGGAAGTACACAAAATTTCTATTGGCACTCGATAAAAGTGACTGTAGGAACATGATCGGAATACTAACTGAGCACTGTCTGGTGGCGACACACGTCCGTGAGTGCGTATACGATTCTTAACACCATTAAAATTGGTCTGAGTTTTTGAAAACACGTTCGACAGCAAATGTAGGGTTCAGTGGTGTGTGTCTCGGCTAAAAAACAGAAACAATGTAAATTCGAAAATCATTTGACTTAATATTACTTCGAATACTTTTTAGTGTCTCCGAAGCGCATAAAAGGCATTTACGTGATGGCGGATCAGTTTAGGCCTCTAACAACGCCTAATGGTGGCACTCCATACAATTATAAAAAAATAAACATTAAAAGTAGTTGCTTTACTACTTTTCTTTTTGTATGTGACATTTGAGAACTTAAATCAACAAAAAGTAAAATGTTCCACGCGTTGACTCATCAGATGTTGTCACCGTCCATGCCTCTGCTGGTAGCAGGACGGGAATGATGAGGAATCTTTGGAGTTTGGTCTTTGTTCGTCGAGAGAGGACTTTACAGGGGTTGCCTGGAAAGTAATAGGACTGATTTTCTTCCGCCGTGGCTGTACTTCGGAGCGTGCGCGTACCGACTGGATTCGGTAGAGGACGTTTCTAGCTAACGAACAAGCGACTGGTCAGTTGTCTCCGAGCGTCTGGAGAGTCAGGACAAACATTTTCGCGTGACGTGTTTCTGTGAATGGTGCAAGCCGAAAATGCAGCGTTCGTTAGAGCAGAGGTACGCGATTAAATTGTGTGTGAAACTTCGTAAATCTGCGACAGAGACGTTTGATATGATCAAGTAGGCTTACCCAGATGTTATTTTAGCAAGAAGTGGTGTGTTTCGGTGGCACCAGGCCCTTTTGGAGGGCCCTACCCCAAAAAAGGAAAGAATGGCCTCGCTGAATCGAGGCAGAAGGAACCTACTTTGAAATCATCAATGACGTGGGAGCCAAGTCGTGAGATAAAAACATATTCTCTGATAGCTGTCATTGTTGCAGATCGCTCATATTTTCCGTTTTTTTTCTTTCTTTAGTGCAGTTCTTTCAACTTCGCTATGTGAATATTGAAGTTATAAAACGATTGAGGTTTATTAATAAATGCCTACAATTTGAGTTCATATAGCTAACTAATAATTTCTTATTCTATAACCTCCTATAACTTTCCTCTTTACAGCGTCCTTTAAATTTGTGAAACCACGCTGTGACGCTTATAAACGCAACTACCAACCCTCCTACAAATATGTATCCTTGGATCGCAGTATCCAACAGCTTGCGGCTTTGCTGACTTCTATTTTACCTACTAACTCCTACAACCCTGCCAACTGGCTTTCGCTGGACTTTCATCGCCGTCACCATGTCTACAACCGCCGCTGCGGCACCCACACTTCAGCAGTGCCACACTTGAGGCGGTAATTCGAAGCCACTTCATACGCATAGCTGTAAACACGCGCTACACCCTCGGCAAACACTCGCTATAGGTGTCGCCATTTCCTCCGCCACACTCACAGCGAACTTGTTTTTGTTGTATGTATATTTCTGTGCTCCGCAATATGCTGCGGTACGACCATTGGTCGGAGCCTCTTGCAGTAATTCATTACCAATCTGTCGCTTTGGTTTCAACAACTGGCAACTAAATGAAAACATTGTGCGTGGCATACTTTTAGGCGCGCACTTGCCTTCGCCTCTGCGTTTCAAGCTGAAAATAGTCATAAATTTTGCATCTGTTGCATTCACAGCCTTCATTTGACCATAATTGTTCTACTCCAACTAACCGGTTGTCATTTGAGTTTCCACTTTGCTGCAGTTGCTATTGTTTTTGCTGGCATCGTTAGAGCAAATTCAGTTTGGAGTTACTGATTGCAGCGGCCTTGTCGGTTAGCCATCGGTGGGCAGCTAAGCTGTTGCTCGGACATTGGTACAAATTGTCGCACCAACTTTTCTGTAAACTTTTGTTTTTAGTTTTGAGTTTTTTTTGTGGCATTTTTGTTGTGGTTTGCATGAGGAATATAATCGCAGCATAACGCTGTGCTTATCAGCGAGTGAATATTAAGTATTTGTAGAGATTTTACAGAGAGCGTGGAGAGAGTGAGCATAAAGCACAGCGAGTATGAGCTTTTATCTCGACAGTTTATTATGCACTGTATTAGTACAGTGTTATACATACCGATATAGCAAAATTTTTAAAGAAAATAAGGAAAATGATATATGTACGTTATTTTTGAAACGTAACGAAATGCACAAAAAAAAGAAGTACAAAAAAATTAAAAATAAATAATAATTTCTTTAAACAATCGTTGTTTATTATACTTATAGACCGATTTAAGTATCAAGATTTGCTATTGCCTTGGGGTCATTGTTATTAATTCGTAGCGTGTAAGTGTTTAGTGACGGAGGTATACTCCGAGGATCTTTATATACATAGCTAAATAGCTCAAATAGATGGAAATCTTCAACCAAATACAGGATAACGAAATAGATATGCCAAATTATGACAAGAAAAAAATAAGGATTCAGTACGTAGGTCTAGGAGAAGTTTAAACAGATTTATAGCTGACCTTTTGGAGAACATGCGTTTAAAATGGGTATACCTACAACACTTGCTGTAACTGCAAATACGAAGAGAAGGATCTACACTTTCTCTGTGAATGTTCAGCTTCATTGCGATATTATTGTTTGCTAAGAATTCAGAAACATCATTATTATCATACGGAAACCAACAAGCTTATAAAAACACGTCTAAGCTTAGCGGCTGCTACAGATATACAAGGTTTGAATCAATCGTTACAATTCTTTCAAAATTTCAAAATAAGCTCTTTCTGCGTCGATGCAGCGCTGCCAGCGCGATTTCCAAGCATTAAAGGTGTCACAGAAAGCATTCTATGGAATAGCCTTCAGTGTCAAGGTGCATACTGCTTGGATACCCTATGTCGTCTGCTTGCCATTCATCGGCCTTATCAGCTAAGGAAACTAAAAAAGACCGGGGCCACACGGTCTTCATCAACGACCTCTATCCGGCCCGTCAAAAAGACCTGGTGCCACCGAAATACACCACTTCTGGCTAAAGCAACATCTGGGTAAGCCTGCTTGATCAGAAATACGTCGCGCGAAATTGTTTGTCCTGACTCTCTAGGTGCTCGGAGACAACTTGCCAGCTCTACCGAATCCAGTCGGTGCCCGCACGCTCCGAAGTACAGTCGCGGTGCCCCCGGGTACCTCGCACCTCGTTCATGCGTATCTATAAACTAATTTCCTCTTCTCTCTACTCTCTCTCTATTTACCTTAACAGTCTAGCTTGCTCAACAAGAGGGCAAAAGTGGCGTGAATGAAATGTGAGCCGCACAATTTAAAAGGAATGATATAAGAACTCTGATAGGAGTACTAAAAGGTCAGAGTCAGAGACATGCCATGTCTATCAAAGATCTTCTATGCGATTATATAACTCTATAAGTGCAGTTAATCGCTACTATCAGTCGAAGGTTTCTTGTCGACGCCTCGGAGGTGGTACAGATAAAACTTTTCGTACTGCCGGAATTCATTCGAAGCACGGGGTGATTCAGAGAAGTGTCAATAAAGTGGGGTGACTTTAGTCTTGGTGGTATCACAATGGGCTTCCTCAAGGCCTAGGTGCGTCGTAAGACAGCCACTCTACCCACTGAGAATATTTGGTAATTATATACGAACTGCAACAAAAAATAATACTAAGAATATTACAGACGTAGTAGAGTACAATTAGGTGGCACAGAGTCGAACAGAACTGAACTAAATCCGAAAATATTACTGGCCAACGGTTCGCATTCAGCGAAAAAGATTTAGATAGGCCAGGCACGATTTTGGAATCATATATGGCATATTGCGCTCATCAAAAGTTTTCTTCAATAAATTGATTGTCTCATTGGCTCTATGGCATATAGCATCGTCTTCGTGGAACCACAGTTCATTCACATCAACATCCTCCAATTTAGGCAAGAAAAGGCTATTAATTATGGCTCTATATTTTCATAGATATGATCCCATTTGTAAGAATTTTTTAACTTGTTCTAACTAACGTCTCTTTAGAAACATTAATCTGAAATAATGAAAGCTTGATTCTGCTTCATGCCTGAGGCTTGAAGTTTCACTGCAGTACAACACAGAACTGAATCTAAAACATGTTTTTTGTCATAAGAACTTTACCTCAAGCTCAACCTCAACATAACCTCACTAAACTTTTAATTCAAAAATTTATGGTCAATTTGACACTATTAATGTAGTTAAGACTCAATATCACCACAGAGACACATCTGTTGACAATAGCTGTGTCATCACAGTGTTTCAAGGCCTTTTGGAGAGGCCTTCCGACTTTTTTTTGTTATCACATTCCATATTGCACACAACAAATATTTTGTATGATTCCATATAACAACCATGTGACCAACTGTCACTGCAACACACACACATACACGGGCAAAGATACTCGCAGATATTATCGCCTTTCAACAGGCTGTTGCTTCGGTTCATCTTTATCATTTTTTTGCAGACAAGAATGATAGCAGCACAACAACTAACAACAACAACAGCAAACTGATACATGCAATATGCCAGGGTTATTGAAGTTGTGAGAGGTCAAAAACGGAGGCCCACTGATAAGAGGTATCAGTGCTGCACAGCATTCGCGAGCTTACTTGCTCTCACTTTCACACTATGTTCGAGCTCTCCTCTCAAGAGCTTTCATCTGTTTATTATTGGAGACTTCACTGGCGAGGCGACGCAGCATCACAACAGCTGATTGCTGCTGTTGTTGTTGCACACATAAACGAATAATCACGCTACAACAATAACAGCAACAATATTGTCAGGGTTTAGAAGCAACAGCATCAACGGAGTCAGAGTGGTTGTTCGACGTGTTGGCAGCAGCATCCACATCGGTCCCGTTTTCGGCATCTCGGCAGCCACAAGTTGCCATCTCGTGCGCTGTGCAACAGTAGCAGACGTGTTGCTTTCAAGAACGGACGTGGTTAACGGACGAAATCGCAAAGCGGTCCAAAGTGAAACTCAGCCGGAAGTGTACATCCGCACGCACACACACACATACACAGAGAAGGGAAAGCGCAGTGCAACCCAGCTGGGAGGCGCTCACTTCCAACGACAACGTACTTAAACACACACATACATACATAAGTGCGTACAAATTTGTGTGTACATGCGTATGTGTGTGCTCACATACACACATACATACATATGTTGATGTGTCGTAGTAATTTTGAATATTGCTGTGCAAAAAGCGTTTAAAGCGTTTGTTGATAGAATTCTTAATCGAAAATCAAATATTTCATGAAAGTGAAAAGTCAATGGAGCACCAGTGAAAGTGCGCAGAGAAAGTGAAATAAGTGAATTTCATCTAAATTAGCCAAAGGCTATATGTTTGCTGCTGCTCTCCCCAATCGAAAGCCAAAAAATTTAATTTCTGCGTCTGACGTGCCATCGACAGCTCAAAAAAAGAAAGAAAGAACGTAAGAAAACACAACAACAATAACAAAAAAGAAAACAACAAAAAACAAAAATAAATTAATTCCACAACAACATACGGTAGATGGCAGAAAGTGCGTGTGATTGCTGTTGGTGTTGTTGCTGCTGCTGCGTGACTGAATGCTTGCAACCCCCAAATATTCAAGCCAAGTGTAGGACCGAGGCGCGCAAACCCGTTATAACAGTGGTTCCCATTCCCATTTACATAGTACTATTTGCTGTTGTTGTTTTCAGTGCTTGAAAATAGCGAGAAATCAAATTCTTATTCAGAAACACGTGCGAGTGTGTGTGTTTTGTGTTGTTGCTTGTTACCTTGGCCTTGCAAGAAGCAGCAACAGCTGAGCTACCACTGCCCACCTGCGCGCGCTGTTGCCTCTGTTGGCGTGGTGTTTTCGAAAAGAAATTCTATGTAAAAGAATGGTGAAAATTTGGTGACTGTCCCGAACAGAAATGTGACAATTTTCGACAGTGAATAGTCTGGCGTAAGCGAAGCTTTGTTAGGGCAGTTGCAAGTTGACATAACTCATTAAAAAGTTTATAGCGAATGGAGAAATATAAAGCGCAGTGAAATGTTTTTGGTGTAAATAAGAAAAAAATAAGCGAAATTAAATTATTGTAGAAAAAGTTGAGAATGATGAAACTTTTTGGTAAAAATATAATAAAATAAAAAATAAATAAAAAATATTATAAAATAATAACAAAATAGAATAATATAGAATAACATAAAAAAAGCAAATTAAATTTATTTTTTTGTGTTATAATAAACTAACAAAAAAATAAATAGAATAAAATAA
Organism: Bactrocera neohumeralis; assembly: GCF_024586455.1. NCBI lineage: Eukaryota > Metazoa > Arthropoda > Insecta > Diptera > Tephritidae > Bactrocera > Bactrocera neohumeralis. The sequence continues at coordinate 10,219,917 of NC_065921.1, forward strand.
AATAAAAATAAATAAAAATTAAATAAAATAAAATAAAACAAAATAAAATAAAATGAAATAAAAAAAAAAAAAAAAATAAAATTAAAAAAAAAAAATACAAAAAAATAAAGAGAAAAAAAAAAAATAAAATAAAAAAAATAAAAAATAAAAAAAAAAAAAAAAATAAAAAAAAAAAAATTAAAAAATTTAAAAAAAAAATTTAAAAAGATTTAAAAAAAAGTGAAATAAAAAAAATAAAATAACAAAAAAAAAAATTGAATAAAATAAAAAAAAAATTAAATTAAAAAATTAAGTGAAGTAAAAAAAAATTAAAACACAATTAATAAAATTTGGTATAAAATAAATACAAACGAAATATAATAAAATAAAATAAAAAAATAAAATGTAATGACAAAAAAATAATAAAAAACAAATAAAAACAAAATAAAATATAATGGAATAAAATAAAATTAATAAAAATTAATTTAAATAAAAATAAAATAATTTTAATAAAGTATAAAATAAAATAAGTTAAAAAAACGTTAATTAAGGAAAAACAAAAAACGTTAACTTCGGTAAAATAAAATAAAATAATAAAAGTAAATATATTATTATAAATAAAATTAATAAAAAATAATACAAATTAATGTAAGATGAAAAAAAATAAAAGTAATAAAAAATAATTTAATATAAGTTAAGATAAATAAATAAAAAATAATAATTTATAATATTGATATAAAATATTATAAAAAAATAAGTTAAAAAAATGTAAATAAAAAAAAAATACAAAAACAAAAATCCCTTAACACAAATAAGAAACTTTCCGCGCAAGAACTTGATTTTGATCAGTTCGTCGGTCAGTTTGTATTTCCAGCTATATGAGCAACTTACATTTATGGACTACTTATACCGTTGTTTTGGGTAATACTCTTTGTCAAATAACGCGAAAATATATTATCAAATTTTTTTTTTGAGAATGGCAACTTAGTTTCGATCGATCAGTATTTATCGCATATAGCTATGCTCTAGTGGCCCTATCTAAACAATTTGTTCTCAGGTTGCGCGTTCCTATAAGCAATAAGTCATGGCAAACTTTGTGAAGATAGCTTGACAAATAAAATAAAAGCCTATCAAGGACTGGATTTTGATCGTTCAGTTTAGCTGACAGCTATATGATAGAGTAGTCCGGTGTCGGCGATTCCAACAAATGAGGAGCTTCTTAGATAGAAAAGAACAAGTGTAGATTTCCAGATCGATATCTCAAAAACTCAGTGACTTGGTTGCGTATGTTCGCGGACACAGCTTAATCGACTGAGTTCGTCACGTTGAGGATTTATGTATATATTTTGTAAACCTCAGACGTTTTCCCTTAAGTGTTACAAGCATGGTGGTACACTGTTCACCGTATAAATTTAAGAAAGTGAAGCAAATTGAAATTTAATTTTTTACAGTATGTGGAATTCATAAAATAATATAAAACGGTGATTTTCGGAGTTATTTAAAAAAAATCAAGTCACATAATTCCGATGACATTCATTTTCATTATAAATCATGTGTTGTTCCAACAATAATTCGTTATCCGTACATTTGTGATGCATTAAACTTCGCTGAAACTAAAAAAAAATACAACCACGTTGTATAATATAAAGGATGATCTATTTCGAAATTCCCTACTTTTTTAAAGAAAAAACACGGAAACTTCAACTATAATGGGGAAAAATATGAAATCATCTGCTCACCGAAGTGTTTTCTCAATGAATCCATTGATTGATGCGATGTGGGGGAGTGGCGCCGTCTTGTTGAAATCAAATGTCGCCGAGTTGATGAGCCTGTAGACCGAAGCGATGTCGCTTGGGAAGGTTGAGCGGCTTCTGTTCGTGCTCAAGCTGTACGCTTTTCATACGTCGTTCCATATGTCATTCCGCGTTGCTGCGAACGGTGCCAAATCGACTCTCCATGGTCTTCATTTACTCTCTCAGCTTCGGCTGCTATATTTTCTTCACTGGATGTGGTGTATTCGGTAGAATAGTATCCAATAATGAATGCGGGGTCTCTAGATGGGTGATGTTGTTGGGAATAGTACGCTGAGCCCATTAGGTTGACTATAAGTTGAGCGAAGCGCGCAAAACACATTTTTTACAGAACGCAAATTTGCATTATAAAGTTGAACGATTTGACAACGTTGTTCAGACGTAAGTCGTTCCACTATGAGATGCCAAACAATGCTGAACAAAAATAACATGACAGCTTGACACGACTCACACGTGATCTGTCAAAAAAACCAGCTATTGAAAAAAGTACCTACATATACTTGGGTTACCCGTTGCAATAAAATATATTGCGATTGAGTTTTAAAAATAGATGTAATTTAGTTAAAAGCCTTTGAAATTTCTTTTAGTGTGAACATATTGAATCGTTATTAAAATTATATATACTTACTGTGCATAGAAGAGCAAAAAAATGAGCAAGAGAGATGACGGTAAATTGTAAGCTTTTAACTTGATTACTGTTTCGAATTCAATACTTCTGTAAAAATTTAAATTTCACTTAGACTGCAAAAATCGAAAATACAATACATTTAAAGACTGCTCGATGCTTTTGAAAGTGTTGGAAGCAAAAATTGAATCGGGACTTACAGTTAAAGTGCAAAGAAACTAATTTCATGCATGAAAAATAAAAGTGATTTAAAATATATGAACAGTACAGTTTCAATTCAAGCCTGTAGCTTTATAACTTCGCTTGTCAATATTGTAACTTGAACAAGCCTGTAAAAACTCGTCGCCTAAAAATTAGCTAAATGTGAGTTTAGATTTCCGATCTACGGACTTCATAGTACGTCATCCACCTCAGTAGGGTGATTTGAGCTTCCATGATTGATTTATGTAGCTCTCTGAGAAGTTTGTTGCTTTTTCTGGTAGTCAAAAAGATTAAGCTTTATCAGTGAGAATTTCCACTGGTGTTTGGTACCACATTTGGTATCAAAAATAAGTTGCTGGCATGGTGAGTTATTTCGAGGTTCCCTAGTTAAAAAAAAAAATTAATGGGGAATGTTCATTCTTTGGCATTTAGTTTTTGAAGATTACCTCTTTCAAATGTTGACCGCGGCTATGTCCATTCGTTGAGTCCAATTTTCGATGACTCGTTCGGCATTTCGACTGGAAACTGGCGAATGACAAGCGAGATGTTTTACTCCAAGGCCTGACTTTCCATATTCTCACAAGAAAAAGTTTAACGGTGTGATATCACACGATCTTGGTGGGTAATCGACCGGCCCAAAACGTAAAATTATGTATTCACCGTATTGATCACTCAATAAATTTATTAACTGATGCATTGTGTGGGAAGTGGAGCAGTCTTGTCATAATCAAATGTCGCCGGGATCACGAGCTTCAATTTCAGGCATCAAATAGTCGGTTATAATGGCGCAATAACGGTCGCCATTGACAATTATGTTCTCAACGGCATCATTTTCGAAGAAATATGGACCGACGATTTCACCGGCCCACAAGCTACAACAAACCGCTGTTTTTTCAGGATGAAATAGCAGCTCTTGAATCTCTTTAGGTCCTTATCGCTTAAATAAATCAGTAATGGAATAAATATTTTGAGTAGTGCGAGTGCCTTATCTTTGCCATTTCACCAGAGCGTCCATAGTTTACAGCAACCATATTATTCGTTCTATAAAATCTACTACAGTTCAATGAACCATTTTTTCTTACTCCACTTTTTACATTCTACGGTCCAAAACCTTCTCATACTGGAAAAAGGTTGATATTAGTATCTCATGCTTAAGATATGTATTTGAAATTTTGCACACGTGCTTCTCTCTTCAAGAAACTGCTCATTTGTCGGAACTATCAATATCAGATCACTATAGCTTATAGCTACCTTACAAAGTAAACGATGAAAATATCGTTTTTGCATGGAAAACAAATTATTTAACGAGATATCTTCATGAAATTTGACATAGAATATTTTTAAAGACAATGCTACCATCTCCAAACAAATTGTTCGAGTTTGGACCACTGTAGCATATAGCTGCCATACAAACTTATAGATCATAATCAAGTTAAATATATTTTTATACCCTTTTATACTACAAGAAATGCACCTGTGAATGGTATTGTTAGGAATTAATGCCTACATATCTTATATGCAGCCAAAATTAAGGGTTTATCTTGTTTTTGCTTTTTTTTCAATTTGTTATGAAATGTTACGTATACGCCCAGCTGCCCAATGACAAGTTAAACCCAAAACAAATCCAAATCCTTACTGTTTAATTTTTGGCACACAAAATTTGTGGAAAGCAAAACCGTTATAGCTTCTAAGCAGCATTTTTTCATAATTTTCTCTCATGCACATAATAAATCTTAATCATGTCCTTTTTCCTCCTCTTTCCAACACACATTTTGACAGGCTGAATATTATTTCATTTTCTTATTTCGCCAACAAAAGCGGCTTCAAAACTCATTAAATTACAATTTGCACAAAACGCAGCATAAAACGCATAAATATGACAATGACGGAAAATGCTGTGTGAATTTATGTGCGCAATTTGTTTAAGTGAAATTGGGTAAACGCTGGGGAATTGCACAAGCAAGCAAACATTTATACTTGTATGTGTGCAAAAAAATGCTTTAAAGCGTGCATTTGATTTTTATGTACTGAGAGCAAGCCGCAAGCGGTGGCTGGCGACAATAAATACTGTAAATGCCGGATGACAGTTGCCAATTGAAAGTGAAATTTAACACATTTTTTCGGCAAACGAAAGCAGAGACGGAAAATAATAACAAAAGCGCGCATAAAATCATATGCACAAAGGAAATTAAATAAATATACATTTATGTGTGTGCATTGTTGTGGTGGTGGAGGAAAAGTGAAATCAAAACATTTGTAAATTTGATGCCGACGGCGGTGGCGGTGGCGGCTGCTGGCGCTTGCTTCAAAGCGCTGCTGAAGTGTACACAGCAGCACAAACACACTCACATACACATATATATGTATATATGTGTGTATGAATGTATGTATGTATGTATGTATATGCTTCCATGCATACAAAAATATGCAGAAAAGGCGCAGCACTAACGACAATCAAGCGCAAACTTACATTTTTCGCTTACATTTGCATACTTTAAGGCGCATACAAGAATAAATGTGCTTGTATGCGTTTAGTTCGTGCTTGTGAGGCTTGCAGTGAATACTAAATTTTAATATTTGCTTTTAACCATTCAGCCACTATACAATATATATGGAAATTTTGCGACAACAACAACAAATTCATATCATACGCAGTGAAGTATATTTAGAGCTTGTAATAAAGCAGCAAGCAAGCACCAGTGCGCAATACATATATGTACAGTAAGCAACTAAGCATGACAAAGACGACGTCCACGTCTCGTTTGGCGCTAATGTGATTGATGTGCTTTGTTATTGTAGCGCTTAGACGTGGCAGATTTACGACAGAGCAGAGAACAAAAAAAAAATCGCGGAAAAATATAAAAAGCGGCAGAATTTGCTTAACAAAAGCGAAAAATCATATAAAGCGTAGGATTTCATGCGCGGAAAAGATGATCCGCAAGGAAAATGTGTAGGAAAGTGTAGAAGAGAATGAGAAAAACCGAGTGTTAAGCGCAAAAAAGCGCGCATTTTGTTATCAGCTGACAGCAAGAGCAGCGAAAAAAGTTACAATCAACTAAAGATACAACAACAAATATTACAATCAAAAACGATAAAAGAACAATAGCAACAAAGCTCCTGCTGACACGCGCCACTACTTCAGCAAGCAGCGCCAAACGTGCAACAACAAAAGAGAAAAAATTGAACCAAAAAATAAGAAATGAAAAGCAAATAAAAAGCACAAGAAAAAGTAAAAGAAAAGTAAACAAAAAGCACGAAGAAAAGTATATAAAGAAATAAAATTACATAATAATAAAATAAACCGTCATACAAGCTGATCTAAGCGGCTGTGTTACATCTGTTGCACAACAGCTTGACGTCGGGCAGCGTGTGAGTCCAGCTTCCTACAACGCTCACGCTGGTAAAAAGGTAAGTGTGCCTTCATTTATATAAATTTGCTATTAAGACTTTCTTATCTGTCTGTTGTTACATCAATTTATTCGTAGCACCTCCATATACACCCTTGTAACCTTGTTGATTTGGGCGGTTGCTCGTGTACAATACAAGTGCTCTTCACAGTGCATCCGCAACTATTTACATATGCAAATGAGTTTGTTGCCGTTAATATTTAAATCACATTAATACTTTTTCTCTGAATTGTTGCTATTTTCGTTTTCCTCTGTTCACTTGTACTTGTACTCGTGCCCGTGACTTGTTTGTGTTAACAGGAAACTTGTATTTATGTAATCATTACATGTGCTCTGCAGTCAGGCATATGAGACAAGGGTTTGAGAGTGAGAATGTAAAAAAATGATAAACAAATGATCTCGTTATCAGAAATGAGGCGTTTGATGAATATGGGACCCTTAGCTCAACTCGGCGTTGTTTTGGTAAAATATTCAGTTGTAGTATTGACACATTTCATACCCAAAACATTAACCAAATTACGTCGAGTCGATCCAGAAGCTATGTTGAGATCCATTGTTTTTACTCTGATGACAACATGACGATTTTTATACTCTCGCAACAAAGTTGCTAAGGAGAGTATTATAGTTTTGTTCACATAACGGTTGTTTGTAAGTCCTAAAACTAAAAGAGTCAGATATAGGGTTATATATACCAAAGTGATCAGGGTGACGAGTAGAGTTGAAATCCGGATGTCTGTCTGTCCGTCCGTCCCTCCGTGCAAGCTGTAACTTGAGTAAAAATTGAGATATCATGATGAAACTTGGTACACGTATTCCTTGGTTCCATAAGACGGTTAAGTTCGAAGATGGGCAAATTCGGCCCACTGCCCACGTCCACAAAATGGCGAAAACCGAAAACCTATAAAGTGGCATAACTAAGCCATAAATAAAGATATTAAAGGAAATTTGGCACATTTGGACGCAATTAGGGAAAAGTGGGCTTGGCCCCGCCCCCTACTAAGTTTTTTGTACATATCTCGGAAACTACTATACCTATGTTAACCAAACTCTATAGGGTCGTTTCCTTCAGGCATTTCCATAATGGAAAAAATGGAAGAAATCGGATAATAACCACGCCCACCTCCCATACAAAGGTTATGTTAAAAATCACTAAAAGTGCGTTAACCGACAAACAAAAAACGTCAGAAACACTAAATTTCACGGAAGAAATGGCAGAAGGAAGCTGCACACAGGATGTTTTTAGAAATTGAAAATGGGCGTGGCGTCGCCCACTTATGGACCAAAAACCATATCTCATGAACTACTCTACCGATTTCAATGAAATTCGGTATATATATGTTTTCTTAACACCCTGATGACATGATGACGAAATACACAAATGGTATTTGAAAAATATGTAAATGACGGATGAAATCGGTTCACAACCACGCCTTCTTCCAATATAAATTTGATTTTGAAAAATTCCATCTCCATCTGATGCCTTCTTATGTATAATAACAAGTCATATTTAAAGATACTACAAATCAATGTTCATTAGGAACCAATGATGATAGCTGGAATAAAACTTTACACAAATACGGTATTTGAAAAATATGTAAATGACGGATAATGAAATCTCGATTATCACTTTATCATGCGAGAGTATAAAATGTTCGGTGACACCCGTTCAAAAACATTTTTTACTTTTTGAACTTGCCCTTCCCGTTACTTGTTATTGATTAGGTTTGCACGCGCAGTTTAAATGGATCAGTCCGGGTCATATTTGATCAGATGGTAAAGCACCTTAAAATCAATTATCATCCAGAAAATCGTATTTTAGTCCCTCATTTCTTTATCTGCTACATGAAAGATGTATACTAAAATTAATTGACTTTTGATTCAGTTTTGAAATTTCAAAACCTTGGTTTTGATCCGATTTTTTGATATCTAACCTCAAATAATTATAACCTGATCTACAATTCCGAATTTTTTGGGGTAAATTTTCTCTCAGAAAATTAAAAAAGCCACATCAAAATCGAACCAATATCAACTCATCGCCGAAAACCGGCACATAAATCAAACTAACGTTAACCAGCGATGATATAAATAAATATTTCAGCAGCTTTTCAACGAAATTTCCTTTAGCATCTTATTTAATAGTCTTATTGTCTTATGAGTTAAAGCTTTTAGCGATCAAAAAATAACGTTTCCGTGAAATTCTCACACAATTTATATATGTATACGTACTACGTATATATGTGGGTATAAGTTTACTAGGTATTGTATTTATAATTACAGTGAAATGGTCAACTTTGTTACTTCCACTGATTAAATTTTCACACATTTTTGCGGAATATTAAAATAATTAAGTGCAAAGTGAATTTGAATGCTCCCTCGGGACAAAAGTATTTAGCTGTCGGCCACAACTCGTGCCACCAGCTGATCCTCCATCAGTAAGAGTTGAGGCCAGCCACCGCTAAATGAAGTGTAAAATTTAATAATTTCATAATTTAGCATGTCAGCAGTTTGTATGACATGAAAACTACAACAGCAACAAGGGAGTAAAGTAACACAGGTGTAATTGAGCGCTTCGAAATGCTTGAGTGGAACGTGTAGATTACGGCAAACTTGTGTAATTAAATAATAATTAAGGCGATGATGTTTAGAACGATGATGTTTAAGGCTAGCTGAAATGACAAAGAAAGGAAAAATTAGTGAAGAGCGAAATGGATGAGAAGTGAAATGTGAGAGTAAAGGTTTGAAGAGGATAAGAAAGGCAACTCTTAATTGTACGCAAACTGAGTTTTTGTGTAGTTTTACATTCTTAAAGGACACTTAGGCATTATAAAATAATATATAAAATAATATATAAAATAATAGTGTACATAAATAATCAACATGACGAGCTTAGTCGATGATATTCAGTTGTCTGTTTATATATACGCGAATTAGTGTTTCAGTTTTGGAGATATCTAGCTGAAAATTTGCATCTGTTATTTTCTCCTCACGAAGCAACACATTTGTTGGAACAGCTAATATCGGAGCCCTATAGCATATAGCTCTTATACAAACTGATCAAACAAATCAAGTTTTTGTACGAAAAACTTTTTAGTTGACGAAATATCTTCACGAAATTTGGCAAAAGTTATTGTCTAAAGCAAGTATGCAATATTTGAAAAAATTGTTCAGATCGGACAACTATAGCACATAGCTGCCATACAAACTGGTCGATCAGAATCGAGTGCTTGTATGGAAACGTTTTTTATTTCACAAGATATCTTCGCTATATTTGGCGAAAATTATTTCTAGGGCCTACACTACAATCTCCGAAAATATTATTCAGATTAGACAACTATAGCATATAGCTGTCATACAAACTGACCGAAAAATATCAAGAAAACAATCTTTGTATACCCTTGAATGTTATAAAAGATGCCAATGTGAAGAGTATTATAGCTGTGGCCCAACCAAAATTAACGTTTTTTCTTATTAGTACCGTGTATGTCGTTTACAAGTCATTCATATTTTTATTTTTAATTTATTACGATTTTTAGGTTAACAGTTAAAATTTTATAAAAATTGTTGTTTTTGTCCTCATATAATTTTTATATACAAAGTTCACCGTTATACAAAAAATTTGCGCTCAAAATGCAATAGACCAGCTAAATATACATACATAAGCCCTTATACGATATATTTATATCTGTTGTCTACCCGGGCGTATGAGTGATTTTAAATCGTTGATTGCTTGCGCGTTTCCATAATAAATTATGTGCATATTAAAATACAACCATAAAAAAATTAATTTGAACATTCTTCACATTCCAATCATGAATTGAACAAAAACATTATTTTTGCTTCACTTTCACTAATGTACTTTTTATAAACCTTTTTTATGATCTGTTGTTAAATTCTTATAAAAAATTTATGCACTAAAACTGTTAACACAAAGCTTAATAAAAAGCGAAATATGCATATTAGCCGATGAATAATAAAAGCTGAAAGATAACAAGCGCATGCCGCGCATTTTCACGCCAATCAATGATTCATTGCAAGAGACAGACTTCGGCCATTTAGCTTTGAGGCTCGTGGACACAAAAAATTTGATTATTTGGAAATAAAATTTATTTATGCGTGGCAAAATGTTAACATCAAATTGTTAATTAAATTCAAAAATATGTGGCGTGTGAAGTGCTTTTATGCATTTTTTATTGAAAAAAATTTATTTATTTTTAATTAGATGTGTGCACATTAAGGTGGTTCTAAAAAATCGAAAGTAATTTTTTAAATCGTGGTTTTCACATTTGCATAATTTTTACTGTTAATGAAGACTTTGCTTGTTTTATTTTACTTTGAAAGATTCTTTGTTAAGGTTTTTGATTGTAATAAAAAGAATACATATGTACATATATCTTTATTTATCTTATGTATGCCGAACATTATTTGCGTTTGTTTTAATTTCAAATACCTAATACCCTCTAAAAATACCATTTAAGTGCTTAAATCGAATTTAAGGTTCATTTAAGAGTGCACTTATCATATTATATAGTATAATATAAAAGAGCCCTCCAATTGATTCATAAATTTATTAACTCTTTAATCGATAATTTTACTTCGATAATTTATCAATTTATGTCGATAACTTCTACTTTTAATTGGATAGTTTCTATTTTTTAATCAACAGTCGATAAATTTAAATCGATAACTTAAAATTTTAAATCGATAACTGATATTTTTAAACCGATTTATGAGCAATGTCATGTAAAATCAATTTGCTTGTCTTTTATGGGAGATTGGGACTAAGGGTCAAGATAAGATTCAATCTATTCATGCATTAAATACTTAATCAGGAAATTAATCAATAATCGATAAATATAAATCGATAGCTAAAACTTTTAAACCGATTTCTCGTCAATGTTATGTAAAATCAATTTGATTGTCTCTGATTGGTGATTTGGCGATTAAGGGGCAAGATTAAATCCCACCTATCCATATATTAAGCTTTAAATAGTTAGTCGAGAAATTAAAATCGATAACCGATAAATTGAAATAGGTAAATTGTTATTTTAAATCGAAAATATTTTTTTAAATCGATAACTTATTATTTTAAATTAATTTTTCAATACATTGTAAGATTTATGTAATTACTGTAATACTTGGAAGCAGAAAAAACAGAAGAGAGCATATGAGAGGTTGAGAGAAAATTGTTACCTACGTTTAGTTGTGCGCTCAGAAAGAATAGGTACGAAAGAAAATGCTTTCAGAGACTATTTGTTCGGATATATCGTTTCTGAAAGATGCTGTGAAATCTTATTAAAGCCAGTAAAACCCGAACCCCATTAAAATACCACAATTTTTGGGCTTAGTACTCGCACGAAGGATTTAAGCGGACTCTTTTAAGTACCCAACAGGCATAAGTACTTCAGAAATCTGATATTTTTTGTGAGGCATTTAAGCGGTATTTATAGCATGTTCTACATATATCTGAAGATAACCTCACCTGAGTGAGCAATAATACTGCCGATGAAGCATTTCTCGCTCTCTTACTTAATACATTACTACATATGGTTGGTAGTGAGGAGAGATTTTATTGATTTATAAAAGCTCTGAACGAGCGTGATAAAAGAATCGTACATTTGAGACGTAAACCACTCTTAAATTGTAGCGTTTAGCTCCTTAGGTGAAGTCATCGAAATAAAATGGTGAATATTATGGTTCTTTATAATATTTGTGTGCGTTAGCTTCAAATCAGACGCCACTAAAGGCTTAAACTTCAATTTTCGATTGTGAACATTAGTCCACAGGAGCTCCTTCCAAAATTGAACGCGCATTGTATAGAATGCGTAGGCTTGGACTTCGAATACTTCGAAAGGAGTGATACTATATTATTTGCTTAGAAACCCCTACAACTGGCTTTCTTCCCACTATGACAGCTATGATAAAATCAAGAAAAAAGCACTCACGCTCACACAACTGAGGCGCGATGGATGGACGATTATCCAAACCAAAAACGAAATTTTTATCGATATTGAGCCAATAAATAATAAAATGCGAATTTTAACGCTTCATAAATTAAATTAAAAGCTCAAAGCGAACGAAAAAAGCAAGTGAAACGGAGCGCAGCACAACGGAAATTCATTAATGGAGAAAATGAAATTAAAAAAGTGCGCAAAATGAATTAATAAAAGTTTAGATATGAGAACTGAAAAATCAACAACAACAACGTGTGAAAAACAAGAAAGCAGCTAATTAAAAGGCGCAATGAAAAGCAATTAAATTTTATTGCAATTTTCAACGGCAGCTAACAGTTAATTGACATTAATTTAGCTTCCCGAACATGCGTGGGAATCCATTGACTAGTGCGCCAAGAAACGTGAAAGAATTATTAAAAAACTGAACTAAGAACTCTTGATTGGTTGAGAGTTGGAAATATATGCAACACGGTTGAGGTGATGTTAAAGGTGTGCGCGCAGCTGTGCACAAACAGGTGCGTGTGTGTGGGTTAAGGCTTGTGGGTGGAGTTTGCACCTGCAATATAGAGTTTCCATAAATTATAATTATTTTTAATTTGTTTTCATTTTCCAATTAGAACGTGCTCTGCTTTGCTATTAGTTTTTCATTATCGAGGGAATGCATTTGGGTTGGTGTTAACCACGTAACTGAGGTATTGAAACTAATGAAATTGATGTTATAGAATAGATATTACAGCTGCAAATGGAAGGTTGCCACATGTTACCAATAAAGGAACTGTGAATGAAACAAAATTTACTAAAGATTGAATGATAGGAATGAGTATCTAAAAAATTATTTTTTAATACGAAAATTATATATTACAGAGTTGCCACTTAATTTTTCAAAGTTAAAAAAAATTTCATAGTTGGCAATGTGTAAAAAAAATTTCAATGCTATTCAGAGTAAAGTTTTGAATAAAAATTTAAATAGTGTTGCCACATTTATTAAATTTTGCATATGATTTAAATAATTTGAACACTAAAATTAGCACAATTGTCATTTTAAATGACTTATATGTCGAAAGTATTAATATAAAATGCCGCCATGTGAGGCTGCCACCTGATTTGAAATATAAATGCTTCTTTGTTTTTTGTTGTCAATTGCATTAATTAAGAAAACATTTAAAATTAAAGTAGCACTAAATTTATTAAAATTAGACAAAATTGAAATATTTTGTGACTAAATTATTAATTTGAGTAAAAATATCGATAGTGCTGCCACACTCAATAAATTTCGAATATATGTACAATTAAAATACTATAATTGACACAATTGCAATTTTGAACTACTTATGACAAACATATGTACATATGTCAGAAGTATTAATATAAAATGCCACCATTTGAAGCTGCCACCGTTTTTGGAATATAAATTTTTTTATTGCTAATTTCATTATTTAATAAATAACATAAAATTGATTAAAATTGTACAATATGATTATTTAAAGAAAAATTTGGGGAAAAATATCTATAGTGTTGCCACACTTAAAAAATTGCGAATATATATTAAATAATTAAAATACTTCGATTAACACAATTGTAATTATAAATTTCTTATATTTCGAAAGTATTAATATAAAATGTCACCATTTGAAGCGGCCACCTTTTTTAAAATACAAATCTTTTTGATATTGCCAATTGCATTAATTAAGAAATAATTTGAAATTTACTAAAATTTGACAATATGATTATCTAAAGAGTGATTTTTTTGCTAAAAAGATTATGCAATTTTTTGCCTATAAAAATGATGCTTTATGGAGTTGCCACCTAATTTGTCTAAATTAGTAAAAATTTAGCAAAATGCCTGAAGAAACTTTGTATGCTACCAAAAGCTAAGTTTTGAGTAAAAATTTTAACAGTGTTGCCACCCTTAATAAATTTCAATTAAGTTTTTAGTGTCCAAAGTATTAAAATTTAGCACTATTGTGATTTGAAATGATTTCGATTTAAATAGTTTTAATCATAAAATTTGGCCAGATGAAGTTGCCACCTGATTTGAAATATTAATATTTTTTTTATGTTACCAAATGCAGTTCGTTTTAAAAGAAGTAATTTTTCTGATATTTATATCTATTTTTGGCAAACAATTTTGCTATTTTGAGCCTGGATATTCTTGTTTTTATTTCCTGCTCACGCACATTGCTCTCGATATTCTTCTCCAAAACTGATTATTTTCTTTCAATTTTGTCGCTACGTGCTTTGCCGCTATCTTCGTGTAATTTAATTACCATTCGGCTGCTTATCGGAAATGCCAAACGCTCAACGGATTTTCACTGTCAATTTTTGAGAGATTTCTAGTCGTAAATTTCTGCTGAAATGCCAATAAAACTTCAACTTTGACATTAATATACTTTTCCCTCTTTTGTTGCGCATATATGTACATGAATATACATTACATACATACGAACATATACATATGTATGTAATCGTAAAACGTACCTAGTAACTTTGCTACGATATCGCTGTATTTGCATAGCACCAAGTGCACCCTGTGTTATGGACTTACGCGTTACTGTTTTACGACTGATTTTACGGCTGCGAAAGTCTGCTGAAGTAACACACTTTTATAGACAGCTAATGGCGGACTTAGCAAGAATTTTATTAGATGTTTATATGTGAGTTGAAAACATGTAAATCATAGGAGCGCGACGACAGATTTTGCTACACCTTCTTGGGCAAAATTTAAATATTTTGTGTATACGTGCGTTTCACTTAAAGAATTGGGCGAGAAAGTCGATAAACCTTTTGAAAATGTGTCATTCAGTTACTTTTACATACAAACATATTATGTGTATACATTTGTATAAGCGTTGATATTACCTTGAACTTGCATTCCTGGCTTTCATAAATATGCCTCGTTCTTTTATTACTTATATCCCTAGCATCCTTTGAACTGAATTGCAATCTTTTCATAGCTTCTTTTTTTACTATTTCCTCCTTTCATCCATTCATACATAACATGTAATCCTTCTTCGCCTCCAGCTGTTTTCAATTTATTCAATTTCGTAGTGACAGCAGTCACAGATGAAAATCACTTGTCTGTCAGAGATGACAACAACCCACCTGTGGCTTAAGAAAAAAACAAAAAAAAACACTGTAAGAGGCAAGCTGCTGAGAATTCAACAGGAAATACAAAAGAGAGACAGACGCAATGAAAAGAAAATAGCAAAAAGGAAAAAATGAGGTGACATATTTTGTGATGTCTGTGTGTGAGTGTGGTTTCCTTAAACATGTTGCATTTAAAGATGTATTGCAAGATGTGGGCGTACGGTGAGATTCCTAAGAAAAAAGGCTCTTTTGTGAATGTAATAAAAAATGCAAAAATATGCTTTTTATCTTTATTTATAATATTTTTTGTATTTATCTATTGATTATTAATTGCTAGGTTGCTTTGAAAAAGTTTTTGTCAGCAGAATGGGGGTGGTGATTTGCAATCAATTACCGAAGGCGGAAGCTTGTTTTTTTGTCAAGATCACCTTTATCAGGGCCGAGATAATTTACCACCCTTAGAGGATATCAAATTCTGCGCCTTTTCTAAGCCTATTTGGTCGTAAAAACAAAATTTATAATCTCTTAAAATTACTAAGTACGTTTTATTACACTTTACTTCAGCCATTTTTTATATAAGAAACATTTCCCAAGCTTTTGTTATCTTAGTGAACCCTACTGTTACAGAATTGAAAACCGTGATACCCCAAAAAAGTTGAAATTCGACAACATTTCAACTGAATTTTTTTTTGACAGGTTGAGTTGATATTGAAAACATCGAATTTCAAAACTTCAACCAAACTGTAGTTGGGTTGGAAACCGTAATTGGCCTCATAATTCATAAAAAAATATTATAGAATTACATACTTTCATGCCTTTAATTTGAAAAAAATGTTTTATTGCAGACAGTTTGTGTCACTTTATTTTGAATTGATATGTTGCCAAGCCTGCCAGTCTTTTTTGACACATTGTAGAGGGCAGGTGAGTTCTTTTAAGTTGCCAGTTTAACCCATCTGTCTGCGAGTCATGTAGCTCCTTCTTTCAAAAACCTGCTTAAAAGGCATTTG